>NC_081375.1:6840960-7440960 GCF_030684315.1 Stegostoma tigrinum
CACGCGCGCGAGAGAGAGGAGAGACACGCGCGCGAGAGAGAGGACCACGCGCGCGAGAGAGAGACACGCGCGCGAGAGAGAGACACGCGCGAGAGAGGAGAGACACGCGCGAGAGAGAGACCCGAGAGAGAGAGACACGCGCGAGAGAGAGAGAGACACGCGCGAGAGAGAGAGAGACACGCGCGAGAGAGAGAGACACGCGCGAGAGAGAGAGACACGCGCGAGAGAGAGAGACACGCGCGCGAGAGAGAGAGACACGCGCGAGAGAGAGAGAGACACCGCGCGAGAGAGAGAGACACGCGCGCGAGAGAGAGAGACACGCGCGCGAGAGAGAGAGACACGCGCGCGAGAGAGAGAGACACGCGCGCGAGAGGAGGAGGAGAACACGCGCGCGAGAGAGAGAGAGACACGCGCGCGAGAGAGAGAGACACAGCGCGCGAGAGAGAGAGGAGACACCGCGCGAGAGAGAGAGACACGCGCGAGAGAGAGGAGACACGCGCGAGAGAGAGAGACACGCGCGAGAGAGAGAGACACGCGCGAGAGAGAGAGAGACACGCGCGAGAGAGAGAGGACACGCGCGAGAGAGAGAGACACCGCGCGAGAGAGAGAGACACGCGCGCGAGAGAGAGACACGCGCGCGAGAGAGAGACACGCGCGCGAGAGAGAGAGACACGCGCGCGAGAGAGAGGACACGCGCGCGAGAGAGAGACACGCGCGCGAGAGAGAGACACGCGAGAGAGACACGCGCGAGAGAGAGAGACACGCGCGAGAGAGAGAGACACGCGCGAGAGAGAGAGACACGCGCGAGAGAGAGAGGGACACGCGCGCGAGAGAGAGAGACACCGCGCGAGAGAGAGGACGAGACACCGCGAGAGAGAGACACACGCGCGAGAGAGAGAGACACACGCGCGAGAGAGACGAGAGAGCGACACGCGCGAGAGAGAGACACGCGCGAGAGAGAGACACACGCGCGAGAGAGAGAGACACACGCGCGAGAGAGAGAGACACGCGCGAGAGAGAGAGACACGCGCGAGAGAGAGAGACACGCGCGAGAGAGAGAGACACGCGAGAGAGAGGAGAGACACGCGAGAGAGAGAGACACGCGCGAGAGAGAGAGACACGCGCGAGAGAGAGAGACCACGCGCGAGAGAGAGAGGACACGCGCGAGAGAGAGAGACACGCGCGAGAGAGAGAGACACGCGCGAGAGAGAGAGAGTGACACGCGCGCGAGAGAGAGTGACACGCGCCGCGAGAGAGGGACACGCGCGCGAAGAGAGACACGCGCGCGAGAGAGAGACACGCGCGCGAGAGAGAGGACACGCGCGAGAGAGAGAGGACACGCGCGCGAGGAGAGAGACACGCGCGCGAGAGAGAGACACGCCGCGAGAGAGAGACACGCGCGCGAGAGAGAGAGACACGCGCGCGAGAGAGAGAGACACGCGCGAGAGAGAGAGACACGCGCGAGAGAGAGAGACACGCGCGAGAGAGAGAGACACGCGCGAGAGAGAGAGACAAGCGCGAGAGAGAGAGACACGCGCGAGAGAGAGAGACACGCGAGAGAGAGGACACGCGAGAGAGAGAGAGACACGCGCGCGAGAGAGAGAGGAGAGACACGCGCGCGAGAGAGTGACACGCGCGCGAGAGAGTGACACGCGCGCGAGAGAGTGACACGCGCGCGAGAGAGAGACACGCGCGCGAGAGAGAGGAGACACGCGCGCGAGAGAGAGACACACGCGCGCGAGAGAGAGGACACCGCGCGCGAGAGAGAGACACGCGCGCGAGAGAGAGACACGCGCGCGAGAGAGAGACACGCGCGCGAGAGAGAGACACGCGCGCGAGAGAGAGACACGCGCGCGAGAGAGAGGACACGCGCGCGAGAGAGAGACACGCGCGCGAGAGAGAGAGACACGCGCGCGAGAGAGAGACACGCGCGCGAGAGAGAGACACGCGCGCGAGAGAGAGACACGCGCGCGAGAGAGAGACACACGCGCGAGAGAGAGACACACGCGCGAGAGAGAGACACACGCGCGAGAGAGAGACACAGACGCGCGAGAGAGAGACACACGCGCGAGAGAGGAGACACACGCGCGAGAGAGAGAGACACGCGCGAGAGAGAGAGACACGCGCGAGGAGAGAGACGCGCGAGAGAGAGAGACACGCGCGAGAGAGAGAGACACGCGCGAGAGAGGAGAGACACGCGCGAGAGAGAGAGACCACGCGAGAGAGAGAGAGACGCGAGAGAGAGAGACACGCGAGAGAGAGAGACACGCGAGAGAGAGAGACACGCGAGAGAGAGAGAGAGACACGCGAGAGAGAGAGAGACACGCGAGAGAGAGAGAGAGACACGCGAGAGAGAGAGAGGACACGCGAGAGAGAGAGAGACCACGCGAGAGAGAGGAGCGAGACACGCGAGAGAGAGAGCGAGAACACGCGAGAGAGAGAGCGAGACACGCGAGAGAGGAGAGAGAGAGACCACGCCGAGAGAGAGAGAGAGACACGCGAGAGAGAGAGAGAGGACACGCGAGAGACAGACAGACAGAGACACACAAACACGAGAGAGAGGGAGAGAGGAGAGAGGGAGAGAGGGAGAGAGGGAGAGAGGGAGAGAGGGAGAGAGGGAGAGAGGGAGAGAGGGAGAGAGAGAAAAAAAAAGAGAGAGAAAAAAAAAGAGAGAGAGAAAAAAAAGAGAGAGAGAAAAAAAAAGAGAGAGAGAAAAAAAAGAGAGAGAGAAAAAAAAGAGAGAGAGGGGGAGGGGACGGGAAGAGAGGCCAGAGAGAGAAGCGGGGGGGGGCAAGAGAAGAATAAAGAGAAAAAGACAGAGAAATGGATGATAAGAAATAGAGGGAAAGGTTTTTGGAAGGAAAGATATTAAGAGCGAGGAATGGAGGGTGATAATGATTTAAAGAAAAAAGACAAATCACCAGAGAAGTGGTGTAAATGCTCAAGAGACTGCAATATTTCAAAATAATAAAATGTGAGGCTGGATGAACACAGCAGGCCCAGCTGCATCTCAGGAGCACAAAAGCTGACGTTTCGGGCCTAGCCCCTTCTGATGATGGGGGTCTAGGCCTGAAACGTCAGCTTTTGTGCTCCTGAGATGCTGCTGGGCCTGCTGTGTTCATCCAGCCGCACATTTTATTATCTCGGATTCTCCAGCATCTGCAGTTCCCATTATCACTGATACAATATTTCAAAATATGTGGTTTAATGCAAATAAACAGTCATGCAGGTTCAGACAGAGGAGGACTACCTGTTGCAGTCTTTTGTCTCTCAACACTTGTGGGATCCAATTCATCATGACTCAGGAAGTTCTGTAATCGCTTTAATGAAACTGTGGCCTGTGAAAGTAAGACAGAGTACAATGGATGCAGACCACAAACAGGGCCAGATGTAGAGACAGAGGAAATGGACAATTAAATAATTCAAATTTCAAGAAATTTTCTATATTTCTGGAGAAACTTTGGCTTTTGAACAAAACACCAGACAAAGAGGATCTGGTGTTTGTTGGTGGGGGGGGTGGCACGGGGTGGGGAGATTGCTGTTTGAGGATATTTTAATTGCTTAGTGTATTACTCAATTTCCTGAAGCTTTGCTGGTTGCTTTGAGAAAGCAAGAAGAATTCCCCCAGCGTTCTTCCTGAATTATCCCCTGTTTCTCTCCCATTCTGGAGAAATCAATGGGAGGACAGAGTACGTGACTGAACAGAGAGATAAACTGGCCAGATAATCTTTTAGTTTGTTTCTTCCAGAATGGTCAAAAGTTAAATTACTATATAAAACTTTACTTCATCATTTATATCAAATTTATACCGAAACTTACAAAATAAAACTCAGATCTGAAAGTGACTGAATTTGGCTGATTTTGGATTCCAAGTTGATTAACACACGGCATGAGTGGGATGTCAATGACCCATCAGCCCAGCCCTTCGCTAGGTCTGATCATTTGTAGTTTGTCGCAATTTCCCCATGCAAGGTATCAGGCTCCAGTACGAGGTTGCCACTTTATATCATTGACATTCCAAATTGATGCTAGTTCAGTTCAACTCAAGCAGAGAATAGAGGGGCATGGGAAATAAAAGTTGCTGCATACTAACCTTATGGCCCTGGCTTCCAGTAAAGTCCCAGTAGGACATGCCAGATAAAATTAAACAAATAACTCTCCGTAACCCATTATTTTTCAACTACTTAAAAGAGGTTGTGACCACTCAGTGCGTAACTCTGTCACCTGGTCTGAGCAAGTGCTGCACTGTTCCAGGGTCAGTGCTGAGGGAGAGCTGCATTGTCAAGTAGTCAGCATTTGGGTGAGATATTAAACAGAGGTCCTGCCTACTCTCAGGTTAAAAAGACCCTATGGTATGATGGTGTGGAGCAGCAGGCATATTTTCCTAAGCGCCCTGATCATTTTTTGCTCTCTCAAACAAGTGCAGTAACTACATTTCTGATGGAGAGTATTCTGACTTGAAACATTAACTCTGCTCTTTTTCCACAGATGCTGCCAAGCGTGCTGGGTTTCTCCAGCCATTTCTGTTTTGTTTAACTTTGTACAGATCTGAAGAATAGCCATACTGGATTTGAAATGTGAAATCGGTTTCTCCCTGCAGATGCTGCTAGACCTGCTGAGTTTGTCGAGCACTTCCTGTTTTATTATTAAAATGGCTGGCTGGCCACGAGGGAACTAGCTGCGCTCTCTCGACTCTCATGATTGACACATTGTGAAACTAAATGCAGTTTAGAAACTGGCTCAAAACATTTTGGGATGAAAAGCAACACAATCTGGTCACCACTCAGCCCTCTGTTTTAACTTACAGGCTAAAAGGGATTTGGTCCTCTCTTGCTGCTTCCAATGGGACACTCTCTCTCTGAACAGAGAAACAGAACCTGAGGAAGGTCTCACCTGAACCACACCGCTGATAACTTGAGGCAGCATGTTGAGTGGAAACCGGAGGATGTTGAACAGAGACAAGGAGACAAAGGCTTTCTGTGCATCCAATACATTATTTTCATCAACAGTCACATACACCGCAAAGGTCGTCAAGGCAACCTGTATTGGAACAAGAACAAGGCACATTATGTTGAAGGCTCAGAGGAAGTGAATACTTCCCAACGTTAAACCACCAACACTCCAGTGCAGATATGGCATAGGATTAGATATACAGTAAAACTCCCTCTACTCTTTTAAACTGAAATTAGAGCTATCTCTACCTGTCCGCATGAAACATTCAAAATAAGACTGTTTGTTTAGTCATTCTGTTTGACAGAGATGAACTAACTCAGCAGAGACTGGGATTAGCCAGGACTTATTCCTAGCTGACAAGTACCAGTCACACAGCTGGTGGTATACCTTGCTGCAGAGGGGCTTTAGAAAGCACCCGAGTAAGAGATATCAGTTCTAAGCCAGTGACACCTTCACTTTATGAATAAATTGAAAACAAGTGTTGTCCAACATTTTGGGGCACAGATTCATCAGCCAAGGAGTTGGTAACTGGCAGGAGGTTCCCTTGCGTTGGCTACACAAGACATATCCAGGGATGGCTGTGTCTGGCAACATTGTCTCTAAGGTATTGTTTGGAGAGTATGACTACTTTGGGCTGTCGCTTGACTAGTCTGAGATAGTGCTTCCAGATTTGGGCACTAACACCAAAGGTTAACAAGGAGGATGTTGCAGGGTCAACAGGGCTGTGCTTGCCATTGACTGAGACACTGGAAAAGGCAAAGACAGTGTCAGGAGGTCAGTCTAATTTCATTCCTTCTTTGACACTTTCTAGTGGTTGGAAAAACTGAAGGGCTTGCTTGGCCACTTCAGAGCGCATTTAAGAGTCAAACGCATTGCTAAGTCTAGAGTCACACGTCAGCCAGAACAGGCAAGGATTGCAGTTTCTCTTCACTCAAAAGAGAAAAATGAACCAGATGAGTTTTTAAGAATTGACAATGGTTTCATGATCTTAATTGGACAGGCAATTCTTGATATTCTCTAGAATTCAGAAGGTTAAGGGGTGATTTCATCAAAGTCTTTAGGTTATTAACAGGGCAAGACAGGGTAGATAAAGATAAAATATTTCCATTGATCGAAGATTCTAGAGTCAAGGAGCTTAGCCTAAGAATAAGGGCCAGGCCTTCAGGAGAGATGTTAGAAAGGACTTCTACATGCAAAGAGTAGTGAGGGTTTGGAACTTTCCTCAAATGGTGGTTGATGCTAATTCAATCGTTAAATTTAAATCTGAGATAGACACATTTTCATTAAAACAAGGGTATCAAGGGATATGGGCCAAAGGCAGACATATATGGAGTTAGGTTACAGATCAGCCACGATCTCAATGAATGGCTGAGTAGGCTCGAGGGGCTGAATGGCCTACTCCTGTTCCTATATTCATTGAATTCAAAAGCCCTGGTGATTTTTGAACCCGGGTGCCCGAGTGTTCTTGGATGAGAACTTGAAGCGTCATAACAATCCAGATTATGGGCCTAGTGCAGGACAGTGGGACGAGTGTATAAAATAACATATTTCTAGGCAAACTCGATGGGCCAAAGGACCTCTTCTGTAATGTACCATTCTGTGATTCTATGAACGTGGATTGCTAGTGCAGCAACAATACAACTACACTATTCTCTCCCCATTGGACTGATCCATATTATGCTTAGCAAAGTTCTACAATGTTTTACTGTTGCTTTCTGCAGGGTAGCAGACCAGGAAACTCCTCCAGTCTTCCTGCCTGCCATTAGGGGCATATTGAAAAGGATTTAAGATGCTCCTTAACTTGTTTGGATACTTTACAAACACAAGTCATATATTAGCACTTGTAGGCCTCAAACTAGGAGCATCTAGGCCAGAGGTAGGCATGTTACCACTGTGTACAGCCCCAACCAGTCCATGTTCTACTCAAACCTCCTTCCATCCTTCAACTGTCAGCTTAACCCTTGATTCTCTTCTCCGCAATATGCTTTTCTAGCTTACACAAATAATGTACACATCAATTTTGTCCCAGTGAATTCCTCTCTCAGGAAGATGTGTGTTTTCCTGTGATCCGCACTTGGGACTGAGTGTGCTACAGGTAGCAGTGTGTATAACATTTGGGCTCAGTGCTATGGGTGTTTTTGTAAAGGCAGGAGGGATGTCAGGGGAAGTGAGCTCAGGATCATCTTCTTGATCTTCATCGGGTGACTTTCAGCAAAGGAAAATACTTTGTTATTGTTTTGATAGGAATGTGGTTGTCGCCCATATAACCACATGTTTGAATAACCGCTGCTAACACTTGGATAATGACTCCCTAGGAAGGGATATAGCTGTGAAACCAGTTTTCCGTCAACAGCTCGTCCTTTTATAAATGAATAATGCCTCCAAATGAAATAGTTCACATTGTTTTGAAAACTCCCTTACCTTGGCAACCTCATTCAGCCATACACAGGCCACTGAACTCCTCCAATGCTGGCCTTTTAGGTATTCTCGATTTCCATCACTCCAGCACTGGTGGCTGCACCCTTACCTTTGTCTATCTCTCTCTCTTAAAAGGCACCTTAAAAATTACGTCTTTAAAGAAGTCCTTGGTCACTTCTCCTAATATCTCCTTGTTTGGCTCAGTGTTATAGTTCAGTGACACTCTCAAGAAGCAGAATGGAGTGTTCTGTGATGTCAAGGCACTACAGAAATACAACTTACTGCTGGGGAGAAACTCGACGATAAAACAGAGGAGTAGGTACTCACAATAAAGGGGGCAGTTGTCCAAGTGAAGGTAGAGAGGGCATTGAGATAGGCAGCTTTTTTCAGAATGTTGAGCTCCTTCTGCCGAATGGCCAGGACCTTCTGCTCAAAGGACGCTTCCCAAGCATACAACTTCAGCACCTTAATACCATTCAGGATCTCATTCATCAGCTTAATCCGAGAATCTTTGTGTTGCATCTGTTGCACCTACAATACGCAAGAAATCAATCATGTCACGTGGCTTGCAGAAGATGGCAGCTGTATCACAAGCCAGGCTCATCTCAAGGCAGAGGTGGGTGGGTTACACATCTCTAAAGGAGCATCAGAACTTTAGTCAACTCAAAACAGCCGGTTCCTGCTTATCCCCCGTAACCTTCAATCCCTTTAGCCTGAAGTGCTATATCCAATATAGGAGTAAATTACTTCAAATGCTGGAATCTGTACTGAAAGTAAAAATTGTTGGAGACCACAGCCAGTCAGGCAGCATCCATGGACAGAGAGTAAGCTAACATTTCAAATCTAGATGGCTCTTCATCAGATGTGGGGAGAGGATGTGAGGGCAGAGTTGCGGGAAATGCAAGGGACACTGTTGAAAGCATTTTCAATCACTGCTGCGGGGGGTTGAGGTAAGTTGCAGTTTGACCACTGAAGGGGAGGGGGTAAGTTGTGGTTCCACTACCTTGAAACTGATATCTACTTCAAGCCCGCCGACTCCCGCACCTACCTAGACTACACCTCCTCTCATCCACCTTCCTGCAAGAATGTGATCCCCTATTCCCACTTCCTCTGCCTCCACTGCAACTGCTCCCAGGATGGGGCCTTCCACTCCTGAACATCCTAGATGTCCTCTTATTTCAAGGACTGCAACTTCCTCCCCACTCCGGTGATCAAAAATGCTCTTGACCGCATCTCTTGCGTTTCCTGCACCTCTGCCCTAACATCCCCTCCCCATAACAAAATAAAAGACAGAATCCCCATTTTCCTCACATATCACCTCACTAACCTCCAGATTCACCGTATGATTCTCCGCCACTTCCACCACCTGCAATCTGAACCCAGCAACCAAGGATATATTTCCCTCCCCGCCCTTATCTGCCTTCCATAGAGGCCACTCTCTCTGCGACTCCCTCGTCCGCTCCACACCCCCCACTAGCCCCACCAGCCCTGGTACCTTTCCTGCAACCGCAGGAGATGCTAAACCTGCCCCTACACTTGAACCCTCGCCTCCATCCAAGGACCCAAAAAAGAACCTTCCACATCAGACAGATGTTCACCTGCCCATCTGCTAATGTGGTCTTCTGCATCCTTCCAAGGTGGATGACTTCACATTTATGTTGCATCAGCCATGTACTTGCCCATTCACACCGCCTGTCCACATCACTCTGAAGTATCTCGCCTCACGGCTCACCCTTCCACCCAGCTTTGTCTCATCTGCAAATCTGGACATATTACACTTATCTACCTTATCATTAAGATACATTGTGAATAGCTGGGGTCCTAGTACTGATCCCTTCAGTACCCCACTAGTCATTGCCTGCCATTCAGAAAACTACTCGTTTACTCCTATTCTTTGTTTCTTGTCTGCTAACCAGCTTCTTATCCATCGGAAACCGATGGAGCAAATAAAGCTGAAGGGACAATGGGTGGGATTGAAGTTGAAATAAAAGTACAAAAGGTGGCACTG
The DNA here is from genome assembly GCF_030684315.1 of Stegostoma tigrinum. Classification (NCBI taxonomy): domain Eukaryota; kingdom Metazoa; phylum Chordata; class Chondrichthyes; order Orectolobiformes; family Stegostomatidae; genus Stegostoma; species Stegostoma tigrinum. The sequence goes on from NC_081375.1 coordinate 6,850,340, forward strand.
ACAGTAAATGTGATTGAAAAGGTGAATAAACAATAAATAGAGAAGTAGTCTGAGTGAAGGGATGACAGAGGAAGGTAATGTGGAAGAGAATTAAGGATCGAGAGAGTTTGAGACACACCTGAAAGCTTCGGCTTTTCATGGCAATCACTGCATTGAATGGGATCAGTAGAATCATCACTGCAACACCAGCCAGAACTGAAGGTCCCAGGTACTGGGAAAGGAGACAGACACCACATTAGTCCAGACATTTCTTCAAAAGTCAAACCCAAAACTTGAACTCTTCGCTGTGCTGCACACTTCACTATTCCAGAAGGAAATCAGGGAAGAGAGGTACCTGCCACAGGAAGTAAAGAGCCAGACAGATCTGAAGTGGGGCTGACCACAGCATGTTTAGGAAGCCAGTGAGATCCATGAATCTTTGAGCATCCACTGACATCAAGTTCACAATCTCCCCAACAGTGGATGAACGTTTAGCTGAGTTAGTGATGACCAGAGACTGAAAGATAAAAGTCAAATAATGGACTTAATCAGAGTTTACCACAAAAGAGGTGGCCAATTGGTTCACCATGTCAGTAGCAGTCGACAAAGATTTGTTAACACTTATCTAATTTTCCAGCTTTAGGCCAACAACCCTGGAGGCTGGGGCAAGCAAAGTGAATATTTAAATACTGCTTAAATGTTATGAGTTTCTGATTAAACCACCCTTTCAAGTAGTGAATTCCAGATTCCTACCAACCCTAGAGTAAAAAATCTCTCAACTCCCCACTTAGCCTTCTATCTCTTACCTCTAATCTATTCTCTAGTTACTGATTCCTCCAATGGAATATAATACTATCCTTTCTTCCATATTTATGCTCCTCAGAATCTTATGCACGACTGTCAGGTCCCCTCTCAACCTTCGCTGCTCCAAGGAAAGCAATCCCTGCCCAGCCAATCATAGCTTAGACTCTCCAGCCCAGCAAAACCCCTGGTGAATCTCTTCTGCACCCCCTTGAACACAGTCTTCCAGTTGTGGCCTAACAAATGTTTCATGCAGTCCAGCATAACCTCCTTCTCTAGTATTCAATGCCTTGGTTCATAAAGGCACTTTAACTACACACTGAGCAAGAATTTTTTCCAAAGGTAGCAGCATACCTTAAATCACAACTTGCCTCTCCTGAGGTTTCTACTGGTACTGACTCTCAGCACTGATGCACAAGAAAAAAGAAAAGCAACTTGCATTTAGCTAGTGCACTAAAACCACAGAAAATTGCAAAGTTAATAATGTATTTTGTAATGTAGTTACCGATGGCTGAAAGAAACAAGGCAACAAATTGTGCACTGCAAGCTCCCATGAACAGCATTACAATAATATTACAACAATACAATGATACTAATTCCAACAGGAAATTAAGAACTGGACCTTATCCCAGTGCTATCCACAACTGATATAAATTCTGCTCAGCTGAATTCACTAAAGGTTATTGTGAAACAATAGGATACTTCTGACAGTTCCATTGTTTCCTGGTCACTTTTATAGATTCAATGATTTTTATAAGCTTATTTACCTGTCTGAATTTAAAATGTTCCAACTGGCCAGAATGGGGATTAAATGATGCAAACTGGATTGTCAGCCCAGAAATGTGGGCTGCACCAGGTGAAAGATCACTGTGGCCGTCTCACCTTGCGGTATATAGCTCCAATGATAGCAGTCCGTAACCTCATGCCCGTTACAAAACAATACTGGAAGTGCTGGTGGAGAATGAGGGTTTGCAAGGCAGCAGAAAGGAACATCAAGAATGAGATGCTATATCCCCACCAGGTCCTAGATTCCTGGCTTTTGATGAAGGAAATCAACATGCTGGATGTAAAAAAAAAACAGGAGAGTGTCAGGAACTAAAATAGAAACAGCAGCTGCAAAACAAGAGGAATCAGCTCATCTCCTTGTTACATCCAAGGTTTCTTTTAAATTCAAAATGGTTGAAAACCACTGTGCCTACTGTTAACCTCTTCATCCTGTACCCAGGAGCTACCCACTGAAATCAAACACTGGGGTGCAGCCCTCCAATGAGAATTCCTGGTCATCTCTTTCAGAGAGATTTGAGAAGGCAGCAGAGTCTCGAAATATTTCACCTGGCAAGGAATAACTATAAATTACCCCAACTGGTGAAAAACAGAGGTTGGAATGAAGCACCCACTTTACCGCTAAGGGAGACACATATTGGATTGGGGTGTAAATTGAGTTGATCTGAACCTGTAGTTTACTATTGGATGGAGCCGATTAAAATTGAACCCACTAACTCAGACAGGGTCAGAAGAGAATTTACAGTCCAAAGAACATTTAATAAATTCCTTAAAGTATCCAAACATCATACTTGAGAAGTTGGGGATTGACAAAAGACAACAGGTCCTGGCACAGCTTCAGTGCTGATCCCACAAGGAAGTAAGGACCAAACGTTCTGCACAATGCTATGAGAAATGAAGGTTTCTTCTGGTCCCCCTTGCTGGGAAATAGGGCCTCAGCTTCATGAGGCTCCTCGTCAGTCATGTTATATGCAGGTGGGCATTTGGTGTAGAAAACCTCTTGTTTACTGGCAAAGAAAGGACATGAAACAGGTGATTACTCACTGCTGAGCAGAAACTAATCACAAAGCATCAACAATACCCAATCTCTTGATTAGATTCCAGTTTGTAACTCACTCCAAGGATCAGTTATTCTGAATATAAACCCTCCCCAAACTGAGTTAGATTCTAGTCTGCAACTCATTCAGAGATATCTGGTACTCCATATATGCATCATCCCAAACCCCTTGGTTAGATTCCAGCCTGTACCTCACCTCCAGCTATCAGAGACAAAAACATACCTTTTCACTTTCAGCTTCTGTTTCTCCCACTCATGAAGTAGTTTTGGCACAACAACATCCGATCTATCGTCTTTGTTCAGTGACCAGAGATCTTTGTCCTCCAAGGGTTGCTTGTAACCCTGTATGGCCATTCTGTGGATATTAACAACATGAGAGAGAGGCAGGAGAGAGTGAAAAAAAGGAAAGCGAGACAGACAGCACACAAGAGGGCAGGCAAGCAAGACAGTGTGAGAGAGCAAGCAATAGCCAGTGCGCACGCAAGCAAGAAACAGCACAAGCGAGTGACCGTCAGGAACAGAGACACTGCACTGAAATGTAAAACTCAGACTCGTAACAAACTATTATCTGAGCTAGTTAATTCCTATCAAATCTGATTTTAATCAGATGAACACTGATCCCTGTATTTCCCTCTAATGCTGATTAGTGGAATTTATCCATAGGTACAGCTTCCAGCTAATGGGCTTGACAGGACTTTACTTGTAGCAGTCAATGAAGTCTGCAGACCAATAAAACTGGTGCTGGTTTGTATTGATAATTTACAGTTGTAAAGCATCTTTCACAACGTTAAATGTCCCAAAATACTTCATAGGAACATCAAATAAATTTGGACCATGAATAACAGGTATAAGATCAGGTAACCAAATGTTCAGTGAGAGGTGGGTTTTAAGGAACATCTTAAAAGGAGGAATGCAAAGAAGAGAAATGGATAGATGTACAGTGGAAATTCAAGAGCTTGGGACCTATGCAACTAAACCTCAACCACAAACGGTGCAGCATTTAAAATTTACAATGTGCAGGGAGCCAGACTGCTAGAGATTGAGATGGATCTTAAAAGGGCATTAGAGGTGTAGCTGTTTGCAGAAATTGGAATGGCAAGGACCTAGAAGGATTTGAAAATAAAGAGGAGAATTTCACAATCAAGGAATTACTCAACTGAAAGAGGGGTATTGCGTAATCAGAATTTGGTCAGAGCTGTAATATGGGGAGCACAGCTTTGGACGAGCTTAGGCTTTGAACAGGATAGGATGTAAGCGGATGTGGAGACGCATTGGGACAGTCCAGTCTGGTGTGAACAAAAGCATGGGTAAGGGTTTCACCAGCAGATGGGTTGAGGTGTGGCGTGGAGTTGTGTGATGATAGAAGGTAGAAATGGGATATGTGGTTGGGCATTCCACCTGGGATTAAATGCAACAAGAAATGTTTCGAACATCATTTAGTCTCAGTCTGTTGCCAGCGAGAGGGATTGAGACTGTAGACAGAGAAGAGGGATTTTAAAAAATGGCTTTCGTCTGTCTTTATTTGTTTGGAGGAAATTTCTTCCCATTAGCTAGATGTTGAACATGCAATCTGATAATTTGAGGGTAGCGGAGCTATTGAGAAAGACAGTGCTGAGGTATAGCTGGCATTGTTAGCATAAACATGAAAACTGTGTTGTCAGATGATGTCACCAAGAGACACTGATGACAGGGACAGAAGGGGCAGAGGCAGAGTGGGAATATGAAGGAAAGACCTGCAAGTGATTCTTTGAACATAATTGGATAAAGAAAATGCAAGTACAGAAAATGCTACACGATAGGGTCATTAGGAGAGATGGAGCACCTTTTCATTTCCCAAAAGTCTTCAGATGATCTAGGTGTTCAGTAATAGGCACTGGTGTGGGGCACAGGAGATATACCTACATTCTTAAGACTGCTTGACTTCTGAAGTAATGAGGAGGAAACCACTCACCTGGTAAACCACCAGAAGGTCAGCCTAGAGAGGAATCCAGCACTCACTTCAGGGCAGGGATTCTGTGGTAAATAAGAACAGGATCAGTCAATCCTTCAGCCAGTTTCACCTCCTCCACAACAAATTGTGAAGCTGGATGAACACAGCAGGCCAAGCAGCATCTCAGGAGCACAAAAGCTGACGTTTCGGGCCTAGACCCTTCATAGAGGATCAAGGGTCTAGGCCCAAAACGTCAGCTTTTGTGCTCCTGAGATGCTGCTTGGCCTGCTGTGTTCATCCAGCTTCACACTTTGTTATCCTGGACTCAAGCATCTGCAGTTCCCATTATCTTTCATCTCCTCTACGTTAGGATTCATAGCACAGGACAGCACAGAAAGATACCATTCATCCCTTCATGTCTGTGCCAGCTCTTCGAAAGAATTATTCAGTTAGAATGTGGTTTGATTTATTATTGCCACATGTACAGGTACAGTGAAAAGTATCATTTTACATGCTTTACAGGCTGATACTCTTTTCCTGTATTTTCCTGAATCTCTTCATTCAGAGGGTGGGCAATCTTGGAAATTCTCTATCCCAGAGGGCAATGGAAGCTCAATCTTTGAGCAAGTTAAAGTCAGAAATCAATTGATTTCTGGAGTATTATAATAACAAGGAATTATGGCAACAATCAGGGAAAAAAGCACTGAGGCAGATGATCACTCTCGATCTAGCTGAATGCTGGAGCAATCTCGATCGGCTGCATGGTCTACTTTTGTTCACAATTTCAGCCTCAAATTTATCCATGTTATTATTCCAGTAAATCTAAGTTATAGTCCAACAGGTCTATTTGAAATCACAAGCTTTCGCGGTGCAGCCCCTTCATCAGATGAAGTGAGGGAGTAGAGCACACAGACAGAATTTATAGGCAGAGAGATCAAAAGATCATACAAATGGTGTGACTTTGTCGACCACTGAGGGCTACAATCTGAAAGCTTGAGAGATTTCAAATAAACCTGTTGGATTATAACCTGGTGTCGTGAGACTTCTGGCTTTGTCGACCCCTGTCCAACATCGGGACATACACATCCAGTAAATCTCGGTTAATCTGGAAGCTCCCAGTTAGAGTTCTAATAATTGGGTAGGGATTGACAAAAATCTGTTCACTGAAACAAACTTTTTATATTGACGCAAGTTGTTAATGTTGGTAACTCTGGATGACTAGAATACGGAGATTAGTTTCACTGTTACTGTTCCTGTTGGGCTGCTCCTCAGCCAACAAAAACATGGTAATCAAATTGAACCCACATTTTAGGTGCACAAATCTAAGCACATAAATCTCAACAATTTTAACTTGTATTTGAATGGAGATGAGATTCTGGAATTATTCAAATGCTTTGGTTGTTCAGATACAGATCAGCCCAGGCAAAGCTGAATTGCAGAAAAGCTTGCAGGTTGCTTGGCTTCCTCCTGTACTTGCATTCCTTCTAAATAAGGGCAGAAGGGAAGCTCAGTCTTCAGTGCCTGGCTCAATACACTACAGCTATCTCTGTACTGTGCGGCAGTGAGTCAGCAGTCAGTTGTCTCCAAACATTTGTTTCCTGAGGTTTCTCACTTTTTGCGCAAACTCGGATCAAATCCTGTTGTTGTATCTTCTTTACACAAGAAAATTGCTATGTTGATCCAAGACCTAACAACTTTGTAACATCCCAAAGTTTCCAGAAACCATGTGACAAATGGCAACTGAACAGATTTAATGATATCGGTTGAGGGATAATACTAGCAAGGGTAACACAAAGAACTTCCCCGTTTTTAAAAATTCAGTGACACGATTTCCACGATGCAGAGGTGCTGGTGTAGGACTGGGCTGGACAAAGTCAGAAGTCACAGAATTCTCTGCTTGTGCACTTCCCTCCACTTCACTCAACAAAGGTGCAGCGATCCAAATCTCAAATAAGCCTGTTGGACTATTGCCTGGTGTTGTGGGCCTTCTGATGATTTCTATGTTCAACTGACAGGGCAGACCAGGCCTCCATTTAACAGATTATATGAAAGCCGACATCTCCAGCCTTGCAGTACTGTCTCAACAATGATCATACTCACTTCTGTCTTAATTGGGTAATCCTTTAGTATTATCAATTTGCTACGCCTATTACCTACTGAATGTAGATGCTAGTTTTTTTGTAATTGCATTACAACAGTACTACCTTTCTCAACAACTAATCCCTAAATTATCAGATGTATATCCAACATCTAGTCACTGGGGAGAGCTTTCGTCCAAGTAAATATTAGAAAGGCCAAAGCCATTATCTTTTATCCGTCTTCTCTATCTACGGTCTCAATCCCTCTTGCTGGCAACAGACTGAGACTAAACTTGTGTTTGAAACATTTCTTGTTGCATTTAATCCCAGGTGGAATGCCCAACCACATATCCTGTTTCCACCTTCTAACATCTCACAATCCCGTGCCTCACCTCAACCCTTATGCTGGTGAAACCCTCTACCCATGCTTTTGTTCTCACCAGACTGGACTATCCCAAGGCATCTCCACATCCACTTACATCCTATCCTGTTCAAAGCCTAAGGTCATCCAAAGTTGTGCTCCCCATATTCTAGCTCACACCAAATTCCTGTTCAGCCATTATCCTTCCTCCCAGTCCTGTAATTCCTTGATTACAAAATTTGCATGAGGACCCCCAAATCCCGGTGCTGCAGCTTCCGGCTGTCTTTCTTCATATAATGTTCAGCTCTTCTACTCTTCCTGCCAAATGCGTAACCTCATTCCCCCACAAAATAGTCCATCTGTCAAGTATTTTGTCTACTCATTTAACCTGTCTACATCCCTTATAGGCGCAATCAGTTCCTTCATCCAAGTCATTAATATTGATCACAAGTTGTAGCCCCAGCACTGATCCCTCTGGTACATCAGTAGTGGTGACTGCCATCTTGAAAATCCTCTACTTATCCCAAGTATCTGATTTCTGTTGATTAGCCAACCCTCTGTCCCGCTATCTCCAACAGCATGGGCTCTTAAGTCTTACGTGTACCTTATTGAACACCTTTTGGAAATCCAAACATATTATATCTGCTGGTTTCTCTTTATCTATCTGGCTTGTTAAGTCTTCAAATTAGTGGAGGTGATAGCCTAGTGGTATTATCGTCGGTCCGTTAATCCAGAGACCCCAGGTAGCGTTCTGGGGACCCAAGTCTGTATCTTGCCACGACAGATGGTGGAATCTGAATTCATTAATAAAAAGTAATCTCGAATTAAGAGTCTTATGATGACTGTGAACCTGTTGTCGACTGTCAGATAAATCCATCTGGTTCACTAATATCCTTTAAAGAAGAAAACTGACATTGTCACCTGGTCCGGCCTACATGTGACTACATGTGATGGGCCACAGCAATGTGGTTGACTTTTAACTACCGTCTGGGCAATTAGGGATAGAGAATAGATGCTGGCCTGGCCAGTGGTGCTCTCATCCCGTGAATGAGTAACAGAAATATAATAAATTTCAGGCACGATTTCTCCTTTATGAAGCTGTGCTGCTGCTGCTTGATTACAGGACGTATTTCAAAGTGCTCTGCAATTACATCCAATACATCCATGAAAATAAACTCCTTTGTAGTGTAACATTTTTCCAATAACAGACACTAAGTTAATGACCTATTGATACCAGTTTGTCTCCCTCCCTTTTTGAAGAAGGGTATTACATTGATACTTTTCCAGTCTTTTGGGACTTTTCCATTCACTACTTCTATGGCTAGTCCCTTTAAAATCCTAGCATGCAGCCCATCAGATCGAGGCAACTTGTCGTCCTTTAGCCCATCAGTTTTCCTAGTATAATTTCTTGACAGATATTTATGTTTACTTACCACCACCCTGTCCCCGAACTACCCACTTCAGCTTCTTGATATAGTATTTTTGCAATGCTATTAATGTCCTTCACCGTGGAGGCTGATGCAAAGTATTTAACTCCTCTGCCATTTTCTGGATCTCCGTTGTTAGAATATTTTCACAGCCTCATTTTCCAAAGAGTTTCACTTCCTGTTTGCTTTACACTGCCTTTTTAGATTTAAAGAACTTCTTACCTGTCTGTATTTATATTATTTGCAAGTTTCTTCCTGATTTTTTGGTCACCTCTTGTCAGCTTTTAAAACTTTCCCAATCCTCCACTGATCTGGCTAGAAGATCATTCCTATTTGTACTGTTAATTCATTTATTTTATTCCAAATACTATGCAGCTTTAGGTAAACAGCCACTACCTTTGTCTTTTTACTACTTTTTAACCCCTTTTTGACCCAATTGCAGCTGTTTTATGCTTGTATACTTTGTCCCTTCCTGTCCCATTGTGGGTATCATTACCAAAAATAGTTGCCCTGTAATGCTGCTATATTCACTGTTTTTGTAAATATACACATCCGCCTCTCCCAACCAACCACCCCCCCACCAATTAGTTTACAGATTTTTCCACAGCTCTCGTTATTTCATTCACCAAGCCACTGGTCCCAGGATACTTCGAGTGAAACCTGCCCCAACAGAACAACTCATTTTTATTCCAGATCTGCTGCCAGTGTCTGATGGCATGAAATCCATATCCCCCACAGGAATCTTAACCCACACATTTAACTCCTTGATTTAACGACAGAGCAGCTCTCCCTCGGTTACGAATCTCTGACAGAGCAGCTTCCACGCTGTCCTCTACTGATTTTAGCCTAGATTATATGCTCAACAACCTAGAGGCTACAGCATTCTGTTTCAATAGCAAACATTTTACCCCCAAAGCACAACTGACAACTTTTAGACACGGCTTGTGAATTTCCTGGCATCCACAATTAACTGAAGACTTTGAGGCCATGAGGATCAGAAATGAGACCTACAAACTTTAGTAGCTGGACTCACCTCATCTGAAGATGTTGCTGAGAAGTATGGAGGAGGTTCACTGAAGCAGCAGAGAAAGAACTGGATTAGAACTAAGGCAAAGTAGATATAGAAGGTGGTGAATCGGAAGACATCAAGGACTCCATCCTGTGGAGAAAGAACAATACAGAGGAAACTGTCAGCAATTCATTCACACCTCAGGATGGAGCTGTATGGCTGTCTCAGGTGAAACCCATAAGTATTGCTGAAAGCCTTTCAACGTGACAGTGAATTCCACACAAGCTCCTGTTTGTACCACAAGAGGATCCATTCCCGTCCTTATTCAACATGCCCTGCTAACCTGAGCCCAGTCATCTTAGCAGTAGGTTCAGAGCAGCATTGTCTCAAGACGGCCACCCCCAACTCCTCCCCACAAGTTTGCATGCTGAAGTTCTGTCTTCACATTGAGGATGCCCTCCATCATGGTGTAGCACTACCACCTTGCTAAATGGGATTGTCTGAACAGACGCAACAGCTCAAACTTGAGCACTCGAGGTGTTGTACACCATCTACAGCAACTGCAGAATTGTAATCAACCAGGAATTCTACAGTGTAAGAGCAAGCCATTCAGCCCATTGAGTCCACACTGACCCTCTAAAGAGTATCCCATCCGGACCCATGCTCCTATCCTATCCGTGTAAGCCTACATTTCCCATGGCTGATCCACTTAGACACTATGGGTAATTTAGCATGGCCAATCCAGCTAAGCTGAACATCTTTGATGTTGGGAGGAAACCCAGGCAGACATGGGGAGAATGTCTGTGTGGAGCTTGCACAGTTGCTAGAGGCTGGAATCAAAACTGGGTCCCTGGCACTGTGGGGCATCAGTGCTAACCACTGAGCCACGATGCCACCCGCTAAGTGTAACATCATGGCCAGAATCTCTAACTCTACCAATACCACCAAACTGATTAGCACAGGAGGACGTGCCAGGAGCAGCATCGAACGGGTCCAAAAATGAGACGTCAACCTGGTGGGGCTTTTACACATGCAGCAAATAGAAGCATGTGACAGGGTGGAAAAATACAATAATTGACTTTAGTTCTGAAGTTCTGTCACATCAAGTCATCAGTTGTGGTGGTTAACTAGTAACTAATATAAGCTGGAGGCTCCAAAGATATCTCCAAACTCAATCACGTGTAAACATTACTGCAAATAAAAAATTAGGCAGATGTGTTTGCATCCATCTGCAGCCAGGAGTGCTGCCTGCATGTCCCCGTGGTTCCCAGCATTGCAGATTCTAGTTTTCAGCCAACTGTGTTCACTCCAAGTGATGTCAAGAAATATCTGATGATTCTGCATACTGCCAAGGTACAGGCGCTGACAACATTCCAGCAATAGTACTGACAACTTGTGCTCCAGAATTAACCACTTCCCTAGTCAGGGCATGTGGTTGACAATTTAGAAAATTGCTCAGCCACATTCTGTTCACAAAAAGTATGAAAACTCAAAACAAGCCACTTGCAGCCTGATCAATTTAATCTCAAACGTCAGTAACATGACGAAGATATCATCAACATCATTATCAAACAGCATTTGCTCAGCAATAACCTGCTCACTGATGCCCAGTTTGGGTTCTGTCAGGGCCACTCAGCTTCTGAACTAATTACAGCCTTGGTCAAAACAGCTAAATTCCAGAGGTGAGGGGAGAATGCTGTGCTTGATATCAGAGCAGCATCTGACTAAATGTTGCATCAAGAGATCCTAGTAAAACTAGATTCAATGAGAATTAGAGGGAAAATTCTCCACTGGTTGGAGTCATGCCTGGCTCACAAGAACATAGTTGTGGCTGTTGAAGGTCAGTCAGCTCAGTCCTGAAACATCTTTGCAAGAGCTCTTCAGTATAGTGCTCTTGCCCAGCCATCTTCAGCTGCTTTAATACCCTCCCCTCCAACATAAGCAGCACTAACTCTAATTTTAATCCCGGCTGTTCAGGCTTCCAAGGCCCACGTACAGCAGTGACATACAGAACAACAAACTGCCATTCTGTCGATGACCACTGTGCTTGGAACAGCAACCACGCACATACAGAGCCTTGCAAACTCCGGGAAATGCTGACTGTATGGTCAGATGTGGGCACGTTTGCTAACGATTGCATAATGTTCAGCATCACGTGACTTGTTCACATCAAAATGCAGAAACACCTAACAGCCCAGTCTGGGTGTTGGCTATGTGGCAAGAAAGATTCACAAATGTGTCAGGGAACGACCATCTCCAAGGAGAGAAGGAACTTAAACAACTCTCCTTGACATTCAATGGTATTGTAACCACTGGAACCTCCGCTATCAGAATCCTGGGAGTTACGTTTAACCAGAAGCTGAACTGATCACACCAACGGTAACTGTGGTTACAAGTGCAGGTCAGAGGCTAGGAATCCTGCAGCAAGTAACTCATCTCCTGACTCCTCAGAGGCTGTTCACTTTCTACAAGTCAGGATTGTGATGGAATACTCCCCACTTGCTTGGATGGCTGCACCTCCAAAAATACTGAAGGACACAGTCCAGGACAAAAGCAGCTCTTTGATTGGTATTCCAGCCATCATCTTCAACATTCAGTTCCTTCACCAGTGATACACAGGAGCAGCAATATGTGCCATCTACAGGTTGCACTGCAGTAACTCAAGGCCCCTTTGACAGAACCTTCCAAACCCATGACCTCTATCATTTATAAAGGGCAAGGGCAATAGATATGCACCGTCCTGACTTGAAACTATATCACCGGTCCTATTTCCTCCAATCCATAATGACTTGCCTATTCTAGGCCAGTGGCTACAATATCCTCATTGTGATAGGGAACGTACTGACCTCACATTTAAAGAATGAAGAGATTATTCCATTTAAAATTTGTAGACATATTCCAATTAATACTTCGGCTGCCCTTCAGCCCTCCTGTGCTTACCTCATTGAGTGCCCCCAGGATCTTTGATCTGAATGGTATCACAGCACAAATCACAATGATCAGCCAGAAGAAGAACAGCACACCAGACGACTGGATCCCTCGTAATCTCTCATACTGAATGAGAAATGTAGCGAGTAACTGAAACCACAACGACGAGGGTTAGAAATGGCCAAGCCTCAATTATCTTTTCACATCATGGTGCTATCGCTCACAGTTGTACATTGTGTACGCTTTTATAGTCTAAGTAAAGAATAAATGTGCGTCCACTTCATAACCAAGGGCACCAGTCTTCAAGGCTCTGGATCTCAGATCTTGGCCAAAATGCTGTCTATTCAGGGTATTGAGTATAGGAGTTGGGAGGTCATGCTACAGCCGCAAAAGGACATTGATGAGGCCACGTTTGGAATACTGCATACAATTCTGATTGCTCTTCTACAGGAAAGATGTTCAACTTGAGAGGGTGCAGGCAAGATCTACAAGAGTGTTGTCAGAACTGGAGGGTTTGAGCTACAGGAAGAGGCTGAATAGGCTGGGACAGTATTTTCCATGGAGCATCTGAGACAGAGGGGGAGCCTTATGCAGGTTTATAAAATCATAAGGGGCATGGATATAGTGAACACCCAAGGTCCGTCCCAAAGGTGGGGAGTCCAAAATAAGAGGGCATAGGTGAGATGGGAAAGATTTATAAAAGGGACTGGAGGGGTAACTCTTCCCCCCACAGACGGTGGGATGTACATGGAACAAGCTGACAGGAAGGTGGGTACAATTACAACATTTGAAAGGCATTTGGCTGGGTACATGAATAGGAAGGGTTTAGAGGGGTATGGGCTAAATGCTGGAAACTGGGACTAGGTCAGAGTGGAATGTCTGGTCAGCATGGACGAGTTGGACCAACAGGTCTGTTTCCAAGCTGTAAGACTCTAGTCTTTGCCTCTTGGCTGATCTGGTGGGACAAAGATATGAACTATTTCCTCTCGTGAGGTGGTGGGAGTACCAAGGGTATAAGCTTCAGATTAGAGCCAGACAATTCCGGGATGATATCAGAATACCTTTTCACACTGGGTTAGAGGAAATTAGAAACTCTCTCCCCAAAAAACCCTGTGGAAGCTGGGGACGTTTGTAATTCTCAAATTGAAATGGAAATGACTTTAGTTGGAGAAAAGGTATTCAAAGATACTGAATAATGAGGGGAAATGGCATTCAAGGTGTTGCTCAGCCATATCATGGTCAGCATGAAGTAGACTCAAGGGGCTGAACAGTCACCCGCTGTTCCAGTTTAATAGAGTCAAATAGATGAATGACCTCTCGTCCAGTGTTAGCAATGATATCAGCCGTGGGGGCTGATCCTGCCCTTGCTCATTAAACTGAAATTCACCCAACTCTGTCAGTGCGTCACTCAGACTGAAAGGACCAAACTCCATCTAATGCCAACTGAAGTTTTAGTTTAGTATTCAGTTCATGTCTAAATGTGGGCATTACTCTCAAAGAGAGTACTGATTTCCCATCATTAGAAATGCTACAGTGGTTTGATACAACTAACATAAGAAAGCAAAAAATAAGAACAGGAACAGTCCATTGGCAGAACTTACTCTGCCATTCATTGAGGCCAAGGCTGATCTGACTACAGCCTTGACGCCAGTTCTCTGACTGTCCCCCGATGACTTTAGCCTCTTTTACAGATAAGGAATCTGCCTTACCCGATCTTGAATGTAGACAGTCACCCAACCTCCATTCTTGGGGAGAGATTGCTAAGGCTAAAGACCCTTTGAGAGAAGACGTTTGTCCTAAGTTGCATCATAAATGGGAGACCGCTGCTTCTGAAGCTATGCCCCCACTGAGGAAACAAACTCTCAAACCCAAAGACAGTTCTACATTTTAATAAGAATATCTTTCATTCTTCTAAACTCCGATGAGTACAGGCCCAACTTGTGCTCCTAAGAGAAAACCCACATCCCAGGAATCAGCCCAGTGAATCTTCTCAGGGGTTTGTTGGTCCAATTCAGATAGCAGTCAAGAATCAATATTTGTGTAGGACTGGAGTCATGAGGACAGCTGGCTTCCTAAAGATATAAGGTATGTACAGGTCAGGAAGTATGGAAATCAATACCAGGATTTCAGGAACCATTCACAGCTGGCAGGAATGAATATAGGGAGGATACAATAAACTTGAGGCATGGGAAGCTGCTGACCTCCTGGGTTCTACTCATTGACAGCAAGTGGTCACTTCATTAGTACTACACAGTTCATCTAGCCACAAATGAAATCAGGATCCACAGACCCATGAATGCCTGCTGATCCTGGCTGGAGGTGTTCTCTTTACAATCAAGACAGAGCATGAGATGAGAAGGTGAACAGCTGCAGATGCAATCCTGATTAATAATACCAGGGTTATTGGTGCAGTAAGTTTCACAATCTCTACCACGCCCTTTTGGAACACAGCAAGAGGTGGAGGGGAATCCACAATTCAGAGAAAAATGGAGAATTATTCAAACATCTCAGTGTAGCAGACTTAGAATGTTAATCAGTGTTCCAAATTCCTAATGACATACCACATGGCATCATGCAGTGTACCAGTGACAGTACTGTGTAATGCTCTGCTCACCATTGTGACTCCCAGCAGCAAGGGGCTTATGAAATATGCTGCAGCTCTTGCTTGATTATTCGCTACTTCAGCCAAGGAACAGAAGAGATCCAACCAGCAGACAATCCACAACAGCAACCCCAGGCCCTGCAGAATGCAAAGAATCAGTAATCAGGCAACACACCAGACTAACACAGAACACACCGATAATAGAAAGGACGTGTTTCTAAGTTACTGCGTGCCTCAGACACAAACCCATATTGTGTCAGATTTGAAAGGTTGCAAAAAGGTGTTACTGAGAAATCCACATGAACACTTTGCCCAATGCTGCCTCCTTGAAGGCCGCATCCCCCTGAGTGAAAGGAGAGGAGGATACAGGCCTGAAGCTGGCAACATCCTAAAGCTGCCTCTGGACAACTACTGGTCTTTAACTGGCTAAGATCACAGGTACCAGTCCTGGGATGGTCAATGCACTTGCTGACTGTGCTGATTAGGCACTCCCTGGAAGTGAAGTGGCCATATTCAAACTCCCAGTGATAGTTTGATGTTCCATCTAGGAGACGCTACAAGTTAATCATTCTTGGGTGTTAGGATATTTGCTGGACTCTACTATCACATTACCAATTCACACATAAGATTCTCTTTATCCCACACTTCAAACCAGACATCCTACTTTGGAGCCAGACTTAGTTGAAACAGATAGACATCTCTTCCCTCAAGATCACCAGTTTTTCTGGCGACCACTGGCCTGCTGCTAGATTGGCACAGCTCCACCTTCACAACATCATTCAACTTCTCTCTCTCTCATCTGCTCCTGAAACCCTCATGCTGATCTGTGTTATCTTCAGGATCACCAGACCTGAAACGTTAACTGTTTTTTCCTTTACAGTTGCTGCCAGACTTGCTGAGCAACTTCTGTTTTTGTTCTGATTTACAGCATCCACAGATCATTTGGTTTTTGTTATCTTCAGAATTGACAATTCGTATTCACTCCTGTCAGTTGCCCACATTACATCCTGCATAAACATGATGCCATCTTAAACTCTGCTGGCCATGTCCCAAATTGCATCAAATCCTTTCAAGCACGATCTTGTTCTGTGCTTTCTCTGGATTTAATAACACCTCAATATTATAAATTCCAACCCTTGCTTCTAATTCCTACAAAACCTAGCCCTTCTATCTCCATAATCTCCTATAGCCACACAACCATCCTCAGTATTTGGGCTAATTCTGGTCTCTTCAGCATACTTGATTTTTAACCCTCCTCATCTTGTAAGCATGGTCGACTGTATCTATGGCTGCAATCTTCCTCTAATATCTCTCCATTGTCCATCAGCTGGATGAGGTTACTGAGACCGCTCTGGTTCTGTTCTCATGGATATAATCATTGGCAGCACATCACCTGCAACAGACTCCCTTCCTGTTCCTGCACCATCACCTCCGGTGTCTCCCAATGAACATTCCTTGGCCCTTCTTACTTCTCAAATACCCCTTGGCAACATCATCTAAAACACAGCATTTGACCAATCACTGTCTTTGATCCTCAATTCAAACTCTATCCCTCTCCCTGGCAGAGAATGAAGCTGGCTGCATAAAGCCCTAATGATATATTTGGCTCGGAGATGAGTCCCTGAACCCATCTGCGTACTAAGACTGCTGAACAACATCTCTGGAAGATCATTTCCCCTACCTCAGCCCATCTGCTGTGAAACACCAAATATAATTTCTGCAGCATTTGCAGCCATACCTTCAGGTGTCTGGGGATAAAGCTCTGGAATTCTTTTACTGAAAACTTCTCATTCACACTCACTTTCCTCCACAAAGTATTTTTTTAATAATCCACCTCTTTGAACAAGCGTGGCCTAATACCTCATATGGCTCCATGTCATTTTATTTGATAGTACTGTGACAGTGAAGCTCCTTGGGTCAATTTATTTTGTTATACTTGTAATACAATATGAGCCATTGGCTTATTTGGAGAAGCCACACCATGATCACAGTTAGTCATGTCAGTGTCCACCATAGCAATCGTGAAAGCAAACCACATGTGAACAGGATGCAGCAACATGAACGGAGAGAATTAGCAACAAAGCACCAAGTGGAATAGCCTGCAATTCCCACGTACAAGGCAGTCAGCCTGGCTAACTCGGCAGCTTCCTGTGCCTGCTCAGACTCCGGATTTTCTGTACTTCCTTTCTTTTACTGTCATGCATAATTTCCAGTAAATGTATTTGGTTTTACTCCCCTATCCTGCCTAGGCACCACCAGCATATTAGAAAAGGAGGATTTGCTACTTCAACACCACCCTGCTCCCTGGCCAACATCTGTCTTAGACTTGCTGCAGTGTTCCAGCAATTCTGTGTAGAATTGTGGCGCTTTCTTTCGAGTTCAGGCAGAATGGTGACTGTTTCCCTTCTTTGTCACCTGCCCCTGTTAAGACATGCAGACAACGGTCACTGAAATGTGACCAACTTCATTATTGCAAGATTAAACCCAGGAATTATTTTCCTAACAGTGCACCATGAGTGCCAGTACCAAAAACAGGCAGATTGTTATGGTTGAAGCCTATCTGTCCACCACCTAGCAGGCAGTGATAGGCACCAAATGGTGGTCTAATCAGCAAAGCTACACTTGCACAGAAGTTATTTTGTATTTTTGTGTATTAATGATTTATTCATTCTCTCAATAAAAAGGTGCGTACGAGATCTTTGAAATACAAGATACTTTACCAATTATCGAGGCTGTTTCCTTCTGGCACACACAGCAGATTGACAAATATTGGCATTTCATGCAATGCCAATAGCACTAACAGTCACTTGATTACTTTATTTTCCATTCGTTTCCTTTTCTAATTGTCCCTTTCATCCTCTCCTCAGTGCTAACAAGCCTACACCGAATACCACCATTCCCTGGGTGTTTCCAACCACTAATCAGGTTTTAACTGAATTCAGAGATGCAGATATTTTATTCACACACTTAGATAATTCAAATGGAGTAGCTTACATTGCAAGACAGCAAAATGGACAGGGCAGATCAGAACTATCGTTGCTAGATTGAATTCTAGAAGCCAAAATGCCTGGAGAATGAATCAGCTGGTTGTTATTTACTCAATTGGGTTGTTAGACAGACAGAGGGGTTGTAAACTCCAATTAAGCTTTAAATTACATCACACCACAGTTATTTTGTGTGGCTTTTTGTGCTCAGTTCCAGTGCACGCAAGAAATGAAGACAGTTTAAAATTAAAAGGGATTCAGTACAGAGCAAAGCTCCCTTTATAGAGTCTCCAAACACCTGTACGTCAATTAAAAGGTTTCAGTTTAGACTGTTACAGTACCAAATGGGCCCAATTGTCAAATTCAGCTTTACCACAGTTCAGTTCCCCCAAGTTGGTGAAGATGTCTCTGCACCAGGAAGAGACAACTGTCACAAAAGTGGAAGTTGCTGGAAAAGCTCAGCAGGTCTGGCAGCATCTGTGAAGAAATAAAATAATCATTTATCATTTCGGGAGCAAGGGTCACCGGACCCAAAACGATAACGGATATTTTTTTCTTCACAGATGCTGCCAGACCTGCTGAGCTTTTCCAGCAACTTCCATTTTTGTTCCTGATTTACAGCATTTGCAGTTCTTCTGGTTTTTAGTCAGAGGCAACTGTCGCTTGGAATGAAGTAGCACAGGGTTATCTTTATCCATCGACTTTGTACAACTCCTGCTAGATCTGAGAAAAGAAAAAAAATTGGCAGCAGAAAACCTTGAGTTCTCGTGAATGATACACCTACTGTTTTGATCCTGTTGAGCACTGTGACCCTGATGTAACCTCGATTGGTCTGTCGGAGATACAGGAAGTAAAGAGGGAAGATCACCCACAAGTACACACATGGAATCCAAACCAGGATCGTCTTCTGAAAACATTCTGTCAGATCTGGGTTGTCTGTGTTTATTGTAATATTATGATCCTGTAACAGAGAAGGGAGTAACAGAACAGAAAGAAGTCAGCATGGGAGAGACACAGGAACTCTACAGTCTGGCACCTTGTACATCCTGGATTTTAATGTCTAACTGGTGGACCAGTTGGGTAGACTCCAAAATTCCCTGGCAACCTCTCTGCATCACTTTAAAAACATACAGGATCAGAAAACATAGGAGCAGCAAGTAGACTATAGCCTATTTCAGCATTCAATACCATCTTGGCCTTTTGGGCTTCAACTCCACAATTTTCTCCCACTGCCCACATCCCTCAATTCCATGAGATTGCTTTTCTCTCCTAGCCTTAAAATGTATTCAATGATGGAGCATCCACAAACCTCAATTAAAAGAAAAGGAGAGAATTCCAAAGATTTGCAATCCTCTAAGCAAAGAGATCTCTTACCTCGGTGTCGAGAGATCAGCCCCTTATCCTGAGACTTTGCCTTGTTTTTAAGACTCCCTGATCAGTGCGAACAATCTCTTAGCACCTACCGACCATATACCATCAGCATCTTGTATGTTCATCAACTCTGAAATTTATTCCCTCCGGAATTTAGTTTACTGAATTTCTGATAGAACAGACCTTACATCCCAGGGACCCAATCCAGTGAACCACCACTGGATTTAGGAATATCCTTCCTAACAAAACAAAGACCAATACTACCATTCTCCAGATGCAGCATCACTAAAAAACTGTACAACAATAGCAAGATTTCTTTATTCATTTTCCTTTGATCCCTTTGAAATAAAAGCAAACAAGTTATTTGAATATCCTCATACTTGCCCACTTTACAGCCAATCTGCCACCTTTGTACTCAATCTGGTTATTCTCTTGGCAGCTTCTCCATGTCCTCCCCTTAGGTTCTTTCCATTTGGTTTTACATCATTAAATATAATAAAGAAGCTCCTTAAAACACAATTCTTTGACAAATCATCAGCCACCTCTAAGCATCTCACGTGGCCCGTGTCACAATCTTTGACCTTTTTCTGATTTGTTCACAGGACAGGGATATCACTGGCCAGGCCATCACTTAATGCCCATTCCTAATTTGCCCAGAGGGTAGTTGAGAGTCAGCCACATTGCTGTGTCTGGAGTCACCTGCAGGTCAGACCAGGCAAGGATAGCAGATTTCCTTCACCAAAGTACGTTAAGGAACCAAATGAGTTTCTCCCAACAATTTACAACAGTTTTGTGCTCATTATTAGATTCTTAATCCCAGAGTTTCACCATTTGCATTGGCATGATTTGAACCCAGGTCCCCAAAATATTAGCCAGATCTCTAGATTAGTAATCTAACGATAATGCCATGAGGCCATCATCTCCTAAATGCTCCCGTGAAGAGGCTTGGGACATTTTCTGGTGCTAAACATGCTTCATAAATAAATTGGATTTACTGTCAAGGAGAAGGCACTATGTGAACTATAGGAAACTGGCTGCCACAGGCAGCAAGAAGCCTGGTCAGACAAGTGGTAGGTATTAACTGTGGATTCACTTGATCCCCTTAAACAGGATCAGACACATACTGAAACAATGCTAATCCAATGTTGCAACAGTGGAGTAGCAGTGTTCAGGCTCCTGCTCGTCCGCTGCTTTCTTCTGTCCATTTCACTTTTTCTTCTTACCTTTCTACTTTTCACCACAGTTCTTACCTTCTGCCCTTGGAGAGCTTGGCCATGGAGAAACCAGCAAATTTGGGATCAGTGGCAAGAGACAGCACTGGAGCTTGGCGACTTGTACAGTCCTGGACCCAGCACAGGACTCAAGGTGGTGGCAGCACCGGCACCAGTGGAGGCGCTGATGCCAGTGCTGGTTCAAAGGGCTACACCCTTCCTTTTTTCCAGGAAGTATGTGGACTCTGATACTTCAGTTGATTCCAAGATGGCAGTGGCATCACTGAAGTGGGGCCAGTGGTGAGCAATGGTATCAGAGTGTGGCAACTTCAGCATTGGCACATCCAGCACAGACAGTGGCAAGGGACAGGGCTCTAGACAGTGGCATCAGCAGCGGGTGTTACTGTGACAGCACCACTGTGATGGTATCCAGTGCTGCCTGCACTGGGGGAAGCCTGGCTCAAGACTCATGGCAGCAATGGAGACGGTGATCTGGACAATTCCTTTTGTCTGTTCTTAAATTCAGCTTTTGTTTTTTATTCTGACTATTAAATTCTGAGAGCGCACCGGAGAGTGGCAACTCTGCCCACTCTTCAGTGAGCTCCTGTACTCAGGTACACGAGACAATAAAATCTAATCTGTGATTGCTGGCTTTGTAAGTGTATATTTGTATTTCTGTACATGAATACAGATACATGTGAAAATTGAAAGATAAACTAGAGCCAACTGGAATTCTGCAATCAAACACCAAAACCCTCATAGCAAAAATAGAAAACATTCACACTACGGTTTCTCTTCCAGCATCACAAACTCTCAAAATAGCTAATATTTACTATTAGTAGTAAACAGTTATGTCTGGATTCCTACTGAACCAAGCCCATCTTGCAAACCAACAGTCCATCCACTGACTAAATCTACACTTCCTGCTGCCTTGAAACCAACATAATCAAAAGACCCCTCCCATCCGAGTTATATTCTCTTCCACCTCTCATTGGGCAAAAGACACAAAAAGTTGGAATATACATGAAAAAAGATTCAAGGACAGCTTCTTCCCGCTGTTATTACTCTTCTGAATGGGCCTCTAATTTTAATTTTAATGTTGGTCTTGCTCTGTGCACCTTCTCCACAACCATAATATTGCATTCCTTGCTCTGTTCCATTATCCTAATGCGCTTTGAATGGCATAATCTGCACACAAAACAAAAAGCTTTTCCCCATACCTAGGTACATGCGACAATAATAAATCAAATCAAACCATATGTATCTCGTAGATAATGCATACATACAGACTGGAGCTAGGAGAGGATACCTGGAGTGCTCCAGATTGATTAACAGAAAAATTGATTTCATTTTCTGCAGAATCTACCTGATCCACTGTTTCCAGCAGCTTTTGGCTGTTATTATATACAAATTCACAATGCTCAAATTTGGTATTTCCTTGACAATTCTGCACAATCCAGATAAGGCCCAAGATTCATAGACAGTTATTTGTATTAATTATCCAACTAAGATCCAGCAAAGTCCTCCTCATTAAAATCTGGGTGCCTGTGCCAAAATTGGGTGGGCTGTCTCAGACTAGTTAAGCAACAGCCTGAGTCATACTCTCAGAATCATACCTTACAGATAATGTCTCAGACACCACCATCACCATCCCTGGAGATGTTCTGTCCCACCGACAGGTCAGGTCTGGCAGAGGTGGCGGTACAGTGGTATATAGTTGGGAGGGAGTTTCCCTGGGAATCCTCAACATGGACTCTGGACCCTATGAAGTCTCAAGGCTTCAGGTTAAACAGTGGCAAGGAAACCTCTTGCTGATTACATCGCACCATCCTTCCTCAGCTGATGAATCAGTACTCCTCCACAGAGGAAGCATTGAGGATTGCAAGGGTACAAAACATACTCCGGGTAGGAGACTTCAACATCCATGAGTGGCTCGGCAGAAGTACTACAGGTCGAGCTGATCAGCTCCTAAATGATACAGCTGCAAAACTAGGTCTACGGCAGGTGGTGAAGGAACCAAGAGTGAAAAGCATACCTGACCTCATCCTTATTCATTTGCCAGCTGCAGATGTATCTGAGCATGGCAGCATCAGTAAAAGCGACCACCACACAGACCATGGAGATGAAATCCCACATTCACATTGAAAATACTCTCCATCAAGTAATGTGGCGCTATTAGCGTGCTAAATAGGACAGACTTCAAACAGATTTGGCAACTCAAGACCAAGCATCCATGAGGCACTGTAGGCCATCAATGGCAGAATTGCAGTCCAGCACAATGCGTAGCCTCATGGCCCAGCATATCCCCTGCCCAACCATTACCATCAAGCCAGGAGCAGCACCAGGCATAGCTGAAGATGAGGGGTCAACCAGGTGTAGCCACCAAACAGGACTACTTGCATGCCAAATAGTGAAAGCAGCAAGAGATAGACAGAGCTAAGCGATCCCACAACCAACAGATCAGATCTAAGCTCTGCAAACCTTCCACATCCAGTCGTGAATGGTGGTGGACAATTAAAAAAAACTCATCGGAGGAGTCGGCTCCACGAATATCCCCATCCTCAATGATGGAAGCGCCCAGCACAGTGTAAAAGATAGGGCTGCAGAGTGTGGATCTTCAGGAACACAGGTGCCCTGATGAGGAGTCCTGACCTGAGGTGTTGGCTTTCCCGCTCCTCTAATGCTGCCTGACGTACTATGTCCCCTGGCCCTGCTAAACTGAGTCCCCTGGTTCAGGCCTTTGCTCCAGGAAGAAGCAGACCGCCCCGACACCACCCTGATGGTGGATAGATGTGTAAAAGGATTGCAGTACAGTTACAACACTGATATCTACCGGACAATGTGGAAAATTGCCGATGTATGTTCTGTACATAAAAAGGAGGACACCATTAGTCTATTCTCAATCAGTAAGGTGACAGAAGGTGTCATCAACAGTGCTACCAAGCAGCACCTGCTCAGTGACGCACAGTTTGGGTTTTGCCAAGACCACATGGCTCCTGATCTCATTAGAGCTTTGGATCAAACAGAATCAATGGGTATCAGTGGTAAAGTCTGACACATAGGAAGATGGTCGTGGTTGTTGGAGATCAGTCGCCTCAACTCCAGGACATCTCTGCAGGAGTTCCCTCAGGGTAGTGTCCTAGGCCCAACCATCTTCACCTGATTCAATGACCTTCCCTCCATCATAAGGTCAGAAGTAGGGATATTCACCAATGATTGCACAAGTTTGGCATCGTTCGCAAATCCTCAGATACTGAAGCAGTCCATGTTCAAATGCAACAATATCTGGACAATATCCAAGCTTGGGTTGCTAGGTGGCAAGTAACATTCCAACCATACAAATGCCAGGCTATGACCATCACAAGTAAGAGACACAATCTAAGCACCATCCCCTAGCATTCAATGGTGTTAACATCATTGAATGCCCCACTATCAATATCCTGGGGATTATCATTGATCAGAAACTCACCATTTAAACAGTGGCTAGAAGATAAAAGCCAAAAGAACTGCAGCTGCTGTAAATCAGGCACAAAAACAGAAATTGCTGGAAAATCCATGAACAAGACCGTCCAGACAGACCCATAGTTTCAGCCTGCTCCTGCTCCACAGAATTCAATTGACTCAGTCTTCTCTCCCCTGCTCCAGTCCCTGCCCACACACAGCTGTGATTCCTGATGCTTTATGCCAGTTTCAAAATTTCCAGTTTCCAGGCTCTTGCTGCCTCCTCTTTACCATGGACGTGCAATCCTTTCACACATCTATCCACCATCAGGGTGGTCTCAGGGCTGTGTCCTTCTTCCTGGAAGAAAGGCCTGAACCATCACCATCCACCACCAACCTGCTCCACTTGGCCAAGTTCATCCTCACCCTGAAACTTAACTCCTTTTGTTTTCTTCAGGTCTGAAGGGTGGCCATGGGTACCCACATGGGCCTCATTTATACCTGTCTCTTGTGGAACATTCCTTATTCCAGTCCTATTCGGGTACCCACCCACAACTTTCTCAGATACATTGATGATATCATCAGTGCTGCTTCCCTCTCTCAGCTGGAATTGGTAAAGTTCATCAATCTCACTTCCAATTTCCATTCCACCCTCACTTACACCTGGTCTAACTCAGGCTCCTCCCTTCACTTCCTCAACATCTGTTTCCATATCTGGGGATAGACTGGCCATGAAGATCCATTATAAACCCACTGACTCCCACTGCTACCTGGACTATAGATCCTCATATCCTGCTTCCTGTAAAGACTCCATTTCATTCTCCCAGTTCCTTCAATTTTGTCACAAGTTCAGATGAGGCCAACTTCACAAGACAGCCTCCAAAATATCCACCTTCCTCAACTGAGGATTCCCCAGACCGTTATTGACAGGACCCTCAAAGTAGATCCAACCTATCTCCCACTTTTGCCCTCACCCCTCTACCACTCCACAAGTCACAGGGTTTCTCTTGTCCTTACTCACGATTTCACCAGTATCCACATTCAGAAAATCAGACACCTTTTCTGCCACCTTCAGCGAGATGTTAGTTGCATATTCCCCTCCTCTCCGTTGTCCACCTTCAACAGGGAACATTTCCTCTCGGATACCCTGGTCCACCCTTCCTTCACTCCCAACACCACCCCACAGCCTCACAGCACCTTCTTCTGCAACTGGCGAAGGTGTAACACCTGCCCATTTACCTCCTCCCTCACCACCTCCTGCATATAAATCAAAGTTTTCCTAGCTATCATCAGTTCTGAGGTAGGGTCACCAGACCTGAAACGTTAACTGAATTTTTTTTTCTTCAGATGCTGTCAAACCTGCTAGCTTTTCCAGCAACTTCAGTTTGTTTGCGACAGTAGGTACAGGAGAAGGTTTGAAGCTAGGAATACTGCAAGGAACTCACCTCCTGTCCACCGTCTACAAGGCACAAGTCAGGAGTGTGAAGGAATACTCCCCACTTGCCTGGATGAGTGCAGCCCCAACATCACAAGAAGCTCGACACCATCCACCAGCTTCAGTCTGCTTGGCTGGCACTACATCCACGAGCATTCACTCCCTCCACCTCTAACGCTCAGTGTATACTGCTGCTACTATCTACAAGGTGCACTGCAGAAATACAAATATCCTCAGACAGCACCTTCGAAAGCCATGACCACTTCCATCTTGAAGAAGAAGATCAGTAGATATATGGGAACAACACTGCCTTTAAGTTCCCCTCCAAGCCAGTCACCATCTTGGCTTGGAAATATATTGCCATTCCTCCACTGTCACTGGGTCAAAATCCTGGAATACCCTTTCTAATTGTATTGTGGGTCCAGTTCCACTCCACCATCTCACTGAACTGAGCAGCCAAGTCCAAAACAGCAGGAAAGACAACTGTAACACATCAGCACAAACCATCTCAACTGACTGGCTGGTTTCTACAGGGTATCTTATTCAGATCAGACCCGAGCCTGATTCTAGTCTCAAGGGCCCACACCCACAGTCGTGGGATAATGATCGCACTGTACTAAAAACAGCACAGAGTTCTGAGCCCTGGCTGACATTTATCCTTCAGCCAACGTCATCACAGGGAAAGAGAAGGTGGTGCAGCGCATCTGTTACTGAGCTGATAAGAAATCAGAAAGCACAAGTTCAAAACCTGCCTGGACAGCTCGAAATATGAAATTCAACTCAAAGTCCAACTTTTAAACAAAAAGCATTGATGTTTTTTTCTGATTATCAACCATGCAGCTGGTGGATTGCTGTTAAAAATCCAACCCATCTGGCAACACCCTCTAGTAATCTTTCATTGTTACCCGCACCCCCCAACCCCCCCAGGCCTCACTTTGTTTTGCCCTCAAAGTGGCCCAACACATACCTTGCAGTTAAATCAAACTGCTATCAACTATCACCACATTGTCAGTCAGGGTAACTAGGGACAATAAATTCTGGTCTTTTCAAATAATAGAAAAATAACCAGCTTATGGGATTATAGAAAGAGAAGGTAAAGAGGACTGACTGTTTTTCTAAAAAGATCCATAATGATCTAGATGGGTAGAATGGCCTGACATCTGTGCTGTATAAACTGTTTAAATCCCAAGATTGAATTTTAAGAACAGCAGTACTTCATAGGTACAAAAACAAAGTTGCTGAAAAAGCTCAGCAGGCCGGCAGCATCTGTGGAGGAGAAAACAGTTAAACACTTCGGTTCGTGACCCTTTGTCAGAACTGATGGTGGCTGGGAAAACGTCAGTTTATATGCAGTAAATAGGGAGGTGGGTGGGTGGGATACGGAGTAAATGATTGGATAGAGCCCAAGGAGACAGAAAGACAGTTGGACAGACAAAGGAGTTGCTAACGATCAGGCTGGGAGGGTGAGTAGTTGTAAATGGGGACTGTTAGTGACTAACAACAGGGGGGTGTGTAATGACAGGCTGTGTGGTAACAAGGCCTGGTGTGTGGGGTGGAGGGGCTGGGACATGGGAGAGTTTAGGCCCTGAAATTATTGAACTCAATAAATCCAGAGGGCTGTAGGTTCCCCCAAGCAGAAAATGAGGAATCCGACCCCACCACCCAAGACATTTTTCCATCCCCTCCCCTGTCTGCTTTCCGGAGAGACCACTCTCTCCGTGACTCCCTTGTTCGCTCCACACTGCCCTTCAACCCCACCACACCCGGCACCTTCCCCTGTAACCACAGGAAGTGCTACACTTGCCCCCACACCTCCCCCCTCACCCCTATCCCAGGCCCCAAGGTGACATTCCACATTAAGCAGAGGTTCACCTGCACATCTGCCAATGTGGTATACTGCATCCACTGTACCCGGTGTGGCTACCTCTATATTGGGGAAACCAAGCGGAGGCTTGGAGACCGCTTTGCAGAACACCTCCGCTCAGTTCGCAACAAACTACTGCACCTCCCAGTCGCAAGCCATTTCCACTCCCCCTCCCATTCTTTAGATGACATGTCCATCATGGGCCTCCTGCAGTGCCACAATGATGCCACCCGAAGGTTGCAGGAACAGCAACTCATATTCCACTTGGGAACCCTGCAGTCTAATGGTATCAATGTGGACTTCACCAGTTTCAAAATCTCCCCTTCCCCAACTGCATCCCTAAACCAGCCCAGTTCGTCCCCTCCCCCCACTGCACCACACAACCAGCCCAGCTCTTCCCCTCCACCCACTGCATCTCAAAACCAGTCCAACCTGTCTCTGCCTCCCTAACCTGTTCTTCCTCTCACCCATCCCTTCCTCCCACCCCAAGCCGCAACCCCAGCTACCTACTAACCTCATCCCACCTCCTTGACCTGTCCGTCTTCCCTGGACTGACCTATCCCCTCCCTACCTCCCCACCTATACCCTCTCCACCTATCTTCTTTTCTCTCCATCTTCGGTCCGCCTCCCCTTCTCTCCCTATTTATTCCAGAACCCTCACCCCATCCCCCTCTCTGAAGGAGGGTCTAGGCCCGAAACGTCAGCTTCTGTGCTCCTGAGATGCTGCTTGGCCTGTTGTGTTCATCCAGCCTCACATTTTGTTGTTCCTCCAGCTTGCTTTGGGATTCACCGAAACACTGTAGCAAGCCAGAGACAGATGTTGGCCAGGGAGCAGGGTGGTGCGTTGAAGTGGCAGGCAACAGGTAGTTCAGGGTCTTTTTTGCGAGCAGAATGTAGATGTTCTGCGAAGCGGTTGCCAAGTCTACGCTTCGCTTCCCCAATGTACTTCACTGTCTACTGTTTGGGACGTGACAAGGTTACAGGGATAAAGACTGGCCCTTTACCCAATGAGCATGCACACAGCAATGACTCTTTCAATGTATTTTAAAACAGACACCAAAATCAGTTTAACAGCACTTTCACTGCCGGATGTCCTGGATAACCACCACAAGGTAGGCAAGTATCCAATGGTTGTCTGAAGGCAAGGACCTTTCAAACTTGGCTTCCATATGAACTCCTGAAACACAAGCTCAGTATCACAAGCACATTCAGCAACCTAGCCATCTCATTTCTGATAATATACCAGTGAGCGAATTTAATAAAAACAATGCCCCATTCACCTGGGATAGGCAAATTCTAATCTCTTAACTATTAACCGAGCTTAATATTAAATATAATCCAAACAGTGAAAATAAGGGAAGTCAAAAGAACATTTGTGAGCAGTTAGTGTTCACAGGCACAGCTACTTTGAATATTTGTGAACAAAGAGGTTCACATGGAAGCTGATCTACGACACGTGGAAATACTCAAAACAGTGGGTCAAGAGATGTCAATGGCACATAACCAGCTTGTCCTTCAGAACAGGCTCATATTAATGAAGATCGAAATACAAGAGGCTCCACCATTGTTTTGAAGCTCTTTGATATGCCCACTCCGCTTGCCTATACAAACCCTCACACTTCTGATTACCCACAGCCCAGCCTGAAAGGTGATGGGTGATCCACCTCCACAAGTGAGCAGCTTGCTGGGTCATTTCAGACGGCAGTTAAGAGTCACATGGCCCACGGTTGGGGCTCAGTGGCAAATTTCTTTCACTGAACAGCATTAGCAAAGCAGAATATGTCTTATTCAAAAAAACAATAAAAATCGGGTCCTTTCAGCATTCCATTACTGAAACAGTGCAGTGCTGGAAGAACACAGCAGGCCAGACAGCACCAGAGGAACAGAAAAGTTGACGTTCCTTCATTCTGAAGAATCCCGACCCGAAACATCAACTTGCCTGCTCCTCTGATATTGACTGGCTTGCTGTGTTCCTCCAGCTCCACATGGTGTTATCGGACTCCAGCATCTGTCATTCTTGCTACTCACTTTTGAACCAAGTTTCTTTTTTAAATGCAGATCTATTTAATTTTTAAAATTTAAATTCCCCAGTTATCATGGTGCAATCTGAAGTCATTGATCCAAGTCTGGGGAAACCAGCCCTTTAACAGAACTACTGTTATAGTGGTCAGAGATAATTGGATTCTCCAGCATCTGCAGTTCCCAAGATAACAAAATGTGAAGCTGGATGAACACAGCAGGCCAAGCAGCATCTCAGGAGCACAGAAGCTGACGTTTCGGGCCTAGACCCTCTCTGGTGAAGGGTCTGGGCCCGAAACATCAGCTTTTGTGCTCCTGAGATGCCACTTGGCCTGCTGTGTTCATCCAGCTTCACATTTTGTTACTGTGACAGTGGCCTGTTTCTGAGGTGCAAATTCAACGTAATAAACTTTTTTGCTTCATACAAGGTTAATTAGTTTTCTCAGTAAGGAATAAA
Source organism: Stegostoma tigrinum (assembly GCF_030684315.1). NCBI lineage: Eukaryota > Metazoa > Chordata > Chondrichthyes > Orectolobiformes > Stegostomatidae > Stegostoma > Stegostoma tigrinum. Next base: position 6,880,077 of record NC_081375.1, read on the forward strand.
AACTAAACAAGAAAGGGCAAGACTGTAAGCAAACCTCAAACTCCTGCCAGAGAAAAATTTTGTTTAAACAACTGTAACTATTCAGGCAGGGAATCACAAAAGGATGAACTCTTTTTCCATTGGATGATGTGGAGTTTATTAATCTCTTTTAGCCACAACATTTACATGACTAGTCCAGTCAGTTTCTGGTCAATGGTATCATTCAGGATGTTGACAGTGGGTATTTAAGTGCAAAGATGGTTAGATCTTCATTTGTCAGAGACGGTCATTCCCTGGCACTTGTCATGAAAGTTACTCGACATTTGTCAACCCAAATCTAGCTATCATCCAAATCTTAACTGTATCCAGGTACACACTAGGTTAGTATCTGAGGAGTGGCAAATGGTTTGTAAAAGCAGCCCTGGAGGAAATATTTGCTCGATCTTGGACACATCCCAAAAGGAAGGGAAGGCAAGGCATGGAACATGCTTATTTCTTGGCATTGCCTAGAGATTCAATAACGGAGCAGCTCACAGCTCCACACTGTGGCACAGAACATACAAGCTTACCCAGTATCCTTGAAGTAAGGGCATGAGAGAAGATATAAGCCACTGCAAGGTATGAACATACAGGTGAACCAGGTATTCAGTTTTAAACAGGTACTTTACTATTAAAACTTGATTCTTTTAACCATTTAAATGTTAACCAGTGTGTTTAGTTAGAATGCTGACATTTCTTTCAGCTGTATAGTTTAAAATTGTACTTCGAGATGAGAGACTAATAGGTAAATCTAGAGGAACAACTCACAAGAACTACTACGAATGCCTTTCCAAAATAAAAGTTCATTTTCTGTGGCAATTTTTCTAATCTGTTATTTCAAATATTAGTGGCAATATATTAATGATAAGGCCAACATTTTTCTAATACCAATTTGAACCATTTATTATTTTACATGCCAAAGTGAATAGGATGGTTTAACAAATTTCCACTGGATATATACAAAATTAATCAGATTTAAAAGGAGACTAGAGGGAGGTGGTGGCAAAATGGTATTGGCAATGGACTAGTGATTTAGAGAACCACAATGCTTCGGAAGGCAAAGTTCAAATTCTACCACCGTGGTGGAATCTGAATTCACTAGAAACCTGGGGTTAAAAATTATGTCTAATGACAACGGCAAAACTGTTGTCAATTGTAATAAAACCCCTACCTGGTTCATTACCATACTTTAGGGAAGGGGCTGGTAGTCTTGTCTCATCTAGCCTACATCAAACTCAACTTTCCAACAGCAACGCTCACTATTAACTGCTCTTTAAAATGGCCTAGTGAGCCATTTGTTTGTGTCAAACTTCTAAAAGACAAAACAAGTTAGGAATAAACAGATAGTAAGAAATGCAGATGCTGGAGTCTGAGATAACAGTGTTGAGCTGGATGAACACAGCAGGCCAGGCAGCATCAGAGGAGCAGGAGAGCTGACGTTTCAGGTTTGGACCCTTCTTCGAAAACAAAAACTAACAAGTGAGGGTGTATAATGGCAGACTATATAGTAACACCACCCTGTCGTTAGCCACTAAGAGTTCCTATTAACAACTACTCACCCTCCCAGCTGGACTGTTAGCAACTCCTTTGTCTGTCCAACTCACTTTCTCTTTTCTCTCTCTTTGGACTCTATCCTATCGTTTACTCCCAACCCCACCCCCCTATTTTCTGCATATAAACTGATGTTTTCCCAGCCACCATCAATTCGGAAGAAGGGTCACCAGACCCGAAACAGTAACTCTGTTTTCTCCTCCACAGATGCTGCCTGTCCAGCTGAGCTTTTTCCAGCAACTTTGTTTTTACTCCTGATTTACAGCATCGGCAGTTCTTTCGGTTTTTATTTTGTACTCAGGGTCATACTTGTCGATCTAGTGCAGCTCCTCCAGACATCCCAGAAAAGATACCAAACTTCAGCCAATTATATTCACTCCATATGATAAAGAAACAGTTGAAACACTGCATACTGCAAAGCTTAAATTGCTTGATAATATTTTGTCAATAGTACTGAACACTTACACTCCTGAACTTGCAGCACCCCAGCCAAGCTCATCCAGTACAGCAACACCAGCATCTACCCAGTAATTTGGGTAAATAATAAACAATAGCATCCTAAGATGCAAAAAGCAGGAAAAATCATAACCAGCCAATTACTGTCCCCATAAGTAATGGAAGTGTTCATGAACATTGCCATCAAATGGAACAGTGATTCAGTTCAGATACTGTCAGGAGCACTTACCACTTGACTTCATTAGTGTTGGTTCAAACATGGACTCCAGAGGTGAGGAGAGAGCGATAGCACTTGACATCAAAGCTGCATTTGACCGAGTGTGGCATCAAGGAGCCCTAGCAAAACTGGAATCAATAGGTATCAGAGGCAAAAGCTCCACTGATTGGAGTCACATATGGCACAGAGGAAGATGGTTTTGTGGCTGTTGGCTCAGATCCAGGGCATCTCTGTAGGAATTCCTCAGGGTAGTGTCCCAGGCTGAACCATCTTCAGCTGCTTCAACGACCTCCACCCACCACTCACCGCCCCCCCCCCCCCCCCCCACCCCATCAAGATCAGAAGTGGGGATGTTGACTGATATTTGCACAATATTCAGCACCATTTGCAACTCCACAGCTACTGAAGCAGTCCATGTCCAAGCACAGCAAGATCTAGACAATATCCAAGGTTTGGCCGACAAGTGGCAAGTAACACTCACACTACACAAATGCCACGCAAAGATCATTGCCAATCAGACATTTTCACATCACTGAATTCCCCCACTTCCAACATCTTGGGGTTGCCATTGACCAACCATATAAATAAAGTTGTTACTGTACGTGAGAACCTAGAAGTTCTACACAGTGGGTAACTCACTTTCTGATCCCTAAAAGACTGTTCCCCACCGACAAGAAACAAGTGATTTATTTTGATTCTGGGGTCTCGAGTTCAGGAACACAAGAATACAGGAGTATAGTGAAGTGTACAAGTCACCGTTCTCCAGCACCATCTTAGAACACAAGGCAAGATTAAAATCAGAAGCAGAAACAAAAAGGAACAGCCAAAAGGAAAAGGAAATGTCCAGATCACTCTCCCACCTCCATCAGGAGTCCTCACCACCAGAGAAACAAAACCGCAAAGTCCGAACCTCAGTCTGCGAACACTCAGGTGCCCTGAGTCCATTTCTGGAATACCACCGACACCTTTGCAACTATGATGCTGTTCTCTGGCTCCACCTTTGCGATGATCTTACAATGGGCTGATCTCAGCAACGTAGCAGTCACTAGAGCTGCCAAGTCCCTAACTCTACAATGGGACCACCACTTGCCTGGATGAATGCAGCGCCACAATCAAGAGGTCTGATTTTGTCCTGGCTGGTGTCAATCTCAAACTCTCTCTCCCCACCCATTTAGTATTGCTGATTGACAGTTAACAGCCAGGCTTTGTTTAAATTTTAACCAGATGGATCCCAGGTGGTCAGTAATCTATTTTGTTATACTGAAACAGCTGTAATACTTGCACACATTTTAGAACATAGACCCTGTCTGCAAATAGGCATTGTGTATTAATATGCAAAGCTTCCAGAACATGTAAACACAGCACACTGCAAGCCCGACTGAATCACTGAATGCAGAAAATACGATCTTGTCATTAGCAAATTGCTGTTACATGAGCTAGCTATGTACAAACGGATAGCTGTATTTACTATATTACAACATTACGTGGAAAAAGAAACACTTAATTGATTATTAACTGTTAAGGAGTGTCCAAAAGTCATGAAGAGGCACTTTATAAATGCAAGTCTTTGTATCCTTGGGAGTGTTTCATGGGACAGTGGGTATAAAAACAGTGCTGCAGTAAGCTCAAAAAGCCTGCTTAAAACCCTGCTACATGCAGAGTTAAACATGTAGATAGCAAAACTTGCAGTATAGCATCAGCAGAAAAAGTGATGTGACAAATTATTATCCACTTGTGGTTTGAAACAAGATCAAAGTGTGCTCACTGATATTGCAGTAAGCATCATCGTGCAGTATACTGGTTACTTGCTGCCTTTGTAAAACTGATAGGGATAAATCTGCAAACTGCAATCTACACCAAAAACCATTAGAATGATTCACAAAACATCACCCATACTTGGAGTATGCTGTTGCAAGCATTTATCTACAGTACTCTCTATATCATCATCATCCTCCTCCTCTACTCTACTTTGCAGGTCTCACTTTAAGAGAATTCACATGACTGGGTTAACCATTGATCATGCAGACAGTGACTGACTGACGAATATCACTGTACAGTCCTGTCATTGTGACTGATCTCTTAACAGTATGGCTCAGTCACACTCAATCCCAGGTGTGATGCATCTCAACTTGCTGAGGGGAGCTAGTGTGGAGAAAGCAGAAGTTCTATGCGTGGAAAATTCTTTACAGAGAGGGTGGTGGGTGCCTGGAACCTGTTGCCAGCGGAGGTGGTAGACGCAGGCACGTTAGCATCTTTTAAGATATATTTGGACAGGTACATGGATGGGCAGCGAGCAAATGGACACGGACCATTAGAAAATAGATGACAGGTTAGACAGAGGATCTTGATCGGTGCAGGCTTGGAGGGCCGAAGGGCCTGTTCCTGTGCTGTAATTTTTTGTTCTTTGTTCTGCAGTCTCTCAATTCTCTACGAAAGCCAGAGGACAGAAGGATTATAAATGCCTTACATCTGTTCAACAAAACTAAAAGAGAAGAGGGATAAGCCCAACACTACTGGCCAATGTAATATCAGTGGTTGAAAAGCAAGTGGAAATTACTGCCAAAAAGAAAATTAACTCTCACATGGAGCAGCATGGGCAATAATAAAGGCCAAATCAACATAACTGTTTAAAATCAAATCCTGACTGAAGCATCTGATTGAGTTCCTTGATTAAGCAAAAAGGCTGAAGGAGGTAATCTAATAACGCTGTAAAATAGTAACCAAGTGCCATCTGTAGACCCATGGAAAATGGACAAATGAAATTGAGAAGTCAAATGGAGAGGAGTGCAAAAATGTCTGAGAAATAGGATTGGACTTGATTTATTTATTGTCATCTGTATCTTGTTACAAAATACAGTTAAAAGTCTTGAGTACTGTTGCCACTCTCCAGCGCCACTTTTAAAACACAGAAGATAAAGGCAGAAGAATGAAGAAAAGGTGTTCAACATTTCAGTCCTCCTTGTTAAGTGCTCCAACATGGGCCGTGGGCCTGGTGGTCAGGCACAAGTCCCTTTCCTGCACTGCAGCCAGAACCAAAGCTGCCACTCTTTAGCACCATCATGCTTCCACCAATGCCCTTGTCACCAAGCCCTTGATGGACCTCACTAGTACAGACACACTGATGGCACTGGGTATTACAACAACCAAAACCCAATTCCACTGTCACCATGAGTCCACTCTAGGTCTAAACCCAGTCCACCGTCCCCGCGAATCTGTATCAGTCACAGATGCTGGCGATGAAACTCTCCTCTGCTGCAACTGCCATGAGTCATCGCTAGGACCGCCCCAAAGATGTGGAAGCTGCTAGGAACCCAAAAGCGTTTCCAAAGCCATCACCATAAGTCCACGCTGATGGGCTAACTTGTCACTGATATTGTCGCTGCAACTGAGCTCCAATTATCTCTTTCTGTCCATCTGCTGCATTTGACCAAATACCCACACCTGATCCATCATCCCTCGCTGCTCATGAAGTGAGGCAAAGGAGCCGAACACAGGTTTCTCAGACCACAGGGAAGTGTACAGTGAGTCTCACAGCTGGCAATGGTAGAACTATTGCTTTCCTTGGTATATTTACAAAATTGGACATCAAGCGATTGGAAATTTGCAGGTGATACAAAACATGACAACGTAGCAAGTAGGATATAGGATAGCAGCAAACATCAGGAGGATGTAGTCAGGCTGCTGAAACAGGCAGCAAGATGGCAGATGCAATTTTAATTTAAAGATGTCAAGTGACGCACTTTGCGAGGAGAAAAGAATAGAAATGCAGCATAATCTCAGTGGGGGATTTCCCCTGAGGGAGATATAGAAACTGCAGGATCGGAGGGAGACATATTCCTAAATCCTCAAAGGTGGTTGTGGTTTAAATTGATACATTATTAAAAAATGGTGCTTTATATCATGTATACTCAACGGGGATATTGAAGACAAAAAGATGAGAGTCAGGCTAAAACTAAATCTCTTGTTAGGCATAAGGTCCAGGACTTTTTCTCAAACTGAAACAATAACTGAAAATGAGAAACTGTGGCTCAGTGCTTGGCTGGGCAAGATCCACGGCTTGTCGCAGCATTTCCTCAAGTCTGCTTCTCATCTCATTCAATGACGCAGCCTGGCTCTTGGCCACTTTTCTTCGGGAAATCAGAGAGGCAGAAGTACTTATCACTGAGACTTAACAGCATTAATGTTGCAGGGTGGGTAGTTTAGTAAGTTTGCAGACAATACACAATAGTGGAGTGGTGGACAATGTAGAAGGTTGTTAAAGGATACAGTGGGATTATAGGTCAGTTGAGGATATGGGCAGAAAAGTGGCAGGTGGAGTTTAATCTTGTTTAAGTGCGAGGTGCTGTACTTTGGGAGATCAAATGTTAAGGAAACGTGTACTGTTACTGGCAGGACCCTGAACAGCACTGACACACAGAAAGATCTTGGGGTTCAAGTACATAGCTTCCTAAAGTGGCCACTCAAGTAGATAGGGTGGTAAAGACAATATATGGCATGCTTGCCTTTTTAGCTTGGGGAATGGAGTACAAGAGTCAGGATGTTATTGACTTTGGTTAGGCCACACAGTATTGCGTTCAATTCTGGTCACCACATTACAGGAAGGACGTGGAGAGGGTGCAGAAGAGGTTTACCAGGATGTTGCCCGAATTAGAGGGTATGAGCTATAAGAAGAGGCTAGAAAAACACGGGTTGTTTTCTCTGAAGCAGCAGAGGCTGAAGGGAGACTTGATAGAAGTCTACAAAATTGAGAAACACAGATAGGGTTGACAGTCAGAATTGATCCCCTCTCCAGAGTTGAGATGTCCAATACTAAGGGGCGTTCATTTCAGGTGAGAGGGAGAAAGTTCAAACGAGGGGTGAGGGGCAAGTCTTTTTTTAAAAAAGGAGCAGTAGGTGTCTGGAACACCCTGCGAGGGTGGCAGAGGGAGATACAATGAGCATTCAAGGGACTTTTAGATATTTGCACGAATATGCAAGGAATGGAGTGATATGGACCAAGGGCAGGCTGAAGGGATTTGTTTCATTTGGTGTCATGGTCGGTACAACATTGTGGGCCAAAGGGCCCATTTCTGTGTTGTACTGTTCTTTGTCCTATGTTGCCATATTTAAAGCTCAGCTGCACACCACTTCATGTGCTAGAAGGCAAAAACAAAGCTTCTCAGTCTGGTGCTCAGGTCTCTACCCAGCCCACAGGAAAAGGAAAACAAAATTCTTTGCACAAGGACAGGGACCTGGAGTTGTTAGTGATCGGGTTTTGGAAAGGAGAGCAGTGCTTTCACCTACAGATCACCACAGGGCATTTTACCATTAGAGCAAGCCAGCTTGGGTCCAAATTGCAACCAGGTGAATGCTGCATGCTAGGTGAAAAGGGATGCCTAGCAGAACACTTTCCATTTGCTGGGGACAGTACTTTGCTTCTACTTCACCTCTAACTTTGCAGTAAGGTCTTGTTGGGAGAAAAAAAGCACTGGAAATCACAGACAGGCCCCCTCAGTCAGTGCTGACATCAGCGAGCGTGCTCCTAAAAAGCAATGTGAAGTATAGAGAGGCTAGCAGCACTCACATAGCCAGGCAGTTTTGCAGAAGAATGCATATTGTAGCATCACTGAACTTCCAAAGTAAAATACTGAAGGGCCAAAGTGCTCTCAAGAGTTGAAACAGTATAGGACAAAGCTGCTGGTTTGCTGATGCTAACTGATGCTGATGCTAAGGATGGTGGTCACACAGTATGCAAGAATGTTGTTGTGAAGCAGTTGGATTAGCACTCAGCTCTGATTTCCATGTCAGGACTTTGTGCCTAGTTTCTCAATGAAAGAGAGAAGAATTGGAAGTAGGTCTTAAACAAGTCAAATTCATATTTCAAATGATACACAAGTTTATGGAAATAAACATGGTCATTGCTCAATGGTGAGATAATGTCACCATTTAAAACTGGAAAGAATGACATTTGATGCCAAGATTCTTATCTTTACACTCTCTCTACATTGCCTATCTTTCCGGACATTACTTATGCCAAACCAGAGAAAGGTAAACTCTATCCTTTAACTATCACACGGAAGCTGCATGGCCTGCTATTTTCACATTGTGTCTGATGAATTTATTTCAGTTGTTTCATGAAGTAACAGAAATTTGATGAGTGTAATACAGTTAGACCATAAGACATAGAAGCAGAAGTAGATCATTCTGTCCATAGAGTTTGCTCTGCCATTCAATGAGACCATGGCTGATCTTATCATCCTCAACTCCACTTTCCAGGCTTTTCCCCATCACCCTTGGTTCCCTCATATTAAAAAAAAGTGTCTCTCTCAGGCTGGAATACACATACTGACAGTCTCATGGCCCTTTGCAGTAAAGAATTCCACAGATTCACAGCCCTCAAGAAATTCCTTCTGTCTTAAATGTGTCACTTCTTATTCTGAGATTATACCTTTTGGTTTTAGATTCTCCCACAAAGGGAAACAACCTTTTCTCACCTACACTTTCAGGTCCTCTAAGAATTCTGTATTTTAATAAGGCTTCTCAATCTAAGCTTAATGAGTACAAGTTCAACCTACTCAACCTCTCCAAGACAGTTCCTCTATTCCAGGGAATAGGCTAATGAACCTTCTCTGGACTGCCTCCTATGCCAGTATATCTTTCCTTAAATAAAGGAGCCCAAAACTATTCACAATATTCCAGCTGTAACGTGAATGGTGTCTTGTATAATTTTACAAAAAAAATTGTATTTTAAAACGCCGCATTCCCTTTGAAAGGAAGGCAAACATTCCAGTTCCCTTTCCGGTTACCTACTGAACTTGAATGTTGGCTTTTGATGCTTGATGCACAAAATCTCCCAAATCCCTCTGTTTGACAGCTTCTGCATTCTTTCTCCACTTAAATAATATTCAGCTTCTCCATTGTCCCTACTAGAGTGCACAACCTCAAATTATATTCCAAAAGCCAAGTTTCTGTTCACGTAACCTATCTATATCTTTCAGCACTCATTCTCACCACTTGTTTTTCCATCTACTTTTGCGTCATTTGCAAACTTAGCAATAGTATAGTCACTTTCCTCATTCAAGTTATTTTTAATTCTTCAATTATTAATTAATGCAGGCAATGCCTACATAGTTTAAGGGTAGTTAGGGTTTGGAGAATAAGAGGCTGTCAAGGCATCTCTGAGTCAACCACATTGCTGGGGGTTTGGAATCATATGTAGGCCAGATCAAATAAACATTGTTGGCATCCTTCCTCTAAAGAGGAGATCAGTGAACCATGTGGGCTTTTACAACTGTTGATTGTCTCAGCAATGGCGACCAGCAAATTAACTTTCAGTTCCAGATTTTATTGACTGCATTGAAGTTTCACCAGTTATCACAGTGGGACATGAACCCGTGTCTCAACAGCATTACTTTCGGCCTCTGGATTACTACCCCATTCATGTTAACACTACACCACTGCCTCACCCATTAAATCAATTTTCCAAAAGCATCTGACAAAATGCCATGTGACTTGACAGCAAAAAAACCTGCAAAAACAGAAAGGAAATTGGTCAAGAAAGCAAAATATTGAAGAGATGTTTGTTTTACAAATGGACGTGGGGAGGAGGAGGGATGCAGGAGGAGAGTCCAGCACTGTTCATTCATAGGTTGATATTAAGACTACAGAGCACAAAAGCTGCCGTTTCGGGCCTAAACCGCTCATCAGAAAAGGGGGATGGGGAGAGGGTTCTAAAATAAATAGGGAGAGGGGGGAGGCGGATCGAAGATGGATAGAGGAGAAGATAGGTGGAGAGGAGCAATCCCCTGAGGTTTGTCCTGAGGGAGGGGGGGGTAACTTCCTCAGGTTAGGCATCCCTGGAAGAGGCTTCACAGTGAGGTTAAAATTGAATCAGAGATAATAGGAACCACAGATGCTGGAGAATCCGAGATAACAAAGTGTGGTGCTGGATGTACACAGCAGGCCAAGCAGCATCCTGCTCCTAATATGCTGCTTGACCTGCTGTGTTCATCCAGCTGTACACCTTGTTATCAAGGTGAAATGCTTTCCAACTGCAAAAACATCAGCACCCAGAGGACAAAATTAAAGAGAGTGGCAAAAAAAAGCAGGAGTTAGGAACAGTAAACATCTTCAGAGCATTATGGTCAGAAAAGCTGCTTGAAAAAGGGTGGTGCATGCACACTCAATAAGCAATTGGAGAAATGCTTAAAAGTGAAAACAGAGTATGAGAGAATTAAGTGAATTGCTGTTCCAAACAAAAACTCCACATATAATGAAAGAAAGGCCCCTTGTTCAGAGAAATTCTATGATCATGGTTTTTGATGTTGTTTGAGACCTTGAGTGGACCGAAAACCTTCAACTCAAAAATTAAATGCCACAAAGGCAAAACCAAAACATCCTTTAAAAAGAGAAAAATCAGAGAACCAAACATTTCCTACATTAGACATAAATTAGAAACTTGACTTTAATGCAAATAATCCATTTCCTTTTGAGGCCGCAATTCTTTTATCTAACAGCCTCATACCCCACTTCCTGGCCAATTCTAAAATCAACAGTAGCTATGATTCCAATGGAAGGCACACATCTTATAAACACCCATTGGCTTGACGCTTGAAAATTATAATCACCTAGCAACCAGTCACATCTGCTTCAGTGGCTTGTTTACTTAGATATTTTTAAGGAAGGGATAAATCCAGCAACTACAGACTTGTAACTGATTAGGAAATCAGAGACAATAATCTGGGACAAAACTAATTGGCATTTAGAAAAGCATGTGTTAACAAATGAAAGTTAAAAATTAATAAAGGAAAACCATGTTTAAATTAACTAGAGTTCTTTGCTGAAATAATGGAGTTGATGAAATTAAGACAGGAGAGAGTTGGTAAAGCACCTCAAAATACTTTGAAAAATCGAAAGCCACAGGATTACAGGGACCACAGTAGAATAGAACCAAAACCAGCCAAGGAACAGACTCAATGTGGATTTTACTCATTTCAAAATCTCCCTACCTCATCCTAAGATCAGCACTCCCTCTCATCCCCACCTCCTTGATCTGTCCATCTTCTCTGATCTACCCGCCCCTCCCTCCTCACTGACCAATCCGCAACCCCACTTCCTACCTACACTTACCTTTACTAGCTTCATCCCTGCCTCCTTGACCTGTCTGTCTTCTCTCTCACCTACCCACTCCATTATATACCTGCTATCACCACCCACCACTCTATTTCAGAGCCCCGTTCCCCTCCCACATTTCTGAAGAAGGGTCCTGACCCGAAACGTCAGCTTTTTTGCTCCTCTGATGCTGCCTGGCCTGTGTTCCTCCAGCTCCACACTTATTTTCAGACTCCAGCATCGGCAGTTCCTACCATCCCCAGGGTGAAAGTAATGCTTTTTTTAAAAATGTACCAGGATGTAGCACGCAGAGGGAGTCTAGAGGGAGTTAGCGTTGTATCATCTGTTCCTTTTGGTTTATAGTAATTACCTGAATGTCTGTATAAAGGGCATCACCACAAATCGTTTATAGATGATAAAAATTGGCAAGGTAACAGGTTTTGAGAGGACAGACTTCGGGGAAAATGGGCAGGCACTTTTAATGCCAAGTGGATGATGTCAGGGTATTTACAGTACAGAAAAGACTGTTTCACTCATCTTGTCTGTGCTGATCATCCAGCATCTACTTATTTGAATCCTACTTTTCAGCACTTTACCTGGGCATTTCAAGTGTTTGTCCAAAAACTTTGTAAAGTGATACAGTTTGTTAGAAAGGAGGAGGATGGGCAATGTAAAGACGTGCAGTGTTGAAGTGCACGTCGTCGTTGGCAATTACTCACTAGCAAGTCTGACTGACGACCCAGGAAATTCCATGTCACTGGTCATAGGGCTGTAGGATCAGGCTCATCAGCTACAGAACCAATCTCTGATGGCATTTGGTAGTGTTCCTAGGAGGTGGAATTGGTATTTGTTTAGATAAAGTAAATAAGGAGAAACTGTTTCCAGTGAAGTAAGGGTCAGAAACTAGATTGAAAATAATGGACAAGAGAACAAGGAAGCATGAGGAAACTGAACTGAAATTTGGTATGCAATGCTTGAATGGATGGTGGGAGCAGACTTAAGAATAGCTTTCAAAAGGGAACAAAGCAAGGAAGTGATGCTACACCTCTACAAATCATTGATTAGACCACATCTGGAGCATTATGTCCAGATCTTCGGCACCTTATTTAAAGGATGGATTTTAAAGCCCTGGGGAGAATACAAGGGAAATTTAATAGCATGACACCAGGAATGATGGATATTTTGGATACAAAGGAAATATTACTGAAATTGGGCTTAATCTTGTCTGCTTCAAGGAGAACGAAAGGTGACCATATTGAAGTGTTCAAAATTATAAGCAATTTTGACAAGGTTAAAAAGGATACTCTGTTTCCACAAGTTGGTATATTGGTAACTAGGAGTCAATTTCAAGATTGTTGGCAAGAGATCTAGGAGTGAGAAGTGGAGAAACCTCTTTACTGAGTTGTTAGGATTTGAAACACACTGCCTGGAGAGTGGTGGAGGCAGATTCCATGAGAGGTTTCCAAACAAAACAAGAGAGCAGATATACATTTGAAATGGGTGAATTTGGAGGGCTACAGAGCGGGACTAGCTAAGTAGCTCTTCTAGCAGCTGCTGCAGACACAACGGGCTGAATGGCCTTTTTCTAGAACATAAAGTTTTATTTTTGCAATTCAAAAAGAAAAATAAGTCTATGGTGAAAGAACAGGTGAATTAAATCAATTAGACCCTACACCTTAAATTCCAGTAGAATGACATGCAGCCCCCCACCATTTCCCACCCTACAAGGTTCCCCAACTTGTCAAGCTCCTGGTGAATTGGGTCACTTTCATTCATCCACAACCTTGTTGTAGCCTATCAAGGGTAAGTTGAAAAGAATCCTTTCGCACGTGGCTGTCTTTCCCCTAGGCAACATGAACTGGTTTTAAAAAGGACCCAATTTAATCAGGTGTAGAGCTGGATGAACACAGTAGGCCAAGCAGCATCAGAGGAGCAGGAAGGCTGACTTTTCGGGTCTACAGCCAGGCTTTCTTAGGTTAACAAAGCAGGAGTTTATTAGTTACTAGACGAGGAAAAAAAAAAGAAAGACAGTAATGCAGCACACATTCTTCTCATTCCTAACCAGACAAATCCCAAAGATATATGGAGCAATCAAAGTTGTTCATAAATAGTAGATAGTGGAACATGCGGGTGTTACATGGGGATGTTACTGATAGTGCTGATGTTGGCAACTGAAGTGTCAATTTTGAGATTCTTGGCTTTGCAAGCTGCTAGAAACTCTTTTGTCCTGGTTCTTTTCAACAGTGGTTTCTAAATGGCTTCTTACTCAGAGACAGATCTTTTCTCTTCTTTCACCTGTAGTGCAGGGATGTTAAATAACTGTCCTCAAAGTCCATAAACTAGATGTCAGGCCACAACGTACACAGAATTGCAAAACATATGTCTCTTGCCCAGATCTATGTACATTATTTTTTTAAAGTCATGAAGATAATTCCGAGGGGATTACAGTTCAGTTTGTGCTACACTTTTTCCACTGAAACATCCTTGACAGCTGCAGATGTGACATTCAGAGATCCTCTCCAGACAGCCACTGAATTTGCACCTGTACTCCTTTTGGCTACATCAATCTTCAGGGAAAAAAAACATGCTGGAACTTGAAAGTTTGAGAATATCCTTAGGATATTATCAAACCGACTTATGATATGGTCACGACAACTGGATTAACAACTCAAGAGCCATCTTCTGGCAGTATCAGTACAACAATCTAGAGTTGACGAATGAACTTCACAAACTTTCTGGGTATCACTATTTATAGTGAAGTGTATCAGAATCAAAACAAAGCCTTGTTGGAAGGACTCCTACAAAGAAACACGTCTTTAAAAGACCTTTGTTCAAAGGCCAGAGAGAATGCAAGAATCAATGGGAATCAAGACATGACAAAGGCTCAGCAAGGATTCAGCCTGTTCAAAAGCATGGAAGGGAGGTTACCACTGGTTCCATAACAGACCGTGATATAGTGAGGAGTTCACAGCAAAACACGGAATAGTGGAGCCAAGTCAGGATTTATCTCTTTTACTCTGTTGCACATCCTGAAAAAGGGCAATGTGTAACAGCCGAATTCTGAAGAGCAGCAGAATGGCTCAGTGGTTGACACTGCTGCCTCAAAACCAAGGACGGAAGTTCAATTCCAGCCTCAGGCAACTGTCTGCATGCAGTTTGCACTTTCTCCCAATGTCTGCGTGAGTTTGCACTGGGTGCTCCAGTTTCCTCCCACAGTCCAACAATGTGCAGGTTAGGTGGCCTGGCCATGCTAAATTGCCCACAGTGTTGAGCGGTAAGCAGGCTAGTCATGGGAAAATGCAGGGTTACAGGGATAGAATGGGACTGGGTGGGATGCTGCTGAAGGGTCAGTGGACTTGATGGGCCAAATGGCCTGTTTACACAGTGCAGGCATTCTGCGTTAAAACCAAACTACTGCGGATGCTTCAAGTCTGAAACAAACAAATGCCAGAGAAACTCAGCAGGTCTGACAGTATCTGTGGAGAGCAAAACAGTTAATTTTTTCTTAAAAAATCAGCTTTTGTGCTCCTAAGATGCTGCTTGGCCTGCTGTGTTCACCCAGCTCCACACTTTGTTACCTCAGATTCTCCAGCATCTGCAGTTCCCATTATCTCTGCTTTTTCTTTGGAACAGCCTTTCCAGCATTTTTTTTTTTAAAATTTCACATTTCCAGCATCTGCAGTAATTTGCTTTTAAAAAAGGTAGCAACACTTCAGATTGTGAAGTAAGTTTATCCAGCAACTTGAATCTGAACAGAGCAAAGTTGTCCCAGGATCACCATCCCAAAAATGGACAGTTCTACAGCCAAACTAGAAGTGTCTGAACTCAGACACTTCCTGATCGCTGGACAGAGGAGCTGGTAAGTAAGGTTTCTCAGTGACAATTAGGTCAGGCTTGACTGTGATCACTTCAAAGACAACAGAGATCATCCAACTGCACCTGCCCTTTGATTGGGACACTGGCCACTAGTCCACACCAGACCTCTATTTAGAACAGCCTTCACAGCCATACAGATTAAAGTTACTTAAATATCTTATTTCTGATTTTTATCTTGTTGCAATGTCAGAAATATCTCGAAGCATAATCACGCTTTTGGTTTTCAAACTGATCAGATCTGGATGTCAAAGCAATAGAAGACAAGTTGTGTTTAACCATGAACAAGTCAATGTTCAAAATATCAAACAGTGAAATCAGCTAAAGCTCACTACTGTGAAGCCCAATATCTTTCTAACGCCCCTACAGTTACAACGTACTTCATAATACACAGCTAACCAGTTCCAGCCACAGCTGGGCTAAATAGAGGTGAGCATTAAATGATGAAACCCTGCCACCTACCCGACCCTGAGAGGGACTGAGCCTGGGGCCCCAGTGAACAGATTCAGTATCAAATTGTACACTCAACAGATTGATTAAAACAACAGACATACTTAGCGTGCTGCATTAGCAAAGTCAAATATTAACTTTCCCAGTTACCAAGGGAACTCCTATTGTACAGTTCCTAACACAAAAGGCAACAGTATGTTTCAGCAGCTTACTAACAATTTCAGGGCGCACACCCACTATCTACATTCAAACCAGTGAGTGAAGCTCAAAGAACCTAACCTTCACAGCCTCTATGTTTACGAGAGCTTGATGTGCAATGCTCTCCTCACCAGGTACATTATTTTGTAATGAGGAAATGTAGCAGCCAATTTGCAAAAAGCAAGATCCCACAACAATAACGTTCAGGCAATCAGTCTCAAATGATTAACCAGCAACACCCAAGAGAACTCCCATGCTGTTCTTTCAGCAGCAGTCTCAGGATTTTAGACATCCACCTGACAGCTCAGATGTTTAATCTCAGAAGACCAGAACCAGTCCCCACACTGCCTCACAGGTGCTGTCACAATGGGGCAACAGTGCCTTCTACACAGCTCACACTGTCTCCTGACCATTCCGCTCCACCATGGGGCAGCATCAGGCTCTGCACTGAACGTAGAATATCAGCTGATAAGTGATCATCATGGAGCCAGAATAGCAGCAAACTCAGATCTCAATTATGGACAATAGGGTGTGTACTGGGGCTGGAGACAGAGTTAAAATCTGTCTGTAGGTAGAGAGCACCATGAGATTCAGGAATGCGTGATAGCTATAAGCAGTCAAGCACAATGAAGTCTGAGTCAGGCAATGAACCCTCTTTCGGAGAAAAACTAAATTGAGATACAAAAGACTTTACAGATAACCAGGAGGATATAACATGTATGAGCACATTTTGTAGAGTTAAATATTCAATGTAAGCCTGAGGCGAAGGAACAAATCTTTACCTGGAATCCTTTGCATTCAGCAAGAGGAGGGATTAACAAACCAGAACACCTGCCATACCTAGGCAGGAGAGGAGCAGCATTCTCACCAATCCCTGACCTCATAAGCAGCAATGAAATGCTCAGTTACAGCTCCTCTCACACACGTGGGGCTGGGCCAAAGTTAAGGCAAACAACACTACACAGACACAGATCGTTCCCCATCTGATCTCTTGTCCAGTGACATTGGTAAATAAAGCTTGTGGCCTGTAGCCAAACAATTCAATAGGTTTGAAGTGAGAATCAGCAAACCAAATAACCGATTCACAGGTCAAATGTCCAAGAGTGGAAAGTAGCCAAACCCTGCAGTGACAGATGTGAAGCAACAGCAGAATTCACAGCAGCTCAGACCACAAGACCAGATCTCTGGAGAAAGTGCCTTTACGCAGTCAGTTACACAGCACAGAAACAGACCCTTTAGTCCAACTTGTCCACATCAACTATGTTCCCAAACTAAACTAGTCCCACCTGCCTGTGTTTGGCCCATATAATCACCAAACCTTTCCTATTCAGCTACTTATCCAAATGGTCTTTTAAATGTTGTAAACGTACCTGCATCCACCACTTTGTCTGTTCTTTCCACAACTAACTACTGTGTTAAAAAGAACCAAAAGAACTGCGGATGCTGTAAATCAGGAACAAAAACAAAGTTGCTGGAAAAGCTCAGCAGGTCTGGCAGCATCTGTGAAGGAAAAAACAGAGCTAATGTTACAGGTCTGGTGACCGTTCCTCAGAACTTACTGTGTAAAAAGGTTGTCCCTCATGTCCTTTTTAAAATCTTTCTCCTCTCACCTGAACAGTATGCTCCTCACCTTCGGGAAAATATCTTTGGTATTCAACTTATCTATGCCCTTCATGATTTTAAAAGCCTCAACAAAAGGTCACTCCTCAACCTCCTACACTCCAGTGAAAAAAGTCCCAGCTGATCACAACAGCAAGTGCTATTCTCTTTCCAGATAACGACCTGCCGGGGTTAGCAAGATGATGGTAGTTATAGTATTGCTTACACCATCCCACAACCCTGAGCTCCTTAGGGGAAATTTGAGCGGAGCGGGGGGGGCGCAATGGGGAAGAGACCTGGCCATGCCCTACACACGTTTTCATTTTTCTTCGGCATTCAACAACCCAAATTCTACAATGCAGAACATCCTGATACAGTATTAAGTGCCATTAATGAGAAAACATTACTCTCCAAGTTATTACGCTGTCTAATCTCGTTATTCATTTGTTTGTATTCAAAACTGAGATGACTGAACAAGCAAAGCTGAAATATTTTTGCTAAACAAAAATCCCAGCCCAGGTTTACACACCATGGGTACACCACAGTACACTGGAGCAACAGTTATGAAAATTAATTCAAACTTATTTTTAAGCCCAGCGTATAAACACAACCAGTGAAAGTGACTGGAATATTAACAATGCAGATGTCAACATGTGAAATATTCACAATATTCAGAGCAATACATTACAATGACAGCTGTTGCCGGTCAGGCTGACCGTGTATCATGGTGATGGGGAGTCTCCCCTCAAAGTGTGGAGGTCAAAGAACATGTGGGTTTGAGTACTGGTACCTCCCAACATGACACCCTTCCCCAACATCACAACCAGCCCCCCCACTCCATCCCTCATGTTTCCTTAATCCATCCCACTTCAAGTTCATTATCCCCATGGCAACAGTGCTGGGAGAAGGCCATTCAGCCTAACAAGTTTGCACTGACTCTCCAAATGTGCATTTCACTTAATGCCATTATCTAGCCTCCTCTCCATACCCTGCACTTCGGTTCTTTTTAGAAAATTGTCTAACTTCCTTTCAAAACCCTTGACTGGACCTTCCTCTACCATTCTCCAGCACTACATTCCAGATCCTAGCCACCCTTGGGTGAACAAGCTTTTCCCTCTGATCGCTTCTTTCACCAATTCCTTTGTACCTGTGCCCTCACCTTCAATCCCTTCACAAGTGGGAACAGTTTCTCCTTCTCTTCACTGGACAGATTCATCAGCATTTTGATTACCTCTATATGATCTCCTCAACTTTTTCTTCAAGGAAAATGGCCCCAACCTTTCCAATCTACTTTTGCAACCAAAGTTTCTCATCACTGGCACCATTCTCGTTCATCTCTTCCACACCGTCTCCAAGTCCTTCACATTCTTTGAAAAGTGCAGCATCCAGAACTGGTCAAAATAGTGTGTCTTGCACAAGCTCAACATAACCTCCTTGGCTCTTGTACTTTGTGCTCCAGTTACATTATTAAACTGCATTTCCCTAACCTGAATCAGTCCTGGCATCTTATGCATGTATACACTACTTACCCCTTCAACAGTTATAATAGTCAGTTTGTACTGTCTGTCCATGTTTTTTTCTACCAAAATCAACTACTCAACATTTCTTTGCATCAACTTCATTGGTCTTTTCTTCTCCTCACTAAGCAGCAGTCAATGTCCTGCTAATGTACTACACTATGCACCTCAAGTTTACAACGTTGCTAAATTGTGCATCAGCCACAAATATTGAAATTCTGGCCTGCACGCCAAGGTTAATGTGCACCAAGAGAAGAAAGGATCCCAACAATGACACATGGGGAATTTCACTATAAGCTCCAGCACAAAAGACATCCATTAACCATGATTCATCTCTTGGAGGAAGGTCACTGGACCCAAAACGTTAACTCTCATTTTTTTGTTCAGAGATGCTGCCAAACCTACTGAGCTTTTCCAGCAACTTCTGTTTGTGTTCCTGATTTACAGCATCCACAGTTCTTTCAGTATTTATATCCAATAACTTACTTCCTTGTCAATTTTAAACATCTGTTTCTTCCCAAAGCTTCCCAAATCACTCCCCATTGTGCTTTCCAATCTATCCCCACCGCCACAACACCTTGTTGCACCCCCACACTACTCCATACCCTTCCAACCTCATCACCCCTCCAGTCCCTTGACTGCACCAGCCCCTAGTGCACAGCATCCTACTGCTGCCCCTCTAGATCCCTTATTGCCCTCCTCCAATCGTCTCACTGACGATACAATGGCCTCACTGCCCCATCCAGACCCAAAATTACCCCTCAATTCCCTCATTGCCCCCATTTCCCAATCCCCTCATTGGCCCATCCCTCAATGACCCAATCCCCCCCAATACCCCTCACGGCCCCATCTCCATCTCCATCTCCATCTCCATCCCCATCCCCTCAGGATTACCGCCTCAGCATCGAGGAATGAGCCTCTTACCCACAGCCTGGGCGGGCTCCCAGACTCAGTGTCACACAGCCACTCCATGCTGCTCAGCCGGCGATCTGGAGGCTCTCTGAGGGAATCAGGCGCTCAGAGACGAGCCTCAGCGTTGCGACACCGACGCAGCGAAGAAGCTACCTCCCGCTCCAATGCTGGCTTTATCGTCCGCCCGAGGGACCGCAAGCAGCCCGCACACCCAGACCCCGCCCACTCCGTCCAGCGCACGGACCCCAGCCCCCCTACGGGCCAAACACACTGGCCCCGCCCAAACATAGGCTCCACCCACACACCGCCCCACACATGGTTCCCGCCCACATATCGACCCCCCCCCCCAGGGCACGGAAAGGGCCCACTCAGAGTGCACCTCCTTTCGTCACGCACACGGGCCCCGCCCACACCGCACGATAGGACCCAGCCCACGCAGCCTAGCACCGCCCCTAGGGCGGGTCCCAGCCAGTGGACGGCAAGCACGTTTCGTGGGCTAAGCTCCACCCATTCGTATGACCCCGCCCCCACATAACCCCGCCCACTCTAGCACCGCTCCTTTGTCGTGCTTCTCGGGAGCTTGTTGATGGATGTACCGGTACCTCAGGGTCATAGAGATGTACAGCATGGAAACAGACCCTTCGGTACGAGCTGTCTATGCTGACAAGATATCCTAAATTAATTTAATCCCATTTGCCAGCATTTAGCCCATATCCCTGTACGCCTTTGCTATTCATTGTAGCAGCCTCCCCAAACACCTTCCCTGGCAGCTCATTCCTTACACGCACCACCCTCTGTGTGAATGCCCCTCAGTTCCCTTTTAAATCTTTCCTCTCTCGCCCTTAAAGTTTGGGACTGCCCCACCCTTGCAATCAGACCTTGTCTATTCCCCCATCTATGCACCTCAAGATTTTATAAGCCTCTGTAAGGTTACACTTCAGCCTCCAACAGTGGTCTCACCAATGTCTTGTAAAGCCATAACATAACATCCCATCTCCAATATTCAATGTTCTGACCAATGAAGTCAAGTGTGCCAATACCTCCCTCACCACCCTGTCTACCTGTGACTCCGCTTTCAAGGGACTACACAATGACAGCATTAGGTCTCTTTGTTCAGTGACACACCCCAGGACCATACCATTAAGTGCCTAACTCCTCCCCTGGTTTGCCTTCTCTCGTTTTTTTTCCATTTTTCCAGACGACCATGTCTAATTGAAGAATAGAGAAAAGTGTTGTGTTGTATGCTCTACCATACAAAGTGCACCAGGGCATCAGAACAGAGTGCAGAATACAGTATCGCAACTATGAAGAAGGTGCAGAGAAAGGGTTTAGAATTACTATTTGAGAGGTCCATTCAAAAGTCTGATAACAGGGGGAGAAGATGTGCTTGAATCCGTTTGTAGATGTATTCGGAGTTTTGTATCTTGCACCCAACAGAAGAGAGTGGAAGAGTATAACTGGGGTGGGAGGGGTCTTTGATAATGTTCGCTGCTTTCCAGAGACAATGCGATGTGTCGAAGGCGTTGATGGATGGAAGTCTGGTTTACGTGATGGACTGGGCTATGTTCACAACTTTCTGTCATTTTCTGTGGTCTTGGGAAGACTGGCTGTCATACCACACTGTGATGCATCCAGATAAGATGCTTTAATCGTGCATCCATAAAAATTGGTAAAGAATCTTTGGGGACGTGCTGAATTTCTGTAGCCTCCTGAGGAATAGAGCCATTTTGTGATTTCTTGACCGTCGTGTCGATATGGGTGGGCCAGGACAGATGTTGGTGATCGTCACTCCTAGGAACTTGATGCTCTCAACCATCTCCACCGCAGCACCACTGATTCAGACAGGGGAGTGCCCTCCATTCTGTTTCCTGAAGTCAATGATGAACTCCTTCATTTTGCTGATGTTGATGGAGAGATTGTGGTCTTTACACCATGTCACTGAGCACTCAGTCTCTTTCCCGTATTCTGTCTTGTCATTGTTTGAGATCCAACCTATAATGGTGGTGTTGGCCTCAAACTTGTAAGGAGTTAGGATGGAATTTGGCTGCACCGTTGTGAGTGCATAAGGAGTATAGTAGGGGGCTGAGTGCGCAGCCATGCGGAGTACTGGTGTTGAGGATTATGGTGGAGGAGGTTTTTTCGCCTGTCCTTACCAATTGTGGTCAATGGATCAGAAAGACGAGTATCCAGTTACTGAGTGGGGAGCTGAAATGTATGCCTTGCAGTTTAGAAATTAGGCGATAGCATTGCAGCATCTCAGGTTACCAGGTGACATGGCGATTGCAATGGAACAGGGGGAGCGAGTGCAACTTCCTGATGTTTCATACAAACCGCAGAAAGTTCAAAACTGAAAGGGTGGGACAAATGGCTCACCCTATTTGGGTTTTGCCAGGGCCACTCAGCTCCTGACCTCATTGGTTCAAACATGGAAAAAAGAACTGAAGTCCAGAGATGTGTCAACTTTTGATATCAAGGCTGCATTCAACTAAGTATGGCATCAATAAGCCCTAGCAAAACTGAAATCAGTGGGTATTGGGGAAAACTCTCCAGTGGTTGGAGTCATACCTGGCACATAAGAAGATGGATGTGGTTGTCGGGTGTCAGTTATATCAGCTCCAGGTCATCTCTGCAGGAGCTCCTCAGGGCAGTGTCCTAGGTCCAACCATCATCAGCTGCTTCATCAAGACCTTCCCTCCATATAAGGTCAGAAGTGGGGATGTTCACCGATGATTGTGCAGTGTTCAGCACCATCCATGACTCCTCAGATACTGAAGGACTCCATTTCCAAATGCAGGAAGACCCAGGCAAAATCCTGACTTGGGCTGACAAGTGTCATGTAATAACAACTATTGTACAGTGCCAGACAATAGGCCTATCCACATTCAATGGTGTTACCATTACTGAATCCTCCATTATCAATACCTGGGGGTTACTGTTGACCAGAAAATGAATTGATATCGCTATATAAATACTGTGGCTGCAAGAATAAATCAAAGGCTAGAAATCCTGCAGCAAGTAACTTGTCTCCTTACCCTAATCCTGACCATTTACAAAGCACAAGCCAGGAGTATGATTAAGTACTCTCCACTTGAATAATTGCAGAGACAACGACACTAAAGGATCTTAACACCAGCCAGGACAAAACAGCCCACTTGATTGGCACCACATCCATCTCCATCAGCAATGCTCAGTATCAGCAGTGTGCAAGATCCACAAGATCCACTAGGGAAATTCACCAAGGTTCTGTGGATAACACCTTCTAGATACACAATCACTTCCATCTAGAAAGACCAGAGCAGCATAATCATAGGAACACCACCCCCTGCAAGTCCCCCTTCAAACCACTAACCATCCTGACTTGGAAATATATCATTGTTCCTTCACTGTTACTGGGTAAAAATCCTGGAACTCCCTCCTCAATGGCATTATGAGTGAACCTACAGTGAGTGAGCTGCTGCAGCTCAAAAAGACAGTTCACTACCACCGAGGGCAGCTAGGTACGGGCAACAAATGTTGGCCATCCAGCAACAGACACATCTCACCAGCAAATAACAAAATGCATGAGCATGTGAAGTTGATGATGCCCTGAGGTCCTCAGACTGAACAAGGTCATGTAAGCTTCTAGCAGAATCCCTTTCCCCAGAAACTGATGGAGATGTGTGAGAGGGACTGGGCTGTGAAGCTGGGAGTCCTTCAGTCAGTGCCTGCTCACGGTGGGCAGCTACATGGAGCTGGTTAGACAGGACTGTCTTTGGGCAGCAGCAACAGTGAGTGAGCAACCTCTTCAGGATAGCCTCACCACCCCTCACCCCCACGTCCCGAATGGGGAAGGGCTGGGAAAGGCTGTTCCATTTTCTCCTGGATGGGAACATGCACTCTCCAAAACAGAAATGTTTGTGATCAGAGAAGAAAGCCCTAAAGTTTGCAATCTGAATAATCTTGAGTGACCATCAGGAAGAAGAGCTAGAATCAGAGCACACAAGTGATCAAATGTCCAAATAAACAGTGTCACTGCACTTAGTAAGACCCACTTTCCAGGCAACAGGCAGTTGAAGGCATAAAGAAGGGGGGTACACCTTGCAGAGGAAAGGAAAGATTGGCAATGATATTCACAGCAACAGGGTTGGTTTGGCCATCCAGAATGGGATCTTGAATGCACTGCCAGAACCTCCTCATTGTATAAATGAAAGACCTTTCACTCATCATCTGCATGCACTGTCATCAATGCTTTAGGTTCCAGGACTTCACTCAGATAATGACATTGAGGAAAAGTTCCATTCTGACGTTGAGGAAGTCCTCACTGCCATCCCAAAAGCTGGAAGGATTATCCTCCTGGGGGACTTTAATGCCAGAGGTGGTTGTAACCCTGATGCCTGGAGTGGAACCAGGATAAACAGGGTCTGTAAAGAGATAAACAGGGTGTGAGAATCCAATGCCAGTAAGATATAGGAGCAGAATTAGGTCATATGGCCCATTCAGTCTGCTCCACTATTCAATCATGGCTGATATATTTCTCAACTCCTGCCTTTTCCTCCAACCTTTGATTCCCTTACACATCAAGAACTTATAGATATCTACCTTAGATACACACAGTGATTTGGCCTCCACAGCCTTCTGTAGCAATAAGGTTGACAGAGTCACCACCTTCTGGCTGAAGGATGTTGTGAAACTTGGCAGGGTTCAGAAAAAATATACAAGGATGATGCCAGGGTTGGCGGATCTGAGCTACAGGGAGAGGCCTGAATAGACTGGGGTTATGTTCCCTGGGCTGAGGGGTGACCTATGGAGGACTATAAAATCATGAGGACCATAGACAGGATAAATAAACAAGGTCTTTACTCCAGGGTGGGGGAGTCCAAAACTGGATGGCATAGGTTTAAGGTGAGAGGGGAAAGATTTACAAGGGACCAAAGGGGCAAATCTTTCACGCAGAGAGTCGTGTGCGTATAGAATAGGAAGTGGTGGAGGCTGTTCCAATTACACCATTTAAAAGTCATCTGGATGGATACATAAATAGAAAGGGTTTAGAGGGATATGGGCCAAATGCTGGCAAATGGGACTAGATTTATTTAGGATTGCTGGTCAGCATGGACGACTTGGGCCAAAGGGTCTCTTTCTGTGATACATATCTCGAGAGACTCTATAAAGTGTTGACACTTCATCTCGAGTTCTAGTCTCTTCTGCTAATCCACTCTCCCACTGGCCCACTATGTCTAGACCTCTCTGTATTCTGTGAATTTTAGTCAGATTCTCCCCAACTCATCCTTCTGAACTCCATTGAGTACAGACCCAGCGACCTCAACCACTCTTCATATGTCAAGCCCTTCATTCCCAGGATTATTCCCGTAAAGCTCCTCTGGATCCCCTCCAAGGACAGCACATCCTTCCTTGGATAGAATTTCTTCCTTCTCTAAAATTTGTCTCACAAATTTGATTGAGTCTCAAAAAGTTGATTGAGCTCTTTGAAAAGGTGATCAAGAAGATTGATGACTTTGTCGACATGGACCTTAGCAATGCATCGCCT
This sequence comes from Stegostoma tigrinum, assembly GCF_030684315.1. Lineage (NCBI taxonomy): Eukaryota > Metazoa > Chordata > Chondrichthyes > Orectolobiformes > Stegostomatidae > Stegostoma > Stegostoma tigrinum. The sequence continues at coordinate 6,905,482 of NC_081375.1, forward strand.
GGCTAGTAAGGTTAGACCTATGACTCGATATGGGGCAGAAAATTGATTGTAATATTCCAAATGTAGTCTGACCAGAGCTTTATATGGCCTCAGGCATATACCTGCTTTGTCTGAATGAATGCTAACATTGCATTTGCCTTCCTAACTACCGACTGAACCTGCATGTTAAACTTAAAAGGATTGAGAACTAGTTTGTGTTTCAGAATTCTGAAGCCTTCTACCATTTAGTCAAAGCCTATGCCCTTATTCTTCCTACCAAAGTATGTAACCTCACGCTTTCCCATATTACATTTCACCTACCACTTCTTTGTCCACTCTTCTACCTGTCCAGGTTTTCCTACAGCCTTAGCACTATCTATCTCTCCACCTATCTTCGTGTCATATGCAAACTTTGCAACAATCTTCTCAGTTCCTTCATCCAGATTATTAATGTACAATGTGAATACTTGTGGCTCCAACATTGACCCCTGCAGATCTCCATTAGTCACTTGCTGGCCTCCTGAAAAAGGCCCCTTCTGACGTTCAGTGTGCAGTTCCGGGCACCCTGCTATAGGAGGGATATTATTAAGTTGGAGAGGGCTCAGAAAAGACTTACCAGGATGTTGCTGGTACTAGAGATAATGGGAACTGCAGGTGCTGGAGAATCCAAGATAACTAAGTGTGGAGCTGGATGAACACAGCAGGCCAAGCAGCATCTTAGGAGGACAAAAGCTGACGTTTCAGGCCTAGACATTTTCTGATGAAGGGTCTAGGCCCGAAACGTCAGCTTTTGTGCTCCTAAGATGCTGCTTGGCCTGCTGTGTTCATCCAGCCCCACACTATGTTGCTGGTACTAGATGGTTTGAGTTATAAAAAGAAGCTGGATAGGCCGGGACTTTTTCCCTGGAGTGTAAGAGATTGAGGGGTGACCATACTAAGGGTTATAAAATCATGAGGGGCAAAGGTAAGGTGAAGTGCAAAGGTCTTTGCCCTCTGGTAGGGGGGAGTTCAAAACGGGGGGGGGGGGGGGCATATTTTTATGCTGAGAGGAGAAAGATTTAAAACGCACCTAAGGGGCATTTTTTTCACACAGAGGATGGTTCATATACACAATAAACTGCCGGAGGAAGTGGCACATGCAGGTAGAGTTGCAACATTTCAGAGAAATTTGGATTTGAGTGGAATATGGGTCAAACACAGGCAAGTGGGGCTAGTTTAGTTTGGGAAACTTAGTTGGCATGAACAAGTTGAACCAAAGGGTCTGCTTCCAAGCTGTATGATACTATGACTCAAAGCATTGGCAGCTGTGTGTGATCAATGCCCAGATAATTGGCTTTGAGCACTATCATTTATGGTATAATGAAAGATATGCTGAATTGTGTGATGGCTTGGAAAAAAAAATACAAGTAGCCTTCATTTCCTTGCAAAAGACCCCTACGTTGCATGCCAAGCAGGCTGTATTTCAACAGCTCAAGGCTGATCACCAAACATAAATCCAAAAGATTAAGGACATGAAATGGGAGTTGGCAGTGCAAGAGATCCAGCATTCTGCTGACAACTATGAATATATGAATTAAGAGTATGTATAGGCCATTTGGCCCCTTTAGCTCGCTCCACCATTTAATGTTGATTTAATTGTGGCCTTAGATTCACTTTTCTCTTTACTTCCAAAGATGTTCGACTGCTTTGTTAGTCAAGTACTATCCATCTACATTTTAAATGTACTCAATGAATCTCCCTCCACTGCTCTCTGGGGAAGAGAGTTCCAAAGAGCCACAACTCTCTGAGTGAAAAAAAATCTCCTCATCTCTGTCGTAAAGAGATCTTTTATTTTTATACTGTATCGCTGTTTCTAGTCTCTCCCACAAGGGCTAACATCCACCAAATCCACTCTTGCAGTTCCCTTCAGGATCTGATCTGTCTCTAAAAGATCACCTTCCCCATTCTTTTAAACTTCAATGGACACAGGCTGAGACTTTTCAACATTTCCTCATAAGACCATCCCAGGTTTCAATCATGTGGGATTTCAGCAAGCTGCTTCATAGCGTATGTAGTGTTGCAGGTGTAGCCTCACCAACGGTCTATGCAACGAGCAAAATATTTCTGTTTCAGAACTTCCAGTAATTCAAAATGGTGAATGGGACAGAATCATGGCTGTTAAAAGCTGCTTTTTTCTTGATAATAAAATGTGAGGCTGGATGAACACAGCAGGCCAAGCAGCATCTCAGGAGCACAAAAGCTGACGTTTCGGGCCTAGACCCTTCATCAGAGAGGGGGATGGGGGGAGGGAACTGGAATAAATAGGGAGAGAGGGGGAGGCGGACCGAAGATGGAGAGTAAAGAAGATAGGTGGAGAGGGTGTAGGTGGGGAGGTAGGGAGGGGATAGGTCAGTCCAGGGAAGACGGACAGGTCAAGGAGGTGGGATGAGGTTAGTAGGTAGCTGGGGGTGCGGCTTGGGGTGGGAGGAAGGGATGGGTGAGAGGAAGAACCGGTTAGGGAGGCAGAGACAGGTTGGACTGGTTTTGGGATGCAGTGGGTGGGGGGGAAGAGCTGGGCTGGTTCTGTGGTGCAGTGGGGGGAGGGGATGAACTGGGCTGGTTTAGGGATGCAGTGGGGGAAGGGGAGATTTTGAAACTGGTGAAGTCCACATTGATACCATATGGCTGCAGGGTTCCCAGGCGGAATATGAGTTGCTGTTCCTGCAACCTTCGGGTGGCATCATTGTGGCAGTGCAGGAGGCCCATGATGGACATGTCATCAAGAGAATGGGAGGGGGAGTGGAAATGGTTTGCGACTGGGAGGTGCAGTTGTTTGTTACGAACTGAGCGGAGGTGTTCTGCAAAGCGGTCCCCAAGCCTCCGCTTGGTTTCCCCAATGTAGAGGAAGCCGCACCGGGTACAGTGGATGCAGTATACCACATTGGCAGATGTGCAGGTGAACCTCTGCTTAATGTGGAATGTCATCTTGGGGCCTGGGATGTGGGTGAGGGAGGAGGTGTGGGGACAAGTGTAGCATTTCCTGCGGTTGCAGGGGAAGGTGCCGGGTATGGTGGGGTTGGAGGGCAGTGTGGAGCGAACAAGGGAGTCACGGAGAGAGTGGTCTCTCCGGAAAGCAGACAGGGGAGGGGATGGAAAAATGTCTTGGGTGGTGGGGTCGGATTGTAAATGGCGGAAGTGTCGGAGGATAATGCGTTGTATCCGGAGGTTGGTAGGGTGGTGTGTGAGAACGAGGGGGATCCTCTTGGGGCGGTTGTGGCGGGGGCGGGGTGTGAGGGATGTGTCGCGGGAGATGCGGGAGACGCGGTCAAGGGCGTTCTCAATCACCGTGGGGGGAAAGTTGCGGTCCTTAAAGAATTTGGACATCTGGGATGTGCGGGAGTGGAATGTCTTATCGTGGGAGCAGATGCGGCGGAGGCGGAGGAATTGGGAATAGGGGATGGAATTTTTGCAGGAGGGTGGGTGGGAGGAGGTGTATTCTAGGTAGCTGTGGGAGTTGGTGGGCTTGAAATGGACATCAGTTACAAGCTGGTTGCCTGAGATGGAGACTGAGAGGTCCAGGAAGGTGAGGGATGTGCTGGAGATGGCCCAGGTGAACTGAAGGTTGGGGTGGAAGGTGTTGGTGAAGTGGATGAACTGTTCGAGCTCCTCTGGGGAGCAAGAGGCGGCCCCTTGACCGCGTCTCCCGCATCGATTGAGAACGCCCTTGACCGCGTCTCCCGCATCTCCCGCGACACATCCCTCACACCCCGCCCCCGCCACAACCGCCCCAAGAGGATCCCCCTCGTTCTCACACACCACCCTACCAACCTCCGGATACAACGCATTATCCTCCGACACTTCCGCCATTTACAATCCGACCCCACCACCCAAGACATTTTTCCATCCCCTCCCCTGTCTGCTTTCCGGAGAGACCACTCTCTCCGTGACTCCCTTGTTCGCTCCACACTGCCCTCCAACCCCACCATACCCGGCACCTTCCCCTGCAACCGCAGGAAATGCTACACTTGTCCCCACACCTCCTCCCTCACCCCCATCCCAGGCCCCAAGATGACATTCCACATTAAGCAGAGGTTCACCTGCACATCTGCCAATGTGGTATACTGCATCCACTGTACCCGGTGCGGCTTCCTCTACATTGGGGAAACCAAGCGGAGGCTTGGGGACCGCTTTGCAGAACACCTCCGCTCAGTTCGTAACAAACAACTGCACCTCCCAGTCGCAAACCATTTCCACTCCCCCTCCCATTCTCTTGATGACATGTCCATCATGGGCCTCCTGCACTGACACAATGATGCCACCCGAAGGTTGCAGGAACAGCAACTCATATTCCGCCTGGGAACCCTGCAGCCATATGGTATCAATGTGGACTTCACCAGTTTCAAAATCTCCCCTTCCCCCACTGCATCCCTAAACCAGCCCAGTTCATCCCCTCCCCCCACTGCACCACAGAACCAGCCCAGCTCTTCCCCCCCACCCACTGCATCCCAAAACCAGTCCAACCTGTCTCTGCCTCCCTAACCGGTTCTTCCTCTCACCCATCCCTTCCTCCCACCCCAAGCCGCACCCCCAGCTACCTACTAACCTCATCCCACCTCCTTGACCTGTCCGTCTTCCCTGGACTGACCTATCCCCTCCCCACCTCCCCACCTACAACCTCTCCACCTATCTTCTTTACTCTCCATCTTCGGTCCGCCTCCCCCTCTCTCCCTATTTATTCCAGTTCCCTCCCCCCATCCCCCTCTCTGATGAAGGGTCTAGGCCCGAAACGTCAGCTTTTGTGCTCCTGAGATGCTGCTTGGCCTGCTGTGTTCATCCAGCCTCACATTTTATTATCTTGGAATCTCCAGCATCTGCAGTTCCCATTATCTCTGCTTTTTTCTTGAGTTTTTTTTCAGTGCTGGAGCTGATTTCCTCAATTTCTTGGAACAGTAATTACTGTTGTTACAAGTTTTTGTTTTTCTTACGAAAAACAATACTTTAAAGCCGGAGGAAGGGGAAAGTATAGGAGCTTCCAGAGGGGCTACATGGGGAGGAAGGAGAATGGCTAGAGTTCACCTGGGGATAAAAAAAGCCCACCAACCAACCTTAAGAGATGACTGGCTGTGAAGTTACAAGCATGTCTGATCGTGGATTTCGGTCGAAGAAAAACAAACAAACTGTGAAATTCACAGCTGACCTTGCATAGATTCATTATCAGTGCTGCTCACAGCTGGGGAACAGCTAAATGTCTCATAAAACATAAATCTTCATCTGCTTCTTCATTTTGTAAGCCTGCAATAGTGGGTGTGGTGAGAGGTTTTTTTAAAGGTGTTTTACTGAGATCTGTATCTAGATTAAAGTTTTTTCAAAAAAATTTAAAGCATAGGTACTAAGCTATTCTACAGCAGTGCTTTTAGAGCAATAGGATTGTGCTTTTATCTAGGTCTGTAGTTTGTTAAGGAGCAAAGATGCCCTTTAGTAGAGTAATGTGCCCTTCCTGTCGGATGTGGGAGATTAGGGAGAATTCCCATGTTACTGATGATTATATCTGCAGGAAGTGTGTTTGGTTGCGAATCCTGTCGGATCACATGGATTGGTTGGAGCAACAGTCAGAGGCAATGAGGACTTTACAGGAGCTAAGGGGTGTGATGGATGGTAGTTGCAGGAAGGGAGAAAAACCGCAGATACAGTCAGGTAGCCGGGTTACCTCCAGGAAAGGTAGGAGAGGAAGGCAGGTAATGCAGGAATCCCCTGTGGCTATCCCTGTCTCAAACAAGTATGCTGTTTTGGAAAATGTAGGGGGTGATGGACTCTCTTGGGGGCAATGTGGCACCGACAGCCAAGTTTCTGGTACCGAGACTGGCTCCAATGTTATGAGGGGTACATTAGGTTCGAAGCGATCAATTGTGTTCGGGGACTCTCTGTTCAAAGGCACAGACAGACATTTCTGTGGCCAACAGCGAGACTTCAGAATGGTGTACTGGTGCCAGGATCAAGGATATCCCGGAGCGGGTGTAGAATATTCTCAAAGGGGAGTGGGACCAGCAGGAGGTCGATGTACACATTGGAGCCAATAACATAGGAAGAGAAAAGGATGACGTTGTGGGGACAGAAAATATACGAAATTAGGCAGGAGGTGAAATAGGAGGTCCCCGAATATAGTAACTTCTGGATTTCTCCTGATGCCATATGTGAGAGAGGGTAGGAAGAGGAGGATAGAGCAGATGAATATGTGGCTGAGGAGCTGGTGCAGGGGAGAAGGATTTACATTTTTGGATCATTGGCGTCTCTTCTGGGGCAGAAATGACCTGAATAAAAAAAGACAGATTACACCTGAACTGGAAGGAGACGAATATCCTGGTGGAGATATTACCTAGAGCTGCTCAGGAAGATTTAAACTATTGGTGGGGTGGTGTTGGGGACCCAAAGAGATAGTGTGAAAGGAGCTAAGCCTGAGGCTGGAGTTTTGTTGAGTTGTACAGTTGAGAAGAGGAGCAAGTCAAGCAGTCAAAACAAGCAGGAGCAAAGCAGAGAACAATGTAATTACTGATAAATTAAACTGTATCTCTTCCAATACAGGAGACAACAGGCAAGGCTGATGAACTCAGGATATGGTTGGGAATATGGGACTGAATGTTATCGGGTATAGATGCTATCGGAAGGTTAGAAAGGGGAGCAAGAAAGGAGGGGGAGTTGCATTTTTGGTTAGGGATAATGTTACGGCTATACTTAGGGAGGATGTTCCTGGGAGTGTGTCCCGGGAAGTTTTTTGGGTGGAACTGAGAAATAAAAACAGACGATCACATTATTGGCATTGAACTATAGCCCTGCCAATAGTCAGCAGGAAATTGAAAAGCAAATTTGTAAGGAGATCTCAGTTATCTGTGAGAATTATAGGGTGGTAATGGTTGGAGGTGTTAACGTTCTAAACATAGTCTGTGACTGCCATAGTGTTAAAGGGTCAGATGGAGGGGAATTTTCAGTATACAAGAAAATTTTCTGATTCAGTATGTGGATGTACCTACTAGAGAAGGTGCAAAGCTTGACCTACTCTTGGGAAATAAGGCAGGGCAAGTGTCTGAGGCGTTAGGTGGGGAGCACTATGGGGCCAATGACCTTTAATTTTGAAATAGTGATGGGGAAAGATAGACCTGATCTAAAAACTTAAATTCTAAATTGGAAGAATACCAGTTTCAATAGAATTAAGTAAGAGCTTTCAAAAGTTGACTGGGGATAGCTATTCACAGGTAAAGGGATGGCTAGAAAATGGGAGGCCTTCAAAACCAAGATAAAGAGAGTCCAGAGATAGTGCCTCCTGCAGTGCCACAATGATGCCACCCGAAGGTTGCAGGAACAGCAACTCATATTCCGCTTGGGAACCCTGCAACCCAATGGTATCAATGTGGACTTCACCAGCTTCAAAATCTCACCTTCCCCCACCGCATCCCAAAACCAGCCCAGTTCATCCCCTCCCCTCACTGCACCACACAACCAGCCCAGCTCTTCCCCTCCACTCACTGCATCCCAAAACCAGTCCAACCTGTCTCTGCCTCCCTAACCTGTTCTTCCTCTCACCCATCCCTTCCTCCCACCCCAAGCCGCACCCCCATCTACCTACTAACCTCATCCCACCTCCTTGATCTGTCCATCTTCCCTGGACTGACCTATCCCCTCCCTACCTCCCCACCTAAACTCTCTCCACCTATCTTTTTTTCTCTCCATCTTCGGTCCGCCTCCCCCTCTCTCCCTATTTATTCCAGAACCCTCACCCCATCCCCCTCTCTGATGAAGGGTCTAGGCCTGAAACGTCAGCTTTTGTGCTCCTGAGATGCTGCTTGGCCTGCTGTGTTCATCCAGCCTCACATTTTATTATCAGAGACAGTATGTTCCTGTTAGGGTGAAAGGAAAGGCTGGTAGGGGTAAGGAATGCTGGATGACGAGAGAAATTGATGTCTTAGTCAAAAAGAAGAAGGAAGCATATGTCAGGTATAGACAGCAGGGATTGAGTGAATCCCGAGGAGATTATAAAGGCAATAGGAGTATGCTCAAAAGGGAAATCAGGAGGGCGAAAAGAGGTACATGAGACAGCTTTGACAATTAGGGTCAAAGTGAATCAAAAGAGATTCTTCAAATACATTCAGCCAAAAGAGTGACTGGGGAGAGAATAGGGCCCCTTAAAGATCAGCTAGGCTATTTATGCGTGGAACTGCAGGAGATGATTGAGATACTAAGTGAGTATTTCACATCAGTGTTTACTGTGGAGAAGGATATGGAAGCTAGAGAACTTGGGGAAAACTAAAATAATGTCTTGAAAAATGTTCATATTACAGAAGAGCAGGTACTGTACATCTTAAAATGCATAAATATGAATAAATCCCTGGGACCAGATCAGGCGTACCCCAGAACTCTATGGGAAGCCAGGGAAGTGATTGCTGGGTCCCTTGCTGTGATGTTTCTATCAGAGACAGTAGGAACTGCAGATGCTGGAGAATCCGAGATAACATTTTGATGCATTTTGGAAGGTCGAATTTGAAAGCTGAGTACAGGATTAAGGATAGGATTCTTGGCAGTGCGGAGGAACAGAGGGATCTTGGTGTGCAGATACATAGATCCCTTAAAATGGCCACCCAACTGGACAGGGTTGTTAAGAAAGCATATGGTGTTTTGGCTTTCATTAACAGGGGGATTGAGTTTAAGATTCGTGAGATCTTGTTGCAGCTCTATAAAACTTTGGTTAGACCGCACTTGGAATACTGCGTCTAGTTCTGGTCGCCCTATTATAGGAAAGATGTGGATGCTTTGGAGAGGGTTCAGAGGAGGTTTACCAGGATGCTGCCTGGACTGGAGGGCTTATCTTATGAAGAGAGGTTGACTGAGCTCGGTCTCTTTTCATTGGAGAAAAGGAGGAGGAGAGGGGACCTAATTGAGGTATACAAGATAATGAGATGCATAGATAGAGTTGATAGCCAGAGCCTATTTCCCAGGGCAGAAATGGCTACCATGAGGGGTCATAGTTTTAAGCTGGTTGGAGGAAAGTATAGAGGGGATGTCAGAGGCGGGTTCTTTACACAGAGAGTTGAGAGCATGGAATGCGTTGCCAGCAGCAGTTGTGGAAGCAAGGTCATTGGGGTCATTTAAGAGACTGCTGGACATGCATATGGTCACTGAAATTTGAGGGTGCATACATGAGGATCAATGGTCGGCACAACATTTTGGGCTGAAGGGCCTGTTCTGTGCTGTACTGTTCTATGTTCTATGTTCTAACAAGGTCTAGAGCTGGGTGAACGCAGCAGGCCAAGCACCATCAGAGGAGCAGGAAGGCTGACGTTTTGGGCCTAGACCCTTCTTCAAAATGTCAGCCTTCCTATTCCTCTGATGCTGCTTGACCTCCTGTGTTTATCCAGCTCTACACCTTGTTATCTGGGGTATCATTGATAGTCACAGGGGAGATGCTGGAAGACTAATGTGGTGCCACTATTTAAGCAAGGTGGTATGAAAAAGCTGGGGAACTGTAGACCATTGAGCCTGATGTTGGTGGTGGGCAAGTTGTTGGAGGGGATTCTGAGGCACAGGATTTACATGTATTGGGAAAGGCATGGGCTGATTAAGGATAGTCAACATGGCTTTGTATGTGGGAAATTGTGTCTCATCAACTTGGTTGAGTGCTTTGAAGAAATGGCAAGAAGATTGATGAAGACAGGGTGGTGGATGTTGCACGGGCGTTTAACAAAGTCCTACATAGCAGACTGGTTAACAAGGTGAGGTCACACAGAGTACAGGGAAAACTAGCCTTTTGGATTCAAAATTGGCTCTAAGGTAGGAGACAGAGAGTGATGGTGGAGGGCTCCTTTTCAGACTGGAGGCCGGTAACTACCGATGTGCAACAAGGATCAGTGTTGGATCCATTACTTTCAGTCACTTATATAAATCATTTGGATGTGAACATAGGAGGTGTGGTTAGTATGTTTGCTGAAGACACCAAATTGGGAGGTGTCATGGAAAGTGAAGAAGAATATCTGAGTGCAATGGGACCTTGATCAGATGGGCCATGAAGTGGCCAATGGGCTTGAATTTCAAAAAATGTGAAGTTTTACGTTAATAATTTACAATTATTTTAGTCATATGCACCTAAGTACAGTGAAAAGCTTTGATCATAGGCAGTACAGGCACATCTAGTAAGTAAGGACACGATAGGGTGCTTAGACAGAGCGAGGCATACATGTTACAACTGTGCTGGAGGTGCACAAAGCAAGATCAACATTAGCCTGGAGTCCCGGTGCAGCGCGAGGGGAAGGGAGTCCCGGTGCAGTGTGAGGGGGAAATGAGTCCCGGTGCAGTGTGAAAGGGAAGTGAGTCCCGGTGCAGCGCGAGGGAGAAGTGAGTCCTGGAGCAGCACGAGGGGGAAGTGAGTCCCAGAGCAGTGTGAAAGGGAAGTGAGTTTCAGTGCAGCGTGAGGGGGAAGTGAGTCCCGGTGCAGCGTGACGGGGAAGTGAGTCCCGGTGCAGCGTGAGAGTGAAGTGAGTCCTGGTGCAGTGTGAGGGAGAAGTGAGTCTCAGTGCAGCGTGAGGGGGAAGTAAGTCCCGGTGCAGTGTGAAAGGGAAGTGAGTCCCGGTGCAGCGCGAGGGAGAAGTGAGTCCCGGTGCAGCGCGAGGGAGAAGTGAGTCCTGGTGCAGCGTGAGAGGGAAGTGAGTCCCAGTACAGCGTGAGGGGGAAGTGAGTCCTGGAGCAGCGCAAGGGAGAAGTGAGTCCTGGTGCAGTGTGAAAGGGAAGTGAGTCCCAGTGCAGCGCGAGGGAGAAGTGAGTCCTGGTGCAGTGTGAAAGGGAAGTGAGTCCCAGTGCAGCGCGAGGGAGAAGTGAGTCCCGGAGCAGTGCGAGGGGGAAGTGAGTCCCGGAGCAGCGTGAGAGGGAAGTGAGTCCCAGTGCAGTGTAAGGGGGAAGTGAGTCTCGGAGCAGCGCGAGTGGAAGTGAGTCTCAGTGCAGTGTGAGGGAGAAGTGAGTCCCAGAGCAGCGCGAGTGGAAGTGAGTCCCAGTGGAGTGTGAGGGGGAAGTGAGTCCCGGAGCAGCGTGAGGGAGAAGTGAATCCCGGTGCAGCGTGAGGGGGAAGTGAGTCCCAGTGCAGTGTGAGGGGGAAGTGAGTCCTGGAGCAGCGTGAGGGAGAAGTGAATCCCGGTGCAGCACGAGGGAGGAGTGAGTCCCGGTGCAGCGCAAGGGGAAGTGAGTCCTGGTGCAGTGCAAGGGGAAGTGAGTCCCAGTGCAGCACAAGGGGAAGTGAGTCCCGGTGCAGCACGAGGGAGAAGTGAGTCCCGGAGCAGCGTGAGGGGGAAGTGAGTCCCAGTGCATTACAAGGGAGATGTGAGTCCCAGTGCATCGCAAGGGAGAAGTGAGTCCCGGTGCAGCGCGAGGGGGAAGTGAGTCCCGGTGCAGCGCGAGGGGGAAGTGAGTCTCGGAGCAGTGTGAGGGGAAAGTGAGTCCCGTTGCATCGTGAGGAAGAAGTGAGTCCCGGAGCAGTGTGAGGGGGAAGTGAGTCCCGGAGCAGCGCGAGTGGGAAGTGAGTCCCGGTGCAGCGCGAGTGGGAAGTGAGTCCCGGTGCAGTGTGAGGGGGAAGTGAGTCCTGGTGCAGCGCGAGGGAGAAGGGTGTCCCGGTGCAGCGTGCGGGGGAAGTGAGTCCCAGTGCAGTGTGAGGGGGAAGTGAGTCCCGGTGCAGCACAAGGGGAAGTGAGTCCTGGTGCAGTGCAAGGGGAAGTGAGTCCCGGTGCAGCACGAGGGAGAAGTGAGTCCCGGAGCAGCGTGAGGGGGAAGTGAGTCCCAGTGCATTGCAAGGGAGAAGTGAGTCCCAGTGCATCGCAAGGGAGAAGTGAGTCCCGGTGCAGCGCGAGGGGGAAGTGAGTCCCGGTGCAGTGTGAGGGCGAAGTGAGTCTCGGAGCAGTGTGAGGGGAAGGTGAGTCCCGGTGCATCGTGAGGGAGAAATGAGTCCCGGAGCAGTGTGAGGGGGAAGTGAGTCCCGGAGCAGCGCGAGTGGGAAGTGAGTCCCGGTGCAGCGTGAGTGGGAAGTGAGTCCCGGTGCAGTGTGAGGGGGAAGTGAGTCCCGGTGCAGCACAAGGGGAAGTGAGTCCTGGTGCAGTGCAAGGGGAAGTGAGTCCCAGTGCAGCACAAGGGAGAAGTGAGTCCTGGTGCAGTGTGAGGGGGAAGTGAGTCCCGGTGCAGCACAAGGGGAAGTGAGTCCTGGTGCAGTGCAAGGGGAAGTGAGTCCCGGTGCAGCACGAGGGAGAAGTGAGTCCCGGAGCAGCGTGATGGGGAAGTGAGTCCCAGTGCATTGCAAGGGAGAAGTGAGTCCCAGTGCATCGCAAGGGAGAAGTGAGTCCCGGTGCAGCGCGAGGGGGAAGTGAGTCCCGGTGCAGTGTGAGGGCGAAGTGAGTCTCGGAGCAGTGTGAGGGGAAGGTGAGTCCCGGTGCATCGTGAGGGAGAAGTGAGTCCCGGAGCAGTGTGAGGGGGAAGTGAGTCCCGGAGCAGCGCGAGTGGGAAGTGAGTCCCGGTGCAGCGTGAGTGGGAAGTGAGTCCCGGTGCAGCGTGAGTGGGAAGTGAGTCCCGGTGCAGTGTGAGGGGGAAGTGAGTCCTGGTGCAGCGCGAGGGAGAAGGGTGTCCCGGTGCAGCGTGCGGGGGAAGTGAGTCCCAGTGCAGTGTGAGGGGGAAGTGAGTCCCGGTGCAGCACAAGGGGAGGGGACTACTGGTGCAGTGCTAGGGGAGGGGAGTCCTGTGCAGCGCGAGTGGAAGGGAGTCCTGGTGCAGCGCGAGGGGAAGGGAGTCCTGGTGCAACGCGAGCGGAAGGGAGTCCTGGTGCAGGGCGAGGAGAAGGGAGTCCTGGTGCAGTGTGAAGGGAAGGGAGTCCTGGTGCAGCGCGAGGGGAAGGGAGTCCCGGTGCACCAGAAGGGGAAGTGAGCCACAGAGCAACGCGAAGGGAAGGGAGTTATAACTCGCTTCTTTCGATCTTATTTTTTAGACACTGTCAGTAATGATACAACTTTTCCTTTTATTCCACTTCTGAATCAAGTTTTGTACCTAGGTACTTGTACTGAAATGGCAGCCTAAGAGGCAGCCATTGTAAAATCTTTTCACTGTGCTCCTGTACTGGAGTCCATGTGACAATAAAAGAATATTCTACATTCTATTCTGTATTCCAAGTTTATGGCCAAATGCTGGAAAATGGGACTAGGGATGTCTGGTCGGTTCGAACAAGTTGGACTGAAGGGCTTGTTTCCACATTGTACAACTCTATGACTTTACTTGTAGTTCTTTGTTTTGTTAAAGCAAAATGTCCTTTCTTTTACATTACATTCCCCTTGTAGTAATCGCCGATATTTCATTTGCCTTCCTAATCACTTGCTGTAATTGCATTTGACTTTTGGTGACTCATAGACTTGGAAACTCCCATCTCTCTGTGCCTCAAAATTAGGCAATCTCTCTCCATTTAAATAATGGAATGCTGCTTTTCTGCTCTTCACATAAAAGAGGACTCTCTTTCATTTTTCTAGAATTTACTTCATCCGATAAATATTTGATCACCCATGGCTTCATTATACACCCCTTTGCTCCTGCTTCACTATTTACTTTCCAACTCACCTTAGTCTCATAACAAAACAACAATGCATTTATTCCCTGCTTTGAGGTTATTTATGTAGATTATTAAGTTACAGAATATTACAGCACAGAATTCTTACTTACCATAAAATTTCATTTTTAAAAAACCTAATCATGTACATTTGTCAACATCTAGGCTTCTCTGGAGTCGTCTGCACCATCCTGCTCCCTGTTCACTTTCACAAGATATGTTGGCCTTGCACCCTCACTATCTGCCTTTTAAGTACCTGTCACTGCTCTGATGTGGATTTTCCTACAAGTTGCTGCTCCTAGCCCACTTTGGCCAGATCCAACTTTAACATTTTAAAGTCAATCTTCTTTCAATTAAGAACCTATATCTAAAGTCCAAATTTGTCCTTTTCCTGAACTACCTTAAATCTTACAGAACTATCACCGAAATGCTCCTCCACTGCCTCACCTACCACTTGCCCAGCTGTTTTCCCTTAAATAAGGTCCATTACCAGTCTTGTGGGACTTTCTACGTGCTGCTAAATAAGCTGCCTCCTGTATATATTTCAGGAACTCTGCTCTGTCTAGGCCTTCCGCACTTTATCTATTCCAGTTAGTATTAGGGAAGTCATCGCCAGCTATTATTATGTGATTATTTTTAAACCTCTCTGAGAATTGCCACATACCCGCTGCTCTGTATTTCCCTGACTGTGTGGGTGTCTATCATACACCCTAAACTATGTGACTGCGCCTTTTCCTTTGTAATATTTACCCATTCTGCCTCAATAGAAGCCTGTTCTAAAACATCATTCCTCCTTGTTGCTGCGTTTATTACCTTGATTAATATTGCGACATCACCTTCCCATTTATCCTGGAATATTGGGCTTCCAGCCCTGTCCTTCCATCAGCCATGTCTCTCTGACAACAATAACATCCTAATCCTCAGGTATCAGTCAGGACCCTCAACTCACCTGCTTTACACATTAGACACCTTGCAATAAATAAATGCCATTCAACCTTACCATAGCCCCTTGCACCTTGACTGTATATGCCCTGCCTTCTGCACTGACTTGGCCTTTCTTCTACGTTTGCCTGTGCATCACTCCCTATTTCACCCCCACTCTGTATCCCGTCCCCTTACCAAATTAGTGTAAACCCTCAGTTACAGCAAGAGCAAACCTCCCCACAAGAATATGGGTCCCTCGCAGTTCAGCTGCAATCCCACTGACCTGTGCATGTCCCACATTCCCAGACCAGCGATTCAGGAATCTGAAGCCCTCCAATGTACACCAACTCCTTAGCCATGTACTCATCTGTTCCACTTGCCTGTTTGTGCACTCATTAGCACATGGAACTGGGGAAAAAACCCAAAAATTACTTCTGAATTCTCTCTAATCTTTTCACATCCTTCCTAAATGTGCTTCCCAGAACTATACACAATAATCTAGTTGATTTAAAGAGTCTCATACAAGTTCAATAAGACTTCATGCTCTTGTACTTTATGCTCCTATTAATAAAGCTTAGTTATTGTCTGCTTTACTTACTGCTCTGTTCACCTCTTCCACCACCTTCTACGATCTGTGTACATATACACCCAAGTCGCTTTGTTCCTGGGCCCCCTTTAGAATTGGTACCTCTACTTTGTACTGTCTTTCAATATTCTTCCTAGCAAAATGCATCATCTCACATTTCTTGTGCTCAAATTCATCTGGCACCTGTACCAACTAAATGCAGACACATCTGGCCCAGAGCATGCAGCTGACTGCGACGTTGTCACCAACAGAGCATGAAATTTGTAAGAAGCTTTGCACCTCTTCAATACACATGAAACTTTACCCGTCCTTAAAAGTTGCCAAAACAGAACTCATATCAACCCAGACATGGTCAGTCAAAAGTTCTACCTACCATCCATGTTGAGAGAGAAACATTGGGCTCATCCCACACCTTGGTAGCAATCCTCCTCAAAAAGCCACATTGATATTGAAATCCAACCCCGAATCTGATGCACCAGCTCGACAGATTACAGCAGAGACTGTTAAACAAGGTTGACAAAAGCCCTGACTTGCAGAGCAGTTATTATCACCTCATGTGCCTCAGAGAGACCTTGCCTGTGCATTTTTATTTGCTCATGGGATGTGGATATCACCAGGTAGGCCAGCATTTATTGTCTGCCACTTATTGTCCTTAAACTGGATGGTTTGCAAGGTCACTTCAGAAGGTAGTTAGGAGTCGACCACATTGCTATGGGTCTGAAAGTCACATGTAGGCCAGACCAGGTAAGGATGGCAGATTTCCTCCCAACAAAACACAAGTGAACCAGATGGGTTTTTTGTAAAATAAAAATGATCAAACAATGGTTTGTGTCCTTCTCCAGCTTCACAAGTATTCAGAACTCCTGCAAAATTAACTTGGGATTGGACGCCCTGCCATAATGCACAGAAAGGGTCTTTCCCACCAGATCCTCTTTTCTCAAATCTCAAATGGCCAACCTCCTAGGAGAGAACAAAACTGAATCTCTAAAGAAACTCTGAAATTCTACTTATCAGCAGCAGCAATGGTGTTAGTAATTGAGTGGCACTTGTGATTAATCATTCCAAAAGGCAACAACTTGTCTGTTAAAGGTTATCAACCTGTAGGCCATAGCATCCGAGGTGAGGCATAGGGGATACCAGGGATGGATAGAAAGAGAAACAGATGCTGCGCTCCAGCTTGCACCACTTCTCAAGATGCCTAGCCTAGGTGCCCAAAGACCTGGTCAGGTCTGGTCTGTTCACTCATAGGAAGATCAAGGGAAAAACTTTCAGTGCTGAATGGACATCATACCAGGGACCCGAGATAATAAAGTGTGAGGCTGGATGAACACAGCAGGCCAAGCAGCATCTCAGGAGCACAACAGCTGACATTTCGGGCCTAGACCCTTCATCAGAGAGGGGGATGGGATGAGGGTTCTGGAATAAATAGGGAGAGAGGGGGAGGCGGACCGAAGATGGAGAGTAAAGAAGATAGGTGGAGAGAGTATAGGTGGGGAGGTAGGGAGGGGATAGGTCAGTCCAGGGAAGACGGACAGGTCAAGGAGGTGGGATGAGGTTAGTAGGTAGCTGGGGGTGCGGCTTGGGGTGGGAGGAAGGGATGGGTGAGAGGAAGAACAGGTTAGGGAGGCAGAGACAGGTTGGACTGGTTTTGGGATGCAGTGGGTGGGGGGGAAGAGCTGGGCTGGTTGTGTGGTGCAGTGGGGGGAGGGGACGAACTGGGCTGGTTTAGTAGGGGAAGGGGAGATTTTGAAACTGGTGAAGTCCACATTGATACCATATGGCTGCAGGGTTCCCAAGCGGAATATGAGTTGCTGTTCCTGCAACCTTCGGGTATACTGCATCCACTGTACCCGGTGCGGCTTCCTCTACATTGGGGAAACCAAGCGGAGGCTTGGGAACCGCTTTGCAGAACACCTCCGCTCAGGTCGCAACAAACAACTGCACCTCCCAGTCGCAAACCATTTCCACTCCCCCTCCCATTCTTTAGATGACATGTCCATCATGGGCCTCCTGCAGTGCCACAATGATGCCACTCGAAGGTTGTAGGAACAGCAACTCATATTCCGCTTGGGAAGCCTGCAGCCCAATGGTATCAATGTGGACTTCACCAGCATCAAAATCTCCCCTTCCCCCACCGCATCCCAAAACCAGCCCAGTTCGTCCCCTCCCCCCACTGCACCACACAACCAGCCCAGCTCTTCCCCTCCACCCACTGCATCCCAAAACCAGTCCAACCTGTCTCTGCCTCCCTAACCTGTTCTTCCTCTCACCCATCCCTTCCTCCCACCCCATGCCGCACTTCCATCTCCTACCTACTAACCTCATCCCACCTCCTTGACCTGTCCGTCTTCCCTGGACTGACCTATCCCCTCCCTACCTGCCTACCAATACTCTCCTCTCGACCTATCTTCTTTTCTCTCCATCTTCAGTCCGCCTCCCCCTCTCTGCCTATTTATTCCAGAACCCTCTCCCCATCCCCCTCTCTGATGAAGGGTCTAGGCCCGAAACATCAGCTTTTGTGCTCCTGAGATGCTGCTGGGCCTGCTGTGTTCATCCAGCCTCACATTTTATTATCCTGGATTCTCTAGCATCTGCAGTTCCCATTATCACTGATACAATTCTTGAACTGATGTTGATGCCAATGACAATTTGTTAGGTGTATGTTTGTGTTTGTTTTGGATGTATATTTGTACGTACATTGTTTGTGGATCTTTGTTTCGTGTTGGTGTGTATAGCGTGTGTAATATGTTTGTAGAAGTCCTTGTGTTTGTATATGCTGAGTACACTAAAACAAAACAAAGAACTGTAAACGCTGAAGATCTGGAACAAAAACATAAATTGCTGGAGAGACTCTTCCCTCGAAATCTTCTGCCTTGGTGCTAGAATGATGTTTCCAAAGGGTGGTTTCCACTGGGCCTCCAAGATTATATTGTGATTATATGTCATAGAGCCACTGATTCATCCTGAATTGTCATTGTCGATGTAGTCCTGCCTACCTCCAGGCTAAAATTGGCGAACCAGAGAGATTCATGAATTAATTATAGGGTAAGGCTATTTAGGTTAGAAACCAAGGTTGGTAGTGGAATTAAAATACAGACCCACCATGATCTCACTTAAAAGCAGAGCAGATTGGAGGGGCTGAATGGCTCTTCTTTCTCCTATATTTTCATTTGACATCCCTGCCTTTTATGCAGCTGAGACTTCAATGAATCTGATCTTGCAAAGTAATTATAGCAGTGACAGAATGATGAAGAGTTGAGCTAACTGCAGTTCTTATAGAATCATAGAATCCCTACAGTGTGGAAACAAGCCCTTTCGCCCAACAAGTCCACAACACCCCTCTGAAGAGCATCCTACTATAACCTACCTAATCTATACATCCCTCAAAACTGCAGGCAATTTAGCATGGCCTACCCACCTACCCTGCATATGTTTGGGCTGTGGGGGGAAACCAGAGCACCCGGAGGAAACCCACACAGACATGAGGAGAATGTGCAAACTCTTCGCAGATAGTCCCCCTGAGGCTGGAATCGAACCTGAGTCCCTGGTGCTGTGAGGCTGCAGTGCTAACCACTGAGCCACAATCATGCTGTTTCAGAAATCCTTGTTTACATAAGTGATACATTCTGTAAATTAAAGAGAAAGCAATGTTTTGCTTGGACTCACTGTTCCATCCAGGCCACTGATTCCTTCTGCTTTTGACAACTTTCTCTCATTGTGTTCCACAACCCAAGTTACTTGTTTCCTCTTTTGTGTTTTATGTGCTGATGTTAAAATATATTTTTCTTTTAAAAATGAGGAACTGTCTCCCCAAAAGTCTGTTGAGATGATGGGGGGCGGGGGTGGAGGGCAATTGACTTCAAACTAAATTAATAGTTTTTTTACTGGGTAAGGATATTAAGGGCAGATGGAGTCATGATACAAACCAGCCATGCTCTCACTTACAGGCAGAACAGGCCCTTAATGCCCAATGCGTGCACTTCACCCTCTGTCCCCTGCTCAGAAATACTCATCTTGGTCTTGGCTTTCCTGATGATCATCCATCACATTCTTTTTACTCTCTTTGCTCCCTCTCAGTCTTCAGCATTCTCCCACTTTCTCTCCTTCGTTCATTCGTTGCGATTCTTTACTTCTAAAGTTTGTCCTTCAATTGTTCTTTCCATTTCACTTTCAATCACTTTGAGTCGATAACAACTACTCTGCTCAGGATATGAGAGGAGCTGCAAGTTCCCTTCACAAGTCCATTAATGATGTTAGTATTTTGTACATCTCCCTCGCTCTGTAAATTCTTCCACCCTGCATCCCTCACAGATTGCTGTGCTCCCCAATTCTGGTCTTTTGCACATCCCTGACTTCAATCGTTCCACCACCATGCCTTTAGCTCCCAGTGCCATGAACTTTGGAACTCTCTTCCAATGCCTCTCCGCCTCTCTATCCCCCCAAAAGGTTCTCCTTAATTTGTACCTTGACCAAGATTTTAGTCAGCAGTCCTAATCTTTCCTCATGTGACTCTGTGTTGGATTGTGTTTGACATTGCATCTGTGAAGCACTTTGGAACATTTTATTCTGGAGTAAACAAGCTTATAATCTTGTTGACCCCTCCTTATAACGAGGCTCTTTGATATGTGCCTCATTCTTCCAGGGATCAGGACTTCAGATCATAGAATCATAGGGCCCCTACAGCGTGGAAGCAGGCTGTTTGGCTCACCAAGTCCACATCAACCCTCCGAAGAGCATCCCACCCAGACCCACCTCTACACCCTATCTGTATAACCCTGCGTTTCCCATTCCCAGGCCCCAAGATGACTTTCCATATTAAGCAGAGGTTCACCTGCACATCTGCCAATGTGGTATACTGCATCCATTGTACCCAGTGTGGCTTCCTCTACATTGGGGAAACCAAGCGGAGACTTGGGGACCGCTTTGCAGAACACCTCCGCTCGGTTCGCAATAAACAACTGCACCTCCCAGTCGCAAACCATTTCCACTCCCCCTCCCATTCTTTAGATGACATGTCCATCATGGGCCTCCTGCAGTGCCACAATGATGCCACCCGAAGGTTGCAGGAACAGCAACTCATATTCCGCTTGGGAAGCCTGCAGCCCAATGGTATCAATGTGGACTTCACCAGCTTCAAAATCTCCCCTTCCCCCACCTCATCCCAAAACCAGGCCAGTTTGTCCCCTCCCCCCACTGCACCACACAACCAGCCCAGCTCTTCCCCTCCACCCACTCCATCCCAAAACCAGTCCAACCTGTCTCTGCCTCCCTAACCTGTTCTTCCTCTCACCCATCCCTTCCTCCCAACCCAAGCCGCACCTCCATCTCCTACCTACTATCCTCATCCCACCTCCTTGACCTGTCCGTCTTCCCTGGACTGACCTATCCCCTCCCTACCTTCCCACCTATACTCTCCTCTCCACCTATCTTCTTTTCTCTCCATCTTCGGTCCGCCTCCCCCTCTCTCCCTATTTATTCCAGAACCCTCACCCCATCCCCCTCTCTGATGAAGGGTCTAGGCCTGAAACATCAGCTTTTGTGCTCCTGAGATGCTGCTTGGCCTGCTGTGTTCATCCAGCTTCACACTTTGTTATCTTTCCCATAGCCAGTCCGGTTAACCCGCACACCACAGCGCATTATGTGCGATTCGGTATGGCCCACCCACCTAACCTGCACATCTGTGGGAGGAAACTGGAGCGCTCGGAAGAAGCATTCGCAAACACAGGGAGAATATGCAAACTCGACGCAGACAGTGGCCCGAAGATCCGCGGAGATGTGAGGCAGCGGTGCTAACCACTGAGCCATCTTGCTACCCAGTCAAGGTTCTCCCTGCTGTTGCTGCTATTGCTGTGGTGAATGTTTGCTGAGGTGCTCAATTGTTAAGGTGCATGATGTTTGGATCAGGCCTGGGGTGGGAGGGGTGCCCCATACTCTAACCCCACTACACCACAGGATGCAACATAAAACAAAAGTATATTTTCTAGTTGCCAACATGGCCAGTTAAATACTTTATCAATATCACGTTTAAAACAACATCAAGCAAGCTTCTTCATAAACATAGTTATGGATTTATTATCAAAACAAAACTCACTGTGAGAAAATGCAATCATTGGTTATTTTACATAATCAGTCAGATCGGAGTAAAAATTCTTATCTTGATAAAGATCCCGTGTCTACAGTGGGTTCTGTTATTAGCACTGTACCTCATGCTCGCTCTGATGGATATGCATTTTGCTGTCTATTCTCAGCTCATCAAAATAAGATAAAGTCACAGCCTGCTGCTGAAGGCAGAAACTGCAGGATCGTCACAAACTTTCAGCAACTTTGAGCACAGATCAGAGATTAGACAAAAATATTAGATGCCATATTCTGTGGTTTATTATCATGTTTGTTGAGATCTGATTGCATATAGTGTACAATACAGAAACAAGCCATTCAGCCCAACTGCTCCATGCCGATGTTTATGTTCCACACCATCAGCATTTCCTTCTGTTTTTAAATGTGTTTAACCAACTTCAGGTAAAATGCCACATCCTCAACACTCTCAGGATTCTCCTGAATTCACTGTTCGATTTATCAGAGTTCACTTTATATTTATAAACAACTTACTGGTGTTCTTTAAAAGAGTAATGTGCCATTGATAAAGGGGAGGCTATTGATGTACTGCAATTGCATTTCCAGAAAGCATTTAAGAAGATCCCAAAAAAAGCTGATTGCAGAAAACACAATCTCATGGTGTCGGGTAAACTTTGGAATGGAATGAAGAGTAGCTGACTAACGTAAACAGTTTGCAAAATTGAGTTTTTCTCTGATCAACAGATAGCGACGAGTGCAATCCTGCAGGGGTCTATACTGGAACCTTAACCCATGGTGACTAAATTGCAGATGAAAATGGGTCAGGAAGGATATTGTGTAGAGGACATAACAAGGTTCAGAATGATATAAATAACTCAAATAAGTAGGCAAAAAATATAGCATATGGAGTATAATGTGGAAAAATATGGAATTGTTCACATTTGCTGAAGAATGAAAAAACAGTATTATGATTTAAATGGAGAATGACTGCAGAATTCCAATTTGCAGAAGGATCTAGGTGTTTAATGCATGAGTCACATAAAGTTAGTTTGTAGGTATAGCAAGTAATCAGGAAGACTAACGGGATCCTTTTTTTATTATGAGAGGAATTGAACATAAAGATGAGGAATTTCTCCTTCAGTTATACAGGGATTGGTGTGACCACATCTTGAATACTGTGTGTGGTTTTAGTCTTCTTATTTAAGGAAAGATGTAAATACACTGGTGGCTGTTCAGAAGAGCTTTATTAGATCACTTCTTGGAATGAGTGGGTTGCCTTATCAGGAAAGGGTAGGTCATGTCTGGGCTTGTTTCCACTGGAGAGGTGATTGATTGATGCGTGAAATATCCTGAGTGATGTTGACATGGTGGATGTGGAGAGGATGTTTCCTCATAGGGCGGTGTTCCGAACTAGGGTCACAGTTTTGAAATCAGGGGTCAGAGAAGGTGAGGGGAAGTGTTTCTCCCAGAGGGTTGTGTGACTTTGGAATTATCTGCCTCAGAAGCTTGGGATGTCTGAATATCATTAAAGGCAGAGGAATAGAGATTCCGATCAGGCAGGGAATGAAAGGTCAGCTGGGATAAATGAGAAGGTGGAATTTGATCCACAAGCAGATCAGCTACCTTCAGACTGAGTTGTGGAGAAGGTGTGAGGGGCTAAGTGGTGTACCTCACATTTAACTGAGTGTGGCATAAAGGAGCCCTGGCAAAACTGGAATCAATGGGTATCGGGGCAAACTCTCTGCTGGTTGGAGTCATACCTGGCACGTAGGGAGATGGTTGTGGTTGTCGAAGGTCGGCCATCTCAGGACCACAGCTTCTGTATAGGAGCTCCTCAGGGTAGTGCCTCGAGCCCGACCACCTTCGACTGCTTCGCCAATGACCTTCCCTCCATCATAAGATCTATCCAATAGAGGGTGGCAGAGAGACTTCTGGGAGAAGACTGTTCAGTCCCACAACTAATTGGCTGACTAAGGAAGAGCCTGGCGTCAAGGAAATGTAAGCCCAAACATTACATTACTGTAGCGTTTCTACCCTTCCCATATCCTCTAACTGAGAAAGAAGAGAGAGAGAGAGAGAGAGAGAGAGAGAAAGATTGAGACAGGCTGTTGGGAAGTTTTTCATAGCCTAGACGGTATTCAGTCTGTTTGTAATGCATTGTAATTTAAGTAACCAGTTAGTGTTGCTAGTTGGTGTAAGTGTGGGCTTCAATGAGTAAGGTGAGTGAGGTAAAAGCAAGGTAAGTTTTTTTATCTTCCTTAGTGTAAAGGGGCAGAGATGGCACTAAGGCAGTGGTGTGCTTCTGCCAGTTTTGGGAGATCAGGGAGCAGTCTAGTGTCCCTGACGACTACGTCTGCAGGATGCTGCAGCTCCTCACAGACCATGTCATCCAGGTGGAGCAGCAGCTGGACACACTGAGGAGCACACAGGGGGCAGACAGTGTGATGGACACAAGTTATGGAGAGGTGGGCACACCACAGGTTCAGTCAGGTCAGATGGACGGCCTCGAGGAGTGGCAGGCAGGTAGTGCGGGGATCTCTTGTGGCTATTCCTCGCTCTAATGGCTGTAGTGTTTTGGATACTGTTGAGTGGTATAGCATCTCAGGGGAGTATAGCAACAACAGCCAGGCCTGTGGTACCACAACAGGTTCTGCTGTAAAGCAGGGTTGGGCAAGATCCTAGTGAGCGAGAGTGAGGGGAGGCTCACTCGTTAGGGGTACAAGCAGGTGTTTTTGTGGTTGTGTTTGAGACTTCAGGATGGTGTGTTGCTTCCCCAGTTCCAGGGTCAAAGCAGTTGCATGAAATTCTTAAGGGGGAGAATGAGCAGCCAGGAGTCATTGTGCACAATGGTACCAATGACATGGGTAGAAAGGGGGATGAAGTCCTGCAGACTGAGTACAGGGAGTTAGGAAAGAGGCTGAAAAGCAGGACCTCGAGGGTAGTAATCTCTGGCTTACTCCCAGTGCCACATGCTAGTGAGGCAAGGAATGGAAAGATATGTCAGATGAATGCCTGGCTAAGGAGCTGGTGCAGGGGGCAGGGTTTCAGGTACTTGGGGTAGGGCTGACCTGTACAAGAGGGACGGGCTGCCCTAAACAGGAGGGGAATCAATATCATCACAGGGAGGCTCACTACTGCTACTTGGGAGGGTTTAAACTCGAGTGGCA
Organism: Stegostoma tigrinum; assembly: GCF_030684315.1. Lineage (NCBI taxonomy): Eukaryota > Metazoa > Chordata > Chondrichthyes > Orectolobiformes > Stegostomatidae > Stegostoma > Stegostoma tigrinum. Next base: position 6,929,798 of record NC_081375.1, read on the forward strand.
GGGGGTTGGGAACCAGAACAGCACCTTAGCAAGTGGAGGGATTGATGGGAAAGTAGAATTTAGGACCTTTGAATCAGAGAGGACGGACACGCAGAGACAAGCAAATGAACATGATAGTTCTAATGGGCTGAAGTGTGTTTATTTCAACGCAAAGAGTATTATAGGTAAGGCGGATGAGATTAGAGCCTGGATCAGTACATGGTAGATGGAATTTAACCCAGGTAAGTATGAGGTGCTGCACTTAAGGAGATCAAATGTTAAGGAAAAGTAAACAGTTAGTGGAAGGACTCTGAACAGCATTGATGTACCAAGGGACTTCGGGGTTCAAGTCCATAGCTCGCTGAAAGTGGCCATGCAAGTGGATAGGATGGTAAAGAAGGGATATGGTATGCTTGCCTTTATTGGTTGGGTAATTGAGTACAAGAGGCAGGATGTCATGTTGCAGCTTTAAAAGACTTTGGTTAGGTCACACTTAGAGTATTGTGTTTAATTCTGGTCACTACAGGACAGGAAGGTGTAGTGGCTTCGGAGAGGGTGCAGAAAAGGTTCTTGCAATGGCTGCCTTTAATGGCGCCGTCTTGGGTACAAACACTTTGGTGCAAATCTTACCTCAGTACAAAGAGTGTGATTAGTGAGTGAAAAAGAAGATAGATTAGCATGAAACAGTGGAAAAATACATAATGGGTAATAAGTGACCATACGTACTCAGCATTCCAGTCCATGCCTGCAGGCCCCACAGCAGGAGGTCACACTGCCTCCACATTCCGGTCTCCAGCCAGGACTCACTCTGCTGCCCCTCTGGGAATCGCCTGTTGGCTCCACCGTGAGGCTCGGCTTGTGTGTGCTCTGCCATTGGGTTCGGTGATAAGGAGAGGCTAGGAAAACTCAGGCTGTTTTCTCCGGAGTGGTGGAGGCTGAGAGGAGACTCGGTAGAAGTTTATAAAATTATGAGAGGCATAGATAGGATTGACTGTAAGAATCTTTTTCCCAGAGTTAAAATGTCTAATGCTAAGGGGCAGGCGGGAGTGGGAAAGTTCAAAGGAGACTTGAGGGGCAAGATTTTTACACAGCGAGTGGTACGAGTGTGAAATGTACTGCCGGGGTGGTGGTGGAGGCAGATATGATCGGGGCGTTTAAGGGACTTTTTGATAAGAACTTGAATATGCAAAGAATCGAGGGATATGGACCAAGGCCAGGCAGACGGGATTAGTTTAATTTGGCATCATGTTTGGCACAGCATCATGAGCTGAAGAGTCTGTTCCTGTGCTGTACAGTTCTATGTTCTACATTTTAAAGTCAGAGTGGGGATGTTCACTGATGATCGCACAATATCGAGCACCAGTCGCAACTTGTCAGATACTGAAGCCGTCCATGTCCAAATACATCAAGATCGGACAATATCCAGGCTTGGGCTGACAAGTGGCAAGTAACGTGTGTGTCACACAAATGCCAGGCTGTGACCATCTCTAAGAAAAAACAATCTCACCACTGCCCTTTGACATTCAATGGTAAGTGGGCAGTATTCCATCGCACTCCTGACTTGTGCCTGGTAGATGATGGACAGGCTTTGGGAAGTCAGGAGATGTGCTATTCACTGCAGTATTCCTGGCTTCTGACCTGCTCTTGGAGCCACTGTATTTATGTGATGAGACAAGTTGAACTTTTGGTCAATGATAACCCCCAGGATGTTGATGGCGGGGTGTGGTGTGTGGAACTCAGTGATAGTAACACCATTGAACATTGAGATGTAGTGGATAGATTGTCTCTTATTGGTGATGGTTGTAGCCTGGCATTTGTGTGGCATGAATGTTATTTGCCACTTGTCAGCGCAAGCCTAGATATTGTCCAGATCTTGTTGCATTTGAACATGGACTGCATCTGAGGGGTTATAAATGGACACAGGTTTGTGCTGTGTGCCTAAAGAAATGTAATTTTGCTGCTAAAAGGACTATTTCTCATTTTAAATTGTGTCTGTCTCACTGATGAAAATATTTTCTCCTTATCTCCTGATTTGAATACAGTAAACATTTTAGACGTCTTGATTTGGCTACACCTTAAAGTTAACAGAAAACATGTCTTGTCTAAACTAAATGTCCTTAATCTCTGCAGCCCTAGTGCTATTCTGGTGGATTCCTGCTTCCGCTCCAAGCATGGCATTTCCTTTCTGAGGTATTGGGCCTGGAAGTGTACCCAGTAACCCACAATGTGACAAAAAGTCTGACCAGATTTCTATACAACTTCCACTCCTTTGTCTCTTTTTTTTGTGGTGATAAAACAATATTCCATTGTTTATTTTTCTTTTGACACTCCTACAACTCTGAGTGCCAGTGTATGTTATCATTGTTCAGAAAGGACCTGCTGTTGTTGCCACAAAAGGACATGGTATTCTGCAAACTCTTAGTTGGGGCCAGTTGGCATCAATGCCTTCCGTCCAAGCGTGGGAAATGTGCTTGTACATGTCCTTCAAAAGAACAATGACCATCAACATCCCAGAGGTATTGTCTAAAGCTCAGTGTAGCAGCTCGAGGCAGAGACCCAGCCCCAGTCCCAGTCCCAGTCCCATGCCCAGACCCAGTCCCAGCCCCAGACCCAGTCCCACGCCCAGACCCAGTGCCAGCTCCACGCCCAGACCCAGACCCAGCCCCAGCACAAGAACCAGCCCCTGTACCCGGCTTATCTCTGGTCAATCAACCTATGTTGACATATTGTTTCTCGCTAAAATGTCCCGTATTTCAAGTGATTGCTCTTGACTTTGATTGGTTGTTGTGTATTCTGTAAATGGATGCTGTTTGGCCATAGTGACTATGTATTCAAAGCCAAAACTGTGACACATTGAAAAACCAGGCAAAGCTGAGGCCCATTGATGAGTGACATGTCAGCTGAGAAATGACGGGAATCTGGAAGACAGACAGTGAAGTGGAAGCTCATGTTGACCTGTCCTGGAATCTGTCTCACCAGTTTGGCAATGCTTTCCATTAAACACTGAAATGGCTCAGCAATGGAGCTATTGACTTAGAAAGGTCATGACATAACTCCCTTGTAGCTTCCAACATAAAAGGGAGAGATACAGATCAATTGCATGTAATGTGATGGGTGGTTACAGAAAGAAAGATGAAACTTCACAGGGATTTTCTTCCCACAGTTTACACCTGGCAAATTCGGAAAAGGTGAAAACCAGGACAATTGAACAATTTATTTTGGCTACTAAGCATGTGCATAAGATATTGTTACAAACTTGTGTTGAACATTCACAAATTAGAAGAATCCATGAATTGGAAATGGAACTTGCTGGTAAAAATGATAGTGGGGAAAAATGCTGCAATGTAATTATACTTAATAGAAGTTGGTAATGTTCACTGACACCGTGTGGACTATCTTCTGTCAATAATCCAGACCTGATCTTGAGACAGCTTTCAGAAATGAAAGACATTTAATTAAAAATTGAGATTGTCATGTGAGTGTGGAGTACGATCCCATTTGATCTGAATAGGGCCTAATCATTTTCCCAGCTACCCCCAAATAAACTTTGACTCTCTTATTTATCAAGAATCTATCTACATTTACCTTACAATTATTTAATGACTTTAGCTTTCTCTGGAGAATAAAGTTCCAAAGACTTACAATCCTCTGAAGGCATTAAATTCTCCTCATCTTTATCTTTAATGGAAAGCCCTTATTTTTAAACAGAGTCCCTGATTTCTAGTCTCTCCCACAAGGGGAGGCATCCTTTAAGAAATCACCTTGCCCATTCCTTACAGGATTTGACATGTTTCAGTAAGATTAGCTTTTATACTGCTAAATTCCAATGGACATCGGCCCAGCGTGTCCAACCTTTTCTCACAAGATAACGCCATCATCCCAGGTATCAGGTGGATGAACCTGCTCTGAGATGATCGAATAATGAAGTCAAAACTGCATGCAGTGCTCCGTGGGTAGCCTCACCAATGCTCTATACAACTGCAGCAAAAAGTCCCAATGTTCAATTCCATTCCCCTTGCAATAAACACCAACCTTTCTGAGGGAGAGTCACAGGACCTGAAGCGTTCACTCTGATTTCTCTCCACAGATGCTGCCAGACCTGTTGAGCTTTTCCAGCAATTTCTGTTTTCGTAGCATTCCATTTGCCTTCCTGATCGCTTGCTGCAACTCTGCGTAAATATTTCGAGATTCGTGTGCCTGGACACTCAAATCTCTCTGAGTTCTGCAATTTCTCTCCATTTAAATTACATGCTGTTTTTCTATTCTTTCTCCCAAGTGGACAACTCGTACTTTCTTACATTATACTCCATCTGTCAAATGTTCATTCACTCACTCAACCTGTGTGTATCTCTTTGCAAACTTCTCTTCACGACTTACTCCCTATTTTAGTGTAATTCCCAAATTTAAACCTTCAACTGATCCCTTCAAACTCAGTAAAGCCATTATATACAGTTGAGGCCACACATTATATTCACGACATCTTGTCAAGGGGAAATGACTCATTCATTCTCTTTTTCTCTTGACTAACTAATTTTCTATCCATGCTGTTGTATTATCACTTTTACCACAAACTCGTAGTACATAGAAACCTTTAATTTGGAACCTTTTCAAATGCCTTCCAGAAATCTCAGGCCAACACATGTGCCAGTCCTCTTTATTCATATTGCTTGTTACTTCCTCAAAAACTCTAAGAGGGCATTAAACATGATTTTCCTTTCACAAGACAATATTGACTCGATCTGGTTACATTAAGATCTTCTAAAAATCTCACTAACATTCTTAGGAAAAGATTCCTGCATTTTCTGCATGATAGATATTAAACTGGCCTTTCTTGAGTAAATATGTTACTTTCACTTTTTTTTTGCCAATGTGATAAAACCTTTATGGAATCTAGAGAATTTTGAAAAATTAACACCAATGCATCTGCCTGCTTACCAGCCATTTCTTTTCAGACCACAGGATGGGGTCCGTCAGGACATGAGGGTTTTTAGTCTATTGGTCCTTATCATTTTCTCAGTTCCCTTTCCATTGATTGTCAGTGTTTTAAATTGCTCCTTTCCTTTCATCTCCTGATCTAAGATTATTTCTGGGATATTATTTGTTCATCCACAATGAAAATCCAGGGCATGTGATCATCCCACTTCTATCTTGTAGAACATAGAACATAGAACATAGAACAGTACAGCACAGAACAGGCCCTTCAGCCCACGATGTTGTGCCGACCATTGATCCTCATGTATGCACCCTCAAATTTCTGTGACCATATGCATGTCCAGTAGTCTCTTAAATGACCCCAATGACCTTGCTTCCACAACTGCTGCTGGCAACGCATTCCATGCTCTCACAACTCTCTGCGTAAAGAACCTGCCTCTGACATCCCCTCTATACTTTCCACCAACCAGCTTAAAACTATGACCCCTCGTGCTAGCCATTTCTGCCCTGGGAAAACTTCTTGGATTTCTCCAGCCTGTGGAGCTGAGTATGGGAGGCTCAGTTGAAGAATTTTCACAGGAGTGCAAGCCTGCAAGTTGGCCAAATGAGAGATGATAATCTTATTAATCCAGAAGGTAAGCTATAGGGTTTCCTTGCTTGAAAATTACCCCATTTCATTCTTAACTTGCATCCCTACAGTATGGAAACAGATGATTCAGCCCATCGAGACCACACTGACCCATTGAAGACCATCCCACTTACACCCCTACCCTAGCCCTGTAATCTTGCCATGGCTAACCCACCTGGCCTGCACCTCCCTGAGGACTATGGGCAATTTAGCAAGGCCAACCCACCTAATCTAGGCAACTTCGAACTGTCAGAGGAAACTGGAGGACCCAGAAGAAACCCACACAGACACAGGGAGAATGTTCAAACTCCACACAGATAGTTGCCCGAGGGTGGAATTGAACCTGGGTCCCTGGTGCTGTGAGGCAGAGGTGCTAACCACTGAGCCACTGGGCCACTCACGCCAGGAAGGAGCAAGTTAGAACACTAACAGTCATCATGGAAAGGGGACTGAGAAAATTATAAGAACCAAAAGCGAATGGTGACAAAAAATGTCCCAGCCCCACACCACCAGCACCTTCCTCAACCTGTACTGTCCCACAGTCAGGAGTGTTCCTTTAATAAGAGTTGGTCACAGCGGCTTTCAATGACAAAACACAGGAAGTGGGAAACATATAGCGAACTGGGGAGAGTACGTGTAAAATATGTGAACACGCAAACATGTGAAAAAGCAATCAGATATGATTCAGCATTTCAGAGAGGGTCACTTGATTGAGAGAAGAATTTAATCAGCCATCGTTCAGCAATCTTTACTTGAGATTACACAGGGAGATCTGGAAGTCATTGCACAATGAGATAGTGAAACAGTTCGGCACTGGAAACTGCAACAGGAAATGTTTACTCCAACAGCAATGAGAGACTGGTAGGGTAACGGAGAAGAAAATGACAGCATCAGAAATTTGAAGCCATCACCATCACAGCCATCATTTGGAACAGGCTTCAGAGTTTGAGATAACACATTGTGGAGCTAGATGAACACAGCAGGCCAGGCAGCATGAAAGAAGCAGGCACAGGCTTCAGAGTTTGAATGGGTTACTCCTGACCTGAATATTTTCATGTATTACTTTGCATGATTTCTGATACTTTTACATCTGGCCCTGTGTCTTCAAGTCCAGCTCCCTATCACCTCTCTTTGAATCTCTTTTTCGATCCTTTCTCTGGCAGTGTCTGGAGTTTAAAATTCTCAATTTTGTTTTCAAATGTTATCACACACCCTAATTGTGAGATTGCCTCCAGAAATGTATCACTACATTTTTTCTTAAACAATTTCTGATGTGGAGCTTTATCGAATGCTTTCAGGAAGTCTTAATGAAATTATCTGTTGACACTCCCTTACCACCACGCAATAATCTGTCCATAAATTCACCCAGTCCAATCAAATCTGACTTACAGTTTCCAAGCTGTCAGAGTCTACACAAGATTGAGCTCAGTCACGTTCATCATTACAGCAAAAATGGCATTTGTGGCACTGGTGCACATTTTTGCTGTGCGTTGTACAGATACCATTTTGCTGTGGGCTTTAAAGCACATGTTAGAAAAACTGATCAGGCTCCAGTCTTTTTCTAGATTATTGCTCCAGGTAGTGGCCTCTGGTCATTTCACACAGTTGAGCAGCAGGAGGGGTCCCAACCCAGTGATATTTACAAGGATCATCAACTAGTCACAGCTTACCTGCTGGGAGATCTCCTCCAGCTGTTATTATTTTACAGGTGCTTAGTGCTTTCCTTCATTGTGGCCAGTTCTGAAAGTCTGCAGGGAGTAAACTGGCAGGTGCTGAGGGATATTTATCTGACTTCAAGGCATCTGCACAAGAGAGCTGCAGCAGTAGCCATTCTCCGAGGAACAGGTCCCACCTGGAAGAACTGACAGAAGGTGTGCAGACCAGAAATGGCTGGAAGAGAGGAAAAGAAGTAATGTTTTACATTTCTCTAGTGCTGGTCACATAGTCCCCAAAGCACTTTCGATGCCATAATGCAGGAAACATGGCAGACAATTTGTACATGGCAAGCACCCACAAGTGTCAGTGTGGCAATGGATTTGAGAAATGGATTGAAGGATAAATATTCACTGTGATACTCTCAGTGATCCTGTTTAAAAAGTCTGATAGAATCTTCCACTTCCATTTGAGACTATCATTGGCATTGACATCAGGCTCAATGTTGTGTGAAAAACAGGGCAGCACTCTGCCAGCATTGATGCTGTGAGAATCAGCGGCGGGTGTGAGCTGAAGTCTATGGGGTGGGACTGGAATCGGATTAGGATCGGAGTGGGACCAGAGCTGCTGCTCATTCATCCTGAGGGAGACTGAAGAGATGGATTTGCAGGAAGCCCTGGAGTAATTCCACGCTTGAGAGATCAGCTGTACTCTGCCCTATTTCAACACAGGCTGTTTTAACTGGCAGGCAGGCAGCAGATAGAGTATTGGGAAATTGGTGAGGCTGGAAGGATGCACTCCATTCTCTTAGGGAGTGCAATAAATTGATGCTACATGGAACTAGTGCCTCTCTTTGCTAGCACTACCACAGCAAACCCAGAAATCCACTTGTACGTGGATTACTGCTCTGCAGTTCCCTGGGACCATTGAGCTCCACAGTCTTGATGCCAGTAAATTCAGAATGCTGCAAGGTCACATTTCCTGACCTCAGCCTCAGTTTCCAAAGCAGACACAGGCTGGTTCCTGCTCCTACACTGCTGGAAGGGAAGGCAGTGAGCAGCAACTGCTGCCTGATGATTAGACATTCAAACCTTGTTACTGAGATATTCACTGTTCTGTGCTGCAATAAACAGGGTGAAGGTGTATTCCTCCACACTCCTGAACAGTGACCAGAGCTCTGCGTGTGTCAACCACTCCATCAGCCTTCCCAGGGTATGTTTCTAGCAAACATGTTCTGAATGACACACCATTGCTGTCCTATTCAGAGATCTGTGAGACAGAATTCCTGTGGGATCTGACCCCCTAGCAAGCTGAAGAGTGAACGAGCTGCTCCCCCTCTCCTGTTCACAGCTGAGCGTGTGCCGATCCAGACTCAGTGTTACCTCAAAGCTGTACCCATTTACAGGACCTGAGCTGGGGCTCGTGAGATCTGTCAATGTTACTGTGTCCTCACCATCACTCTCTTCTTGTTTTTCCTCCATCACCTGGTAACGAGGAACAGTGAGTAGGGGAAGGAACAAAGTGACAAGTTTGTGGATTTACACCCTCTGTGTGAATTGGTGAGATGGTGGGGTGAAGGAGAGATGGGACGTGAGAAGGAGGATTAAAGTATGAGCATTGTCTCTGCTTCGATAGTTCTGCCCTGTACTAGTTAATAGACAATAGTTGCTGGAGTAGGCCATTCGGCCCTTCGAGCAAGTACCACCATTCATTATGATCATGGCTGATCATCCACAATCGGTATCCTGTTCCTGCCTTATCCCCATAACCCTTGATTCAACTATCTTTAAGAGCTCTATCCATCTCTTTCTTGAAAGCATCCAGAGAGTTGGCCTCCACTGCCTTCTGGGGCAGAGCATTCCATATATCCACCACTCTCTGGATGAAGACGTTTCTCCTCAACTCTGTTCTAAATGGCCTACCCCTTATTTTTAAACTGTGTCCTCTGGTTCTGGACTCACCCATCAGTGGAAACATGCTTCCTGCCTCCACAGTGTCCAATCCCTTAATAATCTTATACGTCTCAATCAGATCCCCTCTCATCCTCCTAAACTCAAGTGCATACAAGCCCAGTCGCTCCAATCTTTCAACATATGATAGTCCCACCATTCCGGGAATTGACCTTGTGAACCTACGCTGCACTCCCTCAATAGCAAGAATGTCCTTCCTCAAATTTGGAGACCAAAACTGCACACAATACTCTAGGTGCGGTCTCACCAGGGCCCTGTACAGCTGCAGAAGGACCTCTTTGCTCCTATACTCAATTCCTCTTGTTATGAAGGCCAGTATGCTATTAGTTTTCTTCATGCCTGCTGTGCCTGCATGCTTGCTTTCATTGACTGATGTACAAGAACACCTAGATCTTGTTGTGCTTCCCCTTTACCTAACTTGACTCCATTGAGATAGTAATCTGCCTTCCTGTTCTTGCCACCGAAGTGTATAACCACACATTTATCCACATTAAACTGCATCTGCCATGCATCCGTCCACTCACCTAGCCTGTCCAAGTCACCCTGTATTCTCACAACATCCTCCTCACATTTCACACTGCCACCCAGCTTTGTGTCATCAGCAAATTTGCTAATATTACTTTTAATGCCTTCGTCTATATCATTAATGTATATCGTAAACCGCTGCGGTCCCAGCACCGAACCTTGTGGTACCCCACTGGTCACCGCCTGCCATTCCGAAAGGGATCCGTTTATCACACTCTTTGCTTCCTGTCAGACAGCCAATTTTCAATCCAACTCAGTATTTTGCCCCCAATACCATGTGCCCTAATTTTGTTCGTCAATCTCCTATGTGGGACTTTATCAAAGGCTTTCTGAAAGTCCAGGTACACTACATCCACTGGTTCTCCCTTATCCATCTTCATAGATACATCCTCAAAAAATTCCAGAAGATTAGTCAAGCACGATTTCCCCTTCGTAAATCCATGCTGGCTCTGACCTATCCTGTTACTGCTATCCAAATGAGTCATAATTTCATCTTTTATAATTGACTCCAGCATCTTTCCCACCACTGACGTCAGGCTAACCGGTCTATAATTTCCTGTTTTCTCTCTCCCTCCTTTCTTGAAAAGTGGGACAACATTAGCCACCGTCCAGTCCACAGGAACTGATCCTGAATCTACAGAACCTTGGAAAATGATTACCAATGCGTCCATGATTTCTAGAGCCACCTCCTTAAGTACCCTGGGATGCAGACCATCAGGTCCCGGGGATTTATCAGCCTTCAGACCTAACAATCTATCCAACACCATTTCCTGCCTAATATAAATTCCCTTCAGTTCGTCCATTACCCTAGGTCCTTCAGCCACTATTGCATCTGGGAGATTGCTTGTGTCTTCCCTAGTGAAGACAGATCCAAAGTACCTATTCAACTCTTCTGCCATTTTCTTGTTCCCCATAATAAATTCACCCGTTTCTGACTTCAAGGGCCCAATTTTAGTCTTAACCTTTTTTTTCTTTTTACATACCTAAAAAAGCTTTTACTATCCTCCTTTATGTTTTTGGCCAGTTTTCCTTCATACGTCATTTTTTCTCTGCATATTGCCTTTTTAGTTATTCGCTGTTGTTCTTTGAAAGCTTCCCACTCCTCAGGCTTCCAGCTCATCTTTGCTATGTTATACTTCTTCTCTTTTATCTTTATGCAGTCCTTAACTTCCCTCGTCAGCCACGGCCGCCCCTTAGGATCTTTCTTCCTCTTTAGTATGAACTGATCCTGCACCTTCTGCATTATATCCAGAAATACCTGCCATTGTTGTTCCACTGCCATCCCTGCTCGGGTATTGAACCATTGAACTTTGGCCAGCTCCTCCCTCATAGCTCCATAGTTCCCTTTATTCAACTGCAATACTGACACTTCTGATTCTCCCTTCTCCCTCTCAAACTGCAGATTAAAACTTGTCATATTATCACAATCTCAGTCAGGGCCACTGTCCCCCAGGTAACTGCTGCTGCATTTGTTTAGGTGCCAAATTGATCTGTAAGGCGGGGGGTGTGAAATAAGACAGAGGGAGAGTGCGGGAAGGGAGGGGTGTGCAGTAACGGAGAGGCAGAGGTGCAGTAAGGGAGGGGTGGTGTGTACAGTAACAGGGAGGGCGGGTGTGCAGTAAGGGAGAGGGGTATGTGCAATAAGGAGAGGGTGAGGTATGCAGTAAGGAAGAGGATGGGGAGTGTGCAGTAAGGGAGGGGTTGCAGTAAATTGGTGCAATGATACAGCTGTCATGCTGAAGCATCCTGCCATTATGTACACGCTGTGGGATCCCCTTTTTCTATCAATAGGATGAAGACATCGCTGACCAGGCAGCATTTACCGTCTATCCCTAATTGCCCAGAGGGCAGCTAAGAATCAACCACATTGCTATAGGCCAGACCAGGTAAGGATGGCAGTTTTATTCCCTAAAGGGCATGAGTGAACCAGGTGGGTTTAATACATCAGTCAAAAATGGATTCACATTCATCATTAGATTCTTAATTCCAGATATTTATTGAACTCAAGTTCCGCCATCTGCTGTGGCAGGATTCAAACCCAGGCCCCCAGAGCATTATCTGTGTCTCTAGATTAACAGGTCCAGCTACAATACCACGAGGCCATCACCTCCCTTAAGCATGTGAGTATGCGAGGTGAGAAGCAGAGCTCAGTGAGTGAGGCTGAGGGTGGGAGTTCTGATTGTTTCGAGATTGTTAGTCAGGGATGAGGTACAGTGTGCTGCCATTGCTGTGATATGACATTTATTCATTCACCCACCTTGATGACTTGTCATTGAGTTTCATGCTGCCCTGCTCCCTGGTGCCTGACTCCTGGCACTGGCTGGCAAGGCTAGCTGCTGCCGGTGCCTTCACAGTATGTACCTGGAGAGTCCTCTTGCCTCCTGGGTCTACAGGACATCTCTCTTCCTTTCTCCATCTTCTTCTATGGCCTCCATTGCAGCAACTTAAAAGCTTGGTGTACACACTCTCCCGTTTTCTGTCATTCCTTCATGTTCCCCATATTTGATTCACTTACTGCATGGCATCTGCTCCAGTCGCCGTCTCAATCCTCTTTAAGTAGGGCAGGCTTGTTCGAACTGGCATCAGAAGTTTTCTGTTTCTTGCTGCGAGATTGATGTATGCGGCTAATAAAGGGTGTAGGAGCCCGCAACCATTTCGAAAGAACCAGCAGCAGCCCCTGTAGTTCGGTTAATCCACAGGATCTCCTCCCCTTTCTCTCAGATGTTCCCATTTTGAACTAATTCCATCTGCTGTCTCTGTCACTGGCTCAGTGCGCCACCTTCTGTACAAATACAGAGCTACAGAAAATTACAAACAGGACACAGAGAGAGCGGCAGATGTAAAATAGGAGAGACTAAAAAAACGAGAAGAATGTGAGAGAAAGGAACAGAAAGAGTGAGATAACAAAAGGATAAATAGAGACCAAGGGACACACAAGGATAGTGAGGAGAAAGATAGCGAAAGAATATGTGAAGAACAGTGAGAGATTGAGAGAGAGAGGCAGAGCTGGGGGAGGAGACCAAGTCAGTGTGCAGGTGAAAATGTGTTGAGTTTTGAATAAATATTTGTGGTCTGGACTGAGTTACATTCATGCCTTTCCCATGAATCATTCCCAGAGCCAAGGCCGAGTGGTGTTATCACTGCGCCGTTAATCCAGAGTTTCAGACAGTGTCCTGGGGACGCAGGTTCAAATCCCACTGTGGCAGGTGGTGGAATTTGAATTGAATAAAATATGTGGAATGAGGGGGTTTAATGACGACTGCGAATTCATTGTCGATTGTCAGGAAAAACCCACCTGGTTCGCTAATGTTCTTTAGGGAAGGGATCTGCCATCCTTACCTGGCCTGGCCTATATGTGACTCCAGACCCACAGCAATGTGGTTGGCTCTTAACTGCCTTATGGGCAATTAGGGATGGACTATGGTAGCCTAGCCAATGACACCCTCATCTTGTGAATGAATAAAGGAGAAAAAAGAAATTCCCAGAAGTGTAGGCTGTAAAGTTAAGCCTCATCGCCCATTACAAAAATCATCAGATTTCATGTTGTTTTCTCCTGAACTGCTTATGTTGCCATCACTGACATATGTTAACGTATTCTGTTCAACAACAGACTAGGAGAGACTATTACCCAATAAAATGAAATGCAAAATTCACCTTGTCCATCAAATGATCCAGAAAAGTCTGCAGTAACTGTCGCTGGCCAGAAAACCATCCATCAGCAACACAGGACAGAACAGAAGGAGAAAAGTTTGACACAAAGCCACTGAGCCTGGAGTGACAGGCCCAGGGCAGGAAAGAGCAATGAACAATGTGGAAACACGGAGTGAATAAAAGAGAGAGAGAGAGAGAGAGAGAGAGAGAGTTACAGAATGAAGCGAATGAAAAAATATCACCTTTCCTTCCAGAAATTTGATGCTTTCTCTACTTCATTCACACCGCCAAGCATTTGAGCTGCCAGGGAACCAATCAGATCATTGCTGTTAGGCACAAGTTTTGGACTCCCTGACTGCATGGATAAAAACCTTGTCTATTCACCCTATTCATGGCCCTCATGATTTTATAAGCCTCAAAAAGGACACCCCTCAGCCTCCAAAGCCCCAGCCTATTTCAGCCTCTCTCTGTAGCTCAAACCCTCCAACCCTGACAACATCCTTGTAAATCTTTTCCAAACCCTTTCTAGTTTCACACCATCCTCCCTACAGCAGGGAGATCAGAATTGCACACTGTATTCCAAAAGTGGCCTCACCGATGTCCTGTACAGCCACAACATGACATCCCAACTCTATTACTCAATGCATTGACCAATGAAGGCAAGCCTACCAAATGTCTTATTTCACTATCCTATCTACCTGTGACTCTACATTCAAGGAACTACGAACCTGCACCAACATTTTCAGTTTGGAAACCCCCAGATGACCCTGGTGGAATTCAGTCAGTATCTGGTGGTGACCTTTGCTCAGGACAGTCACACTTGCTCCAGATAATAAAATGCTGTGCCCTGCTGTGATCTTGTCCCTCCAGGTCCAAAAAGATTTTGATCCTGTTTGTGACAGCCCTTTGGTTTCCCCTGTCACCGCCATCTGTTTCAGTTTTGCCAGGATCAGATCATTCTGTGTCAGCTGTGATTGGAAGTGTGTCCAGATAATTTAAAACCATTACGGACTCTCCCAGAGTCAGTACCATTGGTGGGGTATCTGCCAGTGGGAGGCAGCTCAATGCATCTGCATTCGCTACTTGGGCTCCTGGACAGTGTTCCAACGTGTAATTATACAGACTTAGCATTAGAGCCCAATGCTATTTTCAGCCTGAAGCTATGGGTGACACTGCCTCGTCCTCTTTAAGTAAACTGAGCAGATGTTTATGGTCGTGATTATCACAAATTTTCATCCATAAATGTATTGGTGGAACTTCCTGACTCCAAACTTTTCTTCTCTATCTGGGCATTTTTACAGTCTGCACTGGCCAAAGTCCTGGCTACGTAGTCTATTGGGTGCTCCTCTACACTTGGCCACCTGTGAGCTAATTCTACCCTGATGCCATACGAAGAGGTATCGCATGTCAATGCCAGACCCTACTTGGGATCATAGTGTGCTAACACCTCAGAGTGACAGCTGTTCCTTCACTTCCCTGAAAACTGGGGCTTATCTGTGCAAACATTTCTAAGCCTGGCCCTTCTTTTAGGAGTTGATATAAAGGTGCCAGGATGGATACCAGGTTATGTATGAACTTTCAGTAATAATTCACCAGCCCAAGGAGATGCTTAAGCTCCTGGACAGATATGTTAGCCAGGGCACCTCTGATTGCCCTCACTTTATCTTCCGATGGGTGTAAACTGTTCTTGTTGACTTTGTAACCCAAATAGGTCATTTGGAGGGGGGCCTGGAACACACATTATTCCCTTCTAAGATGTATGTCCGCCAGGGAGAAATGCCTTGGGACCTGACTCAGTTGATAGCCCCTAGACCTTCCTGGAAGATTTCCAAGTATTTAGTCAGGATTTCACTCAGGCAGTCTTTTTCTGATCGAAAAATGTTGAGCCAATTTAGGTGAATTCTCACAACCAATTTCACCCAATGAAACTTGGGCCCGAGCCTTTTACTACGATCAGTGGTAGCTGAACCAGCTGTTTCTCATAGGAGACCGGAACTGAAGTTGTATCCTTAATCTGTAAAGGTTCCCCTCCCCCATAAAGGTTCTCAGTCCAGACACTGTCTTGCATAAAGCTAAGGGGTGGAGTTCAGCGCGAATTTTGTTAAAGACTGGCCCTGCGATCACTGACACACCCACCCTGCTGTGACCTCCATTAGGCCTGGGAGACCATTTAACCAGCAGTTTATTTTACTTTATTTATTGGTTCTGATTTGGATGTTGCTGAGCAATTTAACAGTTCCAAACCAGATGTAGGTGGACTTTCCAGGGTATGAACTCTCATGGATACCAGCCTATGAGGTCTTTTGTTTAATTTAGTTCTAGTGAGGCTCTTTGGCTATCTTGAGTCTGTAGACCAGCAGTGGTTTACTGGCCCTAATTCTGAAAAAAATGTTAATTGTTTGGCTCAGGCTTGGTTTTGTTTGAGGTTTTGCTGTGGGCTGACCAAGAGTCCCTCTGTTCAGGATACGTCCTGAGTGAGGCTGTGCAATTACCTTCACTCAAGTGGTGACCCCCAAGCTCAGTTGGACTGGACAAGGGGGTCCACAGGCATCTGAATACTCTAACTCATAAGCTCTACTTGCTGCATTTTCAATGATAAAGCCATTTGTAGTGCCTTTTTGAAGTCAACTTAGGCTTCAGTTAGTGGGTGGTTTTGCATGTCACATCATTAATCCCACATATCAAATGGTCTTTCAGGATCTCATTAATGGTTAACCCAAAGTCACATGCTTCTGCCAGTCATTCTAATCTAGTCAAAAATCCCAATACGGATTCCCCAGTTCTATAATTTCTGAGTAAAAATGATAGCATCTCAGAGTTAGATGAGTCTTGGGGGGGGGGTCATAATATTCCTTAACTTTGAGAGTCAATTCTTGAAAGGTTTTACTACCTAGTGCCTCAGGGGACGTTAGGCTTCGAATAACAGAAAACGCTGCTGGTCCACAGGCTGTCATGAAAATTATTCGTTGCTTTTTGTCTGCAACAATGTTGTTTGCCTGGAAAATATGACACATTATTTCCACACGCCGGGCCCAGGCTTTGATGGCAGGGTCAATTGAAACAGGCTTTTCAAACAAAGGCCTGATGTAAGAAATCCTTACCCCAATTTGAAGATGACTGTTGCAAGCGAGTTTCTTCAGGATCGTCGTTTACTCCTGTTGTTGCTGAAATAGCTTCACAGAGGCCACTATTCCATCAGCAAACCACCCTTTATTCATACATGAGAAGGTCTTTGACATTAGTACTGCTCTTCAGAGTCAACTTTCAGAACAAGCAGAACCTCTGACACTCTTGCTCTTATCTGTCAGCCAGCACTCCCTAATTGGACCAGATTAACAGTCCCAATCAGGGAACTCATAATCTATGGGGCTCAGCTGGCTGACCTCATTATAATCACTATGGAAATTTGTCACATTTAGGTTGTGGCAGGGTAGATTTAAGGAGGATTTTCCGCCTGGTTCTTTAGTCTAGAACCAGGGAAATAATCTCACAATGAGGGCAGGCTATCCAAAACTGATGTGCAGAGGCATTTCTTCACTCAGGTCAGGTTTTGAAATTGTCGACCCAAGAGGACTGTAGGAGCTCAGTCATTGAGTGGGTTCAAGACATAAATCACCACATTTCTGCAGACTGGCGACATTTTGGGATGGGGATAGCGCAGGGAAATGGCACTGGGGTGGAAGATCAGCCATGAACAGAGATGCCAGCAGCTGGATGGGCTGAATGGCCTATTACTGAAATATGATTTAACTTTGAACGAGGCTCCTTTGGGCAGAAGCCGGCAGCCTCAGTGGCAGTGCCAGGGCTGCAGTGTCCCTGCCAGCCCTGCAGAGGGGGCACACTCAGGCTGAGCGAGGGAACGTCACCTCTTGTCCTGCTGAGGAGCGCAGCAGGCCAGCAGCATGGGTCTGGGTTACTGTTGGGTTCCTATGGGGTTACTGTACAATATACACCAGCCACACGGAGGCTGAGTGCTCAGCAACTAGGCAAGGCCTCACACCACACACTGTGTCACTCCAGGCCGAAAGGAGCTGGGTGAAGGTCCTGAGCACATAGCCTCAGGGCTGGCCAGGGAGGCTTAGGCCTTACCCATCGACCACAAACCCAGAGAGGGGCAAGGTCACTCCTGATCCCTGTCCAGCAACGCTGGGGCCAGACAGAGAGACAGAGCAAGAGAGAGAGAGAGAGAAATGGGGGGGATCAGACAGGGATCCTGCTCCTCATCACTGTCCAGTGATCCCTGGGCTAAAGAGAGAGAGTGAAGGGACAGAATCAGCAAGAGATCCTGCTCCTGATCACTGTCCAGCAACATGGGCCAGACAGAGAGAGAGAGCGAGGGAGAGAGAGAGAAATGGGGGGGATCAGACAGGGATCCTGCTCCTGATCACTGTCCAGTGATCCATGGGCTAGAGAGACAGAGAGTGAAGGGACAGAATCAGCAAGAGATCCTGCTCCTGATCCCTGTCCAGCAATGCTGGGGCCAGACAGAGAGACAGAGCAAGAGAGAGAGAGAGAGAAATGGGGGGGATCAGACAGGGATCCTGCTCCTGATCACTGTCCAGTGATCCCTGGGCTAAAGAGAGAGAGTGAAGGGACAGAATCAGCAAGAGATCCTGCTCCTGATCCCTGTCCAGCAACACGGGCCAGACAGAGAGAGAGAGCGAGGGAGAGAGAGAGAAATGGGGGGGATCAGACAGGGATCCTGCTCCTGATCACTGTCCAGTGATCCATGGGCTAGAGAGAGAGAGAGTGAAGGGACAGAATCAGCAAGAGATCCTGCTCCTGATCCCTGTCCAGCAATGCTGGGGCCAGACAGAGAGACAGAGCAAGAGAGAGAGAGAGAGAAATGGGGGGGATCAGACAGGGATCCTGCTCCTGATCACTGTCCAGTGATCCCTGGGCTAAAGAGAGAGAGTGAAGGGACAGAATCAGCAAGAGATCCTGCTCCTGATCCCTGTCCAGCAACACGGGCCAGACAGAGAGAGAGAGCGAGGGAGAGAGAGAGAAATGGGGGGGATCAGACAGGGATCCTGCTCCTGATCACTGTCCAGTGATCCTTGGGCTAGAGAGAGAGAGAGAGAGAGTGTGAAGGGACAGAATCAGCAAGAGATCCTGCTCCTGATCCCTGTCCAGCAACGCTCGGGCCAGACAGAGAGACAGAGCAAGAGAGAGAGAGAGAGAAATGGGGGGGATCAGACAGGGATCCTGCTCCCGATCACTGTCCACTGATCCCTGGGCTAGAAAGAGAGAAAGAGAGAGTGAAGGGACAGAATCAGCTCGAGATCCTGCTCCTGATCCCTGTCCAGCCACACTGGGGCCAGACAGAGAGAGAGAGCGAGGGAGAGAGAGAGAGAGCGAGATGAGGGAGATCAGCCAGGGATCCTTCTCCCGATCACTGTACAGTGATCCCTGGGCTAGAAAGAGAGAAAGAGAGAGTGAAGGGACAGAATCAGCTCGAGATCCTGCTCCTGATCCCTGTCCAGCCACACTGGGGCCAGACAGAGAGAGAGAGCGAGGGAGAGAGAGAGAGAGCGAGATGAGGGAGATCAGCCAGGGATCCTTCTCCCGATCACTGTACAGTGATCCCTGGGCTAGAAAGAGAGAGAGAGAGAGAGAGTGAAGGGACAGAATCAGCTCGAGATCCTGCTCCTGATCCCTGTCCAGCAACGCTGGGGCTGGACAGAGAGACAGAGCGAGGGAGAAAGATAGAGAGAGAGAGAGAAATGGGGGAGATCAGCCAGGGATCCTGCTCCTGATCACTGTCCAGTGATCCCTGGGCTAGAAAGAGAGAGTGAAGGGACAGAATCAGCTCAAGATCCTGCTCCTGATCCCTGTCCAGCCATGCTGGGGCCAGACAGAGAGAGAGAGCGAGGGAGAAAGATAGAGAGAGAGAGAGAAATGGGGGAGATCAGCCAGGGATCCTGCTCCCGATCACTATCCAGCAATACCGGGGTCAGTTAGAGAGATAGAGAGAGAGATAGAGAAGTGGAGGGAATTCAGACAGGGATCCCGCCCCTGATCACTGTCCAGCAACACTGAGGTCAGACAGAGAGGGAGAGACAGGGATGTCAGCCATGGATCCTGCTCCCGGTCACTGTCCTGTGATCCCTGGGTTAGAGAGGGAGAAGGAGAGGGGAAATCCACCAGGACTCCAGCTGTATCCTTAAAGTACCCGAAGAATACTGGCTAAGCCTAGGATGACATTCTGCTGTAACACTAGTTTTAGAAATTTGCCTGTTCGCACTCTCTGAGCTTCCTGACCTTTACTGGAGAAGCCTGTGGAAACGTGAAAATGATCACCCTCATTTGATTGTTAATTGTGTTTGGGGTAGCTCAAGTTTCTGAGTTTGCTGGTTTGGGTTCTGCAGTTGAGCACTGACAGAATACTGCACAGCCTTTACATGAGATGTTAAACCAAGATCTCATCTGTCCCTCACCTGGATCTCAAAGATACTCTTAAAGAAGAATAGTGGCAATTTCCTTGTGTCCTGGCCAATATTAATCCCTGAATTAACATCCCAAAAATTGATGATTTATTATTGTTACTGTATTGTTTGTGAGACTTTATTTAGCTCAAATTAATAAGGTATTTTCCTCCTTTACAACAGTGACATTGACCACACTTCAAAAGTACCTCCTTGGATCCAGAATATTTTCAGATGTCCTGTGGGTGTGACAGGCAGTTATATAAATGCAGGTTGGTGTAATTTTCTATGGTCCAGAATTCATTCCAAAATCTGTCCCCTATTATTGATTGAGCTGTTGGTTCCACCCTGCGTTCCTTTGTTGAACTGAGTCAGTGCAGGATTCTGGGCTGCAATGAGCACAAGTGCCAGGAGCACTCTCATAGTTTCACAGCCCGGCACCAATCAGAGCCCAGCAATGGCTCAGCCTGGCATTGAGTTCAGGTCAGAGGGAATGTTCCAGTCAGTGCCCGGGCATATCAAGAGAGATGGTAGGAGAGAGGGATAATGAGGGAAAGGGTAAAAATGTGGCAGAGATATAGAGAAAAACAAAAAAAAGAGGGATGAGGATGGGAAATTTCTGGAGTAAGTGACAAAGATGATCGATGAATGTAGCGCAGAGGATGTTGTCTACATGGACTTCAGAAAGGCCTTTGACAAGGTCCCTCATGGCAGGCTGACAATGAAGGTAAAGTCACATGGGATCAGAGGTGAGCTTGCAAGATGGATAAAAATCTGGCTTCATCATAGAAGACAGAGGGTGGCAATGGAAGGGTGCATTTCTGAATGGAGGGCTGAGACTAGTGGCGTTCCTCAGGGATCAGTGTTGGGACCTTTGCTATTTGAATTACATATAAATGATTTGGAGGAGAATGTAACTGGTCCAATTAGTAATTTTGCTGACGACACAAGGGTTGGTGGAATTGTGGATAGCGATGAGGACTGTCAAAGGATACAGCAGGATATAGATCGGCTGGTGTCTTGGACAGAGAGATGGCAAATGGAGTTTAATCCGGAAAAATGTGAGGGAATGCATTTTGGAAGGTCTATTCTTGACAGAAAATAAACAGTAAATGGCAGAAATAGTAGGAACTGCCGATGCTGGACAATCTGAGATAACGCGATGTGAAGTTTGATGAACACAGCAGGTCAAGCAGCATCAGAGGAGCAGGAAAGTTTGACGTTTTGGGTCGGGACCCTTCATCAGAAATGGGGGAGGGGAAGGGGGCCCTGAAATAAATAGGGAGACGGGGGAGGCGGATAGAAGATGGATAAAGGAGAAGGTAGGGTGAGAGGAGACAGACTGGTCAAAGAGGCGGGGTTAGAGCCAGTGAAGGTGAAGGCCAGTGGGGAGTTAGGGAGGGGATAGGTCAGTCCAGGGAGGACAGACAGGTCAAGGGTGTGGGATGAGGTTAGTAGGTAGATGGGGGTGCGGCTTGGGGTGGGAGGAAGGGATGGGTGAGAGGAAGAACAGGTTAGGGAGGCAGAGGCAGGTTGGACTGGTTTTGGGATGCAGTGGGTGGAGGGGAAGAGCTGGGCTGGTTGTGTGGTGCAATGGGGGGAGGAGACGAACTGGGCTGGTTTTGGGATGCGGTGGGGGAAGGGGAGATTTTGAAGCTGGTGAAGTCCACATTGATACCATTGGGCTGCAGGGTTCCCGAGCAAATATGAGATGCTGTTCCTGCATCTTTTGGGTGGCATCGTTGTGGCACTGCAGGAGACCCAGGATGGACATGTCGTCCGAGGAGTGGAGGGGTGAATTGAAATGGTTTGTGACTGGGAGGTGTAGTTTGTTGCAAACTAATACATGAATAGGACGGGATAGAGGGAGACAGTCCCCAGAAGGGTAGGGGGTTTTAGTTGTGATGGGCAGCACACTGGTGCAGGCTTGGAGGGCCTGTTCTTCTTTGTTCTATGTTTATCCTTGCCAGGGTGTTAGGTAATCTAGCCCATCAAGAGAAAGAGATAAGAAGAGAGGTAAGACATTGAGTGAGTGATAGTATAGAATCAACTTGCGCTTTTATGGCATTGTCAATGCATCAACAATTAAAAGTTGACATTGAGCCACACAAGGAAATATGTAAGATTACAGGGTTTGTCAAAAACTTGTTGTAAAGTGAGGTATGGGAGAGAGAGGGGGAGTTGAGACCAGGCAGTGAAGGAACAGACTCTGGTTGTGGAGAGATTGACATAGGGAATGTGCAAGAGGAAGACCACAGCTGGATCTCATGGTGATTCTGTCCCAGGTTTGATCCATGATTCTGTCCCGGGTGTAATCTATGATTCTATGCCAGGATTGATCCGTGATTCTGTCCCGGGTATAATCTGTGATTCCGTCCGAGGATTGATCCGTGATTCTGTCCCGGGTGTAATCTGTGATTCTGTCCAAAGATTGATCCGTGATTCTGTCCCGGGTTTAATCCGTGATTCTGTCCCGGGTCTGATCCTTGATTCTGTCCCGGGTGTAATCCTTGATTCTGTCCCAGGTTTAATCTGTGATTCTGTCCTGGGTGTGATCCGTGATTTTGTCCCAGGTTTAATCTGTGATTCTGTCCCGGGTGTGATCCGTGATTCTGTCCCGGGTGTAATCCTTGATTCTGTCCCAGGTTTAATCTGTGATTCTGTCCCGGGTGTAATCCTTGTTTCTGTCCCAGGTTTAATCTGTGATTCTGTCCCAGGTTTAATCTGTGATTCTGTCCTGGGTGTGATCCGTGATTCTGTCCCAGGTTTAATCCGTGATTCTGTCCCAGGTTTAATCCGTGATTCTGTCCCGGGTCTGATCCTTGATTCTGTCCTGGGTGTAATCCATGATTCTGTCCCAGGTTTAATCTGTGATTCTGTCCCGGGTGTGATCCGTGATTCTGTCCCAGGTTTAATCCGTGATTCTGTCCTGGGTGTGATCCGTGATTCTGTCCCAGGTTTAATCCGTGATTCTGTCCCGGGTCTGATCCTTGATTCTGTCCTGGGTGTAATCCATGATTCTGTCCCAGGTTTAATCTGTGATTCTGTCCCGGGTGTGATCCGTGATTCTGTCCCAGGTTTAATCCGTGATTCTGTCCCGGGTGTAAACCGTGATTCTGTCCCAGGTTTAATCTGTGATTCTGTCCCGGGTGTGATCCGTGATTCTGTCCCAGGTTTAATCTGTGATTCTGTCCCGGGTCTGATCCTTGATTCTGTCCCGGGTGTAATCCTTGATTCTGTCCCAGGTTTAATCCGTGATTCTGTCCCGGGTCTGATCCTTGATTCTGTCCCAGGTTTAATCTGTGATTCTGTCCCGGGTCTGATCCTTGATTCTGTCCCGGGTGTAATCCTTGATTCTGTCCCAGGTTTAATCTGTGATTCTGTCCCGGGTGTAATCCATGATTCTGTCCCTGGTTTAATCTGTGATTCTGTCCCGGGTGTGATCCGTGATTCTGTCCCAGGTTTAATCCGTGATTCTGTCCCGGGTTTAATCTGTGATTCTGTCCCGGGTGTAATCCATGATTCTGTCCCTGGTTTAATCTGTGATTCTGTCCCGGGTGTGATCCGTGATTCTGTCCCAGGTTTAATCCGTGATTCTGTCCCGGGTTTAATCTGTGATTCTGTCCCGGGTGTGATCCGTGATTCTGTCCCGGGTTTAATCTGTGATTCTGTCCCGGGTCTGATCCTTGATTCTGTCCCGGGTGTAGTCTGTCTCTGCGGTTCAACACACTTTTCCCAGAGTGTTCCGGGATAGCCACCACATGGTGTCTCTGTTCCCCGTCCTACTCTTTCCTCAATCTAACGGGAAAGTTGGAGTTTGAGTGAAGTGGGGCCACTGAGAGTGGCGGAGGCTGTTGAACAGGCTGAAGGTGTGTCCCAGGCTGGACCGAGAGCTGCAGTGAGTGGCTCTGCAGGAGCTGGGGAGCAGAGAGGGAGAGGGAGAGGCGGCCCGAGCTCACGGTGTGCTCCGTCTTGCTGCAGGTCCCGGGATGAGAGCGGACGGGCAGCGGCTGCAGTGAGCGGCCGGGCCGGGCCGGAGCATGCTGTCCGGGGAGGGGGCTAGCAACCTCTCCCGGCAAAGCCTCCACTTCCCTGCGGGCTTACTCATCAGCTCCCCGAAAAGGCGAGTCCCCAAGCTGGGCAGGAAACACAGTAACGGATCGGTGCTGTAAGTATCAGGAACATTTACAGTTCATATCTGGAGCAGGGAGAGAGGGTGTGGACAATCCAGGCTTGGGAATGGGGCGAATGGGGGATATGCCAGTGTAATATCTACACAGAGGTGGCATGCAATTGTTTGCAGAAAGGGGGCAAGGAACGCACAAAGTGTTTGTTACAAACTGTTAGTGTTGTTGTTTGGAATGGACTGTGGGAGTATGAGTGGGTGAGGGAATGCAGACTTCAAGATCCAGCCCCATGCCCTGTTGATGAGGATTGGTCACGTTGATGTTGGGAGCTTCCCATCAGCCGACACCATGACCGATTGATGTGGACAGGACCGGGGCGAGAGACGTACGCAAGGAGTAAGCCCCTCAGCCCTTGAGGTACATTTCAGTGGGCAATAAGGTCATGGCTAATCTGATTCCTCCACATTTCCACCTGTAACTGCTGACCCTCCCCCTTTAGCTTATCAAGAGTCTGCCCACCCAGTCTTAAAAATATCCAAGGACTCCATGTCCATCATCTTATCAAGAAAAGAGTTCCAGAGACTCCCCAGCCTTTGTGAGAAAAACATTTTCCTCATCTTCGCCTTAAATAAACAACCCTTTATCTTTGGAGTGTGTCCTCTCATTCTGGAGGAGGGAGATTCTGTCACATTGCCCGTTTATGCTAAACACTGGGCCTTGCTCAGAGTGGAGCCCTGATTTTCCTTTAGTGTTCAAATAAATTGGAGCTAGGGATTTCTGCAAACTGTGATTCCAGCATCAGCCTGTCCTGTGAGTTCGAGGCAGAGCTGTGAACCAGGCAAGAGGCCAAGGCTGTGTCACAGACTGGCACTCAGATCTTAGCTGGTACACTCTGACCAAAGCACTGAGGCTAATGATTAACCAGCAGCCAGGCTGCACTCATTCTTCCTCTCACTCTCGCTTAGTTGAGTTGGTTGAGAGATTTGGCAAGGGGGAGACTCAGGGACTTGTAAGGCCGTCTGTATTTTATTTCTAAAGTTATTCATCGTGATGTTAACCGTGGAGTTTGTGTTTAAGATATAGCCAGAATTGTGTATATGGTTGGGTTTATATCACTGACAAGACATCTCCAATTCCGCTTGAAAAGGTGGTCGTGAGCTCCTGCCTTGAACTGCTGCAGTCCACGTGCTGTGGGTTGATCCACAATGCCCTTAGGAAGAGAATTTTAGCATTTTGACCTAGAAACACTGAAGGAATAGTGATATATTTTCCAAGTCAGGATAGTGAATGTCTTGGAGACGATAGTTCTCCCTGCTGTCCCTGTGCTACAGGTTGATACAGGTTATGGGTTTGGAAGGTTTGTTCAGAGTTGCCTTGGTGAGTTACTGTTGTGCATTTCAGTGATAAGCTACAGAGATAGTTAGTCACGGATTGCTGTTAATGTGGTCTACATGAACTTCCAAACAACATTTGAGATTGTGCTATGGAAAAGACAGGTGAGGAAAATGATAGCTCATGGAGTAGAAGGCTCAGCAACAATATTGACACAATTAGTGGAGTGACAAAATGGATACTTTTCAGGCTTGAGGAAGGTGTGTGTTGAAGGCCCCCAGAGCTCACTGTTTGGAGCTTTGCTTTTTTGGCGATATATTATTAATTCAGTTCTTGGTGTATGGGGCAGAAATTCAAAATTAATGGGTAATAAGAAACTTGGAAGCATTGTAAATTGTAAGGAAGACAATATAGATCTTTCAAAACGACATGGCTAAGTTAATGGAATGGATGGACAGGTGGCAGGTGAAGCTCAGTACAAGGAAAGCTGACGAGGTGCAGGAGCAGGGGTGTATATAATCAAAGGTAGCACAGTGAGGTTAGCCGAGTGGTTAATATAGCATGGGGTACACTGGGCTTTATTAACAGGGGCTCAGAGAGTAGGAAGACTATGTTGGAGGGGTAAAAGGGCATTGTAGAGAGTGCACAAGGGATTTATGAGAATAGTTCCAGGAATGAGGAATTTCAGTCATCAAGATAAACTGGAGAAGTTGGGACTGTTTTATTTGGAGGAGTCTGAGAGAAGATCGGATTCATTATCATGTGATTTGGACAGAGTAACCTGGAAGAAAATGTTCCCACTTGTGAAAAAATTGAAAATGAGAAGGCACAGATATAAAGTAATTCATAAAAGATGCAAAAATGATCTGAGGAAAATGTTTTTCATGCAGCAAGTCAATAGTGTTTGGAATGCACAGCCTGAGAGCGTGGTGGAGATTGTCTCGATTGAAACTTTCAAAATGGAATGAGATGGTTGTATGAAAAGTAACAGTGGGAAGGGTTATGGGAAGAAGGCTGGAAAATGGCACATGGTGGGATGCTCATTTTGGGGGGCTGGCACCGGCCTGATGGCTGCCCTTATATACACAAATCAGTCTGTGACCTAGTAGATCATACACACTGCTGTTACTGTGTATCGCTGGTAGAGGAAGTGAATGTTGAAGGTTGTGGGTGTGGTGCCAATCAAGCAGTTGCTTTTGTCCTGGATGGTGTCTAGCTTCTTGAGTGTTGTTAGAGCTGCACCCATCTAAGCAAATGGGGAATATTCCGTTACACTCCTGACTTGTGCCGTATGGATGATCGACAGTCTTTGGGAGTCAGGAGTTGAATTACTTGCTGCAAGATTCCCAGTTTGTTGTAACCACTTTGTTTATATGGTTAGTCTTGTTGAGTTTCGGGTCAATGGTAACCCTCACTATTGGATGTTTTGAATGATTTAGCTATGAATATATGAGGTATAGTTAGTAAGTTTGATGACATCAAAATATGTGGTGCAGTGAAGAAGGTTAGCTCAAAGTAC
The DNA here is from genome assembly GCF_030684315.1 of Stegostoma tigrinum. Classification (NCBI taxonomy): domain Eukaryota; kingdom Metazoa; phylum Chordata; class Chondrichthyes; order Orectolobiformes; family Stegostomatidae; genus Stegostoma; species Stegostoma tigrinum. Next base: position 6,956,539 of record NC_081375.1, read on the forward strand.
AATAGGACCTTGATCGGATGCGCCAATGGGCTGAGGAGTGGCAGATGGAAATTAACTTAGATAAATGTGAGGTGTTGCGTTTTGGTAAGGCAAACCAGGGTAAGACTTAGACAATAATCAGTAGAGCCCTGGGGAATGTTGCTGAACTAAGAGACCTAGGGGTGCAGCTTCATAGTTCCTTGAAAGTGGAATACCAGGTAGATAGGATTGTGAAGAAGGCATTTGATATGCTTCCCTTCATTGGTCAGTGCATTGAGTACAGGAGTTTGGATGTGATATTGTGGCTGCACAGCACATTGGTTAGGCCACGTTTGGTGTACTGCTTTCAATTCTGGTCTCAAACACGGGAACAATAGCAGAAGTTGCTGGAAATGCTCAGCAGGTCTGGCAGCATCTGTGAAGAAAAAGATCAGAGTTAATACTTCTGGTCCGGTGACCCTTTTTGTCGGTGGACAAGAAGAAAGATTGGAACAGAAATCCTGTCGGAGAGAGGAACAGAACTTCTTTAAAGTGGGGATGCTTAGAAGAGATGTGGCAGTGAGTTAAATACTAAATAAAAACTTGAAGAACTGCGGAAACTGTAAACCAGGAACAAAAGCAGAAGTTGCTGGAAATGCTTACGCAGGCCTAGATGCATCTGTGAAGGAAAAAATCAGAGTTGACGTTTTGGATCTGGAGGGTCACCTTCTGTTTTTGTTCAGGTCTGGTCTCCCTCCTGTCGGAAAGACGTTGTGAAAATTGAAAGGGTTCGGAAAAGATTTCCAAGGCTGTTGCCAGGATTGGAAGGTTTGAGCTACAGGGTGAGGCTGAATAGGTTGTGACCTTTTTTCCTTGTAGCTTCAGAGGCTGAGGGACGACTTTATAAAGGTTTATAAAATCATGAGCAGCATGGATAAGGTGATGAGCCAAGGTCCTTTCCCCAGGGTTGGGGAATCGAAAACTAGAGGGCGTAGATTTAAGGTGTGAGGAGAAAGACTTAAAGGGAACCTAAGGGCTAATTTTTTTTTACACAGAGAGTGGTGCATGTATGGAATGAGCTGCCAGAGGAAAAGTGGAGGCTGCTGCAATTACAACATTTAAAAGGCATCTGGATAGGTACATGAATAAGAAGGGTTTAGAGAGACATAGCCCAAATGCTGACAAATGGAACCAGGTCAGATTGGGATGTCTGGGTGGTGCAGATGAACTGCAGGCTGTGTTTCCCTGCTGTACAGCTCTGTGATGATAATGGCAGATTCAGTGATGTGACAGCATTGAATGTCCAGGGGCATTCTTGTTGGAGAATGGCTCTCTCTTGTTGGAGATGGCCATTACCTGCATTTGTAGGGCATGAATATTACTTCCCACTTGTCAGTGCAAGCCTGGATCTTGTACAGATCTTGCCGTATTTGAGCGCGGACTGCTTCAGTATCTGAGGAGTTGCAAATGGTGCTGAACATTGTGCAATCATCGGTGAACATCCCCAATTCTGACCTTATGATGGAGGGAAGGTCATTAATGAAGCAGCTGAAAGTTACTGGATACTACCCTGAGGGATTCCTCCAGAGGTGTCTTGCCCTCCACCCTCCTGTTTTGCTAGGGCTCCTTGATGCCACACTTAGTCAAATCTTGCCTTGATGTCAAGGACGATGACTCTTACCTTCCTGCTGGAATTCAGCTCCTTTGTTCATGTTTGAACTGGGACTGTAAAGAGGTCAGGAGCCCAATGGTCCTGATGAACTGATCATCAATGAGCAGGTTATAACTGAGTAAGTGCCACTTGTTAACACTGTCAGTGACCCCTTCCATTAGTTTAATGATGATCGAGAGTAAACCGATGGCCAGGTAATTCACTGAATTAGATTTTGAGTACAGGACATACCTGGACAATTGTCTACATTGTCTGGTAGACACCAGTGCTGTAACTGTGCTGGAACAGCTTGGCTAGGGGAGCAGCAAGTTCTGGAATATTAATGCCAAAATGTTGCCAGGGCTCATAGCTTTTGAAGTATCCAGCGCATCCAGCTGTTTCTTGATCTCACATGGAATGAATTGAATTGGCTTAAGACTGGTATCTGCGATGTTGGGGACGTCTGGAAGAGGCCAAGATGGACTTGGCGCATGGTTGAAGATCGCTGTGAAAGGGTTCAACCATGGGATTTTTTTTGACTGATATGCTGATCTCCCCCATCATTGAGGATGGGGATATTTGTGGAGCTGCATCCTCCAGTGAGCTGTATAATTGTCCACCACCATTCCCAACTGAATATGCCAGGACTGCACAGCTTAGATCTGATTTAGTGATTGTGGGATCACTTAGCTCTGTCTATCACCTGCTGTTTCTTCTGTTTAGCAAGTAGTCCTGTTTGGTAGCTTCATTTGACACCTTGTCTTCAGGTATGCCTGGCACTTCTCCTGGCATGCCCTCTTGAACTCTCCATTGAGCCAGGGTTAATCCCCCAGGCTGACCGTTATAGGAGATACAGGCATGTGCTATGCCATGAGATTATAGGCTCTTATTGAAGGCCTGAACAATTAACAGAAGTGAAAGATAACAATTTGGGAGGCAAGAAAGCAATATGAAATCAAACTGTCAAGGAGCATAAAATAGACCAGTAAAACACGTTGCAATTATTGTTGGGGAAGGTAGAAAGCTGGGATGGAAATGGGACCATTAAAGGACAGATAGGATAACTCAACAGAAAGATGGCAGAAAATTTAATAATTATTTTGCTTTAGTATTTACTGGAGATTTAGAATAGAGAGAAATGACACTGAGTGATGTAATGTTTTGTGACATAATTACATTTAAAGTGAAAAAGGGATGTATTGAAATGTACAGAATGGTTAGTTCACTTGTTTCAATTCCGAAAGCAGCTATTGACAGGAAAGGGCAGTTATTTAGAAAGGCAGACAGTTCTCATGGATCAGTGCTGGGACTACTGTCCACAATTTACGCTGACCATTTGGATTTTGGAATCAGAAACACAGTTTCCACATTTGTGGAAATCACAAAGTTAGAGACATAGAAATGCAGAAAGTAGGACCGGAAGTAGGCCATTCGGCCCATAAAGCCTGCTCTGCCATTCAATTTGATCTTGACCAATCAACCAACTCTAAAGTCTGTTCCTGCTTTTCCCCCATATTCATTGATCCCTTTAGCCCAACTACTATATCCGTTTCCTTCTTGAAATCATAGTGTTTTGGCTTTGACTACTCAGATGAGAGAGCTGGTGGTTGTGATCTGTTTGGATTTCCAGAAGGCCTTTGACAAGGTGCTGCAGAGGAGGCTGATAAATAAGATAAGAGCCCATGGTGTTAGGTGCAAGGTACTAGCATGGATAGAGGATTGGCTGGCTGACTGGCAGAAAGTAGAGAGTGGGAATAAATGGGTCTTTTTCAGGATGGAAGCCAGTGACTAATGGAGCTCCTTAGGGGTCAGTGTTGGGACCACAACTATTCACATTATACATTAATGACCTGGATGAAGGAACTGAGGACATTGTTGCTAAGTTTATAGACGACACAAAGATGGGTAGAGGGATAGGTAATGTTGAGGAAGTGGGGAGGCTGCAGAAGTTCTTGGACAGGCCAGGGGAATGGGCAACAAAGTGATAGATGGAACACAATGTGGGAAAGTGTGAGGTAATGCACTTTGGTAGGAAGAGTGGAGGTGCAGACTATTTTCAAAATGGAGAAAGGCTTCAGAAATCCGAAGCACAAACGGATTTAGGAATCCTAATTCAGCATTCTCTTAAGGTAAACCTGCAGGTTCAGTTGGAATTTAGGAAGGCAAATGCAATGTTAGCATTTACTTAGAGAGGGAGGGCTGGAAAACATGAACAGCGATAATGCTGATGCTGCATAAGGCTCTGATCAGACCACATTTGGAATATTGTCAGCAGTTTTGCATCCTGTATCTAAGAAAGGATGTGCTGGTGTTGGAAGGCGTCCAGAGGAGGTTTACAAGAATGATCCCAGGGATGAAGGGCTTGTCATATGAGGAGCATTTGAGGATTCTGGCTTTGTACTCAATGGCGTTTTCAAGGGTGAGGGGGATCTCATTCAAACTTACGGAATACTGCGAGGCCTGGATAGAGTGGAGGTGGAGAAGATGTTTCCACTAGTAGGAGAGACTAGGACCTGAGAGCACAGCCTCTGAATGAAGGGACAACCTTTAGAACTGAGATGAGGGTTTTTTTTCAGCCAGGGAGTGGTGAATCTGGAACTCATAACCACAGAGGGCTGTGTAGGCCAAGTCATTGAGTGTAACTAAGACAGAGATAGATAAGTTCTTGATTGGTAAGGGGATCAAAGGTTTAGGGAGAAGGCAGGAGAATGGAGTTGAGAAACATATCAGCCATTATCGAATAGTAGAGCAGACTCAATGGGCCAAACAGCCTAATTCTGCTGTTATATCTTATGGTGTTATAGTCTTTCTGTGGTAGTAAATTTCACAAACTCACCACTCTAGCTGAAGAAATTCCTTCTCTCAATCCTATATGGTTTACCCCTTACCCTTAAACTATAATCCCTGGTTCTGGACTTCCCCACCATTGGGAACAGCCTTCCTGTCTCTAACTTGTCTCGTCCTGTTAGAAGTTGGGGAGGTTAGCCAATACTAAAGTGGATAGCAACAAGTGATAGGCGGACATAATAAATTTATAGAATGGGAAATAATTGGCAAATGGTGCTTATCACAGATAAATGTGAGGTCATACATTTTGTTCAGAGAAGGAGGTCATTTTTTACTGGGAAGGAGGAATCCAGGAACAAGAGGATCCGGAATGAAAATTCATTAATTCCTAAATGTTCTGCCAAGGTTTAGTGAGGCAAAAAGTTGGAGCAAACCATGCTCTAGACTACAATTCAGAAGGAATAGAATTGAAAATTAGGAAAGTGGTGCAAAACCTGCGATATCAAAATGAAAACTGGAAATGCTGGAAATATTCAGCAGGCTGTGGCAGCATTTGTAGAGAAAGAACGAGAGGCGATCTGATTGACAAGATTTGGAAGGCCTTATCAGGGAGTCTAAAATATGGGAGCAAAATCATTTTAGACTGAGCTGGGGAGGAATTTCTTCACTCTAAGGCCTGAGTGTATTTGGAATTCTCCATTCTAGAGGACTGGAAGTTCCATTATTGAATATATTTAAGGCTGGGATCACCTGATTTCACGTTTATTGAGAGACATAGAAAGAGGGTGGGAAATTGGATTGAAACCCAAGATCAGCCACAAACATGCTGAATGGTGGAGAGGACTGGAAGAGCTGGATGGTCCATTCCTGCTCCTGTTCCTTGTGTTTACTTAGCTTGCTGGTTGTGCCACACAACATGATGGCGCTGAGACAGATGGTGAAGGAATGTACTAGATGGCAAGATCTACCCGATCTCAATCTGTAACCTCATGGCCCGGCATACTTAGCCATTACCATCAACCGAGAATGTTGGTGGGGGGAGTAGGGGAACAAATCATCAAATCATGCATTACAGAAGAGGCCCTTCAGCCTGTCAAGTGTCTACCACCAAAGACTAAATTTACACTTATCTCACTTTTCAGCCATTATCCCATTGCCCTGAATGTTATGCCATTATGAGTGCTGCTCCATTACTTTTTAACGGTTGTGATCCTGCCTCAAGTACCCTCCCAAGTAGTGATTTCCAGACCATCCCCACCACCCTTAATTACCTCCTATAACCTTATGCACCTCTATCAGGTCCTCCCTCAACACTCTCTGCTCCGAAGAAAACCTGAGCTTATCCAGCCTCTCTTCATTGTCTGAGATTAATCAGTTCAGTAATGTCCTGGTGAATCTCCTCTGCACCCCCTCCAGTGCAATCACATCCTGTGGTCTAACCAAAATCCTTTACAGATCCAACATAACCTCCTTGCTGTTATAATCTCTGTCATGACTGATGAATTGAAGTATCTTGTCTGTCTTTTTAACTGCCCTATTAACCTGTCCTGCTACTCTCAGGGATCTATGGACAAGCTCCCCCAGATCCCTCTGTTCTTCTGAGCTTCCTGCCAACATTGAGCATTTCCTTGCCTAGTTACTACTTCCAAAACACTTCCACTCACATTTATCAGAATTAAATTGCATCTGCCACTGATTTACTGATCTGACCAATCTGTTTATATCCTCCTGTGTCAACCTAGTGAAGCTATCAGACAGGATTACTTGCAGCCATCTTCAGCACCAAGTGCTAGACAGATTCAGTGGATCAGATCTAAGGTCCGCCAGCCTGACAACATTGCAGCAACGGTACTGAAGACTCATGTTCCACAACTTGCCGTGTCCCTAGTCATGTTGTTCCAGTGCAGCTACAAGACTGGCATGAACCCGACAATATGGAAAATTGCCCAGTTATGTACTGTCAAAAAAAAGAACAGCACAAATCTGTACCAGTCAGTTATTATCTCTCAGCCTGTTCTCAATCATCAGCAAAATGACAGGAGTGTCATCAACAGTGATGTCAAGAGGCACTTGCTCAGCAGTAACCTGCTCACTGACATTCAGTTTGGGTTCTTTACAGTCTTTAGCAGTGTTTCACTGACAATTCAACAACACTCAAGTCATTTGACACCATCCAGAACAAAGCAGTGTGCTTGACTGATGTCCCAACTAACACTTCAAATGTTCACTTATTTCATCCCAACAGGAGGTGAAGGCTGAGTGGTATTATCACTGGACCCTGATAATGTTCTGGGGATGTGGGTTCAAATCCTACCCTCGGAACATCTGTAGTTAGGAGTCCAGTGATGATCATGAAACTGTTGCTGATTTGTCAGGAAAATCCCATGTGGTTCACTTGTATCCTTTGGGGAAGGAAGCTGCTGTCCTTAACTGGTGTGGCATACACATGACTCCAGACCTACAGCAATGTGGTTGACACTTAACTGACCTATGGGTTAGTTCCCACACATCATCCTGACTTGGAAATACTGTTGAGTCAAAACCCTGAAACTCCTTCCTGAGCAACACTGTGGTGCAAGAAGGCAGCTCACCACCACAAGGGTAGGTTGGAGTGGACAGTAAATGGTGGCCCACTGAGTGAAGCCCACATCCTGTGAACAGATTTAAAGAAAAAGACATGACCTGTACTGCATAGTTCCCAAACTGAGGACAGGCTGTGTTTTTCTGTACTTTGTACGCCTCTGTCAGGGCCTGATAGAGTCATAGAGATATGCAGCACAGAAACAGACCCTTCAGTCCAACTTGTCCATGTTGACCAGATATACTAAATTAATCGGGTCTCATTTGCTAGCATTTAGCCTATATCCCTGTAAACCCTTCTATTCATAGACCCATTCAGGTGCCTTTTAAATGTTGTAATTGCACCAACCTCCAGCACTTCCTCTTATTTGAATTGATTTATTATTTTCACATCAACCAAAATACAGTGAAAAGTGTTGCTTTCGTGTGCTTTCAAGGCAAATTATATATTACATGAGTACATCAGGGTAATAGAACAAAATGCAGAATATGGTGTTACAGCTACAGAGAAGATGCAGAGAAAGATCAGCTCTAATGTATGAGAGATATGTTCTTAAGTCTGATAATAATGAGGAAGAAACTGTTCTTTAATCTGTTTGTATGTGTATGCAAACTTTTATATCTTCTGCCAGATGGAAGAGGATGGAGGAAGTATAATCGGGTTGGGAGGGGGTCTTTGATTATGTTGGCTGCTTTCCCGAGGCAATGGGGAGTATGGATGAAATCAATGATTGGAAGGCTGGCTTGTGTGGTGGACTAGGCTGTGTTCACAACTCTTTTTAATTTCAGCGAATTGGAACAGCTTTTCTTAGTCGGCCTTACCTAAACGTGATATAATTTTGTACAGTTCTATGAAATCTTCCCAAATTCTCCTTTGCTCTAAGGAAAATAACTGTTTTCCATCCTTATCTTATAGCTCATTCATGGAATCATTTTAATAAGGCAGAACAGCCACAATATTCTAGTTGTTCAGGAGCAGGGGAAGGATAATACTCTCACCAGTCTGATAGAACAGTTTTTCCGCCGCCTTCGCCTCCACGCCTACTTCTTCAACCGGGAACCTAACCCTCCCTCCACTGACCCCTTCACCCGCTTCCAACACAAATCCTCCTCCTGGACACCACCCCCAGGCCTCCTACCTTCCCTCGACCTCTTCATCTCTAACTGCCGTCGAGACATTAACCGCCTCAACCTCTCCACCCCTCTCACCCACTCCAACCTCTCCCCCGCAGAACGGGCAGCCCTCCGCTCCCTCCGCTCCAACCCCAACCTCACCATCAAACCCGCAGACAAGGGTGGCGCAGTGGTAGTATGGCGCACTGACCTCTACATCGCCGAGGCCAGACGCCAACTCTCCGACACCACCTCCTACCGCCCCCTCGATCATGACCCCGCACCCGAGCACCAAACCATCATCTCCAACACCATTCATGACCTCATCACCTCAGGGGACCTCCCACCCACAGCCTCCAACCTCATTGTTCCCCAACCCTGCACGGCGTGTTTCTATCTCCTTCCCAAAATCCACAAACCTGCCTGCCCTGGTCGACCCATCGTCTCAGTCTGCTCCTGCGTCACCGAACTCATCTCCACCTATCTGGACTCCATTTTTCCCCTTTGGTCCAGGAACTCCCTACCTACGTCCGTGACACCATCCACGCCCTCCACCTCCTCCAGGACTTCCAATTCCTTGGCCCCCAACACCTCATTTTCACCATGGACGTCCAGTCCCTATACACCTGCATTCCGCATGGAGATGGCCTCAAGGCCCTCCGCTTCTTCCTGTCCCGCAGGCCCGACCAGTCCCCCTCCACCGACACCCTCATCTGCCTAGCCAAACTCGTCCTCACCCTCAACAACTTCTCTTTCGATTCCTCCCACTTCTTACAGACTAAGGGGGTGGCTATGGGCACCCGCATGGGCCCCAGCTATGCCTGCCCCTTTGTAGGTTACGTGGAATAGTCCCTCTTCCGCACCTACACAGGCCCCAAACCCCACCTCTTCCTCCGTTACATTGACGACTGTATCGGCGCTGCCTCTTGCTCCCCAGAGGAGCTCGAACAGTTCATCCACTTCGCCAACACCTTCCACCCCAACCTTCAGTTCACCTGGGCCATCTCCAGCACATCCCTCACCTTCCTGGATCTCTCAGTCTCCATCTCAGGCAACCAGCTTGTAACTGATGTCCATTTCAAGCCCACCAACTCCCACAGCTACCCAGAATACACCTCCTCCCACCCACCCTCCTGCAAAAATTCCATCCCCTATTCCCAATTCCTCCGCCTCCGCCACATCTGCTCCCACGATGAGGCATTCCACTCCCGCACATCCCAGATGCCCAGGTTCTTCAAGGACCGCAACTTTCCCCCCACAGTGGTCGAGAACGCCCTTGACCGCGTCTCCCGCATTTCCCGCAACACATCCCTCACACCCCGCCCCCACCACAACCGCCCTAAGAGGATCCCCCTCGTTTTCACACACCACCCTACCAACCTCCGGATACAACGCATCATCCTCCGACACTTCCGCCATTTACAATCCGACCCCACCACCCAAGACATTTTTCCATCCCCACCCCTGTCTGCTTTCCGGAGAGACCACTCTCTCCGTGACTCCCTTGTTCACTCCGCACTGCCCTCCAACCCCACCACACCCGGCACCTTCCCCTGCAACCGCAGGAAATGCTACACTTGCCCCCACACCTCCTCCCTCACCTCCATCCCAGGCCCCAAGATGACTTTCCACATTAAGCAGAGGTTCACCTGCACATCTGCCAATGTGGTATACTGCATCCACTGTACCCGGTGTGGCTTCCTCTATATGGGGGAAACCAAGCGGAGGCTTGGGGACTGCTTTGCAGAACACCTCTGCTCGGTTCGCAATAAACAACTGCACCTCCCAGTCGCAAACCATTTCCATTTCCCCTCCCATTCTTTAGATGACATGTTCATCATGGGTCTCCTGCAGTGCCACAATGATGCCACCCGAAGGTTGCAGGAACAGCAACTCATATTCTGCCTGGGAACCCTGCAGCCTAATGGTATCAATGTGGACTCCACCAGCTTCAAAATCTCCCCTTCCCCCACCACATCCCAAAACCAGCCCAGTTCGTCCCCTCCCCCCATTGCACCACACAACCAGCCCAGCTCTTTCCCTCCACCCACTGCATCCCAAAACCAGTCCAACCTGTATCTGCCTCCCTAACCTGTTCTTCCTCTCACCCATCCCTTCCTCCCACCCCAAGCTGCACCTCCATCTCCTACCTACCAACCTCATAACCACCTCCTTGACCTGTCCGTCTTCCCTGGACTGACCTATCCCCTCCCTACCTCCCCACCTATACTCTCCTCTCCACCTATCTTCTTTTCTCTCCATCTTCGGTCCGCCTCCCCCTCTCTCCCTATTTATTCCAGAACCCTCACCCTATCCCCCTCTCTGATGAAGGGTCTAGGCCTGAAACGTCAGCTTTTGTGCTCCTGAGATGCTGCTGGGCCTGCTGTGTTCATCCAGCCTCACATTTCATTATCTTGAATTCAGACTTGTATTTGCTTGCAGAACGTATTAGCACAGATATACACCACCTCTCACCACAGTTTCGGTAATTATCTCGTTAAATGTGATCAAGTGAAACTTAAATCTCTAGCCTTCCCCCCGTATATAACTAACTGCACTTGATATGCCACTAACAGCTGTGACCTAACCAGAGCTTTATAGAGGTTCACAATAACTTTTTGTCTTCAATATTTCTATTAATGAATTCCAAGATCCCATAAACTTTGCTTCTTGCCATTCAGTATGTACTGTCACCTTCAAGGATCTATGTGTATCAACGCTTACGTTCCTTTCTCCCTGTACACCCTACAAAAGTCTTTCTTACCTCATCCCATTCCTTCTGCCAAATTTCATCACCTCGCACTGCTCTGTATTGAATTCCATTTGCCATTTGTCTGGTGATTCTGTACTATCATGCCCTGTTGTAACTGGTTATTTTTAGCTTCCTGCCAGTGCATTGCTAAGTTCAGTATCAATGGCACGTTTTGAGTTTTTGCCCTGGATTTCAATATCCAAATCATTTCATATTTTCCGAGGAGAGCAGTGCTCCAAGCCCTGACATTTGGGGAGCACCACCGAGTGGCTTTGCCCAGTCTGAACAGCAACTATTTACCATGACTCACTGCTTTCTGACCTTAAGCTAATATTTTATCCAAGCCGACACAGACAACCCTAAACCATGATCCTCAATTTTATTAACCAGATAATTTAATTAATTTTTGTTTTCTGGAGATTGACTATATTAAGCCCTGAAGTATTAGTCCAGTCACATATCTGTGATGGTAACATCCCCTCATCCCTATTTTGGCTCTTTCCAAAAATATACTCTCCTTTGTTTAATATATATGTGTTCTTCTGATGTGACCATTACAGGCAAGGCCAGCATTTACTGCTCAGCCTTAGTTAGTATTGAGAAGATGCTGTGAGACCCCCTTCTTGAATTGCTGCGGTGTAACTGCAGCCACAGATATTTCTTGGCTCAGTGGTTAGTACAGCTGCCTCACTGCTCTAGGGACCCAGGTTCCATTCCACCCTCGGGCGACTTCCTGTGTGGAGTTTGCACATTCTCCCCATGTCTGCGTGGGTTTCCTCCAGATGTTCTGGTTTCCTCCCAAGGTCCACGGATTTAGGTGGATTGACCTTGCTAATTGCCCATAGTGTCCAGGGATATGCAGGCTAGCTGGGATAGCCATGGGACTTCCAGGGCTACAGGGATAGAGTAGGAGGTGGGTCAGGGTAAGATGCTGTTCAGGAGTTCAGTGCAGATTCAATGGGCCAAAATGTCTGCTTCCACACTAGGCATTTTATGCTTCTGTCTGTAGTGGTTTGCTTGAACTAAGTGTTCCATTTGGCCATTTCAGAGGTCAGTTAAGGGTCAACCACAGTGCTCTGGGTCTGGAGTCATATGCAGGCATACGAAGGGGGTGAGTGAGACAGATGGGTTTTTATAACGACATTGTCATTTTTGCTGTCATACTGGTATGTTTATTCCAAAGTTATTAATTAGTTGGATATAAATTCCCTGGGCTATTATGGTGCGATTTGAGCTTGTCTGTCTTACATGTGAGCCCAGCTGTCAGGATTATTAATTGATTAATATCACAGCCCTATTGCCTTTCACTGCTCTGAAGTTGCCAGCTCTTGCTGGGGTTTGGGTCCAATCTCTCCTGAAATTGCAGAAATGACAGGAAAATAAGCAGGTTATTCAACCATGAAATCCACACTAGTCTGCTTTAGACTGTGCTGGTGCCATGGGCTCTGGACAAAGGATGAGGACTGGGAATTCTGGCCTATTTCATGTGACTTGGGTAGTGTTTTTTTATCCCTACTGTCACTGCCCTACCCCTCCCACGGTGGAAAGGTTACACCTGGGCTCTGTCTGCACTGTGTGCCTCCCCCACAGCCGGCAGTGCACTTACTCCAGATTGGCTCTCTCAATCCTTCGTGATACTGCACGTGTGCGCGTGTACGCATGTGCACATGTGGAGTGGAGTATGACTAGTGTCCCTGGAGCTGTCTCTTGAGGGAGCAGGAGAGCAGGATCTGAAAGTTAATGTCTCCTTTATATCTCCTGGCCTCACTGTCCTATTTGTTTGCTAATGTTTAACTTGTTGCATAACAAGTTCAGGTGAATGTTTGTGTTGTGGTTTGCCTTGTTACGTCATTCACATGAGACACGTTACAGCGTACTTGGGCTGTACCCGGGAACCAGCTAAGCAATGCTCAGCCATTCACACACTCCCATGTAAGACTCGCTCGCTTCTCAATTATCTGCCTCACTGACTGGAGCCAAACCAACAAGTGCAGACCGGGAGGGACATGTTTGAGCTGGTCACTCACAAAACCAAATTACACCTGGCGTCCTGGTAAGATTCGAGATTCTTTTGTTGCACTGCTCGCTCAGTGATCACTTGTCTGTTGACATTCAGACTAGATTGAGCTGAAGAGATGGTGTGCCATTTACACAGGTACCATGACTATACAGTGAAGAAAATGGCCTTGAATGATACCTGTTGTTCCTAATGTCTTGTGTCCTTCCTCCTTTGCTCCTGTGTACTCGATCAGATTTCTCTGTTTTACTTTGTGCTTGTCTTCAATTCTTTTCTCCCAACTCCCTCTATCTCATTCTGTCTCTCCTGTTCCTAAACTGGATGGATCAACTTGGTTCTGTGTGAATTATAGAAAGGTAAATGCAGTCATGTGGGCAGACTGATACCCCATTCCATTGTTAGAAGATTGTATTGATTGGGTTGGCAGTACCTCATACTTTTCTGAGACTGATATATTGAAGGGGTACTGGCAAGTGTCATTTAAAAATGCATATTCTTTATTGTCATGTGAATTCAGTATGAAATACAGTTAAAAGTGTGCATCATTGCTCATACACAAGTGCCTTTCTCATTAACTTCGAATAAAAATAAAAAGGGGTGACTTAGAGACCAGCTTTCCTTCTCTGCTGCTACAGTGTACCCCTGCCAGTGTCCCGCTCGGGACTACCCCGGCTCATGCCATGCTGCAGAGAGTGTGTCACTCTCTGGACGAGCCCAGCCCATGCCATGCTGCAGTGTGTCCCTCTAGGGGCTACCCCAGCCGATGCCATGCTGCAGAGAGAGTGTCCCTCTCCGGGCTACACCATCCCATGCCATGCTGCTGCCAGAGTTCTACTCCACACGGCATCTGAAGACACTGCCAAGCCCGGAGCCCATTGAAGCCGCCTCCTGCTGACAACCTGTCTTCAGCAGAGAAGTTTGAGGGAAGGAAAAAGAGAAAAAGAAAAATGCACTCGAAGAGGCACAGAAGCCCAAACAGTGCCTACTCTGCTGCCTGCCATCCTGGAGTTAGCATTAAAGGCTAAAGAACTTTTCACTGTTGGGCTATACTGATCTGCAGTGGTGCCGTTTGGATTAAGGGATGCCCCAGCTACATTGTGTTTGACTGCCCCGTCTCTATCAGGTTGGTTTTAACAGGGTGTTGTGAGAAAGTGGTGACGCTGGCCATTGTGGGGCTTAGCAGATTTTCAACCCCGGCCTGGTGTGTGTGGGCAAGCTCAATGGGCATTACAGCAGCAGGTGGTGAGTGGGGCAGAACGAAAAATTGGGAGCAAACTGGGTGGACGGAGGGGAATTGAGAATCTGTGAGCGAGGGAATGGAAAGAGTGAGTTAAAGGGCAGAAGTAAAATTGTGGGATGGGGTAAGGAACTATGGTTTTGGGGAGGCTTCCCAATTGGGAAGAATAAGGTGGGTGGGGGTAGAAGGTGGGGAGGGAAAAGGAGGAAGCCTGAGGAGAGGGAAAGGGAGAAAGGGAATCTTAGGCAGGAAAAGGGCAGTGATGATCTGAGCAAGCCAAAGGTTGAGGTAGTGGAAGAGAAGGATGGGGAGGAAGGGAGAGGGGAGGGAGTTTGCAGTATTGGCTGGGTGACCAATCTGGCTGGAAAAAAATCACTTCGCAATCTGAACCAGTTCTGGCCTCATTTATTCCTACTGCTGCTCGCTCACTCAATCGATCTTGTTCTGAGTTCTGACAGGTTCCACCAAGTGAACCCTCAGTTTTAAAAAAAGCCCGTTCCTCATAACCTCATTGGAGCTCTGTCTTCTTAGTCAGGACGTGCTGATCTCTGGCAGGTATCCCACTCACCTACACTTAAGAACAAGTTGCGAGCAGAACCTGTGAGAAGGTGCTGGAATGCTCCTGGATAATCTTGGGCAGAGTTTGAAGCGTCTGACACCATTTGAGTGGGTTCAAATTGACCCATTTCTTTTCATGTCTCACCAATAACGGTATCGGTCTCCCGTTTTCTCTCAGTTCCTGCCTTGTGTCTCTCAGCCTCAGCACTGTACTTCTGTGCTGGAACAGTGTTTGAGTGACTAATGCTCCAGCATGTGGTGAATTGGTTGATGACGGAGATTAGAACAGATACTGAGTTCCAGGATGGTAACAAGAGGAACTCTGATGTAATGAATTGCGAGTGGGGTGTGAGATAAGATGACCCTGTCATTTATAGCGTATTAAGAAAATGAATATTTTGCTATTTTTTATATAAACCTCAGGGAGGATGACCTATCTCTCAAGCCCTGACGTCTTTAGTAAAATACGAAGTGGGAATCAGACATTACAAGATAGTGGGTCAAGTTGAACGCAATATTCTTTACAGATTGGCTTTCCTGTGTCAGGCACGGTGAGTTTGGACTGGAGCCGAGGGCACCAGTCTGTCTAACTCTGCATTGCCAGTCATGCTGCCTGGAACTGAGAGGACAAGTTGGACTGTGCATCAACACCTCAGTGGGTAAATACCCCTCTTGATCTCTACCTGTCACTCTGTCTTTCTCTCTCCCATTTATGTTTAACTGATCACCATGCTTATGGTGAAGGTTTTATATCAATGCAAGTTCTGTGTGAACAATTGTGCAGTTTTAAGTGTTTATGTGTGAGATTATGTGCTGAAGAGAAGGTCAGTGTGAGCTCAGACTGTGTTGCTTACTCTGAGGGTTAGCAAGTTAGCAGAAGGCACAGCATGAGAGCTGGCAACACAGAACTGAGCTTTCATACCAAGGGGGGGTGGTCTATGGAAGCTTCTGTTAAAAAAATACAACCTTGGTGTAACAGGAGGGATAAAGAGTAGTTTAGTTACAGGATTTTCCGAGCGACACACCTCTTTCTAAAGCCCCGTGTGTGAAGGAGGTACAGGGGACTTGGATTTGTGATCGAAACAAGTACTGTAACTGAGGTGGCAGTGAAAGACGATGAAATCAGATCCGAGAATCATCGAACATTCCAACCACTGAGTGTGTGAACTGATATTTACATAAAACAGAGCGCACGGTTCAAATGGTGACTGGCAGCTCCGGCAAGCCAATTCTTCCAGCATATTGTTTGTACCAAGACAGGTCGGAGATAGAAATGAGCAGGGAGTGGCTGTTCATTGTATATGAGTTGAAGGGATGATAATAACCAATTGTGAGCTGCAGTGGTCCAACATTTTCAGGCACCAACATGTGCTGCATTCCCCCTACTGCACAGAGAGCCAAAAGGAAGCCTGGACTCCCTGAGCTCTTCCTACCAAATGTCGCACTTCAGTCAGTGCCCCAAGTGAGGATCGGTGAACTGAGCATTGATCCTGCCTGCGCTGTGTGGCAGTAAGTGCTCAGTCTGTAAAAGACAAATGGCTGTGATAACAGGTCTTTTCTCACTTCTAGGTCCAGTTCGTCAGACACAACATTTAAATCAAGTGAAAGTTTTGGTGTGAGGCAGCCAGCTCGGAGCAAGATCAAGCGGCACAACAGAGGCCTGGCCACAGTGTTCAGGGGCCGCAGCTTCAAGGATGAGAAGTTGGGTGTTGGAGAGGGAACTGATGCAGCCACAGATGACCCGACTGAGCTTTCCACCCAGGTCACAGCCCCTGGCGTGCTCAAAATCTTTGGTGATGAGATCTGTGCAGGTGCCAACTACAAGAGCGTGCTGGCAACGCCGTGTTCTAGTGCACAGGAGCTGGTCAAGGAGGCTCTGGAGAGGTTGGTACATGCTGTTCCCTTTGATATGCACCTTTGTGTTTCAGCAATGATCAGAGGGTAGAGAATCACCCTGGACAGGACAATAACTTCTCCATCAATGAATGAACAGAATGCTTCATAACCCTCCACTCTTCACTGGTAAATCTCTCTACTTCTGTAGAGCCTCTCAAACTCTCAACGTGTGATTTAACCAATGAGCTGCTTTTGCAGTGTCACTGATTGTAAGTTAGGAAACATGGCAGCCAATTGTGCACAGCAAGATTCCACAGATAGCAAATTGATAGTGACTGGCTTTTGTGGTGCTTTTTGCAATGGTGATTCCGACGTAAACATTGCATCCAAAATATCAGGGGATAGCAGTCTTTGATTTAAGACTGTTGAAGATTGATTTCTGCCCTGAAATCCTGATATGACATTGCAAGACACAAACTCCTGCCAATGTTCAACATGCAGCCTGTTCTAGTTGGGGGAGGACACTTAGATCCAAGTGGGATGTAATCGCAGACAATCCACCAGAGCTGTCTTAAACACAAGCGCTCTGCTCTTTGCCATTTTAATCCTCCATTGTGATATCGCACTGGTACCTGTGTCTTCCAGATTCAACATTCATACTCTTTCTGACCAGAATCTCTGCCACATTTTGTTTTTCATGTCTCAGTTTTAATCGTGTTTCTGATTTCAGACGGCAACTGTTCTTCAGTCAATCGTTCGCATATTCTTTGAGATGTAGCTTTTATTTCTTGTCCCATTCCCACTCTTTGGCTCTGCCCTGTAGATTCTTAACTCTCCCTTTCTCCACCCAGATACAGAGCTCCCCTTTGGTTGATTTGGCAGCTGCCTTGATTTTGCCACCTTTAAACCAATTACATTATCACTTTTTCCAGTTCTACTCAAAATTTGCAATAGAAATATTCTTCAACATACGCACCACATATGCTGAGAATTTCTGGCATTTTCTATTGTCACTGCCTGTGCACTCCGTCGCCCAGCCGGCCTCCTCCCTCCGCCCCGCGCTACGTCACCCAACCGGCCCCCTCCCTCCGCGCTCTGTCACCCACCCTTCCCTCCACCATAAGGTCAGAAGTGGGGATGTTCACCGATAATTGCACAATGTTTACCACCATTCGCAACTCCTCAGATACTGAAGCAGTTCATGTCTAAATGCATTAAGATCTGGACAATATCCAGGCTTTGGGCTGACAGGTGATAAGAAACATTCGCGCCACACAAATGTTATGCTGTGACCATCTCCAGTAAGAGACAATCTAACCACCACCTCTTGATACTCATTGGTGGTACCATCACTGAATCCCCCACTAACAACATCCTGGGGGTTACCGTTGATCAGAAACTCAACTGGACTCACCAAATAAACACAGTGGCTACAAGAGCCGGCCAGAAGCTGGGAATACTGCAGCGAGTAACTCACCTCCTGACTCCCCAAAGCCTGTCCACCATCTACAGGGCATAAGTCAGGAGTGTGATGGAATACTCCCCACTTGCCTGGATGACTGCAGCTCCAACAAGAAGCTTCCAGGACAAAGCAGCCTGTTTGATTGGTGCTACATCCATAAGCATCCACTCCCTCCGCCACCGATGCTCAGTAGCAGCAGTGTGTACTATCTACAAGATGCACCGCAGAAATTCACCAAAAATCCTCAGAGAACACCTTCCAAACATACAACCACCTCTACCTGGAAGGATAAGACCAGCACGTACATAGAAACACCACACCCTGTGAGTTTGACTCCAAGCCACTCACCACCCAACTTCAAAATATTGTCACTGCTTGGACACTGTCGCTGGGTCAAACTCCTGTCAGCACTGTGGGTCTACTTACAGCAGATAGACATGCGGCAGTTTAAGAAGGCAGCTCACCACCATCTTCTCAAGGGCACCTAGCGACAGGAGGTTAATGATGGTACAGCCTGTGACCCACATCCCATAAATGAATAAAAAAAATGCTGAACAGTGGCAAGTGCTGGTACTCGTGGCCCTGGTATGTTTTTAAGTCTGAGGACCCAAAGGTTCTGTGAGTCATAGATAGTGTCATTAGGTGGAAACAGTACAGCATGAATCCAAAACCTGGGATGTGGGATAAATGGAATCAAAGACATTCCAACTTCCTGTCAAGACCCGAAATGGATTGATTTGGTAAATTAGATGTTCCTGAAACAAGGTGCCTGGCAGTCAACTGGTAAATTCACTCCCCAAGAGGTCCTGCTGAGGAAATAGTTGTTTTAGAGGTACATTGACAGGGAAGTGTAGAGAGCTTCACTCTGTATGTAACACCGTGCTGCCCAGTTTTCGTTGATTATTTGGCTTATGTTTGATGTTTATCCAGATATTCCCTGGACAAGAATTTGAGCAGTGACTATGTCCTCTGTGATGTGATTGGACGGTCAGATGAGGACCACCAATGGCGCACGGAATGTTTTCGGGTTGTGAGTGAGAATGAGAAGCCCCTTATTCTTCAGTCACTCTGGAAACCAAAGGAGGGATTTGCCCGGAGATTTGAAATGCGCAGGAAAGTCGATGTGGAAGAAATTGCAGCGAAGGAGAAAGACACGGTGACAGCAGGTAACATGAAGGAATGAAAGAGAGCCAGGTTTGGGGGGCGGGTGGGGGGGAGCGGGGGGGACAGAGAGACATGGAGAGAGAGAGAAAGCGAGAGAGAGACACACAGACACAGATTGAAGGAGATGGAGAGAGTGATGGGAAGAGTGATGGAAAGAGGGCATATCTATTGTAATTCAAAAATATATCTGTCATGCTGTGACCCATTCCCCCCACACTGCGTCACACCGTGACCCAATCCCCCCCCCCCCCCCCACACTGCGTCACACGGTGACTCGTTCCCTCCCCGTACCCTGTGCTGTGTCACGCTGTGACCCGTTGCCACCCCCACACACCCCCCCACCCCGGCGTTGTGTCATGCCGTGACCGGTCCCCCCCCCCCCCCCCCGTGTTGCGTCACGCCATGATCGGTTCCCTCCCTCCCCCCCCCCCCCCCCCCCCCGCCCCGTGCTGCATCACGCCATGACCCGTTCCCCCTGCGCTGCGTCACGCCATGACTGGTTCACTCCCCCCACCCCGTGCTGCATCCCACCGTGACCCGTTCCCCCTGCGCTGCGTCACGCCATGACTGGTTCACTCCCCCCACCCCGTGCTGCATCCCACCGTGACCCGTTCTCCCCCGCCGGCCGTGCTCGCTGTGACACCTCTTTTTGTTTCCTCCTGTTGTTGCTGTCACAGGTATCAATGCCCAGGCTCGCCGACTGCAAATGAGCCGAGCTCGGGCCTCGTCCGCTCTGACAGACGAAGAGATTGAAAGCAGCTTTGCACTTTGGCGAAGTGTCAGCGAGGTGAATCTATCGGGGAAGAGCAGGGAATCGAGACGGAGCAACAGGAATGCTTGGATGGAAGCTGCAGAGACTGAGGAGGACACAGAACAGCCATGTCTCAGTCTTGAGAAGGAGGAGACTGAAAGCAGTGATGACACTTCCACCCAGTATTCCATACACCCACCCTTTGAGTTCCCCTATTTTCTCCTGTTGCAGGGCTACAGTTCCAGGAAGGTAAGAACAAGTTCGTCCACATCAACGAGCACTTTGCTCAAAAGATCGCTGCTTCCTTCTCCAGAGGGTGGGGTGAGTCTGGAACTCTGCACCCGAGACAGAAACTTTTGTAATATTTAACTGGTATTTAGGCATTAATTTGCATAGCCATATCTCCCAGGGCAATTGGCCAAAAACTGATAAATGGGAATAGTGTAACCCTATGCACCCTCAGCACTGACCCCCCCCACAGTGCAGTGCACCCTCAGCACTGACCCCCCCACAGTGCAATGCTCCCTCAGCACTGACCCTGCGACGGTGCGGCGCTCCCTCAGCACTGATCCTCCAATGTATGCTGGCTGCTAATATGGGCAAACTGTGGCAAATGGAAATTAATCTTGAAGGTCAGAACATTGAATGTAGAAGTTGGGATGTCATATTGTAGCTGTACAGGATTCAACTGGAGATCTGAGGAAGGGTCGCTCATCTGAAAGGTTAACTCGGATTTCTCTCCACAGATGATGTCCGACCTGCTGACCTTTTCCAGCAGTTTCTGTTTCTTTCTGATCTCCAGCCTTCTTTCCTGTCTCTTTATTTGTGAGCCCTCTCTCATGAGCTTGCCTTTAATTACAGGATTTTGTTATTTATGTGCTGAATGGAAGCAATCATGTGTTCGGTCGCTACTTGGATGAGTCAAGAGGTGAGGAGGAGCAGCTGAAGGTAGATATCCAGCTGTCAGCCCCAGATATCTGCCTGCGACATTGCAGTGTGCGGCGCCAGGAGGTGAGCTCCAGCGGAGAAAGTGCTGATGGCCTGGAGCTGGTGACACTGGTCAAACCGGGCAAAGGAGCTGTGGTCACTCACAATGGGCTCCCTCTCAGTACAGAGAGCCAGCTGCAGCCGGGTGATCTGTTGGGCATGGGAGCCCACTACCTTTTCATGTACAAAGATCCGACCCTCAGCAAACTTGCTATCAGCCAGAAACTGGCCTGGTACCCATCGCCAGTGCTGGACCTGAGCCCAGGCGGGGAGCTGACCTGTAGGATGTGTGGCTGCATCGTTCAAGAGAATCAACAACAGGATCTAACTCCTTCAGCAGAGAAACCAGCTCCAGGGCTGAAAGACTCAAAGGGCACAGACTATGTCTTCATGTACAATCTCTCGCAGGAAGATGCACTTCTGAAATGGATTATCAATAGCCCATGTGAGGACAATGTGCACTCCAAACTGACTGCAGCCTTCCTGCTCTGTCTCTGCATCCAGCACTCAGCCAGCACCTTCCAGCCTGCAGACTTCCGCAGGCTGCTGCTCAGGATAGCAAGCCAGATCCAAACGGTGATGTGGGTCAGTATTGGAGGTCATTGTTCAGTTCGGTTTCCAAAAGATACCCCACATCACCCAGTGAACCACTCTGATATACCCCACACCCCTCACTGTAACACACCGATATATCTCACACCCCTCACTGTAACACACTGATATACCCCACACCCCTCACTGTAAACACCCTGATATACCCCACACCCCTCACTGTAACACACCGATATACCTCACACCCCTCACTGTAACACGCTAACATACCCCACACCCCTCGCTGTGAGACTCTGATATACCTCACGCCCCTCACTGGAACACACTGATATATCTCACACCCCTCACTGTAAACTCCCTGATATACCCCACACCCCTCACTGGAACACACTGATATACCCCACACCCCTCACTGGAACACACTGATATACCCCACACCCCTCACTGGAACACACTGATATACCCCACACCCCTCACTGGAACACACCGATATACCCCACAGCCCTCACTGTATCACACCGATGTACCCCACAGCTCTCACTGTAACACTCTGATATACTCCACACTCCTCACTGTAACACACCGATATATCTCACACCCCTCACTGTAACACTCTGATATACTCCACACTCCTC
This sequence comes from Stegostoma tigrinum, assembly GCF_030684315.1. Classification (NCBI taxonomy): domain Eukaryota; kingdom Metazoa; phylum Chordata; class Chondrichthyes; order Orectolobiformes; family Stegostomatidae; genus Stegostoma; species Stegostoma tigrinum. Next base: position 6,978,579 of record NC_081375.1, read on the forward strand.
ACTGTAACACACCGATATATCTCACACCCCACACCACTCACTGTTAGTTGTGTTATTCTTGTGGAAGATGGGTTGATGTTCCTCATTGGATTTTTGGAGTATTGATCACTTGGAATTGCTTCTGCGATTCAGGAAGAGTCCAACTTCTCAATAACTGTTTTTATTTATTTAGGAGAAATCGAAAGAGCTCGCAGCAAATCAGAGAGAAAAGTAAGTTCATGGCTGTACCCCAGAAGCCTTCAAGTGTCTCAGTGAAATGTGTTGACTCAGGGCAGAAATGAGTCTTTCATGGCAGTGTCTGTTTGACAGTGCGGCGCTCCCTCAGCACTGCCCCCCCCAACAGTGCGGCGCTCCCTCAGCACTGCCCCCCACCCCCGACAGTGGGACCCTCCCTCAGCACTGGCCCTCCGACAGTGCAGCGCTCCCTCAGCACTGGCCCTCCGACAGTGCAGCACTCTCTCAGCACTGCGCCCCCCCCCGACAGTGCGGTGCTCCCTCAGCACTGGCCCTCTGACAGTGCAGCACTCCCTCAGCGCTGACCCTCCGACAGTGCGGTGCTCCCTCAGCACTGGCCCTCTGACAGTGCAGCGCTCCCTCAGCACTGGCCCTCCGACAGTGCAGCACTCTCTCAGCACTGCGCCCCCCCCGACAGTGTGGTGCTCCCTCAGCACTGGCCCTCCGACAGAGCGGCGCTCCCTCAGCACTGCCCCCCCCCGACAGTGCGGCGCTCCCTCAGCACTGACCCTCTGACAGTGCGGCGCTCCCTCAGCACTGGCCCTCCGACAGAGCGGCGCTCCCTCAGCACTGCCCCCCCCGACAGTGCGGCGCTCCCTCAGCACTGACCCTCTGACAGTGCGGTGCTCCCTCAGCACTGGCCCTCCGACGGCGCGGCCTCCCTTAGCACTGGCCCTCCGACAGCGCAGCCTCCCTCAGCACTGGCCCTCCGACAGTGCGGCGCTCCCTCAGCGCTGTTAGCCACCTGCCCTTATCTGCAGCACCATAATTGGGTGTGTAGGTTAAAAACTAAAAGAACTGCAGATGCTGTAACTCAGGAACAAAAACAGAAGTTTCAGATCTCGGTCACCGGACCCGAAACATTAACTCTGTTTTCTCCTGCACAGATGCTACCAGACCTGCTGAGCTTTTCCAGCAACTTTGTTTTTGTTCATAATCGGGTGTGTCTTTGAGTACTCCAGTGAATCACCTGGACATTTTTGAAGATGCAGTGTGTTTTGTGGTAGAATCTTGCTGTGCACAAATTGACTATTGAGTTTCTTGCTTTGCAACTTTAATTGGACTTTTAAAGGTCTTCATTAACCATCAAGCACTTTGTGATTTCCTGCTTGCTGAAAGGTGCTGTCAAAATGCAGATTCTACAATGAGCTTCAGAGGCTCATACCTGAAGGTGAAAGGGTGTGTTTCAGTTCACTGACAGGATCTGAGCATCGCTGGCTGGGCCCAGCATTTATTGCCTGTCCCTAGTTGTCCTTGAGAAGTTGGTGGTGAACTGCAATCTTGACCGACTGCAGTTCATGTTCTGTAGGTAGGGCAATGCCCTTAGGGAGGGAATTCGAGGAGTTTGACCCAGTGACACTAAGGGAACGGTGATATATTTCCAAGTCAGGCTGGTGAGTGGCTTGGAGGGGAATTTGCAGAGCGTGATGCTTCCATGTATCAGCTGCCCTTGCCCTGGTAAGGCCTTGAGGCATTGGAGCAGAGTTGGGCCACTCGATCCATCAAGTTTACTCCTCCATTCAACCATGGTTGATACGTTTCTCCACCCTATTCTCCTACCTTCCTGTGGTAATCTTTGTTCCTCTTACAAATCAGGAAGTTATTGATCTCCATCGTAAATACACTCAATGACTTGGCTTCCACAGCCCTCTGCAGTGATGAGTTCCACAGATTCACCTCCGTCTGGCTGAAGAAATTCTTCCTCCATCTTGGTCTGAAAGGGGTGTCACTTCACAAGGCTGCACCCTTGGGTTGAAGTCGGTCCTACTGGTGGAAGCATCTTCTCCATATCCCCTCTACCCAGATCTTTCAGTATTCAGTAAATTTCAATCTGATCTCACCCCCCACCCCCCCATTTCTTCTAAACTGCATCAAATAGAGACCCACGGTCCTCAACAGCTCCTCTTTTGACAGCCCTTCATTCCTGGGATCATTCTTGTGAACCTCCTCTGAAGCTCCCCCAAGACACTGATCGCAGGGCTGGGATCATGGACCTGGGAGTTCTTTCTGCATCTCATTTCTTAATAATTTAGACTGAGCACAATATTTCCATTTGGCATATTGTTCAAATTTGCAAAAAATTATTCATACAATGTGGGCATTGCAAGTTAGGTCAGCATTCATTGTTCGACCATGGTTTGCCTCAGAAGGTGGTGATGAGTTGCCTTTTTGATCTGCTGCAGTCCATCTCTCCGCGCCCCCCCCACCCTGTGCCACAAGGGCATGGGTTCCTGGATTTTGGAGCATGTTGAGAGAGAACAGAGCAAGTTTCCTGGAACATTTGTAGCAGTTTTGGATTTCAGTGAATGTTGAGGTTGGGACTTTTGGGACTACTGCGTGTTAGCGGATGTTTGGTAGTTATTGAAAATGAATTAGAATTTGGATTGTGGAATTAAGGAGAAACTGTTTCCAATGGCGGCAGGGTCAGTGAACAGAGGAACCAGATTAAAGCGTGTCGGTAGAACAAAAATGGCCATGACTTGAGGGAAATCAATTGACACAGTGGGAAATGATCTGGAACATATTGTCTGAAAAGGCAATGGAAGCAGATTCAGTGTGATAATAAAAAGAAGAACCAGATAAGTTCTTGACCGGGGAGTAGATGCAGTGCCATGGGCATAGAGCAGTTGTGTGGAACCTTTTGAGCTGAATTGTATAGCACTCCCAATGAGTCAGCACAAGCACAATTGGTCGAATGGCTTCTTTGTGCTACATCCTTTCGCAGTTCAAATGAACTTTTCTCCTTCTTTCCCCAATCTGGTTGAAGGTGTCTTGTCCTTGTTTTGCCTCTGGTTTTCCTGTTGTGACTGACCTCGATCAATTGATGTTTCCCATGACAGTGTGACCAGGGATGGTGAGGAAGTCCCTCCAATCCGAATGCTAGAACTGATTCCAAGCCTGCAGCCTCTTGTGTACTGGATGTCCAATTCCATAGAACTGCTGCATTTCATTCAACAGGAGGTTCCCAAACTCTTAACGTGGGATCGGCACACAGAGCAGTATGGTGAGTGAGCACATGTTCATGTGGTGTCACACCTGTCAGCAGTTGTGTAGGCTCACAGATATCTACATGCACCGTTATGTGTACTCATGATTCCCTATAACAGGTTGTGTTATACATGATTACGTATACACAAGTTTAACTTAAAGCACGATAACGTACATACACAGTTGCACGCACACACACCCCTTTGTATACACGTAGGGTGGTGGGCACACATGGTTATGTATATTGAGCGACTGCATGTGACGATGCTGGGTGTAGTGAGAAGACAGTAAATGCCAATGCCGCCCTGTTTTAGCATTTAACCAGGAGAAATTGACCAAAAGTTCCTGAGTGATGATTAAATGTAACCAAAAATTACCCCCATTCACCTTCTTCCCCTTCTCTTGTTTTCTTCCCCTCCCTCACAGTCTGTCTCCCTTTCACCCACTACTCCTTTACCAGCTCCCTCTTTCCTTTCTTTAATCTTTCATGAAATGTGGGTGTTTCTGGCAAGGCAAGTATTAGTTTCCTTCCCTAATAGTTCCTTGAACCCAATGGCTTGTTCGTGCATTTCAAAGGATTGTTAGAAGTCAACCACATTGCTGTGTGTCTGGAATCACATGAGAGTCAGCCCAGGTAAGACCAGCGGATTTCACTCCCTAAAGCACTTTAGTGAAGCAGATGAGCTTGTATAACAATTGACGAGAGTTTCGTGGTCACCATCTCTGAGATTAGCTTTCAATTCCAGATGTATTTATTGAATTTAAATTGCATCAGCTGTTGTGGTGAGTTTTGAACTGTTGATCCAGTGCGCTAGCTTGAGCCTCTGGAGTTCTCATCCAGCAATGTCACCAGGGTCTCCCCAGCTGCATGGCTCCTAATCTCTCGCCCCCCTCCCTTCTTCCTGTTCCGCTTTCACATTCTGTCTCTCTCCCTCCCTCTCTCACTGTCTCTCTTTCTCTCCCCAAGCCCCCACGCTTCCCTGTTTTCTGTCTGAACTGAGGGTGGAGGAACTGCCGTCAACTGAACGAACCAGCCACTGGGCTGCCCAGAGATCCCTGGAGGAAAGCAAGTTGTGGGCAGGGACAATTATTGGGTGGAGCCACCACCAGGCACAGGCACAGTGTGTATTTAAACTGTCAGCCAGTGAGGTGAGCTATCGTGTGTGGACTCTATTCACCCCAAGGTGATGATGGTCTTTGAGAATTTTTGTTGGAATGACTGAATGGGCTGATTGTCAGATCAGTTAGAGTATTCGAAGTGAATTGGGTGCAATGTGAATCCTCACACCACCTGGAACTTCGTTCCATGTTGAGACCTTCTTAAAGGAATCTTTGAACGAGGGGAGTTGAAATGGGCAGCTCAGAAAGTAAGGGGACAGCTGGCTATTCCCACCTCCCATGAAGTCAGGCACATTGGTTAGCAGGAGGGAGATAGGTAATCCGGTCACAGTACTGTCCCTCTCCCATCTTACACTCAGCCTTCAGGAGTGACATTCTGAGGGCAGCAGTACACAGACTGCACTTGTGTTCCCTCATGTATTAAAAATGAAGGAACAATCTGTCACATTCTGTCACTCGGAGAGCTGGCTCTGAGTGAGCTGGATCAGTGTCAAGGACTCTCCACATGTGAATAAGGTGTGACTTGGTGACATAATGCTAGACTCTTTGAAGTTATTTCAACATTGTATTGCACCCAAACCAGTTACTCTCAAATCACACACTCTTGCACTCTCTCTTTCTCACTCACAGTCACAAAAATCCCACACACTTAAATCATTTACAAAACATATACATTTGTGTAAAATACATATAACGCAAAATACAAAATACACTAAGATACAAATCATGCAGACAGACATTTCCATGATCAATTTGATTGGATTTTCCATCTGAGCATGTGATTAGAACGTTGCCTGCATTGATATGAAAATGCTTGCTATTTCAACTTTGATCGCTAAACTCCTCTGTCCTATTTCCATAGGTTGCCATTATGATCAGCTGTCGTCCACTAAGGCAGCGAGTGAAGAGGCCATGACAGTACTGGAGGAGGTCATCATGTTCACCTTTCAGCAGTCAGTCTATTACCTCACCAAGGTGAGTAGCCCCTCTATCAGGCCAACCCCTCCTAATGTAATGACCCATAAGGTGGAGAGATGTGGGTCATGGTGGGAATATCATTCGGCTATTAATCCAGAGGCCTAGGCTAACTTTCTGGGGACATGGGTTCAAATCCAACCATAACCGTTGGTGGAATTTAAATTCACTGAATAAATCTGGAATTGAAAGTTAGTTTTGGCGATAGTGGCTATGAAGCTATCGTTGATTGTCGTTAAAACCCATCTGGGCCACGAATGTCCTGTCAGGAAGGAGGTCTGCTCTCCCTACTTTATCAGGCCTGTATGTCATTCCAGACCTGCAGTGGGGTGGTTGACTTTTATCTAGTTCAAGGGCAATTAAGGATAGGCAAACTTTGCCAGCAACATCTATATCCCATGAAAGAATAAATTAAAAGGAATGCATTTAGTATGGTGAGCCAGGAGTGACACCTATTGCAATTGTGTTCACGCACACAGAAATTTGATGACTTTTCCAGAGGAGTGGGCAGCTTTCTGTTTGAGGCATTCACAATAACATCAGACTCAGAGAAGCTTCTCTGCGACGCAATGGGTAGCTCCTTTTCCTCTCGGTGGGAAGGTTTGGGTTCAGGGCCCTTCCAGAGACAAGAGCACAGAGCTCCAAGGAGCCACTCTGCATGTTGTACACTGGGTGTGCTGTCCCTTTAGAAGTTCCATCTTCGCTTGAGGCATTAAATTGAGGCCCAGTGTGCAGTCTCAGGCGGAAATGAAAGCTGTCATGGCCATCAAGTGCAAAAGAATTATTTACAGTGTCCTAGCTAATATTCGTGATCACTTCTATGCTCACATTGGGAATGTCAAAGACAATCTGGGGACATCATCTTAGAATTAGAGCTTTGCTCAAGTGTGTGTGTGTGTGTGTGTGTGTGTGTGTGTGTGTGTGTGAATGAATGAGTTAGTACGAGCTCTAGTCATCGCTGAGCAAGAGCTGTGTATTCAATCACAGAGGAATGCTGGGGTGCAGCCAAGGGAGGGCACAGGAATAAGAGGATTACAACAGACACCAGCTGAGAGACTGGCACAGACAACAAGTCCTGTGCTTTTCAATGAACTGAGAGCAATGAGTGTTTCTGTCCAAGCATGATAAACATGGAGAGATCCTGTTGACAGAAAGATGATTTGTTAGCTTACTGTTCTCAGCAGCAGCTCAGAAAGAAACAGCTAGCGCTAGAAATGTCTTCTCCTTCTTCACCCTGACTTTCACTGTGGTACGGGGTCTCTCTCTCGCTCTCTCTCTCTCTCTCTCACACACACACACACACACACACACACACACTTTCACTGTGGTACGGGGTTCCACACACATGCAGATACGCTTTCACTGCAGTACAGGTTCCCACATGCACGTGCTGACTCCCACTGGGGTACTGTGTTCCCCCTGCACCCCCGAAAATGTGCCTGCACGCACACGTAAAGCTCCCACATGTACACCCACTCATGCACACATACACGCAGAGATGCCACATGCACACACACTTGGGTGTACACACCACGCACACAACACTCACTCACAGTCTCAGAGCTCCCACATGCACACTGACTCACGGAGTTTTAGCCATGAGCTACTGACTGAATTGAAGATGCATTTATTGCTTTTGACTTCCAGTGGATTTTAAGCCCAGCTGTGTTCAGATTCACAAACAGGATTTAGTGCATGTCTGGTATTAAACCAGAAAGTCTGGATTCTAAGTGGTGAGATGTGTTTGACAGCTGAGGAAATCAGTCTGTAGCTGAAACACCAACGCCCAACACAGCGAAATCTCCCTGAACTGGATTGATTGAGGATTTGTGGCAGTGCTACTTATAAGTAAACAAATTAGAGGCTTGTGTGCATTAATGTAAAAGTGCTTTCACTATTGAAACAGCATCACACATATCAGCTGAGCCCTGGCTTCTGCTCTGCTGACAGCTGGAAAAATCTTTTCCACTGGGACCGCAACGTGGCCAAAGTCTAACAAAGGCTCAGTGTTGTGCTAGATGGGGCTGTCACACACTGACTCTCTCTGGGGTACAGTCCCACACACACTGACTCTCACTGGGGCGCAGTCCCACACACACTGACTCTCACTGGGGTACAGTCCCACACACGCTGACTCTCCCCGGGGCACAGTCCCATACACACTGACTCTCTCTGGGGTACACTCCCACACACACACTGACTCTCACTGGGGTACAGTCCCACACACACACTGACTCTCACTGGATACAGTCCCACACACGCTGACTCTCACTGGGGTACAGTCCCACACACACACTGACTCTCACTGGGGTACAGTCCCACACACACTGACTCTCACTGGGGTACAGTCCCACACACACTGACTCTCTCTGGGGTATAGTCCCACACACACTGACTCTCACTGGGGCACAGTCCCACACACACTGACTCTCACTGGGGTATAGTTCCACACACACTGACTCTCACTGGGGTACAATCCCACACACACACTGACTGTCACTGGATACAGTCCCACACACGCTGACTCTCACTGGGGTACAGTCCCACACACACTGACTCTCACTGGGGTACAGTCCCACACACACTGACTCTCTCTGGGGTACAGTCCCACACACACTGACTCTCTCTGGGGTATAGTCCCACACATACTGACTGTCACTGGGGTACAGTCCCACACACACTGACTCTCACTGGGGTACAGTCCCACACACACTGACTCTCACTGGGGTACAGTCCCACACACACACTGACTCTCACTGGATACAGTCCCACACACGCTGACTCTCACTGGGGTACAGTCCCACACACACTGACTCTCACTGGGGTACAGTCCCACACACACTGACTCTCACTGGGGTACAGTCCCACACACACACGCTGACTCTCACTGGGGTACAGTCCCACACCCACACGCTGACTCTCACTGGGGTACAGTCCCACACACACTGACTCTCACTGGGGTATAGTCCCACACACACTGACTCTCTCTGGGGTATAGTCCCACACACACACTGACTCTCACTGGGGTACAGTTTACACACACTGACTCTCACTGGGGTACAGTCCCACACACACTGACTCTCACTGGGGTATAGTCCCACACACTCTGACTCTCACTGGGGTATAGTCCCACACACACTGACTCTCTCTGGGGTATAGTCCCACACACACTGACTCTCTCTGGGGTATAGTCCCACACACACTGACTCTCACTGGGGTATAGTCCCACACACACTGACTCTCACTGGGGTATAGTCCCACACACACACACTGACTCTCACTGGGGTACAGTCCCACACACACTGACTCTCACTGGGGTATAGTCCCACACACACACACTGACTCTCACTGGGGTACAGTCCCACACACACACTGACTCTCACTGGGGTACAGTCCCGCACACACTGACTCTCACTGGGGTACAGACCCACACACACGCTGACTCTCACTGGGGTACAGTCCTACACACACGCACTGACTCTCACTGGGGTACAGTCCCACACACACACGCTGACTCTCACTGGGGTACAGTCCCACACACACACGCTGACTCTCACTGGGGTACAGTCCCACATACACTGACTCTCACTGGGTACAGTCCCACACACACACACTGACTGTCACTGGGGTACAGTCCCACACACACACGCTGACTCTCACTGGGGTACAGTCACACACACACACACACACACACACACACACACACTGACTCTCACTGGGATATGGGTCCCACACACACTGACTCTCACTGGGGTACAGTCTGTCACAGCCCTGCCCACCCACATACATGTTCATGCACATGTTCTCTCACGCACACTCACCTACCTACCCACCCTCGCAAGATAACAAAGTGTGAAGCTGGATGAACACAGCAGGCCAAGCAGCATCTCAGGAGCACAATGGATCCCTCACCTTCCTGGACCTCTCAGTCTCCATCTCAGGCAACCAGCTAGAAACTGATGTCCACTTCAAACCCACAGCTACCTAGAGTACACCTCCTCCCACCCACCCCCCTGCAAAAATTCCATCCCGCATTCCCAATTCCTTCGCCTCCGCTGCATCGGCTCCCTGGATGAGGCATTCCACTCCCGCACATCCCAGATGTCCATGTTCTTCAAGGACCGCAACTTCCCCACCCCCCACCCCTCCATGCAGTGGTCAAGAACGCACTTGACCGTGTCTCCCACATTTCCCGCAACACATCCCTCACACCCCGCCCCCACAATAATTGCCCTAAGGGAATCCCCCTCGTCCTCACATACCACCCACCAAACTCCGGATACAACGCATCATCCTCCGACACTTCTCCTATCTACAATCCGACCCCACCACCCAAGACATTTTTCCATCCCCACCCCTGTCTGCTTTCCGGAGAGACCACTCTCTCTGTGACTCCCTTGTCCGCTCCACACTCCCCTCCAACCCCACCACACCCGGCACTTTTCCCTGCAACCGCAGAAAGTGCTATACTTGCCCCCACACCTCCTCCCTCACCCCCATCCCAGGCCCCAAGGTGACTTCCCATATTAAGCCGATGTTCACCTGCACATCTGCCAATGTAGTATACTGTATCCACTGTACCCGGTGTGGCTCCCTCTACATTGGGGAAACAAAGTGGAGGGTTGGGGACCGCTTTGCAGAACACCTCCGCCCGGTTCGCAATAAACAACTGCACCTCCCAGTCGCGAACCATTTCAACGCCTCCTCCCATTCTTTAGATGACATGTCCATCATGGGCCTCCTGCAGTGCCACAATGATGCCACCCGAAGGTTGCAGGAACAGCAACTCATATTCCGCTTGGGAACCCTGCAGCCCAATGGTATCAATGTGGACTTCACCAGCTTCAAAATCTCCCCTTCCCCCACCGCATCCCAAAACCAGCCCAGTTCGCCCCCTCCCACCACTGCACCTCACAACCAGCCCAGCTCATCCCCTCCCCCACTGCATCCCAAAACCAGCCCAGCCTGTCTCTGCCTCCCTAACCTGTTCTTCCTCTCACCCATCCCTTCCTCCCACCTCAAGCCGTACCTCCATTTCCTACCTACCAACCTCATCCCACCTCCTTGACCTGTCCATCTTCCCTGGACTGACCTATCCCCTCCCTACCTCCCCACCTATACTCTCCTCTCCACCTATCTTCTTTTCTCTCCATCTTCGGTCTGCCTCCCCCTCTCTCCCTATTTATTCCAGTTCCCTCTCCCCATCCCCCTCTCCCCATCCCCCTCTCTGATGAAGGGTCTAGGCCCGAAACGTCAGCTTTTGTGCTCCTGAGATGCTGCTGGGCCTGCTGTGTTCATCCAGCCTCACATTTTATTATCTTGGATTCTCCAGCATCTGCAGTTCCCATTATCACTGATACAATACCCGCTCTCGCATCTATCTGGTTTCAGTGTTTCATATACACTTGTGTGCACCCACAAACATATCGTATCATATGTACACACTCTCACACATGTCTGTGTCGTATGTACACACTGACCTATGCTGTACATAGCTCAATGTTATCTGAGACAACAAGGAGGTGTGTGTAGCTGGTTGGTGGGTGGCTGTGGCTTCTGTTCCTTTTTTGGCATGTTATAATAATCTGAGCAATTCTGTATGTGGTTAGTTGTAAACGGATTGAGCTTTATTGCCTTAACCACACAACTGTAGAGACAAGACTGGTTTTGTCATTACTCTGCTGCCTCAGGCTCCTCACTAAAAGCTTACTTTGTGGAGATATTTGTCCCATTCTGTTCAAAACCCTTGGCTATTGGGCTTTAGATAGAAAGTATTGCATACACATTTGAACATTTCCTCTGTCCTGATACAGTACAGGGCTGAGATTGACAGATTCCCTGCAGTGTTGCTGCCACTGTTGATGTCGATTTAAGCTCAGCGTTTGTTCAGTGTTGTTTCATCAAGGTTTGTAATATTTTCCAATGAAGCGAAACCTGTGGTTTTGTTGCACCATTCACCCAGCCTTTCTGCTGAAAAAGGATATGGATTTCAGTTCAGCTCAAAGTGACACTCTTTGTGAAGGACGTGTTATTGGTCTTGCATGGAATGCGGCATTGATTTGCCAGAATGAAACGTGGACACCAAAGTTTGACCCTTAAGCTTGGAACACATCACTGTTGGTTTTATTCCCTGACACTTTGAGATTAATGGAGATGAGATTGAAGTTTTCAGCATTGTAAGGGAGAAACACTCAGTGGATAGGAACTGTTTCTTCTGCTGAGGAGTCCGTAACCAGTGGACAGAGCCGAAAAAATTTGAAGCCAAACCTTTCAGAATGTATGCGCACAAAGAGTTGACAATATGTGAATTCTTTTCTGTAATTGGCAATTAATACTCAATCAATAGCGATTTTTATATCGGAGTTTGGTAGCTTTTCATTAACCCCAAATATAACAGGGTATGATGCGAAAGCATGGGGTTAGGTCACTGGCCACCATTGCATTGAGCAGCAAAATGAACAAGAAGGACCAAATGGCTCCTCTTGCTCGGACTGTTTTGTTCGTACAAGGAGGCCATTCACCCATCATGCCTGTGCTCGCTCTTTGAAAGAGTTATCCAATTTGTCACAATGCCCTGCTCTTTCTCTCACTTGCTGTAAATGTTTCTACCCAGGTATTTATCAAATTTCAGTTTCAAAATCCCTATTGGAACTGTTTAGATTAGATTCCCTGCAGTGAGGAAACAGGCCCTTCGGCCCAACAAGCCCACACTGCCCCTTGGACCATCCCACCCAGACCCATCCCCCTATAACCCACACACCCCTGAACACTACGGGCAATTTAGCATGGCCGATTCACCTAGCCTGCACATCTTTGGACTGTCGGAGGAAACTGGAGCACCCGGAGGAAACCCACACAGACACAGGGAGAACGTGCAAACTCCACACAGACAGTCGCCCGAGGCTGGAATCGAACCCGGGTCCCTGGCGCTGTGAGGCTGCAGTGCTAACCACTGAGCCACCGTGCTGCCCCGCGTTTTAGTGTTTTTCCAGGCAGTGCATTCTCAAATGTAACAATTCACTGCCTGAGACATGTTTTGTCATTGGCACCTCTGGCTAAACCTCTTTTGAATTCCTCTTGTCACCAACCCTCCTTATTTTTATCTGTTGTTGGGATGTGGGCATTGCCATCTGGGCCAGCATTCATTGACCTGATAGCAATGAAATGTAGGCCAGACTAGGTCAGGATGGCAGATTTCACTTCCTTAAAGGACATGAGTGAACCGAATGAATTTCTACCACAGTGGACAATGGTTACATCTAGGTGATGGGGGTTGTGGGTTTGGAAGGTGCTGTTGAAGGAACCTTGGTGAATTACTGTAGTGCGTCTTGTAGATAGTACGCACTGCTGCCAATGTGCTCCGGTGTTGAAGATGGATCGCAGGCCGGTCAATTAGATTGTTTAGTCCGATCTGGTGTTGAGCTGCTTGAATGTTGGTTGAACTGCACTCATCCAGAAAAAACAGTGAGGATTCCATTGCACGGTAAATGGTGGACAGGTACTGGGGAGTCATCAGATGAATAACTCACCTTAGAATTCACTGCCTTGGGTCATGTTCTTTTAGCCACAGTATTTATATGGCTGGTGTGGTTTAGTTTCTGGTCAATGATAAGTCCCAGGATGTTGATAGTTGGGGATTCAGCGATGGTTATGCCTTAAGACCAGTAGATATAGGGGCAGAATTAGGCCATTCGGCCCATTCAGTCTGGTCCACCATTCGATCATGGCTGAGATGTTTCTCAATCCCATTTTCCTGCCTTCTCCTTTAATAATCAACGACATATCAGTCTCTTTCTTAAATATAGTCAATAACTTGGCTTCCACAGCCTTCTACAGCAGTGAATATCACAAATTCACCACCCTCTGGCTGGAGGAAATTCCTCCTCACCTCACTTCCAAAGGGTTTCCCTGCACTCACAGTGCCCTCAGGTCCTGTTCTGTCTTAGTGGAAATATTTTTTCCACATCCATTCTGTCCAGGCCTCTCAATAGAACATAGAACATAGAAAAGTACAGCATAGTACAGGCCCTTCGGCCCACGATGTTGTGCCGTGGAATAATCCTAATCCAAAAATAAAATAACCTAACCTACATTCCCCTCAATTCACTGCTGTCCATGTGCATGTCCAGCAGTCGCTTAAATGTCACTAATGACTCCGCTTCCACGACTACCACTGGTAAACTATTCCACGCGCTCACAACTCTCTGGGTGAAGAACCTCCCTCTGACGTCTCCTTTATACCTTCCTCCTAACACCTTAAAACTATGACCCCTCGTGGCAGTCCTCCCATTGGTATATTTCTTCTTCCTTGGCATGAATTTTTGCTGTGCCTCCTGAGTTACCCACAGAAAGCCCTGTCATGGTTGTTGCACCGTCTTCCCTGCTAGGCTCCCCTTCGTTCTCTGCTCTAAGGAGAATAATTCTACCTTCTGCAACCTCTCCAAATTAACTGAAGCCCTACATCCTTGGGACCGTTCCAGAAATTCTCCTCCAAACATTCTCTGTTAACAGTCAAGTGCCCTGGCTGCATTGACCTTCACCTTTCATTCGCCCCTGTCTTTGAATGGATGGCTATCACTAGGTTACCAGCTGTAGTCCAACTGGCTATTGCTTATGTAAAAAACCAAACAACAACAGCAGACCTCCAAGCAGAGCAGATGGTAGCGCTGCACAGCAAGCCTGTGTCGATAACATGACAATATCTGCCTAAAATCACAGGAGATACCCTCTGCTTCTCTTGGCTGGGACACTGAATGGTTACATTCATGAAAATATCTTGCTGATGTCAACAGTATGGCATAATTTAGCTTTAGTGCTAGGGAGCATTGTGGGACAATGAAGGGAACTTTACTGTCTATTTAAAACCCCATGCTGTACCTGCCCTGGGAATGTTTGACAGGATACTGCATGCTAAATTGGGATTGGCCAATTACCCATATTGGTATTCTTCACTGTAATGAAACAGAAAAGGCTATAGTCATATTAACCAGCCTGGTGTGTTTATTATTGACCCCTGCAGACCCTGTACACCATCCTGCCTGGAATATTGGACAGCAATCCCTTTGCAGCTGAGACAGCACAGCTCCGTATTCCCAGAGGAGTTAAGGATGTCTTGGATATCTTCCAGGGAACTTTGAACCTGTTGAAACAGCATCGAGTTCACCCTGAGCTTGCCTCCCAGCTCTTTGCTTATCTCTTCTTCTTCACCAATGCATCGCTCTTCAATGCTCTCATGGAACGAGGTGAGTGTGGGCAATAACTTGTGGACCCACTGCCCAAATTTGGACGTTTTTATGCCAGTCTGTTTGTGACTCCCAGGCATCTATTATTCTATATATAAGCCCCTCCCAAACCCCTCAATTAGGTTTCATTCTGTAACTTACTCGTGGGTATTTGTTAATCTATGCATAAACCACACCAAACCCCTCGATTAGATTGAAGTCTGTTACTCACTCCCAAGATCTATTATTCTATACGTAAACCACCCTGGACCCCTTGATTAGATTCCAATCTGTAACTTGCTCCTGGTTATCTGTTGATCTATATACAACTCTTCCCCCACCCCCCCAACCCCGAATCCTTTGATTCGATTCTAGACTGAACTAAAATGTCAGTGTTGTAATGATCATCCTGTATTTGGGCTGGACGATTGGAATGGATTCCTCACTTCTGTGTGGACCCCTCTGGGTGAGGAAGCCATCCCATTCTGATGATGGGAACAACGTGCCTCTGTGGCCAGGGTCCACACGTCAGTGTAGTTTGGATCCCCATCCCGTCCTGCTCTGCTTGTGGTGACCCCCACCGCAGACCTCACAGCTGGAATCTTTCACTCTACTGTTGAGAAGCTGCTTTCCTCGCGCGGCTGAGAAACCCCTCACTTTGCTTGTAGGTCTGTTCCTCACTGTGTGTTTTTGTGCCTTCCAGGATCAGGAGGAGGTTTTTACCAGTGGACGAAGGGAGTGCAAATCCGAGCCAACCTGGACTTACTGCTTGACTGGATTCAAGGCATTGGACTTGGCGAGCAGGCTGCTGAACTCTTCCTCAAGTTATCAACAGCTGTTAACCTGCTTGCCACTCCCAAGGAGACTCTCTTGCAGGTAAATAACACCCTTGCTCATGAACGATCCCTTTGTTGTATTGGGAAACCCCAGATAGCAGCAGAGGCCAATGGTAATTCAACAGTCCAAAGTCTACCAATAGCAGGAGGATTGAGAAAGTTGACATCCTGCACAAAAGAGATTCAGACCAATCGTAACTAATTTGGCTCCCTGTTAGTTTTGTGAGTTCAGTTATTTCTCACATACCCTGCCAAATTCTCATCATCTTTCCTGGATTACATAGAATTTTAACAAGGAAATTTTTTCTCTTAATTTTGTTGGATGTGGGTATCTCTGGCAAGGCCAGTATTCATTACCTTTCCCTGTTGAAGTGGTTTGCTCAGCCATCTCAGGGGCAGGAGTCACATGTAGGCCAGACCGGTAAGGATAACCAATTTCATTCCCTAAAGGAAATGAGTGAACTAGTAGTGACCATGCTCGCCATAAACTAGCTTTACATTCCAGGTTTCATTGAATTCAGATAGGCCCAGAACGTTAGCCTGGGTCTCTGCATTACCAATCCAGTGACTTTCCCACTGTGCTTTCTTCCCCCACCATATCTTATTTCTTATCCTGAACGAGAGCATTATTTTAATCTCTTGTAACTTCTGTGTTCCTGCCCCCTTTTATGAATGTACAAACAAGAGGATTAGGGCAGCACGGTGGCTCAGTGGTTAGCACAGCTGCCTCACAGCGCCAGGGACCCAGGTTCAATTCCACCCTCGGGCGACTATCTGTGTGGAGTTTGCACGTTCGCCCCATGTCTGCGTGGGTTTCCTTCTGGGTACTTCTGTTTCCTCCCACTGTCACAAAGATGTGCAAGTTCAGTGGATTGTTAAATTGCCCACGGTGTCTGGGGATGTGCAGGCTAAGGGGTTAGCCATGGAAATGCAGTGTTACAGGGATAGGGTAGGGGTTGGGTCTGAGTGGGAGGCTGTTCGGAGGGGCAGTGTGGACTCAATGGGCTGAAATGGTCTGCTTCCACACTGTAGGGATTCTCTGATTCTAAGCAAGGACCATTTGGCCCCTCCCATCGACTTCACCATTCAAAGGATAGTTCCAGGCTAACTCTACTTTCCTACCCACAGCTAGTCCTTTGGTCCCCTCGTTAGTCAAGAATCCATCTAACTCTGCCTTCAAAATTTTAAATGACCCTGCCACTTTCCAGGAAAGAGAATTCCAAAGACCTTCACCCTTCTGAGGGAAACAATTCCTCATCCCTGTCTTAATTAGGAGAGGCTTTATTTTTAAACAGTGTCCCCCAATTCTAATCTCTCCCACAAGAGAAAAGATCCTTTCAGCATAAACCCTGCCCATTCCTCTCAGAATATTATATAAACAGCTCTTTGCCAAAGACCAAAAGTAGTATCTGTTTGGTCTGAATTATAAGGCTAACCATTTAAAAAAAAACTGGGTGTATCTCAACGCTGGCTTTTGTTGCCAGACACCTATCCAACCAGTTTGTGATTGTTGACAGAAATTCTGTTTCTGTCACTAACTCTGGGACTGAATTTGACAGCCTCACAATGCTCTGTATGAGATAGTTTCACCTACTCTTTGTACCAAACATTTTAGATTTATCTTATACAAAAGTCCCCTTGTTCTAGACTTCTCAGTAAGTGAGAGCTGCAGGCATAATATTTAGAGATGCCTGCGCCAAGTTATCATTTATTCTTATGACGAAAGCAACTTTGGTTTTTCCAACTTCTTTTTTTGTATTGCATTTCCTTGTACCAGGCAGCTTCCTGATGATCTGTGCTGTCTCAACATCCTTCCTGGAGTGTGGAGCCCAATTCTCCAACTGTAGTCTTGTGAATGTATTATATCATTTGACTTTTATATCCTGACTATTAATCCTATATTTTTCGCCATAGCATTTTTATCAGCTTATTCAGTTGAAGTTCTGCTTTTTGTGTCTTGTCAAGAATCAAAGAATCAAGAATCATAGAATCCCTACAGTGTGGCAACAGGCCCTTCGGCCCAACAAGTCCATGCCGAACCTCAGAGCATCCCATCCAGACCCATTCCACTATAACCCACCTAATCTTCACTTCCCTGAATACTATGGGCAATGTAGCATGACCCATCAACCGAACCTGCATATCTTTGGACTGCGGGAGGAAACTGGAGCACCTGGAGGAAACCCACACAGACATGGGGAGAATGTGCAAACTCCACACAGACAGTTGCCCGAGGGTGGAACTGAACCTGGGTCCCAGGCGCTGTGATGCTGCAGTGCTAATTGAGCTACCATGCTGCCCTGCTGGAATTATAGGAAGGAATAGTATTGTTTTTTTCAAAATCGTATTTTTTTAAAATAAATCCCACTTCGTCCTAGCTACTGTCAGCCCTGAAGAAGGGTCTCTGGAAGCAAAACATTAACAGTGCTTTCTCTCTACAGATGCTGCCAGATCTGCTGAGTTTCCTCAACAATTTGTGTTTCTGAATTTCTTCAGATTTCCAGTATCTACAGTTCTTTGTTTTATTTTACTGTAGTTTCCTTCTTGCTGCCTCCCTCCCTTTTTGAATAAGAGTGTTACAATAACACTTTTTCAGTCCATTGGAACCTTTTCAGAATGTAGGGAATTTTGGAATGTTATAACCAATGGATCCAGTAACTCTGCTGCCGCTTTCTTTAATAAGCTAGGATTTATGTCATCAAGCCCCAGGGACCTGTCTACCTTTGACCCTGACAGTTTGTTTAGTACTGTTTCATTAGTGATGCTGATTGTTTTAAGTTCTTCCTTTCAGAGTCATAGAACATAGAACATAGAAAAGTACAGCACAGTACAGGCCCTTTGGCCCACGATGTTGTGCCATGCAATATTCCTAATCCAAAAATAAAATAACCTAACCTACATTCCCCTCCATTCACTGCTGTCCATGTGCATGTCCAGCAGTCGCTTAAATGCCACTAATGACTCCGCTTCCACGACTGCCACTGGCAAACTAGTCCATGCGCTCACAACTCTCTGGGTGAAGAACCTCCCTCTGACGTCTCCTCTATACCTTCCTCCTAACACCTTAAAACTATGACCGCTCCTGGCAGTCAATCCTGCCCTGTGGAAACGTCTCTGGCTATCGACGCTATAAGTCATGGAGTCATACAGCACAGAAACAAACCCTTCAGTCCAACTAGTCGATGTCTACCATGTTTCCAAACAAAACTAGTCCTACCAGCCTGTTTTTTGGGCCATATCCCTCCAAACCTTTCCTATTCATGTACCAGTTCAAATGTCTTTTAAATATTGTAACTGTACCTGTATCCACCACATTCTCTGGCAGTTCATTCCACACACAAACCACTCTACGTGGGAAAAAGTTGCCCCCACATCCTTTTTAAATCTTTCTCCTTTTGTCTAAAAAATAGGCCCCCTAGTTTTGAAATCCCTAACCCTAGGGAAAAGACCCTTCTCGTTTACCATATCTATGCCCCTTATGATTTTATAAACCTCAATAAGATCACCCCTCAACCTCCTCTACTCCAGTGAGAAAAGTCCCAGCCTTTCCAGTCAATTTTTATAACTCAAACCCTCCATTCCCAGCAACATCCTGGTAAATCTTTTCTGAACCCCCTCCAGTTTAATACCGTCTGTTCTGTAAGAGGGTGACCAGAACTGTACATAGCACCCTATAAGAGACCTCACCAATGTCCTGTACAACCTCACCATGATGTTCCCAACTCCCATACTCAAAGGTCTGAGCAATGAAGGCAAGCATTAAATGCCTTTTTAACCCTCCCGTCAACCTGCGACCCAAATTTTGAAAAATTTTGAAGACCTAAAACCTTGCCTCTCCGTTCTACAGCACAACCATGTTTTAATTTTAAATGTTCCTGCCCTTGTTTATACTACCATAATGCATTAAGTCACATTTATCCAAATTAAACTCCACCTGCTGCTTAGCCTACTGACCCAACTAATCACGATCTCTTTGTAATCTGAGATAACCTTCTTCACTGTCTACTATGGCACCAATCTTGGAAACTTAATCCATTTGCCAAGTCTGTACTCGTGGCTGTGGAATTATCTCTGCTCAACTCTAGCTCTCACCTTCAAGCTGAAATTCAGCATGTTATGATTACTCTTCCCTAGAAGGTCCTTTACTCGGAGATCTTTAATTAATCCCATATTATTGCATAATACCAAATCCAGAATAGTCTGCTCTCTGGTTGGTTCTTCAGTATTTTTCTCCAAGAAATAATCTGTAATGCACACTGTGAACTCTTCTTTGCCAACCTAATTAATCCAGCCGATATGCATATTAAAATCACCTCTTTTACAAGCTCTCCGTACTTTCTGCTTTATACTGTATCCTATTGTGAAACAGCTGCCCAAGGTAATGTTTCCTCGATGTTTTCTGTACAGTGATCAGTGCCAGCGTACTGATCGTGACATTGGCTTTAGATTTCGGAAGCTGCTGCTGTGCATGGACCTCAGAGGCTCATGTCACCACTAGGAAAATTAGAGAGAATGCTAGTGAGGGGAGCTATAGACTACTCACACAAGGGGCTTCTGTTCCTCACCATTTCTTATCTATATCCGGATAGATTTTACGCCTTGATCTCCAAGGACAAAATCCATTCTCATTGGAACACTGATCTAATGTTTACTGAAACATCTACAGACCTCCTTCTCCTTTCTACACTAACCTTCCGAAACTCTCAGTACCTTTCGATATTTAACTCCCAAGCCTGCTCTCACTGCAACCATGTCTTATTAATTGCCACCGAATCATGCCCATTTGTTTCTACTTGCGCAGTTAACTGATTAATTTTATTCCAAATACTTTGTGCATTGAGATGCAAAACTTTAATGTTTGATCTATAATTAAATTTCCCTGCTCTTGTGCGATCCCTTGGTGCAATGTGATTTTCACATGGTCTGTCCCCTCTTTTAGTTTTCTGGTAACAATCAGCCCCATCTCCAACCTGCAGCCCTACCTTTACCTTTTTCATTTTTTTACTTCTCCATGTAACTGAACTCCACCCCTACTATTTAGTTTCAAGCCCTGTCCTCAGCCCTAGTTATGTGATTTGCCAGGACTGTGGTCCCAGCAGGATTCAGGTGGAGCCCATCCCATTGGAACAGCTCACTCCTTCCCCAGAACTGGTGCCAATGTCCCATGAATTGAAAACCGTTTCTCCCACACTAATCTATGAGCCATGCATTTACCTTTTGAATCTTATTGACCCTGTGCCATTTAACTCATGGCCCAGGTAGTAATCTGGAGATTATTGCCTTTGTGGTTCTGCTTTTTAATTTAGCCTTGAGCTGCTCATAATCCTTTAGCTGAGCCTGTTTCTTCTTTCTACCTGTTTCATTGGTAGGTACTTCGACTGTGACATCTGGACCTTTCCCCTCCCACTCCAAGGTCCTCTATAGACCAGATGACACATCCCGAACCTGGGCACCAGGCAGGCAACACAGCCTTCAGGACTCCTGATACTGGCCACAGAGAAGTGCCTATTTCCCTCACTAAATTATCCCTGATCCCAACCACACTTCTTTCTCCCCACTGTTGAATAGCCACCTGTAGTGCTATGGTCAGTTTGTTCATCCTCCCTACAGCCCCCAATCTCACCCACACAGGGAGCCACAGAGACTGTATTGGGTTCTGGTGAGATTGACTTGGAAGGGGGGAGGGGAGTGAGTGAGCAGTAAGCAGGAATGTATTGACAATGGGAGAACAGATTGAGCAGGAAGCCAGAGAGGCTCACTGGAAGTGCGAGGCGGTTTAGGGTGAATTGAATGTGTTGAGAACAGAGATCAGATTTGGAGAGGAAAGCCTGTCCCATTGTTTTTGAAAGGAAGGAGAGTGCCAGTCAGCAGGAAGCTGTCACACTGACCTCAGCACAGAACTATTCTCCCAGGGACAACCCAATGTCTCGATCCAATCAACACAGACCTTTCATCTCATTGCACACATTGGCAGAAGCACTTAGTTGCAGTATCACAGAGAGAGAGAGAGAGACAGAGAGAGAGGGGCGGGCACTAACTGCAAGCAGCTCTGAACACACATGATGAACCCATTGTATCTCAGCAGAGACCTCTGCCACTCACCATGACATACCCAGAAGTGCTGTCCTGCACCAACTTTACTCCTTGTGCCCGCTGCCCATCTGCTTTCCTGGTCTTCCTCCATCCACTGCCAGCTTCGCAACAGCCTTTGCAAATAGACCCAACACCCACACTGTGGCCTCATTCGCCAGCCCTGTCGCCCCCAGTTCCCCAAAACTGTCCTCCCTGTTCACCCACTCATGCTCCCTGTTCACCCGCACGTACTCCGTGTTCACCAGCCCCTCTGTGCGCACACTCGGATCTGTAACTGATGAGTGTTTACTTTCTTTGCAGGCTAATTGGAGGTCTCTGCGCAGTGATTTTTTCAGTTTGAACCCATCGCAGCTCCATCACATGCTGAGGGAGTATAACCCGGGCCGGCCGTGCCCACCGGTGTGGAACCCCGTCCCAGAGGACCAGCAGGCAGCACTGAGAACAGGTGAGCACCTCATTGACGGAGCTACCCCCACATCAGCTAAAAACCTTGCTGCATTGTTTCCACTTCAGGCACTCACTGCAACATCAAACACTCCCAGGACAGGGACAGCACGGGGTTAGTTGCAGAGTAAAACTCCCTCAATACTGTCCCTCCAGCAAACACTCCAAGGACAGGGACAGCACGGGGTTAGGTATGGAGTAAAGCTCTTTCTACACCGCCCCCCATCGTACACTCTCAGGACAGGGACAGCACAGGGTTAGATGCAGATAAAGCTCCTGTGGTTTGGCGTAGCAGGAAAAATTTTCATCATTCTTTACTGGTTTGGAACTTGAGTACTGTCGTAATTAGCCAGTCTCTACTCTCAACCAGTCTCAGTCAGACCGAGCTCATGCTTCAGTTCTGGTTGCTGATCTCATTGTGCAATTTCTTATCAGAGTCCCAAAGAATCCTTTTTTGGATGCTGTGAGAGTGAGGTTTAGCATCATGAGCCACAGTTGCTCTGAATTAAGTAAGGGAGGAGTGGAGTGAGTGAGTGAGGGAGGAATGGAGAGAAGGAGTGAGGGAAGGAGTGTGTGTGTGTGAGGGCAGGATAGAGGGTGTGTGTGAGGGTGTGTATGAGGGAGGAATGGAGAGAGTGAGCGAGTACGTCAGGGAGTGAGTAAGGGAGGAAAAGAGTGAGAGAAGGAAGAATGGAGTGAGTGAGTGAGGGAGGAATGGAGTGAGTGAGTGAGGGAGGAATGGAGTGAGTGAGTGAGGGAGGAATGGAGTGTGAGTGAGGGAGGAATGGAGTGAGTGAGGGAGGAATGGAGAGGAGGAGTGAGGGAGGGAGTGTGTGTGTGAGGGCAGGATAGAGGGTGTGTGTGAGGGTGTGTATGAGGGAGGAATGGAGGGAGTGAGGGAGTGAGTGAGGGAGGGAGCAATGGAGTGAGTGAGTGAGGGAGGAATGGAGTGAGTGAGGGAGGAATGGAGTGAGTGAGGGAGGAATGGAGTGAGGGAGGGAGTGAGTGAGGGAGAGAGCAATGGAGTGAGTGAGTAAGTGAGGAAGTAACTGAGTGAGTGAGTGAAGTGGGTGAGGGATCATGCAATTCCTGCACTGACTTAGCTATTGTGACCCAGTTGGGATGGGCTCTGCTCTGCACACTGCACCCACTGACTGCTCTGTCTCCTTGTTCACAGCTGACATCTTGGAAAGCTTTGACAATCATCCGCCCCTGATCCTGCCTTCTAGCACTTTCCACATCGAACTTGGAAAGCCCATCCCTGACTCCCTGGGCCTCACCTCCCAGTTGGAACGTTTCAAAGAGTTTCTGAAGAGCCTGGAGGAACCAGAGTGTCTGGCAAGGCCTGAACTGAGCAGTGGCAGCCGATCCCCACAGGTAAAATATCATGGGCATTCGGAGGATACAAGCAAGCAAGGACAGTGACTTTGTGTGGAGAGAATCTAACAGAGAAATTGGAGGTTCTTCATGAACAAACTTACTTTGAATATTGTTATGAGTCAGAATGAACCAAATGGCCTTGTGTGCTGTGTGTCATTCTGTGATGGTATCTCCCTCCTGATGATTTTCTAACCAGAGGAAATAATATCCCCAGTGTACTCTTATCAATGCACTTTACAGTTTTAACAGCCTCCCCGAGCATTCTGGCTTCAATAGAAAGTTGCATTGTCGCATTGTCTCACTCATCACCATAGTTTCCCATTCCAGGTTTCTCCCCGAATTGTGAATGATTGAACACTCTGATCAATACCTGTCATGTGCTCCTGTCACCGTTGACTCTGAAGTGAATGCCTCTTCAGAAATGTTAATGGAGATTGGGAAGAGGACGGTGCCACGTGAGCTGCTCTTAAATCTGAGTACCTGCTGTGCAGTATAGTGTTAGCCTGGCAGGTACACAACATGTGTAGAGGTGAACAGCACATCTGGAATTTACATCCTTAATCGCCAGTCAGATCATTGTCCCTTTGATCATTTTAGGAGCAGTCAAGGGCTGTGCTGTGTTACAAAGAAGACTAAAGCTCATAATCATTTGGTATCTGTGCGTTGATGTCTTAATTTATACTGGCAAGACAACAGATATAAAGGAGCACCTGACAGAGGTCATGAATTCACTGTGCAGTGTTACTATAAGTGTTTACATTAAACTCTGCCAGGCTCTGTCACGCTGTGTATAAAGCATGGCATATTCTTGTTACTCTGTGTATGTCCACTAATATTAAACACAGGGTATTTCTGACCTTTATTATTCTGGTACTTCCTGTCTTGAGAATTGTTTAGTGTTTGATTTTCCTTGATACCGGTTTTCTAACCACTGATGATCATTGTGTATGACAAATACAAGCCAATTATCACTGGATTTGATAAATAGGAACATAGGAAGTAACATCAGGAGGAGGCTCACAGGTCTGCACCATTATCCAAACAAATTATGACTGGTCATCTATCTCAATGCCATTTTTTCCCACCATCTCTATATCCCTTCACATCACTAATCTCTGGAGTCCTATCGATTTCTGCCTTGAACATGCTCAATAGTTGAGTATCCACGATCCTCTGAGGAGAGAATTCCAAAGATTCACCATCCTTTGAGTGAAGAAATTCCTCCCCATATGTGTCTGGAATGGTTTGTACCTTATCCTGAGACTGTCCCTGAAAGAACTTTGTGACTTACAGAGACCATCACTTGTTCTTTGAAACACGAAGGAATGCAGATATAGTTTTCTGTGTTACCGTCACAGGGATTAGTCAGGAGAAACTCCAGTGCATTCTCTTGATGGCAAGTATATCCTTCCTTGGACAAGGGAACCAGAACTGTCCACAAGTGTGATTGTATCAATATTCTACACATCTACACCAGACATCCTTGCTCCTGTATCTCAAGGTCAGCACACCATTTGCTGCTTTACTGATTGATGCATCTATATGCTTGGTTTTAGTGATTCATGAACAAGGACATCCAGGCCCCTTTGGATATCAACACTTCCCAATCTTCTCACCATTTAGGGAATTCTCTGCCTTTTTGTTTCTTCTTCTAAGGTAGATAACTTCACACTTATCCACACTATATGTCATTTACTGTGTCCTCGCCATCACTTTGCCTGTGAAATCTCTGCGAAGTCTTCTTACATCCTTCTCACAACTTACATTCCCATTTAGTTTAGTGCCATTGTCAAATTTGGAAATGTTGTAATTAGTCTTTTTATCCAAATCATTTTGGTAGATTGTGAACAATTGTGAACCTAGCAGTGACTCTTGCAGTAACATCTTGCCATCTAGAGAATGGTCTGTTTATTCTTACTGTCTGCTTTCTATCTGTTAACCAATTGGTCTTAGAGTCATACAGCATGGAAACAGAACCTTTGGCCCAGCTCAACTGCACCAACCAAACATCTCAATCTGACTTAGTCTCATTTCACAGGATTTGGCCCATATCCCTACAAACCCTTCCTGGTCATATACCCATCCAGATGCTTTTAAATGTTGCAATTGTACCAGCGTCCACCACCTCCTCTGGCAGCTCATTCCATATACACACCATCCTCTGTGTTAAAAAGTTATCCCTTAGGTCCTTTTTAAAGCTTTACCCTCTGACCTTAAACCTATACCCTCTCGTTTGGATTCCCCGACCTTCGGGAAACTATCTTGGCTATTCACCCCATTCACGGCCCTCATGTTTTATAAACTTCTGTAAGGTCATTGTTCGTGTCTGAGTTTCCAGTGAAAATAATCCCAGTCTGTTCAGCTTCATCCTATAACTCAAACTTACCTGTTCTGGCAACAACCTTGTAAATCTTTTCGGCACCCCTTCAAGTTTAACGACATCCTTCCCGATAGAAGGGTGACCAGAATTGTACACAGTATTCCAAAAGTGGTCTTACCTGTGTCCTGTACAATTGCAACATGACTTCCCAACTCCCAGACTCAAAGCTCTGGCCAATGAAGACAAGCATGCCAGACACCACCTTCACTACCCTGTCTACCTGTGACTCAGGAAGTAGGAACCTACACTCCAAGGTCTCTTTGTTCAACAACATTTCCGAGGCCCCACCATTAACTGTGTAAACCATGCCCTGGTTTGCCTTACCAAAATGGAACATCTCACATCTGTCTAATTAAGCTCTACCTGCCACTCCTTGGCCCCATTGGCCCATCTGGTCAAGGTCATGTTGTACTCTGAGATAATCTTCTTCACTTTCCACTACATCACTTATTTTGATGTTGTCTGCAAATTCTCTAACCATTATCTCCTACATCATATCCAAATCAATAACAGAAATGATGAAAAGCAGTGGACCCAGCACCAATCCTTGTGGCACACCACTGGTCACAGGCCTCCAGTCTGAAAAGCAACCCTCAGAACCCCCTCCAATAACTTGCCTGCCACTGATGTCTGACTTGCCAGCCTATAGTTCCCTGGCTTTTCTTTACAGCCTTTCGTAAATAATAGCACCACGTTGGCCAACACCTCACCTGGGGCTATTGATGACCCAAGTATCTCAGAATGGGGCCTAGCAATCTCTTGCCTAACTTCGCATAATGTTCTTAGAAACACCCACCAGTATATTCTCTCCAAATCCCATAGGCTTAAAATTTGTTTATCACCTGCGTGGGAACATGTCAAAAGCTTTCTGAAAATCCAAAAGGCTAACATCCGCTGGTTCTCCTTTCTATACACTAAAAACAAAACCCTGAAAAAATCCCAACAGGTTTGTCAAAAATGATATCCTGTTCGTAAGTCCATGTTGACTGTCTAAGTTTACTATTCTTTTCTAAATATCCAGCCAGCATATCATTTAGAATGGATTCTGATGTTTTTCTGGTAACTGATGTTAACTTAACAGGAGAGTTGTCCTTTTCCTACATAGTAGGGTTCGCTTTGCGACTTTCTACTCAACAGGAACCTTTCCAGAAACCCATCCCTCATTATCCAGCTCCTTTTCTTTTTAACCTATTATTCTTAAATGAGCAAAATCTCTAATTGTTCAGTTTTTGGTTCTGGTCAATTTCTAACTATGTATTGGCAATTAAATCACACTTAATCACCACTGTTTAATCTTCACATGATCAACTTTGTTACATTGCTGCCTGTCCTTGACTTTGTCTTTTTAACATTATTCTGTATTGTCATTGTATTGAATGCTTGACTTTGCTTTGTTTGCCTTCTTATTTTGCATATTACTTTTCTATTTCCTGTTTCCAGTTTTGCTGACTTCCAACTTGAACTCTGTTTCAGCTTGCCACTTCCCTGCCAATCTAATTTATACCCACCCCAGCAAATCTAGCAAACACACCATCGATCACCGCAAATATTTCAGATTCCCCTGGCTCTGTATGCTACAGATTCCTAGCTTCACACGAAAGAGGAATGATAAATTAGACAGAGTAAATACTTTCCCTTGTGGAACAACCTACAACAAGAGCTCATAGTTTTAAGCGCAGGAATGCAGATTTAAAACAGACACAAGCAGAAATAACTTCTCTCAAAGCGTTGTGAATCTGATGCAGGGACACTCATTAAATTTAAGGTGATGGACAGATTTTTATAAGTAACAAATTGAAAGGTAATGGAGAGTGGGATTGAGGCTGAGATGCGATCAGCCATGACTGAATTGAATGGTGAAGCAGGCTGAAGGGGCTGAATGGCCTGCTCTTGCTCCTAGTTCTGATGTTGTTATGACTTCATGGTCCTGCGTCTGTGGATCTTGGTCCATGGAGAGATGCGGATGAACTGATGGTCTCTGTCTGTCACCGCATCTAAGAGAATCTATTCAATACATTTCACT
This sequence comes from Stegostoma tigrinum, assembly GCF_030684315.1. NCBI lineage: Eukaryota > Metazoa > Chordata > Chondrichthyes > Orectolobiformes > Stegostomatidae > Stegostoma > Stegostoma tigrinum. The sequence continues at coordinate 7,006,272 of NC_081375.1, forward strand.
GATGAGTGTGTAGGGACCACATACAGATTTCATCAAGTACCCTCAGACTCCTAACGCAGTCAATTCCTGATGTTTCTTCACACTTAGATCACTTTCTGTGTTTGTTTCGTAGCAACCAGGAATTGAAAGGGCAAGGATCTAGTGGTAGGACAACATTAACAACAGTCTGAGAGAAGACAGTAAGTATGAAAGTTGTGTAAGCCTGTAGAAAGCAGTAAGAGGACTGAGGGAAGGGAGCAGTTGCACAGGTTTCTGGTTCTAGGACTGAAGATATTCCAAGTGGGAAACAAGCAATGATTCTGCAATTCTGCACAAGACAGAATTAAGACAGAATTCTTTAGCGTTCTCATGTGTGTCTGGTACTCAGTTCAATTTGCATTAGAGATGGTTCTGTATGGACCCTCTCTGTCATAAAGACACTTTTCATCCTCTTTTCACTGTCCTCTTTTGCTAACATCCCGGTTTCCATTATTCATTCTATTTCCATTCCAAGATGAGGCTGAACCCTTTCGCAACAATCTTCAGCCAGAAATGCTGAGTGGACGATCCATCTCTGCCTCCTCCAGTGGTCCCCAACATTACAGATACCAGTCTTCAGCCAATTTGATTCACTCCACGTGATATCAAGAAACGGTTGGAGACACTGGATACTGCAAAGGCTACCGGCCCTGACAACATCCTGGCAATAGTACTGAAAACTTGTGCTCCAGAACGTGCCGCTCCTCTAGCCAAGCTGTTCCAGTGCGGTTACAACACTGGTATCTACCCAACAATGAGGAAAATTGCCCAAGTATGTCCTGTACACAAAAGCAGGACAAATCCAACCCACCAATTACTGCCCCATCAGCTGACTCTCAATCGTCAGTAAACTGATGGAAAGTGTCAGTAACGGTGCTATTATGCAGCACCTGGTCAGCAACAGCCTGATCAGTGCTGCCCAGTTTGGGTTCTGCCAGGGCCACTCAGCTCCAGACCTCATTCCATCCTTGGTTCAAACATGGACAAAAGAGCTGAATTTCAGAGGTGAGGTGAGAGTGACAGCCCTTGACAGCAAAGCTGGATTCAACCAAGCGTAGCATCAAGGAGCCCCAGCAAAATTGGTATCAATGGGAATTGTGGGCATATTCTCCACTGATTGGAGTCATACCTGGCACATAGGAGTATGCTCCAGGTTTTTGGAGGTCAGTCATCTCAGCTCCAGGGCATCTGTGCAGGAGTTCCTCAGGGTAGTGTCCTTGGTCCAACCATCTGCAGCTGCTTCATCAGTGACCTTCTCTCCATCACAAGGTCGGAAGTTGGGATGTTCACCGATGATTAGACAATGTTCAGAACCATGAGCAAATACAGCATTCAAGATGCACTGAACAAATCTATCAGAGATCATTAGACAGTATCTTCCAAGCCTATAACCACTTCCATCGAGAAGGACAAAGGCAGCAGATACATGGGAACACCACCACCTGAAAGTTTCCATCCAAGTCACTCAGTATCCTGCCTTGGAAATATATCACTGTTCCTTCAGTGTCATTGAGTCAAATTTCTGGAATTCCCTCCCTAAGGGCATTGTGGGTCAACCCACAGCAAATGGACTGCAGCAGTTCAAGAAGGCAGCTCACCATCACCTTCTCAACGGCAACTTTAGGGGAGGCATGGCCTAACCAATCACTAGTCTGTTAATCTAGAGACCCAGGTAATGTTCTGGGGACCTGTGTTCGAATCTTGCCATGGAAGATGGTGGAATTTGAATTCAATAAATATCTGGAATTAAAGGGTCTAATGATGACCATGAATCTATTGCCGCTTCTTGAAAAAATCCATCTGGTTCACTAATGTCCTTTGGGGCCAAAACTGCCATCCTTACCTGGGTCTGGCTTACATGTGACTCCAGACCCCCAGCAATGTGTTTGACTCATAACTGCCCACTGGGCAATTAGGGATGGGCAATAAATGCTGCCTGGCCAGCGATGCCCTCATCATATGAATGAATAAAGAAAACTAGGGAATGGGCAATAAATGCTGGTCCAGCTAGTGATGCCCACGTCCCATGAGTGAATAAATAAAGAAAGGATGTGGTGGAGCAAGCTGGGACCTTTCCTTCATTTTAGTAACTCCAGCAAGAAATAATTTCTTGTGCTCTGTTTATTCAAACGCATCAGCATTTAGTAGGAAAGAACTTGTAATTTCCACAGCAGCGTTTATAATGTCCCAACTAGCCTTTCAGCTAAAAAAATACTTCACTGAAGTGTAGCCACTTTGTAATGCAGCAGCTACACAGCAAGATGGCACAGGGAAAGCAGGAGCATCGAGCGAAGATCACTGGAATAATATTCCAGAAACTCAGACTGGTGAGTTGAGTAGGCAGGTACAAAGCCCACCAAGGCAGCTGGTGGGATTTAAATTCAGATAAAACATCTAAAATCAGAAACTAATCTTAAAAATGATGAGTAAATGAGCAACAAATGCTGGCCTTTCCTGTGACACCCACGACACAAAGAAATAAAGAAACTCTGCGATGAGATAATGACCAGCGAGTCTGTATTAGTGATAGTCAATCACAAATAAATATCGAACCCAGAAGTATACGAGGGAGAGTATGGCTGCTGTTCATCAAAACAGTTTCTGTGATCTCCCACATCCACGTGACAGGACAGGTATGGCTTTCATTTAAACAGCCAGAAAGTTGCACCCTCCGACAGTGCGGCGCTCCCTCAGCACTGACCCTCCGACAGTGCGGCGCTCCCTCAGCACTGACCCTCCGACAGTGCGGCGCTCCCTCAGCACTGACCCTCCGACAGTGCGGCGCTCCCTCAGCACTGACCCTCCGACAGTGCGACGCTCCCTCAGCACTGACCCTCCGACAGTGCGGCGCTCCCTCAGCACTGACCCTCCGACAGTGCGGCGCTCCCTCAGCACTGACCCTCCGACAGTGCGGCGCTCCCTCAGCACTGACCCTCCGACAGTGCGGCGCTCCCTCAGCACTGACCCTCCGACAGTGCGGCGCTCCCTCAGCACTGACCCTCCGACAGTGCGGCGCTCCCTCAGCACTGACCCTCCGACAGTGCGGCGCTCCCTCAGCACTGACCCTCCGACAGTGCGGCGCTCCCTCAGCACTGACCCTCCGACTGTGTAGTGCTCACTTAGCACTGACAGTGCATGCTCCCTGTGCAGTGCAGTGGGATGGCCTGCCTGGTTGATATGTTCAAGTCTCTGAAGTGACCGTTAAACCCCTGACTTTCTGTCTGTGCACTGCAATAATACGCTATTTCCGCAGACAGATGGTAATCTCTGTGATTGTTCTGTGACGTCTTGTTGTAGATTCTAAGTGAAGCCCTCATTGTTCACTGTTTAAAATAATAAAGGTGTAGGTTTATGACTGAAATCAGTAGCTGCTGAAATGTATGTGAGTGGATGATGTGAGGTTTGAGTATGAGACACAGTAATCCAGAATCATAAAATCTTACAGCACAAGGAGACTCTGTTTGGTGCATTGTGCCTGCACTGACTCTCTGAAAGATCTCTCCAATTAGTGCCACTCTCTGCTCTTTTCCCATAGTCCTGCAAATTTTTGTTTGAGTATTTATTAGTCTGCAATTTCCTTATGAAAGTTCCTATTGAATCTGCTTCCTCTGCCTTCTCTGGCACAGGTTCTAGCTATCATCTCAAACAAAAGTGTGGTTTTCTCCATGTGTCACATGTCTCTCCCACTTCTTATGCTCATGATTTAATTCCATATCAGCATGTTATCTATCTTCACAATGATAACAATGAAATGACAATTGCTTTGTGCACTGAGATTTCCGTTTGCTGCTTTGTCTTTGCTGAAATTCCATTAACATTGCATCATGTTTCTGTCACTGATTGAAAGTGTTTGTGGCCTTTAAGTCAGTGTTTCCTGTCTTAGCGTCTGCGGAACTTTGTTGAGTCATCCAGAGCAGCTGCATTTAGCCCGAGATCTGACTTTAGATACATTTTTGTATTTTCTTCCTCAGGATTTTGGCAACCAGGAGCTGTATAAATATCCAGCAATATATTGGCGTAGCAGTTTCTGTGGTTTAACTCCCAGAATTCAATTATACTACTCTAACAAATGCTGATTAACCCTTTACCAGCCATAAATGAGGCCCAATGCAACAACAGTCATTCACCCTTGAAGAATGTGTCATAGCAAGGTTAACCTACCCAGCAATTTTTCCTCATACCCCACCAGCTCCTGGTCTACTCTGACCATCTACGTTGTTTTTTCCCGGTGTTCCCAAAGGTACAGTAGATAAATAAAATCCCCGTTGTTGATGGTCTCATTGAATGGATTGGTTTTTACGTAGCAAGGTCAGAATTAGTTACTGTTTTTCAGGGAAGGGGTTAACTACGAGGAGTCACTGTTTATCTGGGGTAGAGATGACACACTGTACCTTATTCAGGGTAAGGGTCCTCACTGTGAATAGCGTGGGTTAGCATTAGCAGATTGGTAGAACCCTAGACACTGATTAGTTGCTGAGTAAGGTGCATTGAATTGAATTGAACAGGAAGTGGTAATGGGCATTTTTTCAGCTGATCTTTGTAATTGTGAAGTTTTGAAAGCCTGGTTAACTGACTGTAACAAATTAAGACACCAAACTGTAATGTGAGAGAGCTGTATTCAGCTTCAGTCTTCTGTTATAATTGGCTATCTGTCACAGGTGAGAATGTTGTCTTCGACTACTCAAAGGTGGCTGACGATGCTGTTTTGGGATCTGCTGACTTTCTGCCACATTGAACATCTGCTGTCCTGTGGGATGTCCGGTTATGTGTCATGAATACGTGTCATTACTTGTTCTTTCTCTGTTCTTGCTTTTCCTCTTTGCAATTATTGGGTTTCAACATGCTGTAGTCCTTCCAACAGATTCTGCTTCTGTTTGGTTCAGTGCAGGATGATAGCCTCCCAGGAGCTGACGTTAATGTTGAACATTTTCATGTTGGTTTTCTGCACGTCCTTGAAGTGCTTCATTTGTCCTCCCCTAGTGAATATGCCCTGACTAAACCCAGTGAAGCTGATAGTGGGTCATTGTCGGCTTGCTGTTTGTGCAAGCACACTGATGTTGGTGTATCTGTCCTCCCACATGTAGTCTCTCCCAGCCGAGATGCTGATGGTATAACTGCAGTGTTTTGAGGCACCTCTTGTCCCTGCAACATTGTCCATCTTTCGTCCTCACACTGAGGGGTAGAGATATCCTGATGTCACAGATTTAATGTCACAACTTTCAAACACTTGCTTCCTCAGGTGGGCAAAGACTGCTCCAGCAAGCTGCAAGTGATGCAGAGTTTCTGTCAAGGCAAACCTTCTGTGAAGGAAAAATTCCAAGATACTGGAAGCCTTCTGCATTTCCCTGGCCCTCAAAGTGAATCCGAATCGATGGGCCTGGAGCTCATGTATTTCTGGCTTGCTGTTGGGAAACTATGATCTTCTAACCATTGAGTGCGAGTCCTACCTTCTCATCTTCCTCAGTAAATACATTGGAAATTCTCGAAGATCCATGTCCAACAAAGCAGTTACTACAGTATTGTCTGTTGATGCTCAGTGAGTGTGTTTTGTTATTGATTGAAGTTGTCCAACATAAAAAAGTTTACCGTCCATTTAATAAATAACCTGTACAGCAGCAGGGGACTTTGCCTCTATTCAGACATAGCCTGATAGCTAGGAAAATCAGAAGAAGAATTGGTGCGATGGCACAACTTGTTTGACTCCTATTTTAACCTTAAAGGGCTCTGGAATGGATCAGTTGCTAAAGATCATCACTTGCATATTATCATGAAACAGGCATAAGATGGTGATGAATTTTGAAGGATATCCGTACTTCAGAATTTCCCAGAGTTGACATTAATCTTTGTCAAGTTGAGAAAGATGTCATGCAGAAAGTTGATGTTGTTTGTGACATTCCTGTTCTTGCTGAACTGTAGAAATCATGTCAGTTATGTCTCTTGATTGTGTAAATCCACATTGAGATTTCTCGGAAGAGGAGTGGGCTATTCAATCAGATTTTGACTGATCATCTACCTCAGTGCCTCAATAATGTCTCACATTATCTCCATGTGTCTTCGTATCATTAGTCACCAGAAGCTTGTTGACTGTTGTCTTGAATGTGCTCAATAATTGAGCTTCCATGAAGCTTTGAGGCAGAGACTTCCAAAAATTCACTGCTCTCTTCAAATTTCTCTTCATCTCAACTCTAAATGACCTGCTCCTGATTTTGAGATTATGTCCCTTAGTTCTAAGTTCACCTTCGAGGTAAAACATTCCATCTACATCTGCTCTGTCATGCCCTTCAAGAATTTTGTAAGTTTTTAATTAGGCCACCCTCGTTAGAATAATAGAATTTTACAGTAAAGAAGGTTCCAGAGCTCTTTGGCCCATTATGCCTGTACCAACTCCCAAAAGAGCTACCTAGCCGTTTCTCTGTAGCCCTCTAACTTCATCACTGTCAAATATATATCCAGCTCTCTTTTGAAATTACCAATGGAATCAGCCTGCACCACTGTCCCAGGCAGCGCATTCCAAATCCTAACAACTCTCCGAGTAAAGAAGTTTCTCCTCATCTCACTCCTAGCTCTCTTGTTGACATTTTTGAAGTTGTGACTGTCTGGTTACTGACATACCAACTAGTGGAAACAGAATATCCTCTTTATGCTGTCCAAATTGTGCATCATTTTGAACTCCTCAATAAGGTCTCCTCTGCTAGAAGGGGAATAAACCCAATCTCTCTAATCTTTTCTTGTATCGAAAGTCCAAAATGTCTGGTATCATTCTAGTAAATCTCCCTTGTATGCTCTCCAGACCTTTAACATCTTTCCTTGAATGAGGTGCCCAGAACTGAACACACTACTCTAAATGTTGTCTGACCAATGATTTGTAGAAGTGTTACATCACTTCCTTGATTGTATACACTATGCCTCTATTTATAAACACAAGGATCCTATAAACCTTAACAACTGTTTCAACTTGCCTGGCCACTTTCAGAGAATTGTGTACATGAACCCTGAGGTCCCTCAGCTCCTGTACTCCTGTCACAGTTATACTATTTAAGCCTGTATTGTCTCTGTGTGTTTCTTGTACCAAAATGCTTTACCTTACATTTCCTTGTATTGAAATCTCTCTGCACATTTGCCAACAAGTCAATATCACTCTGAAGTGGCTCAGCATCATTCTCACAATTCACTATTCTCCCTAGCGTAATATCATCTGCAAATTTAGAGATTTTGTCCTCGACACCCATCTCCAAAATTTTAAAATAATCAAAAAGCAAGGGTCCCAATACCAATTACTGGGGAATATGGCTTTCAACTCAACACTTTCAATCTGAGAAATGCCCATCTACATCTAACCTTCTGTTTCCTATCCTTTAGCCAACTTCTAATTCATGTTGCCAAGGACCTCTCAGTCCCAGTCCCAAACATTTCTAATTTGCCAACCAACCTGCCATGGGGCACTGGAAGTCCAAATATACAACATCTGCAGCACTACTGTAGTTTCCTGGGTTATCCTTTGTCCCTTTTCTTAAGCAACAGCTTCACATTAGCAAACTTCGAGACCCTTGGGACTAATCCTGTATTCAGAGAAAATTCCTGTCAATGGCTCCACAATTTGCCTCCTACCTGTCAGCAATCTAGGATTGATCCCATACGGACCTGGTGACTTCTCGACCTGGAGTGCTGCCAGCATTTTTAGCACCTCTTCCATATCCATCACTATACTGCTCAATTGCTCAACACCCACTACAGGCCATTTTCACCATCTTCTAATTTGGTGAGAACAGAAACAAGATATTCATTTCGTATCTCTGCCATACCCTTTGCTTCAGGGAACAGCTTACCCTGCTTGTTCCTTATGGGCCCCATTCAATTCATCACTAATATGGTACTGTTAATATGTTTGTAGAACATTTTACTATTTGTCTTAGCTCAGCCTGACACCCTGTCTTTATGTTTCCTCTTCCCTATTCCAGCCTTAGCCTTTCTCCTACATTTCAGATACTCTTCCTGATTCCCTATTACTGTTATTATTCTGGTGTGCATCATATTCTTCCCTTTCTCTGCCTTATTTTCTCATTAATATCATGAGTCATCCAGGATCCTCTAGCTTTGGATACTATATATTTATTTTTTATGGGTATGCACTTAACTTGCACCCTCTCTTTTGGAAATCTCACTTGTTTATCCACCAAAATGCATTTCTAATCAACATGCTCCTTTTCAACTTTAGTTCCCTAAACTCTGCCCTTTTCCAGTCTGAGTCCTTAATTGTTGACTGATTTTTAAAATCTTTTTCTGACTTATTAAACCTTCATTACGTAATGATCACTATTTCCCAAATGGTCCCCCATTTGAGGTTCTCCACTTGGCCTCCACGAGGACTAGATCCAGCACAACTTCCTTGCAGGTAAGACTGGAAATGCACTGCCCTCATAAGGTTCTCCTGCGCACATTGCAGGAATTTCTCCCCTTCCATGCCCCACTCTACCTTTTCCCCCAGTTTACCCTAGGTTATTGAAATCACTAACTATCACAACCCTACTTCAAACCATACAATCCCTACATTTGGAAGCAGGTCATTTGGCCCACTGAGACCACATGTCCCTCCAGAGAAATTCCCAGGCAGACCCCACTCTATCCTCATAACCCTGTATTTCCCATTGCCAATCCACCTAACCTGCACATCTATGGCCTGTGGGAGGAAGACTGAGCACCCAAAGAAAGCCCACACAGACACAGGGAGAATGTGCAAAAACAAAGTTGCTGGAAAAGCTCAGCCGATCTGGCAGTAGGGTCACCGGCCCCGAAACATTAACTTCGATATTTTTCTTCACAGATGCTGCCAGACCTGCTGAGCTTTTCCAGCAACTTTGTTTTTGTTCCTGATGTACGGCATCCGTAGTTCTTTCACTTTTTATGTGCAATCTGTACACAGTCATCCAAGCCTGGAATTGAACCCATATCTCTGACAGTGTGAGGCAGCAGTGCTAACCACTGAACCATTGTGCCGCCCTTGGCCTGCAGATTTCTAAAACTTTTGCTGACAAGTGCTCTCTTCTACTTGCACCCCACTATTCTTTAAAGCTCTAGGGCATACAGATTGGGGAGGAATTCATTAGCAAGTGTTCTGAGTCAGTTCAGAGGGTTCTTGTAATGCTCTTGCCTGCAATGACATGCAGCAAGATCTCTCTAAGTTCCATTGTTGAATTTGTTTGCTTTTGTTTTGAAGACTGCCACAATTATGATGTCCTTAAGATCATTCAGGGCTTCCTGTTCATTCCACATCTGGAGGATAAGGGCATGGAGTTGGACTGCTGTATCAGCAGGAATTCCATCACCTTCTTTCATGATGGTCTAGATGAGTTGAACAAGTTCCAAGCTTCACTTCAGTGTTCCTCAGACAAGTCCTCTAAGTTCTCAGTGCTACTGCTCAGGCATTGGCCACAGATAGAGAGAACACTGGCCAGTTTTATTTGAAAGATTACCATTAGTATTGGATCAGACTGAACATGTATGTTTCAAAGGAATACCTACTGCAGCTCGAGGACTATCTGCACATAATGGATAGGGCAATCTTCACACTCTGGGCACTGGAAGGATTTAGGGTTTGGATTCACAAAATATTAGAAATAGCACCTCAAGTGAGATAAACCAAAAACTCCACTCAGTGCAGAGTTTTACGGGAAGAGGTTTCAAGTCGAGGAATGATAATGTACCTTCCAAACCGCAGGATACTGCAAAGTACTTGGCAGTTAATGAAATGTAGCCATTGTTGTAATAAGGGAAGATTCATGAGCAACAGAGATGCCGGGAGAGAGAGACCAAGAGCATAGACTGAGACATAGGGAAGAAAAAGAGAATTGGCCAAACAGAAAGCTTTGCATGGAATGTATACGAATTTTCAGAGGCATTTGATAAGATGCCATACATTAGAATATTTAATAAGGCTAGAGCCCATGGTGTTGGAGGTGATGTAGAGGATTGGCTAACAAATAAGACAACAGAGAGTTGGGCTTGGAGGATATTTCCAGGATGACAACCTTAAACTGATGGAGTACACAGTGCTAAGATCACTATTATTTACAATATATATTAATGACCAGCTGCCAGAGGAAGTGGTGGAGGCTGGTACAATTACAACAGTTTAAAAGCATCTGGATGGGTATATGGAATGGGAAACATTTAGAGGGATATGGGCCAAATGCTGGCAAATGGGACTAGATCAGTTTAGCATATCTGGTTAGCATGGACAAGTTGGACTGAAGGGTCTGTTTCCATGTTGTACAGCTCTATGGCTCGATGAAAAGTGAATGTACGGTAGCTATGTTTGCAGACGGCAGGAGAATAGGTGGGAAGGCAAGTGCTGAAGATGACACAAAGACTCTGCAGAGGGATATAGACAGATAAAACTTGGCAGATGAGATATAATGTGAGGAAATGTGAGATTATGCTCTTCAGCAGAAAGAATAGAGTAGCTGAATATTTGTTAAATAGAGAAAAATGGCAGAAAGCTACAGAACAGAGGGATTTGGGAGTCCTTGTGCCTGAATCACAAAACGTTAATTTCCAAATTCATTGGGTGATAAGGAAAAGACATAGAATGTTGGCTTATATTTCAGAGGGAATGATGTGTAAAAGTAGGCAGGTCTTGCAAAATGACACAAGACACTAGTTATTGCCATAGCTGGAATGCTGTGAACAGTTTTGTGCCCCATCTCTACAGAATGACATACTGGCATTGGAGGCAGATCAGAGAAGATTCACCCGGCTGATCTCAGGTATTGAGGGACTGGTCAATGAGGAGCGGTTGAGTAAGTTGGCCTTGAATATCAAAGAATGAGAGGTGACCTTATTGAAACACACAAGATTCTTAGGGGACCAGACAGTGTAGATGCAGGAAAGTTGTTTCCCCCGTCAGAGAGTCTAGGACCAGAGGGTATCACCTCAGACTTAGCTGGTGCATTTTTAAGACAGAGATGGGGAGACGTTTCTTCTCTCAGACGGTAGTGAATTTGTGCAATTATTTAATGCAGAGGGTTGTCGAGGCTGGGTAAATAAGTATATTTAAAGCTACAATAGACAGATTTATAACTATGAAAAAAATCAACGGTTAGGACATAGAACATTGAACACTACAATGCAGTACAGGCCCTTTGGCCCTCAATGTTTCGCCAACCTGTGAAACCAATCTGAAGCCCATCTAACCTACACTATTCCATGAGGGAGAGATAGAGATAGACAGGATGAGCGATCAGAGATTGGGCGTGAATTAAGAGACAGCTAAACCTTGCATTTCATCGAGATCTACTTAGCAAATCTTTTAAAAGTCTCATACTATTCATTTTAATGTGTCATCACTTTGGACTGGGATAGTCAGAGGTGTAACGTTGAAGCTGATGCCGTGCATTTTGCGAGTTGATTTGATTTCCCTTTCTGATTTTGTGGGTCATTCAGCACCAGAGAATGTGGTAGCTGATGTTGAGGGACCCCTTTCTCCCTCACCCATCGAATTCCTGAGCACACTTTGTAGTACCCAGTCAGTGAGTTAGCAGCAAGGAGCTGACCTACAGGCTTCATGAGGCCTGTGAGATTCCAAACATGGCTGGTGCTCGTCTCAAAAACTGACTTCTGTTAAAGCACTCATCTGAGTGAGGAGAAAATCCGCACTGTAGGGCAAAATCAGTTAATTATTGAGGAGAAATTGCTTCTCTCAAACGATCGTGAACCTGTGGAGTTCACTCCCCCAGTTTGCAGTGGATGCTGGGACATTTTGTATCTCCTCCTTAAATTTACTCAGCGGCTTGGTTAATAATTAGCTAAAGAGTTATGGAGAGCAGGACAGTGGAGTTTGAGGCCAAGATGAGATCAGCCTTGATCATATTGAATGGTGGAACAGGCTCGAAAGACTGAATGGCCTAATCCTGCTCCTGCCTCTTTTGTTCTTCTGAATGAGGTCAGTCTTGGCCACAGGATCCCACAGCGGATCTACCACCACCCATCTGATCCTGACATTTCTTGCAGGATCCCTTTTTGAGGCGTATGGACAGATATGTGGAGCTTATGCTTTCAGACGCCATAACTGAGCAGTCAGACCAGTAATCCTGAAAGGACTGGTTCCAGAAAGTGAGGTTTAACTGATGAATTCGTAACTCTTTGTAATGTCATCCATTCTGTTTCAGAATGCAGAAGCTGGAACAGGAACACCGGGAGTTGGAGCAGGAACAGGAACAGGAACACCAGGAGCTGGAGCAGGAACAGCAGCACCGGGAGTTGGAGCTGGAGCAGGAACAGGAACACAGGGAGCTGGAGCAGGAGAAGGAACAGGAACACCTGGAGCTGGAGCAGGAACAGGAACAGGAACACTGGGAGCTGGAGCAGGAACAGGAACAGGAACACCAGGAGCTGGAGCAACAGTTCCTGAAATTGGAGTGGGAGTTGGGGCAGGTGTGAAGGTGCCCAGTTCTGCAGATGTTTCTGGGCAGTGTGCCATTCAGGACACCAGCCATCGCTCCAGCTCCGTGTGTGAAGGGAAGTACCGACAAATGGGCCATTCTCTGTTCCACAGCCATGCCCCAGGTAGCCTTCGATCCTGCCAGGCAGAGCTGGCACAAAAGCTGAAGAGCCTTGAGCTCCAGAACAGTCTCCCTGGGCAACAGGACATTGGTCAGAAGAAGTTGGCACTGGATCCCTCCTGCCTACTGACCCCACCAAACACACCACAGATACTGGAGCTGGCTGAGGCTGAGAATGATCCCATGGAGCTGGCCTGCAGGAGGATGGTAAATGGTGACCGGCTGGAGCCATGTAATGGGAGCACTCTGGAAGGTAAGACCGCTGATCAGGCCTGGTTACTGACCCCAGGGCCAATTTTAAAAAAAGGTCCTCCCAGTTAGAACAGAAGACCATTAGATATGGGTGCACAATTAGGCCATTTGGCTCATCAAGTACAAAGAACAGTACAGCACAGGAACAGGGTCTTTGGCCCTCTAAGCCTGCGCCAACACATTTTGCCCTATGGTACTAAAACTGTCCCCACTTACAGGATCAGTATCCCTCTATTCGCTTCCTATCCATGTATTCAACCAGGAGTTTCTTGAATGCTGCTATTTGTGTCTGCTTCCACCATCTCCTCTGGCAGTGCATTCCAGGCTCTCACCTCCCTTTGTATGCAAAACTTGCTTTGCGCATCACTTTGAAACCTCACCCCTCCTCAGACTTTGAACCTGTGTCCCCAAGTAATTGAAGCCTCCGCCCTGGGAGAAAACCTCATACTTGCCAATCTATCCATGCCATTCACAATCTTATAAACTTCTGTCAGGTCACCCCTCAATGGACCATTTCTGAAGAAGGGTCACGGCCTGAAACATCATCTTGCCTGCTGTGTTCCTCCAGCTCCACACTCTGTTATCTCAGACTCCAGCATCGGCAGTTCTTACTATCTCAACATCCGGGTAAACCTTTTCTGTACCCTCTCCAAAGCATCCACATCCTTTTGGTAGTCTGATGACCAGAACTGTATGCAATATTCCAAGTGTGGCCTAACTAAAGTTCTATAAAGCTGCAGCATAACTTGCCTATCCTTATACTCAATGCCCTTCCGATGAAGGGGGTTTAAAATTGATTCAGAGATAGAACCTTGTTGTCCCTTCCAATGAAGGCCTTTTTTACTGCCTTATCTACCTGCACTGCCACTTTCAGTGTCCTGTGGACCTGCACACCCAGATCCCTCTGCATATCAATACCTCTAAGGATTCTGCCATTCACCATATAATTTCCACCTGTACTTGACCTTTGAAAATGCATCACCTCACATTTGTTTGGATTAAACCCCATCTGCCATTTTTCTGGCCAAGCCTCCAACTGATCCATATCCTGCTGTATCCTCTGACAATCTTCCTCACTATCTGCAACTCTATCAATCTTTGTATCATCTGCAAACTTATTAATTAGACCAGGCACATTTTCCTCCAGATTATTTATGTGGACCACAAACAGCAAAGGTCCCAGCGCTGATCCCTATGAAACACTACTAGTCACATCCCTCCGCTCCAAAGAGCATCCTCCCACCGTTACCGTCTGTCTCCTGTGACTAAGCTAGTCTGCACCACTATTCGATCACGGCTGATATGTTTCCCAATCCCAATCACCCTCTTTCTCCCAATAACCTTTAACCCCCATTATTAATCAAGAACCTGTTTATCTCTGAAGGAAAAACACTCAGTGATTTGGCCTCCACAACCCTCTGTGGCAATGAGTTCCACAGATTAGTCTGAAGACATTTCTCCTCATCTCCATTCTAAAAGGTTATCTCTGAGGCTGTGCCCTAGGCTCCTAGTCTCTCCTACTAGTGGAAACAGATTCTCCATGTCCGCTCTATCCAGGCCTCTTAGTATTCTGTAAGATTCAATCAAATCTCTCCAAATCCTTCTCAACTCCATTGAGTACAGACACAGAGTCCTCATGTGAAAGTATTTCATTCCTGAGGCCCACAACTGCTCACAGTGTTCCAAATGTAGCCTGACCAGAGCTTTATACAGCCTGAGCAGTACATCCCTGCTCTAGTGTTCCAGCCTTCTCAAAATTAATGCTAACATTGCATTTGACCTCCTAACTGCCAACTGAACCTGCCTGTTAACTTTAAGAGAATCCCGAACTAGACCCTTTGTGCTTCAGATTTCTAAAGCCTTACCATGTTTAGAAATATTCTACATCTCCGTTCTCACTACCAAAGCGCGTAACCGCACATTTTCCCACATTGTATTCCATCTGTCACTTCTTTGCCACTGTCCTAGCATGTCCAAGTGATTCTACCGCCTCCCCGCTTTCTCAACACTACTTGTCTCTCCACATATGCTTGTGTCATCTGCAAAATTAGCAACAATACCCTCAGTTCCTTCATTCAGATCTTTAATGTATAATGTGAATAGAATTGGTTTCAACATGGACCTGCAGAACTCCATTAGCCACAGGATGCTATCCTGTAAAAAATCTCTCTTTCCCCATTGTGTGTCTTCTGTCAGTCAGCCAATCCTCTATTCATGTCCGTACCTTACCCCTAACAGCATGGGCTTTCTCTTATTTAGCAGCTTCCTGTGCGGCACCTTGTCAAACACCTTCTGGAAACTCAAATAGATCACATCCACTGGCTCTCCTTAGTCCAATTTGCTCATTACTTCCTCAAAGAATTTGAACAGATTTGTCAGGCATGACGGCTCTTTGACAAAGCCATGCTGACACTGCCCTATTTTATTGTGTATTTCCACATACTCCATAATCTCATCCTTCATCATGATCTCTAAAATCTTACCAATGGTGGAGGTCTGTCTAACCAGCCTATATCTTCTGCTTTCCTCCTTTCTTAAACATTATATTGAGTCATTTTCCAATCCTTTGGGACCATCCCTGTCTCCAGAGATTCCTGAAAGATCATCACTAATGCCTTTACAATCTCCTCAGCTATCCCCCTTCAGAACTCGAGGGCGTAGTTCAACTGGTCCAGGTGATTTATCCACCCTCAGACCTTTCAGCTTTCTCAGCACTTTCTCCTTAGTGATGGCCGCTTCACCTCTGCCCCGACTCTCATGAAGTCCTGGTATGCTGCTGGTGTCTTCCACTGTGAAGAGTGATGCAAAATACCTATTCAGTTCCTCTGCCATTTCTTTATTCCCCATTACTGCTTCACCAGCCTCATTTTCCCTGCCTTCACGTGTCCGCCCCTTAGTTTGTTTCTTCTTCCTTGGGATGTATTTCTCCTGTGCCTCCCAAATTACCCCCAGAAACTCCTGCCGTTGCTGCTCTACCCTCTTCCCTGCGAGGATCCCCTTCCAATCATCTCTGGCCAGCACCTCCCTCATGTCTTTTTAATTCCCTTTACTTAATTGTAACAGTGTTACATCTGATTCTACCTTCTCCCTCACAAACTGCAGGGTGAATTCCATCATATTATGGTCACTGGTCCCTCAGGGTGCTTTCATCTTTAGCTCCCTACCCAAGTCTACCTCACTACACATCACCAGATCTAGAATTGTTTGTTGCCTAGTGGGCTGTACCTGTTCCAAAAAAACTCTTGTAGATATTTCACAAATTCCTCTTTTTGGGATCTACTACTAACCTGATGTTTCCCAGTCCACCTGCATGTTGAACCATTCCAATGGTTGTTGTAATGACATCTTTTTTAGATGCCTTTTCTATCCCCTGATTTATTTTCTTTCCCACATTCTGACTACTGCTAGGAGTCTTGTACACAATTCCCAACAGGTAGAGTTAAGGAACTGCAAAGGGTACAGAAATATTCACTAGTTCATTATTTAACCCCATAATCTTAAAGAACTGTGTAAGGTCATCCTCAGCCTGTTCAATCTATCCTGAAGTATATGACTTCTCAGTTCAGGAATTGCTTCCAATAATTGTAACGCATTTTCTGTGCATCAGCTTGTGGGACTCAAGTCTGGTCTGTTCGCTGGAGGCAAATTTAATTGAGGTCACCAAGACAGAAAGAATCAGACAGTTAAAAGAAGTGAAAAGGTTCTCAGAACTGTGGGGAAACAGTGAGTTTCTCTGACAGAGCGTTAACAAGGAAACAGTAGGCTGACTGGCCTGTTCTGCTGTGACCATTTCATGATTTTAACTGCATTAGATTTAGATACTCTCTGGAAAGGACAGCACAGGATTAGATACAGAGGAAATTTCTGTCTGAGATGGATCCCAGATTCAATTTGTACTGAATAATTAGCAAAGAATTCTAAATCCCCCCTCTGTCTCTGTTTGTTCTGTTACTCTCTTTCTCCATTTTCTTTTCTCTAATCTGATCTTCGGACTGTTCTTCCAACACTATTTATCTCTTGATCGGATCTCTGCCGCTTGCTCTCTGTCTTCCCAATCTCTCTTGTTGTTTCTTTCTCTTCCTGCCATTCTGTATCTCTCTCCCTTTTTATGTGTCGCAGCACACGGTTAACAGGTTACCACCACTCCTTGGCATGAACCAGTGCCCTCATTAATGCTAGTGGCAGGAACAATAGCCTTGGCCATCCAGATTCTGGTCACTTCTGGAGAAATCTGATCAGGTCATGCCATGTTGCAGTCACTCTGTTCAGCAAAGCTGGGCTACATGCCTCATGCTGGTATCAGAGATAATGGGAACTGCAGATGCTGGAGATTCCAAGATAATAAAATGTGAGGCTGGACGAACACAGCAGGCCAAGCAGCATCTCAGGAGCACAAAAGCCGACGTTTCGGGCCTAGACCCTTCATCAGAGAGCTCTCTCTGATGAAGGGTCTAGGCCCGAAATGTCAGCTTTTGGGTTCCTGAGATGCTGCTTGGCCTGCTGTGTTCATCCAGTTCCACACTTTGTTATCTTCCACTATCATCCATATGGTTATCCAGTGACCATTTAAGTGCCCTTAAAGTTGGCAAGTCTACTACTGTAGTATCAGAGATAATGGGAACTGCAGATGCTGGAGAATCCACGACAACAAAATGTGAGGCTAGATGAACACAGCAAGCCAAGCAGCATCTCAGGAGCACAAAAGCTGACGTTTCGGGCCTAGACCCTTCATCAGAGAGGGGGATGGGGTGAGGGTTCTGGAATAAATAGGGAGAGAGGGGGAGGCGGACCGAAGATGGAGAGAAAAGAAGATAGGTGGAGAGAGTATAGGTGGGGAGGTAGGGAGGGGATAGGTCAGTCCAGGGAAGACGGACAGGTCAAGGAGGTGGGATGAGGTTAGTAGTAGATGGGGGTGCGGCTTGGGGTGGGAGGAAGGGATGGGTGAGAGGAAGAACAGGTTAGGGAGGCGGAGACAGGTTGGACTGGTTTTGGGATGCAGTGGGTGGAGGGGAAGAGCTGGGCTGGTTGTGTGGTGCAGTGGGGGGAGGGGACGAACTGGGCTGGTTTAGGGATGCAGTTGGGGAAGGGGAGATTTTGAAACTGGTGAAGCCCACATTGATACCATTCGGCTGCAGGGTTCCCAGGCGGAATATGAGTTGCTGTTCCTGCAACCTTCGGGTGGCATCATTGTGGCAGTGCAGGAGGCCCATGATGGACATGTCATCTAAAGAATGGGTGGGGGAGTGGAAATGGTTTGCGACTGGGCGGTGCAGTAGTTTGTTGCGAACTGAGCGGAGGTGTTCTGCAAAGCGGTCTCCAAGCCTCCGCTTGGTTTCCCCAATGTAGAGGAAGCCGCACCAGGTACAGTGGATGCAGTATACCACATTGGCAGATGTGCAGGTGAACCTCTGCTTAATGTGGAATGTCATCTTGGGGCCTGGGATAGGGGTGAGGGGGGAGGTGTGGGGGCAAGTGTAGCATTTTCTGCGGTTGCAGGGGAAGGTGCCGGGTGTGGTGGGGTTGGAGGGCAGTGTGGAGCGAACAAGGGAGTCACGGAGAGAGTGGTCTCTCCGGAAAGCCGACAGGGGTGGGGATGGAAAAATGTCTTGGGTGGTGGGGTCGGATTGTAGATGGCGGAAGTGTCGGAGGATGATGCGTTGTATCCGGAGGTTGGTAGGGGGTGTGTGAGAACGAGGGGGATCCTCTTTCGGCCGTTGTGGCGGGGGCGGGGTGTGAGGGACGTGTTGCGGGAAATACGGGAGATGTGGTCGAGGACGTTCTCGATCACTGTGTGGGGGAAAGTTGCGGTCCTTGAAGAACTTGGACATCTGGGATATGCGGGAGTGGAATGTCTTGTCGTGGGAGCAGATGCGGCGGAGGCGGAGGAATTGGGAATAGGGGATGGAATTTTTGCAGGAGGGTGGGTGGGAGAAGGTGTATTCTAGGTAGCTGTGGGAGTCGGTGGGCTTGAAATGGACATAAGTTACAAGCTGGTTGCCTGAGATGGAGACTGAGAGGTCCAGGAAGGTGAGGGATGTGCTGGAGATGGCCCAGGTGAACTGAAGGTTGGGGTGGAAGGTGTTGGTGTTGCAGGCAGGGCATTCCATGCCCTTACAACTCTGAGTAAAGAACCTACCTCTGACATCTGTCCTATATCTATCACCCCTCAATTTAAACCTATGTCCCCTCGTGCTAGCCATTGCCATCCGAGGAAAAAGGGGAGGTTTATCAGAATGATTCAGGGATGAAGGGCTGGTCATATAAGGAACGATTGAGGACTCTGACTCTGTTGGAGTTTAGAAGGATGATTGAAACTTACAGAATACAGAGAGGCCTCATAGCAAGCAAGAACTGCAGATGTTGGAATCAGAGTCAATACAGTGCAGAGCTGGAGGAAAGCAGCAGGTCAGGCAGCATCAGAGGAGCAGGAAAGCTGATGTCTTGGGTCAGGACCCTTCTATCAGGTGGTGACTCTTCCTGATGAAGGGTCCTGACCCGAAATGTCAATTTTCCTGCTCCTCTGATGCTGCCTGACCTGCTGCATTCCTCCAGCTTCACACTGTATTGATACTCAGTGGCCTGGATCGAATAGACATGGAGAAGACATTTCTCCTAGTAGGAGAGACTAGAACCTGAGGGCATATCAGAGTGAAAGGACAACCTTTTTGAACTGAGATGAGGAAGAATTTCTTCAGCTGGAAGTTGGTGAATCTGTGGAACTCATGGGCTGTGGAGGCCAAGTCACTGAGTGTCTTTATGACTGAGGTGGATAGGTTCTTGATGAGTAAGCGATCAAGGGTTTTTGGGAGAAGGCAGGAGAATGGGGTTGAGAAACATATCAGGCCTGATCAAATGGCGGAGTAGACTCTATGGGTCAAATTGCCTAATTCTGCACCTGTATCTTATAGTCTTAAGGTCCATAGCCTTATGGACTTCCAGGTATGCTTTAATGCTTCAGAATCCATGAAGGTGGAGTGAGCTCTGTGTGAGTGTTAACTGTAACACTGATGTCAATTTATCTGGTTTGGGTTCAAACACATACAATATGTTTCAGATTGGGCTGAAAAGTGACAAGTAACATACATGCCACACAAGTGCCAGGGCAATGACCATCTCCTATAGGAGAGAATCTAACTGTGCCCCTTGATGTTCAAAAGCATTACCATTGCTGCATCTCCCACTGTCACATTCCTGAGGATTACCATTGACCAGAAACTCGACTGTACTAACCATTTAAATACAGTGACTACAAGAGCAGGTTACAGGCTGGAACTTTGGTGAGTAACTCACCCCATGT
Organism: Stegostoma tigrinum; assembly: GCF_030684315.1. Taxonomy (NCBI): domain Eukaryota; kingdom Metazoa; phylum Chordata; class Chondrichthyes; order Orectolobiformes; family Stegostomatidae; genus Stegostoma; species Stegostoma tigrinum. The sequence goes on from NC_081375.1 coordinate 7,026,396, forward strand.
CTCTCAAACATCTGTCCACCATCGACAAGGCACAAGTCAGGAGTGGGATGGAACACTCCCCACTTGCCTGGATGGGGGCAGCTCCAACAACACTCAAGGAGCTCAACACCATTGAAGACAAAGCAGCCACTTGATTGGCACCACATCCACAAGCATCCACTCCCTCCACCACCGACACTCAGTAGCAGCAGTGAGTACCATCTACAGGGATGTACTGCGGAAATTCACCAAAGATTCTCAGACAGCACCTTACAGACCTGTGACCACAACCATCTGGAAGGACAGTGTCAGCAGATACATTTGAACACCATCACCTGTCAGTTCTTAACCAAGCCACTCACCATCCTGACTTCAAAATATACTGCTGTTCCTTCAGTGTTGCTGGGTCAAAATCCTGGAATATCCTCTCTAAGGGCATTTTGAGTCAACCTACAGCACATAGACTGCAACAGTTCAAGAAGGCAGCACACGACTGCCTTTTCAAGGGATGAGCAATAAATTTTGGCCTGTCCACTGGCACCCATGATCCACAAGTGGATTAATGAGAAACAAGAACAATGAGAGGCCTCCAGCCTGTCCTGTCTGTCAATGGAGGGAGCAGTTTTTGGAATGTGGCCTTTTGAGGAGAAATTTTAAACTTTTCCTTAACCACTAAATGGAAAAGTCCAAGGGAAAATTGAATAAATGGAAAAGTCCTAGGGAAAATTGATTAACAGAGAGATCTGGGTGTTCAGGCCCATTGTTCCCTGAAGGTGACAACGCAGGTCAGTAGGGTGGGTAAGAAGGCATACGGCATGCTTTCCTTCATTGGGCGGGGTATTGAGTACAAGAGTTGGCAGGTCATGTTACCGTTGTATAAGACTTTGGTTCGGCTGCATTTGGAGTACTGTGTAGAGTTCTGGTCACCACATTACCAAAGGATGTGGACGCTTTGGAGAGGGTGCAGAGGAGGTTCACCAGGATGTTGCCTGGTATGGAGGGTGCTAGCTATGAAGAGAGGTTGAGTAGATTAGGATTATTTTCATTAGAAAGATGGAGATTGAGGGGGGGGACCTGATTGAGGTCTACAAAATCATTAGGGGTATAGACAGGGTGGATAGCAAGGAGCTTTTTCCCAGAGTGGGGGACTCAATTACTAGGGTCATGAGTTCAAAGTGAGAGGAGGAAAGTTTAAGGGAGATATGCGTGGAAAGTTCTTTACACAGAGGGTGGTGGGTGCCTGGAACGCGTTGCCAGCGGAGGTGGTAGACACAGACACGTTAGCGTCTTTTAAGATGGATCTGGACAGGTACATGGATGGGTGGGGAGCAAAGGGATACAGACCCTTAAAATAATTGACAGGTTAGACAGAGGATCTTGATCGGCGCAGGCTTGGAGGGCCGAAAGTCCTGTTCCTGTGCTGTAATTTTCCTTGTTCTTTGTCCTTTGTTCACTGACGCACACTGGCCACCCTCTATAAGAAGGAACTATAATAATAAGCAGCATGATACATGAGACTCACCACCTCAGCTGGAGGTGCAGTCTCTTGCAGTAGGGTCTGCCTAGTCAATGCCCTCTCAGTGCCGTTCCCAAGTGCCCATGCTTGTATTCCAGTGTCATATGTGATAGCCCGCTGGGTATTCCACAAGGAGAGGCTTCATGGACAGGCTGAAGCAGTAGGTGAGCAGGAATGTTCCAGCTCGTGGGCCCTGCCCTAAACTCTGTTGTCAGTCTCTGTACTGTCTGCAATCCACTAATTCAACACACAATCAAACTACGAGGCTAAACTAATCTTCCTCAGTTGCAATTGAAGCAAAAATGTATACAGAAAGTACCTTCACGGAATATTCAGAATCTGGCTCACTCAAACTATTTGTCAACAAAACCCACCTGACGCTTGGTCACACATTAACCTTAAAAGAAATCAGTATGAGACTGGGGTCAGTCCCAAGGTCTGCTCAGCTGCTGCTGTGCCTTTCTTTAACCCCTCACTAGCAGGTCCTGGCACATGGCAATTGCTGGCCTCCAAAAAATCTAACCCATCACGGCCATAATGTGGTGAGCACAGAATCGATGCAGGGATCGATTCACAGGAGCAGGAGGGGGCCATTCGACCCCTGAGCCTGTGCCACCATTCTAGACCATGGCTGACCCACTGTCTCAACGTCGTGTTCCTGTACCATCCCGTCTTTGCTTGACATTGTGGCCCTATGACTCAGTCATGGCTGGAAAGTATCAGTCTCTCTCTTCAACCACTCAATGACTGAGCTTCACAGTCCTCTGGGACAGAGAGTTCCAAACATACACTACCTTCTGAGTAAAGACGTTCCTCCTTATCTCTGTCCTAAATGCTTTGGCAAGATAGAAAAGGATCTTTACCGAATTCTGTTGTCTGGAAGTACCCATCCTTCCAGTATTGTACTGCAGGCTTATCACCCAATACTATACCTCAGAGTTACTTCCCTGGCACTGTACTCTATGATGACCTCCTTTACTGGATCCCAGGGGATCCCCAGCACTGTACTCCTACTACTGGAACTCAGGGGATATCCCCCAATACTGTACCCAGCGGTGAAAAGTGCCTAAGGGAGAAAGGCTGAGAAACCCAAAGTGAAGGACCTCTGCTGATTAAAGGAGAGAATGTTTTCGACTGCAGCGCCTCTGGCTGCTGTCAGGGTTGTGTGGAACAGCTGAATACACAGTGTACAGCCAAGGTCAGGCTCACCTCTGAACTCGTCTTCGATGTCTACAATGCTGGGAATGTGCTCTTGTCCCAAGAACTATCATTATCAGGAATTAGGCCACTTGAAAGTTTTCCAAACTGGAACTTGGAGCTTTTAACCTGGGAGAGAAGCCAACAGCAACAGGGATGAGAGGCTCTGAAACAGTGGGGTGTACATTATTGCCAGAATATCGTGGGGATTATCTATTCAGAACATTCCAGAAACAAACACTGAGTGAACATCTCTATTCTTCTACTGCCAAGAATTTGGGCTGAGTTTTAGTGAATTTGAAGCTGGAGCTGGGCTGGGTTGTGAGAGAGGTTATTGAAATATTATTAAAGTTGGAAAAGCTGACATTAGATGGACCTTGGTTCATTCTATTGCCTAAACGGAACTAGAGGTTTCAGCTAGCTGCAGAGTCACAGATACGTCCAGAAAGCGAAAGGGCAGGTACCTTGATCCTCTCATCCTTTTCTGCTCAACTCTGATTCACTTTGAAAAATGTGCATGGTCCGAGACAGCTTTCATTCTGTATCTCTTGTTCTTTCTTTGTCAAAGTGTTAGCTGCTGTTCAAGTGGTAACACTGATACGGTTAATATTCAGTGGTCAGCACCACTCACAGCTCCTCAGATACTGAAGCTGTCCATAACCAAATGCAGCAAGACCTGGACATTGGACAGTTGGCTGCTGTATTTCCTGCATTCCCACAGTGACTACTTTCTCTCTGTCTCTGTTTCTCCCCTTTATTTCCCCTGCCATCTTTTCTCCCTCCCTGAGTATGTTCCTGGAAGTATCTGGCCTTTTCTACCCTGTTTTTCTGTGTATTTTTGTTTCATTCATCTTTCCCTTTGTAAGTGTCTCTAATCCTACTCCATGATGAGTGCTGAGAAGTGCAGTGAACTGCACCATGAGCTGTGGTTAGATTGACTTTCACTTTGTTCTTTCTCCCCAGATAGCTGCACTCAACAGAAGAGCGAGCCTGGTGATGAGGTGTTCACTGTTGACTTAGAAAGAGGGCCTCATGGCCTGGGTCTGGCGTTAGTGGATGGGCTGGTGAGAAAAGCACATTACTACAAGCCTTATTTTTCTAATTGACTGACCTAATTCAGTAATCTGGCAATAAATACCCTAATTGTATGTCTCAAACTCAAGCAGAATAAGTGTCACTCACTGGGCAAACTGCATACAGTCTGTAATTATTCAGAGTGTGTCACTCACTGTATCACAGTTACAAATGTTCCTCCTAATTCAGGTTAGGGTAACTTTTTGACCTGCAGTCGCTGTTATAATCATAGAAGCACAGAATTGTTTCAGTGCAAAAGAAGGCCATTCAGTATCTCGTTGCGTCCATGCTGGCCTACTGCAAGAACAGATCATCAAGTCCCCCTCACTACCTTTTTTCCCACATTTCTGCGAAATCCTTCTGCTCAGCTCATTATCCAGTTCCTTCATGAAAGCCACAATGGAAACTGCTTCCACCATGCTCTCAGGCCTCATCCTCCTGATCCTAACCACGTGCTGTGTGAATGTTTTCCTCGCTACTTCTAGCAATCATCTAAATCTGTGTCCTCTGGTTCTCAATCTTTCCACCAATGGGAACAGTTTGTCCCTATCGACTCTTCCATGATTTTGACCATTTCCCATCTTGTCGAAGGGAAACAATGTCTCCACCTCTGGCCTTTCCACATAACTGAAGTCTGTCATCCCTGGAACAGTCCTCATGAATCTCTCTAATATCCTTTCTTAAGTGCAGTGTCCAGAATTGGTCGCAGTGCTCCATTTGAGGCTGAAAAGAGCATTGCTCATGATTTGAACATAATCTGATGAGCATCGTTTCCTTGCTTTTGCACGCTGTGCGCAGATCAAGGGAGCAGCAGGAACTGGTAACTGAGTTGGATTGACGGCCATGATGATAATGAACAGCTCTGCATGCACCACTCCAGAACCAATAGGATTTTGAAAGACGGTCATCAATGCATTTCTTTCTCTGTAGCAACCTGTTTCAACGTGTAGGTCGTTCCAACAGGTTTTCAGCTTGCGCCCCATAAGACCGTTAGTATCTCAGTTTCATTTTAACAGATGTAATTTTCTTTCAGTTCCTCATTCACACTGGTTCCTTGAATCTGTCATTCCTAGCAGATTCCTTTCTCCACATGCAAAGCAATTATTTACTGCTATTTCCCATTATAAATTATTCCACCTGTGCTTACAAGGGACACATTTGTCTTTGCTAAACTGTTTATAAAATTATAGAAGCTTTTACGGCCAATTGTTAGATTTCTTTATAACCTATGTTCATATTCTATTCCCTGTTCTTTAGTTTCTTGATCCTCCTGTTGTATTTCGAATTGTTCCTGATCTCAGGCTAACTACTTGTTTGGTGTAATTGTAAACCTCCTCCTTTGTTAGTTCTGGTCGACTCACATTTCTTGTTGGATTTTGTGTCTTAAAGGGAGTAATGCCTTTTTTTTAAACAGTAGCTCTTGTATTTTGCCAGTGCACCACAGCCAGCTTGTCCCCTATACCATCACAGTTTTCCTTGTTTAGAATTAGGAGCCTGGTTTTGGAATGATCTACATCATTTACAAATTTAAATGACAAATTCTTCATGTTAAGGTCAATTCTCCCTTTTTAACAAAAATACTCTTGCTCCATATTTTAACTCTATTTGGTGTTGGCAGTTGTTTTAACTGCATTTCACTTTGTTTACAACGTTTCGCCATCCCAAAAGCAGCTTTCTCCTGTCTGAATCCTCTCTCAGGCTGCTGCCTTCCTAACAGGACACAAGGGGAATCCCTCTCAAATAGCTGAAAATCCACCTGTGTGGATATCTCTCCTTGTCTTAATTTCCCTGTTGGCCTGGTGGTTAGGATTCCGTGCTCTCACTGCTGAGGCCCGGCTTGATTCCTGGTCACAGAATGATGACTTATCACTTTGATATAGAATAATTCCTCCTGATCTTTTAAAGGTGTAACCATTCACCTTGTGTAAGTCCCACCTGCTTCTGAACTAGTCTCAAAGCCCCATAAATCTCAAGCCCTTCCTGCTTCACCTTCTCCATTTTGTTGCTGGATCACTCTTCCAGGTTTCGGAGTAGTGAGCATGTGGTGATGGGATTGATCCCAGGAATACTGCCATTGAGCTCCTGCTTTCCATCCCTTTCCTAGCCCCTTAAACTTTCCTTTCGGAATCTCATCCCGTATGCGATGTCCCTTATTGGTCCTATTTGTTACTATTCATATGCCAGTTGAATTTTACATTCCAGTTTATCTTAACAATGTAGAAAATGCAGCAGTGAGTTTGTACATGGCAACCTTCCAGGAATGGTGGTGTGACAGTGTCAGAAAACCAGCTTTTGCAGTTTGAGTTGAGGGTAGTCAGGGCTTGGGGACATTCCCTCATCCTGCTTTCAGATCGTTGTTGTGGGATCTTTTCATTAAAGGCAGTGGGTGCTGTGTGCACTCAGCTGACAACAGAGCCCTTGTCTTGTTCCCTAGAAACTCCATCTCCAACCGACAGAAGGATGTGGGGTGGTGGGGGGGGAGTGCAAGGCTCCTGCTGATCATTCAGGATGCCTGGGCCACAGACATTCAGAGGGACAGGGTGTGTGTGAGGCCTGAGTGTACAGGGCCCAGGTGTTTAGGGAGCCTGGATGTGCATGGGTCTGGGAGGATGTGGGGCCTGGGGTGAACAGGTCCGGCTGTATTTAGGGCCTGGCTATATGTGGATTCAGGTGTATATGCGACCTGGGTGTACACGGGTACTGACTGTGTAAGGGGCCTGAGTGTATGTGGGTATAGGGTCAGGCTACATTGGGGTCCATGTGAACATTGAGCCAGGTGTACAAGGAAAGACAAGTGTGTCTGTGTGTATCTGTCTGTGTGGTAGGTAGTACTGTGATCTCCATGGAGACCAGTACTGGTCCAAAGATAATCATACTCCTTTGGTCTGAGCAAGCAGCAACTGGGAGTAGGATCAGAGCAGAAACAGTGACCTGTGCTAAATGATTTGCTCATGAGACAGCCAGTACAGACGCAGCGGGCCAAATGGCCTCCTCCTGCACTGGGACAAATTTGTGTTTCTGAGTGAGAGCTTGGGTTGGAGCCAAGCTCAGTTCCAGGCCTGTGCTGTTACAAAGTCACTTACATTTATATAATACCTTTGATAACCTTAGCATGTCTCAAAGTACTTCTGGAGTGTAGACACTACGTAAGGTAAAGTAAAAAAGTGCCAGCCAGTGTGCGCACAGTAAGATCCCACAAAGAGCAGTGTGACCACAGAATTTGTTTTTGTCAGCGTGGCTCAGTGAGGAATGTTGGCCAGGCCTCTGGGGAGAAGCCTCCTGATTTTCTACCAGTGTAGGCTGTGCGTTCCTTTCTCTGTAATACTCCCTGGGTACCTACAGCAGGCTCCCTACTCTCCCAGAGCTGCTCCATGAGGTTTATGGGAAAAGGTGGAGAGGATGACAGCATCTGGAATGTGTTGGGAGTAAGTGATCAGATAGAACATTCTATTCCTGTCCCAGACCTTGGCCTGTGAGCAAAATTTTCCATTGTGAATTGGAGGAAGTTGTTACCTTGGCAACACTCCGATTTGGAGTTCGAATCTGGAATCTAACGGAATTCCGTCCTCCTGGTGATTTATAAGCTGCTTCATAACTAACGGAGGTTGTCTGGACCCTGGCCCCATCACTGAGAGAATGAGAAGCTGCTGCTGTAGGGGAGACAGGCTCTGGCTCAAGTTAATGTTTCCACGTACATTGTACAAATTCCACACACCGGGAGCCCTCAGGAGAGCAAACTAGCCGAGGAAAAACCCTTCACCCCCAACAAAATCTGAGGGCGTTTGTTTGCTTAGTGCTTGCTCTTTAAAGGGGTAGAGTGAGGAAGAAAACTGAACTGTCAGATCCCCAGCCTGAATGTGACACAGGAACACAACCCAGACTTCACAGTGGGAATACTGCTGATCACTCCATTGCCATCATCCCCTCGCCACCCACTCCCCATAAACTCCCACCTACAGTTCAGCCTTGCCGATCTCACTCTCCATTCTCCCATTTACCCCTCCTCCAGTCCACGCTTACTCCCTCCTCCCCCCTTATCCCCAGGCTCTCTCAATCTCTCCCTCTAGCCCCTGCTCTCGCTCTTCCAGACCATCAGCCATGATACGATTCAGCCAAGGGCTGAGAATAATCTCTGGGATGTTCTGGGGAAGGTCTCCTGTTTCTCTGAGGGAAAGGCAGGGCCACGAACCTGACTCCAAATGATAATCAGCTGACAGACAAATTGACTCTGGGTCCTGAGGGAAGATCTTGGGAAAGGGACAGTTGCTGATCCTCTCCTTTACCCAAACCGGAGAAGGAGCTGGAGGAGGGGCCGGCGAAGAAACCGGAGGGGGAGCTGGAGGAGGGGCCGGAGAAGGAACCGGAGGGGGAGCTGGAGGAGGGGCCGGAGAAGGAACCGGAGGGGGAGCCGGAGAAGGAACCGGAGGGGGAGCTGGAGGAGGGGCCGGAGAAGGAACCGGAGGGGCCGGAGAAGGAACCGGAGGAGGGGCCGGAGAAGGAACCGGAGGAGGGGCCGGAGAAGGAACTGGAGAAGGGGCTGATTTCCGGAGCTTGGAGCCAGATGTCTGGAGGACGATTCTGGCAGAGGAGAGGGACGTGTGTATAAAGTCTAACTGTTTAATATCATGAAGACTGTTGTGTCAACTCTGACCTTTGTCCAATGTCACTTCAATTTGGGAGTTAAAGCCCAGTAACTCAGTGCCGAGCTGTTTCAGACTGTAGTGTTCCACAGACTGCCCAACTGTCCCATCCTTTACTGTAGCTGCGTACCAACCTGTTCTAACCTGCATACTTCACCTGGATTGTAACCACCTTGCAAAGTGCCCACCTTACAAAAAGACAGTTCACTGGGATGTGGGAGTGGGTGGGGAGTGGCGTAAAGGGCTCTCTGGAAAATGGAGGATAACCCTGAAGGCTGTGAGGTGCACAAAAGGGAAATGAGGAGCTGTTTTTATTTCAGATCATCAGCATTTGCTTTATGTTTCTGTTTATGTATTGGACTGCGCTGTCCCTTGGTGTTTCTAAGTGTACCTGGTTGGACAGTGCTGATTGTACCGTGCCCACAGTGTGTGACTGTATCACGCTGTGCTGTGCCCACAGTGTCTCACTATTCAGGCTGCAATGTCCCTCAGTGTCTGACTGTATTCAGGCGGCAGTGTCCCTTAGTGTCTGACTGTATCAGTTTATACTGTGCCCACAGTGTCTGACTGTATCAGTTTATACTGTGCCCACAGTGTCTGACTGTATCAGGCTGTAGTGTCCGACTGTATCAGTCTATACTGTGCACACAGTGTCTGACTGTATCAGGCTGTAGTGTCCCTCAGTGTCTGGCCGTATCAGGCTGTAGTGTCCCTCAGTGACTGGCCGTATCAGGCTGTAGTGTCCCTCAGTGACTGGCTGTATCAGGCTGTAGTGTCCCTCTGTCTGACTGTACCAACATAGACATGTTTACGCAGCTGAATCATTTGAGAAATGTGACACTTTAAGAGCTGAATATTCTATTTCTTTTCACCTCACAGAGAACCCCGTTAAATCGGAGTGGAATTTACATCAAGTCACTGGTGCCTGACTCACCAGCTGCAGGATGTCAGAAGCTGAGCCGGGGTGATCGGATCCTGGCTGTGAATGGTACCACCTTGGTGGGCCTGGATTACCAGCGGTTAGTGTTTCAGGAAGGCTGTGCTTGGAAGGGGCTAGGGAGAGGCAGCCAATGGTTGTTTCAGCAGTAGCTCTCTGGCTTCAGGTCCTTTGGGTAAAGTATTCACTATGGTTTCCACAAACATCCCATCGTGATAAAATGGAGGGCTCCTGGCATTCGTCATTTTGTCAGGGTTTCTGTGGCGACAGTGTAGAGGGAGTTTTACTGTGTCTAACCCCGTCCTGACCCTATCCTGGAAGTGTTTGATGGGGGACAGTGTAGAGGGAGCTTTACTCTGAGTAGGTGATGGTACTGCTAAATGGGTAGGTGCTAGCTGAGTGGGGGTGCGTACTGATTCAGTCTCTGATTTTATCTGTGTTGCATTTCAATTCACACTCAGTTTCTTTTTGTAAACATAGGGGTCGGGAGCTGCTCAGATCTTCTGGAAACAAACTGTGTCTCCTGGTGGCAAAGTCTGATTCGGAGATGGCAAGGAAAGTGTTAACATTGAATTGCTAGTCTGAGTGAAGCAGAGATGGTAAAAGCTAAAGCCAGTGAGGGACAGTACAGACCCTGCGACTGCCTGGAGGTGCTTGCGGAGAGCAAATATATATTTCAGTATTTAAGTCCAGTTGCTGTGTTGAACTGGGGCATATCCATTGAGGGGTTAGTGTTAGTACCTGCCCACTCACTGTATCACTGCCTTTAACCAGTGTGCTGAGCTTGGGAACTCCAGTGAAGTAGGGAGCAGGGTTCCCCAGGATTATGGAGGGGTCATTCCCTGGGATTGAGGGGTATTTTACAGGATTCTCAATTGGAAGAGCACAGGATACTTTGTAACCCCACCCCAATGATAGTATCACTGGCTCCTGTTTACCCCCCAGCCAGCACCTGTTCACCCACATCCCTTCCACCCCTGGCTCCTGTTGAGCCCCCTCTCCACCCCCCTGCATTACCCTGGAGTGCGATGCTGTGCTCAGAGTGAGTTTGTAACAGGGAGGGAGAGGAGGTGAGAGTGGGCAGGAGCTCGGAGCTGGTGGGTTTGGTTGGAGTTTGGTGCCAATTGTTTGGGAAGAACATTTTAAAAGTTGAAGTTTATCTTGTTTCACATGTTTGTTACTGCCTGCTGTTGATGTTGATGTTTAACACTGACGCAGAATCTGATAATCCCCAGTCCCCGGCCTCCCATGTATCTAATAAAATGTTACTGTCAAGTTATTTGGTGTCAGTGGTCACAGAGCCTGGTACAGAGCACATTGCAGCCGGGCGGCACCGTGTCAGTCTGCCATTCAGACGCTGTAAGCTAAATCCGGACACAAGTCTTTTTATTCTTTATGACATGGTCAAACTCCAAATCCAGAGCAGTTTCTACAGCAACAGATGGCATGCACTATAATCTGATGACTTCAGACTAAAAATTTGAGGACTAGCTTTTCCAACATATTTCACTTGGGTTCCTGCTCAGCCTGATTTAACTTCAGCAATCAGTTCCCCTGTTTGACTTCCTCCTGTTCCCCATGAGTACACGGTGACTCAAACCAGCAGGATGGAAGAAATTCTTTTTCGCTGTTTGTAACTGAGGTTTGTCTGACCAGTAAATTACACCACTGACTTGTCGGTAGTGCTGTCAGTCAAATTATCTACACTCTGAGGAAACAACCTCTACTCACTGCCCTCTGTACTCTACAGTGTTGAGCTGGCGCTGTGCCCCCCTCACAGTGCGGAGGGCTGGCTCTGTGCCCCCCCTCGCATTGGGGAGGGTGGGCACTGTGCCCCCTTTCTCAGTGTGGAGCTGGTACTGTGCCCCACCTTACAGTGCGGAGCTGGCGCTGTGCCCCCCTCACAGTGCGGAGCTGGTACTGTGCCCCCCTTACAGTGCGGAGCTGGCACTGTGCCCCCTCTCACAGTGCGGAGAGCTGGCACTGTGCCCCCTCTCACAGTGCGGAGAGCTGGCACTGTGCCCCCTCTCACAGTGCGGAGAGCTGGCACTGTGCCCACTCTCACAGTGCGGAGAGCTGGCACTGTGCCCCCTCTCACAGTGCGGAGAGCTGGCACTGTGCCCACTCCCACAGTGCGGAGAGCTGGCACTGTGCCCACTCTCACAGTGCGGAGAGCTGGCACTGTGCCCCCTCTCACAGTGCGGAGAGCTGGCACTGTGCCCCCTCTCACAGTGCGGAGAGCTGGCACTGTGCCCACTCTCACAGTGCGGAGAGCTGGCACTGTGCCCCCTCTCACAGTGCGGAGAGCTGGCACTGTGCCCCCTCTCGCAGTGCGGAGAGCTGGCACTGTGCCCCCTCTCGCAGTGCGGAGAGCTGGCACTGTGCCCCCTCTCGCAGTGCGGAGAGCTGGCACTGTGCCCCCTCTCGCAGTGCGGAGAGCTGGCACTGTGCCCACTCTCACAGTGCGAAGAGCTGGTACTGTGCCCCACTTACAGTGCGGAGAGCTGGCACTGTGCCCCCTCTCACAGTGCGGAGCTGGCACTGTGCCCCCCCTCACAGTGCGGAGCTGGTACTGTGCCCCCCGTTAGTCAGGAGCTGGCACTGTGCCCCCTCTCACAGTGCGGAGCTGGCACTGTGCCCCCCCTCACAGTGCGGAGCTGGTACTGTGCCCCCCGTTAGTCAGGAGCTGGCACTGTGCCCCCTCTCACAGTGCAGAGCTGGCACTGTGCCCCCCGTTAGTCAGGAGCTGGCACTGTGCCCCCCCTCACAGTGTGGAGCTGGCACTGTGCCCCCCGTTACAGTCAGGAGCTGGCACTGTGCCCCCTCTCACAGTGCGGAGCTGGTACTGTGGACCCCCCCCCCCCCCCGCCGTTACAGTCAGGAGCTGGCACTGTGCTCCCCTCACAGTGTGGGCTTGTTCCAGTCATTTTGGGCACAATATTCCCTCAGTTCCTTTCAGAGACAGTGTCAGCTGCCTGGGATCCTCCTGTGCAACTGAGCAGGGATTCAGCCCTTTTAGTTGAGCCTGGCCACATGGCTCAGGTGCAAAAGAGGCAAGGGAGAAGTTTTTCTTTATTTGTTCATGGGGTGTGGGCATTGTTGGCTGGTTCAGCATTTATTGCCCATCCCTAATTACCCAGAGATCAATAGGAGTCAACCACATTGCTGTGGGTCTGGAGTCACATGTAGAGCCAGACCAGGTAAGGCACCTGCTCCCACCTACCCTCCTGCAAAAATTCCATCCCCTATTCCCAATTCCTTCGCCTCCGCCGCATCTGCTCCCAGGATGAGGCATTCCACTCCCGCACATCCCAGATGTCCACGTTCTTCCAGGACCGCACCTTTCCCCCCACAGTGGTCGAGAACGCCCTTGACTGCGTCTCCTGCATTTCCCGCAACACATCCCTCACACCCCGCCCCCGCCACAACCGCCCAAAGAGGATCCCCCTCGTTCTCACGTACCACCCCACAAACCTCCGGATACAACGCATCATCCTCTGACACTTCCGCCATCTACAATCCGACCCCACCACCCAAGACATTTTTCCATCCCCACCCCTGTCTGCTTTCCAGAGAGACCACTCTCTCCGTGACTCCCTTGTTCGCTCCACACTGCCCTCCAACCCCACCACACCCAGCACCTTCCTCTGCAACCGCAGGAAATGCGACACTTGCCCCCACACCTCCTGCCTCACCCCTATCCCAGGCCCCAGGATGACCTTCCATATCAAACAGATGTTCACCTGCACATCTGCCAATGTGGTATATTGTATCCATTGCACCCGGTGTGGCTTCCTCTACATTGGGGAAACCAAGCGGAGACTTGGGGACCGCTTTGCAGAACACCTCCGCTCGGTTCGCAACAAACAACTGCACCTCCCAGTCGCGAACCATTTCCACTCCCCTTCCCAGTCCTCAGACGACATGTCCATCATGGGCCTTCTGCAGTGCCACAATGATGCCACCCGAAGGTTGCAGGAACAGCAACTCATATTCCGCCTGGGAACCCTGCAGCCCAATGGTATCAATGTGGACTTCACCAGCTTCAAAATCTCCCCTCCCCCACTGCATTCCAAAACCAGCCCAGTTCGTCCCCTCCCCCCACTGCATCCTAAAACCAGCCCAGCCTGTCTCTGCCTCCCTAACCTGTTCTTCCTCTCACCCATCCCCTCCTCCCACCTCAAGCCGCACCTCCATTTCCTACCTACCACCTCATCCTGCCTCCTTGACCTGTCCATCTTCACTGGACTGGGGAAATATTCTGGAGGCCAGGATACTGGTCAGTGTCAGAAAAACAAAGCCACTCCCAGTTCCAACGACACTCTGAACTGATTGAAAAGCTTTACAGAAAGGGACAGAGTCGGGAAAGGATGATTAGACTGAGAAACTGTAATTCCACGTGTGACTGACTCATGCGTTGCTTATCTCAACTCTCCCTCACAGTAACTTCCACTTTCCTCCCAGGACAGGTTCCATTCCGACTGTTTGAGTTGCTGCAGCTGTAACACACATGAGCTTTCAGGGAGCTAAAAATCATAAGGTCACTGAATCAGCCTGGGGTCAGACTGATGGCCACTCTAGTCTCTGTCAGACTGACGGTCACTCCGGGATCAGACTGAGGGTCACTCTGTTCTTGGATATCCAGACACTCCTTACAATCTCCAAAGGAGCGACTACAACTCTGAGACTGTCAGAGATTTTCACGTTCTGCTACGGTGTTTCCCGAGTTCACCTTCCTTCAATGATCCCTGAGGGATACAAAAGGCTCCAATAGCTCAAAAGTAACAGACAGGAATCATTTACCTGTGGTCTCTCACTCCATGACCCTGTGTCCCTCACTCCCTGTCGTTGCTCACTCCCTGTGGCCCCTCACTCCCTGACCCTGTGGCCCTTACTCCCTGTGGCCCCTTGCTCCCTGACCCTGTGGCCCTTACTCCTGTGGCCCCTTGCTCCCCGACCCTGTGGTCCCTCACTCCCCAACTCTGTGTCCCTCAATCCCTGTGGTCCCTCACTCCCCGACCGTATGTCCCTCACTCCCCAACTCTTTGTCTCTCGTTCCCTGTGTCCCTCAGTCGCTGACCCTGTGCTTTTCACACCCTGTGGGTCCCTTGCCCCGACCCTGTGTTACCGTGGACTGTCTATTTAGTATTATTCTTTGAGTTATACTTTGTGAGCCTGGTCTATAGATGACCCCTCCCTGTTGCAGTGTCCAGGCTGTAATTGTTTTACAGAGTGACCTCCCAGAAACCCCTGGGTGAAGTTCAAAGACGCGAGATGTTGGGATGTGCTGCCGAGCTGCTCAGGGGCAGTGAAAATGCTGCTCCTCCTGCTCATCTCCTTGTGCACCCATCAGCACTTATGACTTTGGAAGAATGTTTCTGTGAATTCAGTAATTTGAGAAGCAACGTGAAATGATTGTGAAGTGTTTCACAAATGTGATAAGAGTCATAGTGTTAGACAGAAACAGGTCCAAGGCACCGACCACACATTCCAGTCTGATCTAGTCCCACTGGCCCGCGTTTAGCCCATATCTCTGTAAAGTTCTCCTATTCATATACACAGCCAGATGTTTTTTTTTTCTGAAAGAATGTAGCTATTGTTATCAAATCATGAACAGGATTACAGGGAGAACTTGAAATAACTGCTCAGTGAAACATAAATGGAAGAAAAGCAAAATACAGGGGAAGCTGGAAATCTGCAATACTGGGAATTCTTGAGAAACTCAGCAGGTGTGGCAGCATCCGTGGAGAGAGAAATAGGTAACACTTTTTCGTAGCACTTGCATTTTGATAGCAGCTGTCATAACCTCTGAACCTCATGAAGCATTTCACAGCAATGGAATACTTTGAAAATGTCATTGTTATGCTTCTGATTTTACAAAAAGCAGCCAAATTGTGCACAGCAAGATCCCAGTATTCACCCTTTGATGGTGCTGCACTCCCTCATAGACATTTTCCGACAGTTCTGCTTCTGCACTGGAATTTTCAGCCTATTCCCTTTGCTGTCACTGGGGCGATTTGTCTCGAAGATGGAATTTTCTGACTGTCCAACTGCTGTAATTTTAGCTGAATCCTGGAAAAAGGAGAAGGCTGTAGGGTCTGAGTGTTGTAGCTGTCATAGGGGTATTTTAAAAAAATATTCATTCATGGCATGAGGATGTCTCTGGCTAAGCCAGCATTTATTACCCACCCTGTAGGGCAATTAAAAGTAAATTACAATGCTGTGGGTCTGGAGTCACATGTAGGCCAGCAGTTTCCGTCCCTAAGGAACATTAGTGAACTCCAAGGAACTTTCCTGACAATTGACAGTCACCATCAGACTCTTGACACCAGATTTTTATTGAACAATCTCTGTCATGGCAGGATTCAAACCCAGGTCCCCAGAACATTACCTGGGTGTCAGGATTAACATTCTGGCGATAATACACTAGGCCGTCACCTCCCTGATTGGGACTAGAACAGAGAACATTACAGCGCAGTACAGGCCAATCTGAAGCCCATCTAACCTACACTGTTCCATTATCACCCATGTCCTTGGGACAGTTTAGGAACTGTGGCGATCTAAAAGCTTGAAGATGAAAGGGCACAATTAAGCCTTGATCGAGGTTTGAGTCCAATACCAGGAGTATTGAAGTGAGTTCCCATTATAGCTGGCTCCTCTGTGACCCCAACCTCATCCCTTCTCCATCGACACTGAAGTCCTGCCTACGCTGTGACACACCATGGCCCCTGTTTCAAACTGTGCCTTTGCAGTCTCCCTCTTCCCCATCCCTGGAAACTAAATGCAATCCATCGGAACAGTCTTCCTCAGAGGAGACTGATATGTTTACAGACCAAATAGCACACCCTCACTACCCTCTGCACATACACACACCAGGTCAGGAAGGCAGCTCTCTAGGACCTTCTCTAGGCCCATTAAACATTGACCCAAACAGTAGCACCTGCATCCTAGTAATCACTGCGGAACATTTGGACTATTCCTCAAACTGGGCTTTGAAATAAAAAAATTCCTAACAAATGCTTCCTGCCTCAGGAATGGCATCACTGGTCACATTGTCTGGCAAGCGTAGGTGTCTCATTCCTGCAGGAAATTATCAGAATCTGTCAGCGACTATCAGAAACTCCCAGAAATCTGTGTGAGCCCCTGTTGTCACCGAGATGGACAGATTCCAAATCAGGGAGGGAAAGAAGAAAAGCAATGGGGAATTTAGCTTCTCATCCTGACACTCACACAGCAATGGCCCCAGAGAAGCTGCGAATGAATTACTGACACCTACAAATCCTGAATCAGTGCAATCCCTGTGATTTGTATCACTGCTGATTCGAAATGCATTTGTTGATGAGAGCAAAGATTAACTGCTGCCACCTGCTGGCAAATCAGAAAAGATCAGCGGAGCACCAAGAGGAGGCCATTCTGCCCTTCAATTCAATAAAATCATGGTGAATTTGTGTCCCGTACCCATGCAACTGCCTCCACTCAACATTGCTTTGTGCCCTGTTCAAAAGAAATCTGGCAATCTCAGACACACGTATTGATTTGATGCAGAATCGTCCACTTAAAATGGGAGAGAATTTGAAAAATTGTTTAGTGCTGAGGCAGTATCGCACTGTCGGAGGGTCAGTGCTGAGGGAGCGCCGCACTGTCGGAGGGTCAGTGCTGAGGGTGTGGGCACTGTCGGAGGGTCAGTGCTGAGGGAGCGCCGCACTGTCGGAGGGTCAGTGCTGAGGGTGTGGGCACTGTCGGAGGGTCAGTGCTGAGGGAGTATCGCACTGTCGGAGGGTCAGTGCTGAGGGAGTATCGCACTGTCGGAGGGTCAGTGTTGAGGGAGTGGGCACTGTCGGAGAGGTTATTATAATATCTTTGCATCATACAGTACAGAAGTAGCCCTTTTGACCCTGTACTGCGTGTGCTGCCAAAAACAAACTCCTACCAATGTTAGTTCCACTGTACAGTACTTGGTTCCTCGCCTTCAGTGTTATGACCTTACAAGAGCTTACACAAGTACTTCTAAAAGATTGTGAGATTCCCCTCACCTACACTCACGGGCCATTCATTCCAATCCCCCACCTCAGGCAGGATGGAGAAACTTTCCCTGTCTGAAACTCCTGCCTTTCATTTTAAAATGATGCTCCCTTGTTATTGACCCTTCAGATGAGGGGAACACCTGCTTTCTATTCTTCTGTTTTCCTTTATTCATTCACAGGATGAGGGCGTCGCTGGCCAGGCAGCATTTATTGCCCATCTCTAATTACCCAGAGGGCAGTTAAGGGTCAACCACATTGCTGTGGGTCTAAAGTCACATGTCGACCAGACCAGGTAAGGATGGCAGTTTCCTTCCCTAAAGGGCATTAGTGAACCAGATGGAATTTCCTTGACAATTGACAATGGATTCATGGTCATCATTAGACTCTTAATTCCAGATTATAATTGGATTCAAATTCCACTATCTGCTGTGGCAGGATTCGAACCCAGGTCCCCAGAACTTTACCCTGTCTAGAGATTAACAGTCCAGTGATAATACCACGAGGTCATTGCCTCCCTGTCCTATCCATGTCCCTCATAATTGTAATTATCTCTATCTGTCTCCCTCAGGCCTCTCTGCTTTAAAGAAAACAACCTGAGCTTCTCCAGCCTGCTGCTCCATCTCAGGCGATGTCCCGGTGAATCTCCCCTGAACCCCCTCCAGTACTATCGCACCCTTCCTATGGTGCAGTGACCAGAACTACACACACTAGTCCAGCAGGGGCCTTACCAAAGTCCTGTACAGCTCCAACATAAGCTAGGTTCTGAGCAAGTGTCACCGGACCTGAAACGTTAACTCTATTTTCTCTTCCACAGATGCTGCCACACCTGCTGAGCTTTTCCAGCAACTCTGTTTTTGTTCCAACATAACCTCCGTGCTCTTATCATCTATTGTGCAACTGATAAAAGCAAGTGTCCCATATGCCTTCTCAAATACCCTATTAACCTATCCTGCCATGTTCAGGGATCTGAGGAGAAACACCCCAAGATTCCCCTGTTCCGCTCAGCTTCCTAGTGTCCTGCCCCTTGTATGGTATTCTTTTGAATTTGATTTTAAACACAGTTCCTGTCCTGTCAGCGTGACATTGATCATTCCTTGGATTTATGGTAGCGAGGTGGTTTTCTGCCCCCAGTGTCAAGATGAACAAAGTGACGGTTATCTGCAACAGCTGCATGTGTACAAACAAAATGTCTATGTGTAGCACAGATTCACATTTACAGTAGATCCACCTCTAATCTGTCCAGAGACACTGATTCGAGAGGAACTGTCCACACAACTCTATTCCAACACCCCAGTGTGACCCAAAGTATTGGCACCAGGAGGCTGAGAGGAACACGCCATTTAGTCTCTCCAGCCAATTCTATCATTCCAATAGATCACAGTCAATTTGTGCTCCAAATCCATTCACTCAACTTTGTTCTGTATCCAATAGTCTCTCCCAGTGGAGGTTATTCACCCTCTGTCTTCCAAACTGTGACAGTACCCGGTATCACTGCTTCATGGTGGACCTAGGAGTTCGTGTTGAGAATCAGTCCAGTGAATCTCCAGTGTAACCTCTCAAATATTCACTGTATCTTCTCAAATCTCCACTCTATCCTCAAATCCTCACTGTAATCTCTCGAATCACCACTGTATTCTCTCAAATCCTCACTGTATCGTCTCAACTCTTCAATGTGATCTCTCAAATCTCCACTGTATCTTCAAATCTTCACTGTAATCTCTCGAATCTCCACTGTAACCTCTCAAATATTCACTGCATCCCCTTCAAAGCCAGAATTACATTTCAGGTGGCAATGCCCCAGAGCCAATCCCAGCCGGCCCAATGAAGAGTCAGGTCTCTTCAGACCCTGATGACCAGGATAGCAGTGAAGGTGATTGGACTGTGAAACATCCCATTCTGAACATTGTCATTGAACAGACCCCCTCCTGCACCATGTTTCTGTGATTTTATGAAATGTGATATGATTGTTCCATGAACTAGCCATTATCACACAGAGGATTGTTTGTATTGAGATAAACAATTAGTAGTTGCTGTGATTTTGAACAAAGGCCCTTTCAAAGCAATCAGAACATTCCTGAGAAACAGGAAGTGAAACAAAACCTTCAAAATCAGGAACATAAACAGTAAGTGCTGAAATTAAAGATACTCAATCAGAGAGGCAAGATCACATTCCAGACAGAGAAACCAGGCATCAACAAACACACTGAATTCAAACACTAACTCAGTTCTCCTCCACTCCTCAAACATCTGGGTCCCCCCAGATCTTACAGTCAGTCCTCTTCTCAATCTCCTCCCATCAGACCAGCACAGCATGGAGTTAGATACAGAGTGAAGCTCTCCCTACACTGTCCCCGGCATACACTCCCAGGGCAGGGACAGCACAGGGTTAGATACAGAGTGAAGCTCTCCCTATACTGTCCCCGGCATACACTCCCAGGGCAGGGACAGCACGGGGTTAGATACAGAGTGAAGCTCACTATGTAAGAGCTTTCAAAATTGATTGGAGTAGACTGTTTGCAGGTGAAGGGACATCTGAGAGACTTTCAAAAGTGTGAATAAAAGAGTTCAGAGTCACCATGTTCAGTGAGAATGAAAGGTGAGGCTGGCAGGATTCGAGAACAATGGATGAATAAAGATATTGAGGTTCTAGTCAACAATAAATACAAATCATATATTAGAAATAGACAACTGGATTCAAATGAATCTCTCAAACAGTATCAGTGATAATGGGAACTGCAGATGCTGGAGAATCCAAGATAACAAAGTATGGAGCTGGATGAACACAGTAGGCCCAGCAGCATCTCAGGAGCACAAAAGCTGACATTTTGGGCCTTGACCCTTCATCAGAAAAGGGGGATGGGGAGAGGGTTCTGGAATAAATAGGGAGAGATGGGGAGGCGGACTGAAGATGGATAGAGGAGAAGATAGTTGGAGGACGGACGGGTCAAGGGGGCGGGATGAGGTTAGTAGGTAGGAAATAGAGGTACGGCTTGAGATGGGAGGAAGGGATAGGTGAGAGGAAGAACAGGTTAGGGAGGCGGGGATGAACTGGGCTGGTTTTGGGATGCAGTGGGGGGGAGGGGGAATTTTGAAGCTGGTGAAATCCACATTGATACATTAGGCTGCAGGGTTCCCAAGCGGAATATGAGTTGCTGTTCCTGCAACCTTCGGGTGGCATCATTATGGCACAGCAGGAGGGCCATGTCCATTCTGGGCTTGGTTTCCCCAATGTAGAGGAAGCCACACCGGGTGCAATGGATACAATATACCACATTGGCAGATGTGCAGGTGAACATCTGCTTGATGTGGAAAGTCATCTTGGGCCTGGGATGGGAGTGAGGGAGGAGGTGAGGGGGCAGATGTAGCACTTCCTGCGGTTGCAGGGAAAAGTGCCGGGTGTGGTGGGGTTGGAGGGGAGCGTGGAGCGGACAAGGGGGTCATGGAGAGAGTGGTCTCTCTGGAAGGCAGACCAGGGTGGGGATGGAAAAATGTCTTTGTTGGTGGGGTTGGACTGTAGATGGCGGAAGTATCGGAGGATGATGCGTTGTATCCGGAGGTTGGTGGGGTGGTATGTGAGGACTAGGGGATTCTCTTTTGGCGGTTATTGCGGGGGTGGGGTGTGAGGGATGAGGTGCGGGAAATGCAGGAGACATGGTCAAGGGCGTTCTCGACCACTGTGGGGGGCAAGTTGCGGTCCTTGAAGAATGAGGACATCTGGGATGTGCGGGAGTGGAATGCCTCATCCTGGGAGCAGATGCGGCAGAGGTGAAGGAATTGGGAATAGGGGATGGAATTTTTGCAGGAAGGTGGGTGGGAGGAGGTGTATTCCAGGTAACTGTGGGGGGTGGTGGGCTTGAAATGGACATCGGTTTGTAGGTGTTTGCCTGAGATGGAGACAGAAAGGTCCAGGAAGGTGAGGGATGTGTTGGAGATGGCCCAGGTGAACTTGAGTTTGGGGTGGATGGTGTTGGTGAAGTGGATGAACTGTTCGAGCTCCTCTGGGGAGCAAGAGGCGGCGCCGATACAGTCATCAATGTACCGGAGGAAGAGGTGGGGTTTGGGGCCTGTGTAGGTGCGGAAGAGGGACTGTTCCACGTAACCTACAAAGAGGCAGGCACAGCTGGGGCCCATGCGGGTGCCCATGGCCACCCCCTTAGTCTGTAGGAAGTGGGAGGAAGCGAAAGAGAAGTAGTTGAGGGTGAGGACGAGTTCGGCTAGGCGGATGAGGGTGTTGGTGGAGGGGGACTGGTCGGGCCTGCGGGACAGGAAGGAGTGGAGGGCCTTGAGGCCATCTGCATGTGGAATACAGGTGTATAGGGACTGGACGTCCTTGGTGAAAATGAGGTGTTGGGGGCCAGGGAATTGGAAGGTCTAGAGGAGGTGGAGGGAGTGGGTGGTGTCACGGATGTAGGTAGGGAGTTCCTGGATCAAGGGGGAGAAAATGGAATCCAGATAGGTGGAGATGAGTGCGGTGGGGCAGGAGCAGGCGGACAATGGGTTGACCAGGGCAGGCGGGTTTGTGGATTTTGGGAAGGAGATAGAAGCGGGCCATGTGGGGTTGGAGAACAATGAGGTTGGAGGCTGTGAGTGGGAGGTCACCTGAGGTGACAAGGTCATGGATGGTTTGGGACCGAAACGTCAGCTTTTGTGCTCCTAAGATGCTGCTTGGCCTGCTGTGTTCATCCAGCTTCACACTTTGTTCTCTCAAACAGTATAATGAGTGTAGGGGCTTTCTTAAGAGGGAGATCAGGAAGGCAAAGAGGGGATATGAGATTGTCTTAGCAAATGAGGTTAAGGATAATCCAAAGAGATTCTACAAGTACATTAAGAGCAAGAAAGCAATGAGAGAGAGAGAAGTGCCCCTTAAAGATCAAAGAGGTCATCTTTGTGTTGGAACTTGGGAGGTGGGAGAGTTGTTAAATGAATATTTCACATCAGTTTTTACCATGGAGAAAGAAATGGAGGCAGGAGAATTCAGAGAAATAAATAGATATTTTTTAAACAGTTCACATTACAGAGGAGGGAGTGCTAGAAAATGTAAAAGTGGATAAATCTCCGGGATCTGAACTAGAGTATCCCAGGATGTTGTGGGAAGTTAGGGAGGAAATTGGAGGGCCCCTTGCAAAATATTTGTGACAACGGTAACTACGGATGATTGGAGAGGGACTAATTTTGTACCTTTGTTTAAGAAGGGATGTAAGGAGAAGTCTGGGAACTATAGACCTGTGAGTCTGAATCTTGTTGGGGTAAGTTGTTGGAGAGGAATCTAAAGAACAAAATTCATATGCACTTGGAGAGGCAGGGACTGATCAGGGATAGTCAGCGTGGTTTCATACAGGGGAAATCATCTCTCACAGACTTGAGTTTTTGAGGAAGTAACTGAGAAGATTGATGAGGGCATCACTTACTTGGACTTCAGTAAAACCTTTGAGACAATTCCACGTGGTAGGTTAATTACAAAAGTTAGATCTCATGGGATTCAGGGTGAGCTTGCCAATAGGATGCAAAATTGACTTTACCACAGGAGATAGGGAGTGATGGTGGAGGCCTGTGGCCAGTGGCATTCCATAGGGATCATTGCTGGGTGCACTTTTGTTTGTCATTGATATAAATGATTTTGATGAGAATATGGAAGGCGTGGTCAGCAAGGTTGTGAATTACACCAAAATTGGTGATTATAGTGGACAGCAAAGAAGGTTATCTAAGATTACAAAGAGATCCAAAATGTTGGCTCAGCCTGTGGTATCCATGTCAATGAACAAATAAAACAAAGTGGGTACAAAAGATGTTAAGACATAATTTTGAGAAACAGAAGGGCTATACCCTGGAGTCCTGTTGATATTTATCTTTTGACTAGTCTGATGGAAAACATTATCTGCCCATTTTCCTGTGGGAACTTGATGTGCACAACCTGGTGGCTACATTTTCTACATTTCAACAGGTGACGCTGAGGAAGCTTTAGGTCCTCGGGAATAAACAGGAAGGGAGCGTGGCTTATAATTCAGCAGTGAATTAATGTTCTCTCTCTGTCAATGTGGCCTGTGTGCTTGGAATGTGAACTCTTGTCTTCCTGATCAATTCCTTCAGAAATAAGAAACCAACTAGAGTACAGGCCAAGATAATAAGGCAAAAACGGTGTATGCTGGAAATCTGAAACAAACGTTTCTGGAGAAACTCAGCAGGTCTGGTAGCACCTGTAGGAAGAAAGCAAAGTTAACATTTTGAGACCAGACTTGAAATATTATGATTGTAAAGCCTCTGGAACATTTCCTATGGATTGGTGGGTAGCTAATGTAACCTGTACTTAAAAAGGGAAGTAAAGAGACAACAGGGAATTTTAGACTGGCTAGTCTGATATCGGGAGTTGGGGAAATGCTAGAGCCTGTTGTAAAAGATTTAACAATAGAGCAGTTGGAACACAGTAACAGGATGAGACAGAGTCAGTTGGATGTCCAAAAGGAAAATCACATTTGAGAAATCTATTGGAATTTTTCAAGGATGTGAAACTAGTAGAGTTGATAAAGCAGAGCCAGTGCGTGTGTTTTAGTTGAACCCTCAGAAGGCTTTCATTAAGATTTCACATAACGGAATGACACGTAAATAGAAAACACAGGGGATTGGGGAGGGCTAATGATGTGGTTAGAAACCAGTTGGCAGACTGGAGCAGAGGATAAGGGTAAATGGGTCTTTTTCTGAGTGATGGGTACTGCAGGGTCCAATGCTAGGAATCCAGCTACTCACAGAAATTATTAGTGATTTACATGATGGAACTAAATGTAATATGTCCAAGGTTGCAGCTAACAAGGCTGGGTGGGAAGGTGAGCTGTCAAGAGGATGCAGAGATGCTTCAATGTGATTTGAGTGAGGTCAGGACTAAGGAAGTGCAGCACTGCAGGAGAGTCAGTGCTGAAGGAGTGGGCACTGTCGGAGGGTCAGTGCTGAGGGAGTGCCGCACTGTCAGAGGGTCAGTGCTGAGGGAGTGGGCACTGTCGGAGGGTCAGTGCTGAGGGAGTGGGCACTGTCAGAGGGTCAGTGCTGAGGGAGCGCCGCACTGTCGGAGGGTCAGTGCTGAGGGAGTGGGCACTGTCGGAGGGTCAGTGCTGAGGGAGCGCCGCACTGTCGGTGGGTTGGTGCTGAGGGAGCGCCGCACTGTCGGAGGGTCTGTACTGATGGAGCGCCGCACTGTCGGAGGGTCAGTGCTGAGGGAGTGGGCACTGTCGGAGGGTCAGTGCTGAGGGAGCGCCGCACTGTCGGAGGGTTGGTGCTGAGGGAGCGCCGCACTGTCGGAGGGTCTGTACTGAGGGAGCGCCGCACTGTCAGAGGGTCAGTGCTTGTCTGGTCGAGCTGGTACAGCACCTTCATTTCCTTCATTCCATACAGAATCCAGTTCTGAGAATCACTCCGAGGGTCATTTATTCCGAATTTTCTCACCTGATGAACCAACTGTTTGCAACTTGCACAATGAGACAACTTTGCTGTAAATCAGCTTTCACTGATGTTGTTAAGGAAGGAATGTTGGCCTGGACATTGTGATCATTCTCAGCTTCTTATCTCATATTATTCCAGGGAACATTTGGTTCCAACGTAATGCCAGACACAGTCAGAGAGAGCGTTTGGCTCAACAGCTTCATGTACAATTCAGTACAGATGGTACTCTGATCATGCACCAGGAAATAATAGGACCCATGTGTAACTGGGACTCAATCTGAACCAGGCCTCACCGAGAGTCAAAGGAACGTATAGCATTGTTATACGGCCCAGAAACAGACCCTTCAGTCTAACTTGTCAATAAGACTGCTTAGCAAGGTTAGATCACATGGAGTAGAGGGAGAACTAGCTATTTGGATACAAAACTGGCTCAGAGGTAGAAGACAGAGGGTGGTGGTGGAGGGTTGCTTTTCAGACTGGAAAACTGACCAGCTATTCTATATAAAACTAGTCCCATTTTCCAGCAAAATAGTGATAATGGGAACTGCAGATGCTGGAGAATCCAAAATAATAAAATGTGAGGCTGGATGAACACAGCAGGCCCAGCAGCATCTCAGGAGCACAAAAGCTGACGCTTCGGGCCTAGACCCTTCATCAGAGACATTTTCCAGCATTTGGCCCATTTCCCTCTGAACTCTTCCTATTCACGTCCACATCCTGATGCCTTTTAAATGTTGTGACTGTACCAGCCTCCACCACTTCCTCTGGCAACTCATTCCATACACGCCCCACCCTGTCTGTGAAAAAAGTTGCCCTTTAGGTCCCTTTTATGTCTTTCCCCTCTCACTTGAAACCTATGCCCTCTAGTTTTGGACACGCCGACCAGGGGAAAAGACCTTGGCTACTTACCTTATCTATGCCCCTCATGATTTTATAAGGTCACCCTTCAGCCTCCAACGCTCCTCGGAAACAGCCCCAGTCTATTCAGCCTCTCCCCGTAGCTCAAACCCTCCGACCCTGGCAACATCCTTGTAAATCTTTTCTGAACTCTCTAGTTTCTCAACATCCTTCCTATAGCAGGGAGTCCAGAACTGCATACAGTATTCTGCTATACTCAAAGCACTGACCAATAAAGGCAAATGTACCCAACACCTTCTTCACTGCCCTGCCTACCTGCAACTCCATGTTCAAGGAACTATGAGCCCATGACTCCAAGGTCTCTTTGTTCAGCAACACTCCCCAGGACCTTACCATTAGGTGTATAAGTCCTGCCCTGGTTTGCCTCTCCAAAATGCAGCACTTCACATTTATCGAAATTAAATTCCATCTGCCATTTCTCCGCCCATTGGCCCATCTGATCAAGGTCCCGTTGTACCCTAAGGTAACCCTTTTCTCTGTCCAATTCACCTCCAATTCTGATGTCATCTGCAAACTTACTAACCATACCTCCTATATTCACATCCAAATCATGCATATAATGACAAAATACAGTGGGCCCAGCACCGATCCTTGTGACACATTGCTGATCAAAGGCCTCCAGTCTGAAAAGCAACCCTCCACCACCACTCTCTGTCTTCTACCTCTGAGCCAGTTTTGTATCCAAATAGCCAGTTGTCCCTCTACTCCATGTGATCTAACCTTGCTAAGCAGTCTACCATGAGGAACCTTGTCAAACACCTCCTGAAATCTGTATAGATCACACTGCTTCTACCCTCATCAATCCTCTTAGTTACTTCGTCAAGTTAGTGAGACACAATTTCACACACGCAACACCATGTTGATTAGATTCCCTACAGTGTGGAAACAGGCCTTTCAGCCCAACAAGTCCAAAGCACTGCTTGCAGCATCCCACCCAGACCCATCCCCCCATAACCCACACACCCCTGAACACTATGGGTAATTTAGCATGGCCAATCCACCTAGCCTGCACATCTTTGGACTGTGGGAGGAAACCGGAGCATCTGGAAGTAGCCCACGCAGATGCGGGGAGAATGTGCAAACTCCACACAGACAGTCACCCGAGGCTGGAATTGAACCTGGGTCCCTGGCACTGTGAGGCTGCAGTGCTAACCACTGAGCCACCGTGCCATCCCCTTTTGACTATCCTTAATCAGTCCTTGCCGTTCCAAATCCATGCAAATCCTATCCCTCAGGATTCCCCCCAACACCTTTCCCACCACCAATGTAAGGCTCACCAGTCTATAGTTCCCTGGCTTTTCCTTACCACCTTTCCTAAATAGTGGCACCACCTTAGCCAAACCCCAGTCTTCCAGCTCCTCGCCTGTGGCTGTCGATGATACAAATATCTCAGCAAGGCACCCAGCTATCAGTGCCTTAGCTTCCGACATAGTTCTAGGGTACACCTGATCAGGTATCGGAGATTTATCCCCCTTTATGCATTGTAAGATATCCAACACCACCTCCTCAGTAATATGGGCACTTTTCAAGTGTCGCTATGCATTTCCCCATGTTCATGATCTTCCATATCCTTCTCCTCAGTAAATGCTGATGCAAAATACTAAATGGTGTCTCCTCCGTCTACTTTAGTTCCACACATGGGAGAACTTGCTGATCTTTAAGTGGTCCCATTCTGGCCCAGGTTACCCTTTCCATAATCGAATCCCTCGCTGTACAGCATAGAGAGGCAGCTGAATTCTTCTCCAAACCACATGCGCAATCTATTTGTGATAATGGGAACTGCAGATGCTGGAGAATCCAAGATAATAAAAAGTGTGAAGCTGGAAAAACACAGCAGGCCAAGCAGCATCTCAGGAGCACAAAAGTTGACGTTTCGGGCCTAGACCCTTCATCAGAGAGGGTCATCTGATGAAGGGTCTAGGCCCGAAACGTCAGCTTTTGTGCTCCTGAGATGCTGCTTGGCCTGCTGTGTTCATCCAGCTTCACACTTTATTATCTGCAAAATCTATTTGTCAGCTTTTGAAGACAACAGCATAAAGGCACCTTTAATCTATATCAAACAGTGCACTGACCCTCCGACAGTGCGACGCTCCCTCAACGCTGACCCTCCGACAGTGCGGCGCTCCCTCAGCACTGAACCTCTGAGAGTGCCCACTCTCTCAACGCTGACCCTCCGACAATACGGCGCTCCCTCAGCACTGACCCTTGGACAACGCAGCACTCCCTCAGCACTGACCCTCGGACAAGGCAGCACTCCCTCAGCACTGACACTCCCACAGTGCGGCGCTCCCTCAGCGCTGACCCTCTGACAGTGCGGCGCTCCCTCAGCGCTGACCCTCCGACAGTGCCCACTCCCTCAGCACTAAGCCTCCGACAGTGCTGTGCTCCCTCAGCACTGACCCTCCGACAGTGTGGCGTGCCCTCAGCACTGACTCTCCGACAGTGCTGCACTGCCTCGTATCCTGTGCTGGGCATTCATTCGGAATGGATTTTGCGATGAAGTGGTTGTTTGAAAATGGCACTTTTTCCAAACAGCATGCTTACATGGCACCTTAATTGCCTACCACAAGGTGGCAGCATCATACTGAAGCAGTCGTTCTCAGGCTAAAACAACTTCATGGAGAGACGCAAAACCGAAAGAAACGTTAATGCTGGAATTCGGAAACAGGAACTGAATTTGCTGGAAAAATTCAGTAGCTCTGGTAGCATCATTGGAGAGATGTTTTGGATCCCGTGACCCTCAGAACCAGAGGAATGCTCACTAGACTGAGGAATGGTCACTGGACCCGAAACATTAACTCTGACTTTTCTTCACAGATGCTGCCAGACCTGCTGAGCTTTTCCAGCAATATTTGTTTTGTTCCTGAGTTTAGCATCCGCAGTTCTTTTCGTTTTTATTTAGTATTCCACTACTGAATGCTATCGAATGTGAAAGCAGTGATGGTTAACTTCTGGCTTGTTGGAGATGGTCTTCGCCTGTGTAGCAACCGGTCAACCCAAGGCCTGGATATTATCCCCATTCTGCTGCATTTGAACATGGTCTGTTTCAGTGTCTGGGAGTTGTGAATGGCACTGAAAATTGTATAATCATCCCCTCTTCTGACCTTATGATGGAAGGAAGGCCATTGATGAAGCAGCTGAAGATGGTTGGGCCTGGGACATTCCCCTAAGGAACTCCTGGAGAGATGTCCTGGAGCTGAGACAACCGACCTCCAGCAACCACAACCATCTTCCTTTGTGACAGAAACGAACAGAGAGAATTCTGGAGCAAGTCAGCAGATCAGGCAGGATCTGCAAAGAGACACTGAGTTAACATTTCAAATAAGGTGTGATTCTTCAGTTCAAGGACAGGAGCTGAATGGCGGATCCCAAACTGGCCGTCATTAAGCAGGTTATTGTGGAGCAGGTGTTGCATGATAGCTTTACTGATGGTCGAGAGTAGACTGATGGGGCAGTAATTAGCTAGCAAAGACTTCTCATGCTTTTTGTGTCCGGGACACACCTAGGCAGATTTCCACACATTCCGGTGGACGTCAGCGTTGTAACTGCCCTGGCTAGGGGAATGGCATGTTGTGGAGCAAAACTCTTCAGTACTGTTGCTGTAATGTTGTCATGGGCCATAGCCTTTGCACAATCCAGTGCCACCAACCCTGAGGTGAGGCTTGAGTGTGCTTTGTACATTGGAAGGAAGAATTTCTCAATGGGGGAAACACTTCAGAACTCTGAAGCACAAGGGGGCTTAGGAATCCTAGTTCAGGAATCTCTGAAGGTTAACATACTGTCTCAGATGACTGTTAGGAAAGCAAATGCAATGTTAATACTCATTTCAAGAGGGCTAAAATACAGGCACAGCATTGTACTCCTGAAGCTGTATAAGGCTCTGCTCAGACTGCATCTGGAATATTGTGAACAGTTTTGGGACCTGTATCTAAGGAGAGATATTCTGGCCTTGAAGGGGGTACAGAGGACATTTACAAGAATGAACCCAGGAATGAAGAACTTGTCACATGAGGAGCACAGGAGGACTCTGGATGCGTACTCGATAGAGTTGAGAAAGATGAGGGGGATCTGATTGAAACCTACAGAATAGTGAGAGGCCTGGATAAAGTGGTCATGGAGAAAATACTTCCACTAGTAGCCTCTGCATGAAGGGATAATCTTTTAGAACTGAGATGCTGCTGAAGGAGGCTAAGTCATAAGAACAAACAATGTCTGGATCAGTAAAGAAATCAAAGGTTATAGGGAGAAGGCAGGAGAATGGGGTTGAGAAACTTAACAGCCATGATTGAATAGTGGAGCAGACTTGTTCATAGAATCCTTGTAGTGTGGAAACAGGCCCTTTGGCCCAACAAGTCCACACCAACCCTCAGAGCATCCCATCCAGATGTGTCCAACTAGAACCCACCTAAAGTACACATCCTTGAACACTATGGGCAATCCACCTAGCTTGCACACCCCTCAGCGCTGACCCGCCGACAGTGCAGCGCTCACCCTCCGACAGTATGCCGCTCCCCTATAATCCACCTAATGTACACATCTTTGAACACTACAGCCAATCTTTGGACTATGGGAGGAAATCCACGTAGACACGGGGAGAAT
Organism: Stegostoma tigrinum; assembly: GCF_030684315.1. Taxonomy (NCBI): domain Eukaryota; kingdom Metazoa; phylum Chordata; class Chondrichthyes; order Orectolobiformes; family Stegostomatidae; genus Stegostoma; species Stegostoma tigrinum. Next base: position 7,056,708 of record NC_081375.1, read on the forward strand.
GTACAAACTCTACACAGCCAATCACCTGAGGGTGGAATCAAAGCTGGGTCCCTGGCATGAGGCAGCAGTGCTAACCACTGAGCCACCGTGCCAACCTTGATGGTTGATGATTGATGAGGGTAGGGCAGTGGATGCTGTCTATGTGAGTTTTACTGAAACATTTCAGAAGGCCCCTCATGGTCAGCTGACCCAGAAAGTGAGTTGCCTGGGAACCATAGTAAGTTGGCAAATTAGATTCAAAATTGGCTTGATCACAGGAGACAGAGGAAAGTTGTGGAAGGGTGTTTATCTGACTGGAGGTCTGTGATCAATGGTATTTCCCAACGATCAACACTAGGACCTCTATTGCTGGTACAGATAAATGACATAGATGAAAATGTAGGTGGTCTGATTAGTAAGCTTACAGATGAACAAAAATTGGATGAGTTGTGGATAGTGAGTTAAGTTTTCAAAGGATGCAGCAGGGTATAGATCAGTTGGAAAGATGGGCAGAGAAACAGCAGATGGAGTTTAATCCAGATAAGTTTGAAGGTATACATTTTGGGAAGTCAAACAGAAGAAGAAAGTCTACAGTAAAGGGCAGGACCCTTGGCAGCATTGATGTGCAGAGGGGTGTTGAATTCAAATTTGTAGCTTCTTGAAAGTGGTAACAAAAGTGGATAAGGTATTAAAGAAGGCATATGGCTTGCTGGCCTTCATCAATCAGCAAACTGTGTATAAAAGTTGGCAAGTCATGTTACAGCTGTACAAAATTTTAGTTCGGCTACATTTGGAGTACTTTGTGCAGTTCTGGTTGCCACACTATAGGAAGGATGTAGAGGCTTTGGAGAAGGCGCAAAGAAGGTTTACCCGAAGTTGCCCGGATTGGAGAGTGTTACCTATAAGGAGAAATTGGACAAACTTGGATTGTTTCTGTTAAGAGTGTCAGAGGTTGAGGGGTGATCTTATAGAAATGTATAAAATTGAGGGGCACGGATAGGGTGGAATAATTGGAGTCTTTTCCCCAGGGTGGAAATGTCAAATACTAAGGGCCATAGGCTTAAGGAGAGAGGGGACATGTTTAAAGGTGTGAGAAGAAAGCTTTTTACACAGAAGATGGCAAGTGCCTAGAACATGCTGTCGGGAGATAAGTGGTGGAAGCAGAAATAATAGCAACTTTTAAGAGGCATTTAGTCAGACACATGAATAGGCAAGGACTGGGCCAGAAGAGAAAAGACTGAATCAAGGTAGGACCTGACTCTTCCCTTCTGTTCCTCAACATCGGTTTCCAATATCCATTACAAACTCCAACAATTACCTGGACTCTACATCCTTGCACCCTGCTTACTGTAAGAACTCCATTCCATTCTCCCAGTATCTCCCTCTCTATCACATTCATCCTGATGATGATAACTTTGACAAGGGGGCCTCCAAAACATCCACCTTCTTCCGCAACTGAGGATTCCTCACCACTGCTGTCAACAGGGTCCTCAGGCAAGTCTGACGCATCTCCTGCACTTCTGCCCTCGCACCGTCCCTGAAACAGCAATAGGATCCCCCTTCTCCTTGGCTACCATCCCTCCAGCATCCACATCCAGAGGGTTATTAGCTGTCATTTCCACCACCTCCAGAGAGATGTCACCACATGACACATACACACCTCCCTTGTCAGTCTTCCGCAGAGACCGTTCCCTCCAGTTCTGAGGGTAGGGTCACCGGACCTGAAACGTTAACTCTGTTTTCTGCTCCACAGATGCTGCCAGACCTGCTGAACTTTTCCAGCAGGTTTGTTTTTGTCCCTCTGGGACATCCTCGTCCATTCTTCTTTCACTGTCCCACGGCACCTTCCGCTGCAACCGCAGAAGATGTAATACCTGCCCATTTACCTCCCTCCCCAGTGTCTGAAGGTCCAAATCACCCCTTCCAGGTGAAACAGTGCGTTACCTGCACTTCACACAATCTCATCTACTGCATTTGCCGCTCACAATATGGTCTCCTCTATAATAATGAAACAAAACAGACTGGGCAAGCACTCAGCATAACACTTGCATTGATTTCAGAAAAATAAAGACAATAAGCTTCCAATTGCCTGTCAGTTTAACACAGCGTCCTGTTCCCTGCCCAACATCTCTGCCTCAGGCTTGCTGCAATGTTCCAGCAAAGCTCAGCACAAGCTGGGAGGACAACACCTCATTTTCCACCTGGCATCCCTGCAGCCTTCTGGACTCAATATCAGGTTCAATCACTTTAGGGCTTAAACTCTCCCACTTTCAGGCCTTGTTATCACAGTCTGCTATTACATATCACCCATTAATAGCCACTAACCGTCCTCATTAATAGTTATTCACCCTCCTAGCCAGATCATTATCTACTCGTTTGTTTAACTACTATCCCCACCTATCATTTACTCCTTACTCTCATCCTGTCTTCTGCACATAAACTGACACTTTCCTAGCCCCCATCAGTTAACTTTGATTTCTCTCCACAGATGTGACCACATCTGTTGCGCCTTTCTAGCGATGTGTTTTTGTCTCTGATTAACAGCATCTGCAGTTCTTTTCATTTTTACTTATCTTTTCTTCTCCTTTCGGATGAAAGTATTACACTGACAGTGATGAGGGTGTTTTACTGTCTAATGCTATGCTGTACCTGACCTGGGAGTGTTTGACAGGATGAGTTTCGATAATTTCTTTAACTTTCCAGGGTGGCAAGAACCGTCTCCCAGTGACAGTCTGCTCTAAGAGGTGAAGAAACAGTTTTGTAAAGTAAATGCCACGTGTGATGATAAAATGTGAGGCTGGATGAACACAGCAGGCCAAGCAGCATCTCAGGAGCACAAAAGCTGACGTTTCGGGCCTAGACCCTTCATCAGAGAGGGGGATGGGGAGAGGGTTCTGCAATAAATAGGGAGAGAGGGGGAGGCGGACCATCTTCGGTCCGCCTCCCCCTCTCTCCCTATTTATTCCAGTTCCCTCCCCCCATCCCCCTCTCTGATGAAGGGTCTAGGCTGTGTTCATCCAGCCTCACATTTTATTATCTTGGAATCTCCAGCATCTGCAGTTCCCATTATCTCTGCCACGTGTGATGAGTTGGTTCTAGGAGGGCAAAGTTAGACAGCGACATGGTAACAACAGTAAAAAGAATGAGAGAGCTCCTGTGTTTAAGTGATATGCAAATTTGGAACATAAATCAGATGCTAATGGGAGGCTCCAGTCAGGATTTGAGAGATCTTTGAAATGGCCTGTTCCAGAGTGGTTACTGAGGTGATGTCATTCCCAATAGCTGGGCGTGTGTGAAAACATGACTTCCACCCTGTCTATACCCACAGCATGTTAAAAATAAGTAGTAAACAAAATGCATCTTTTATTTAGCTGCAATCTGGTTCATTCAGATACAGAGTAAACAGTCACGCAGAAAATATACAGCAAACATACTCCCAGCAAAAGGCTCAATATTATATTTCCTGTCACATCAGATGCAGACTCTTAAATTTTAACTTATTTGGAATCTATTTCAATGGATCAATCTATTGAGCCTCAATAGAAATTTAAGTGCTCAGCAGCAGACAGTGAAACAAGGATTCACACCCTCTACCCGAGTGTCCTATTAACCATTGAGGCGGTATGTTAAATCATTGATCCAGTGGGTAATTGGGGCTCAGAATTTCCCTGGTCACACTACCTCAAAAGTCAGGGCAGTGTAGCCTATGCCAGGAAACTCTGTAGACCGAGAGACTGCTGGAGAGCTTGACTGGTGCAGAGAAAATTAGTCCCTCCAACTCCTCAGACTTTGTCAAGGTCCAAGCTACTGTAACTCTACACAGCTGTCCCCGGGCAGCAGCGCTGTTATAGGCTCCTCTAGAAGTAAAAGATGGAGCTCTATTTTCTGAATGACAATTGACTTGGAACTGTAAGCTCCTCTTAAATTGTTTAAGATGAAGCAGGCACTCAGCCGGTGGGAAGACAGGGGATTCAATAAGGAAAAACACCCTGAAATGAGGTGGAAAAGCCTCGGGCACCATTCAAAAGGGAAAAACTTGTCTGAATCAGCTACTTCAACTACCCAGAGCTCCTGGCATGGCTCCATTCTAGGTATGCTTAACCTGCACTATATCATAAAATATGTTTAAACTCTGACAAGACCCATTATCCATGTCATATTTTCCCAAACTGCTGGGGTTAAAGAAATGCCTCAATCTATTAGAAGAAAAAAAGGGAAACAGATCAACCAGAAACTAATTAAAAGCAAGTTGCATATTGGACTGGAAATCCATCACTGGGAGTGACCAGAAGGGGGAAGAGGGGTGGGTGGCTTCTCTTATCCACACTAATAGTGTTGACCAGCTGTGCCCAATCCTGACTCCCCAGATTCAGCAACATTTAAGCTGGTTACAAAAACAACAACATTCTTGACAAAGTGTAAAAGCTCAAAAAGTGCAAAAAGTCCAATACCTGCACAAGTGTAAAAATGATTTGCAACCATTCCCTAAAATAGGGGTGAAGGTGGTTTTAGGTAGCACAGACAGTTTGCATGCTAGGGACAAAACAGTAGGAGCAGCAATTGTTGCTTGTAAACACAATAAAAAAGGTTTCACACTTGAGAATACAGCATCTGGATCAGAAATATTAAAAGCTGTCAGTACCCTGGCTACAAAACTTGACATGCATCAATTTAAACCCCCAAACCATCACAATCCACAGAGGTTCACAAGATAAATATGTACAGACACAAACTTTGTTAATGCAACACAATTCATTTCATTTCACAAGCGTCATAACTTATTAGTGACCCCCCCTTTCTCTGATAATAAAGCCAACTTCCCTATATCGCAAACAGTTGCAGTGTAAACCTTAGCCTAGAAACACCAGAGGAACAAGTTCCGGTCTTGATGATTCAAACTGCTGATGCAGAAATGGGCAGCACAAGCTGAGTGATTCTTCTCTATTGCGACTGGTGCATATCTCGGGGACAGCTTTTGTATACACATAGCAAATGCTGAGCAAAAGCTATAAGTTTTTGCTGTACTGGTCTGGTCCATCTTATTGTGCATGTATCTTAGACAAACCGGTTACCAAGAGCAGCTGTGGTGATCTATTCCTTGCAGTAACATGGTAGCTGTGCTCAATCACCTTTTACCCAGTTGGTACTGTTACTAACATTTATTTTGTAAGCAAGATCTCCCGGAACAAAGAGGAACACGTGGTGACAAACACCAATCCAATGTCTCCCAACCTGTATATGACCTGCCCTGGAAACAAGTGTAAACTGGCACATCATCTTCCAAACAAACACTCCCTATTTCCAACCTGACATACTGATACCCACAAGTTGCAGAGGATCCGAGCTTAACGAAGAGTCTATCAAAAATGTCACCTGGATTTCTGTTTTGTTTGACTTAAAAGCACCTTTAAAATCCAAACATTACCACTGAGGTATTTAATTCAACCATTGAGTATATTAACAGAAACACAATCAGGTTCATTCTCACTGGTTGCTAGCACCAAGTTAACCGTTTACCCTGCACTGACAACAATCAATAGCTGTGTGGCTATTGAATAAGGTTTCCATCACACACTCAGTAATTGAATAGTGTTTCATTCCTTTTATACAGTAGCTGTCATAGGAAGATTTGAATTAGTCATCTGTCCTTTCCTCATGGTGCGAACCATGACCTAACTATAAACCTACATCTATGTGTGTTTGTACATCCACAGCAGGCAGGTGGAGAAGAGACTCGTAGGGCCATTTTGTAATAATTGGCTGCATACAAAATAAGCATTTGTACATGTAGGGTAAAGTCTTGACAAAATATAAGCCGTTTATTAAGTTTAATTCACAGTCTTAAGACGGTGGCCATAGTCAGAGTAATAGGAGCTACAACAGATGCTGGAATGGCCAAATTTGTCATAAGAGAATGCAAAAAAAAAGCTGAGAACTGTGGAGAATTTGACAGAGGGAACAATAGCTGCTCACTTACAAGAATGAGGTAAACTGAGGTAATCTCTCAGATTCAGGGAACTGACCATCTGATCAGCACGATTTGGAAAAGTATGCCCAAACATTTATCAACAAGAGATGGGGTTTGCTGGCTGCTGTGGCAATGGCCAAGAAAACATGCTGTTTTTTTGTTGTATTCCTCACCATCAGTACATTGCTGAAATAATCAGAGCCAGACTAACAATACTGTTGGGATATGACCATGCACACTCTATGCATGACAGAGTACGTACAACAGGTTCTGTCATTAGCCTCCTGTGACAGCACACAAGGCATTGCTATACAGAAATACAGTAACTTAATTAAATTCTTTACAGGTAAATGTGAAAGGAAAGTACAGGTCCAACCACAGCACCACCCAGAATCACTGAGTAAGTTGAAAATTTGGCAATCAAAGCTGAGGTATAAAATGCCACCCAATGGAATGTATCAGTTCAGATTGCTGTGGGTGTTCATGTCAAACTGTAGGGTGCCTATGAGGCTTCAAGTCACTTTACAAAAGGTGCAGATTTCTTAGCTGAATCTTTTCATTCTCACATATGTTCCAGTCACAAAAACCACACAGTACAGTCAAATGCTGGCGATCACTTCAATGCTATCAAACTCTTGAAATTATGCAGAATAGCCAAGATTGTTGGGGTAAGACAACAGGAAGAGAGAGAATTGGGAGTTAAAACCTGTGACCTCAGGAAAAAAGTTAAGAAGTGTGGGCAGCAGCACCCTGAGGATCTGTTAGGATTTCACATCCGTCTTCCGCTTGTGACTGATACTGCTTATTCACAGTTGGGGTGTCATTGGAACATGGCTCTCATTACCTCACATCCATCTTCTGCAATCTGTTCCTCTGTGTTAATATATTGTTCAAATAGACTGATTAACACAAACTAACAGCAATCGATGGTTGGCAGGTCTGAATGTTAGAAGTCCTTCCACGTAGGTATTGCAGAACTCCGATATAAATATTTCCAGATCGCATAATAATGTACTGCTGCAGCCAGAGCCACAAAGATATGCCAGATTGCGTGGGCAAAAGGAATTATCCCATCACTTTTGAAGAATACCACTCCCAAGCAGTACAGCATGCCACCCCATACCAGCTCCTGGATTCCATCGGTGTTTGGCTGCATCAGAACAGCAAGGATTAGGTTAAAGCAATCAAGCCCACTCCAGATAATTTCAATTACCTACCTATTACAGAAATGTTACTGCAATTTACTGAGCAAAGGAATTAGGATGTCATGTTGTGGCTGTATAGGATATTGGTTAGGCCACTTTTAGAATAGTGTGCAATTCTAGTGTCCCTGCTATTGGGAAGATGTTGTGAAACTAGAAAGGGTTCAGAAAAGATTCAAAGATGTTGCCAGAGTTTGAGCTACAGGGAGAGGCTGAGTATGCTGGGGCTATTTTCCCTGGTGCGTCAGAAGCCGAGAGGTTACCTGGTAGAGGTTTAAGATCAGGAGGGGCATGGATAGGGTAAATAAACAAAGGTCTTTTCCCCAGGGTGAGGGGAGTCCAAAACTGGAGGGGCATAGGGTGAAGGTGAGAGGGGAGAGATTTAAAGAGGCCCAAGGGGTAATTTTTTCAAAGGGTGGTGCATGTATGGAATGAGATGCCAGAGTAATTGGAGGAGGCTGGGGCAATAACATTTAAAAAGGTATCCAGATGGGTACATGAGGGTTTACAGGGATATAGGCAAAATGCCGACAAATGGGAGAAGATTAGTTTAGGCAATCTGGTCAGCAGGGACAAGTTGGACAGAAGAGCCTGTTTCCATGCTGTACAGCTCTATTACTCTATGACTAACTGTACAAGGCACTGGTGAGGCCACATGTGGAGTAGCGTAAGCAGTTGTGGCCCCATAAAAGGAGCAATATTTCATTGAAGGCAGTTCAGAGAAGTTTCACTAGAAGTGATCCCTGGACTTGGGAAGGCTGTCTTATGAGCAAAGGCCAAAGAGGTTGGAACTCTACTCAGGGGAGTTTGGAAGAATGAGAGAAGATCTCATTTAAACATGCAGGATTCTTAAGTGGCTTGACATGGTAAATGCTGACAGGATGCTTCCCTTCATTGGACGGTGTAGTACCAGAATGCATTGTCTCAGAATAAATGGCACTTATTTAGAACTGAGATGAGGAATTGAGGGTTGAGTATCTTGGAACTCTGCCACAGAGAGCTGTGGGCATACAGTCCTTGAATATATTGAAGGTTGAGGAAAGGGCAGGTACGTGGATGTGAGGAATGTTGGATCAGCCGAGATCCTACAAAATTGTGGAGCAGGCTTGAGGGACTGAACGGCCTACTCCAATTCTTATTTCTTATGGTGTTTTTATTGATTCCCTGTTTGAAGCCGTTCGGCCAGAATGGCCTGATTAACACAGAAAACAGAACTTTTTCCAGGGGTTTGGGGGAGGGGGGGTGGTGGTGGGAAGTGGTAGGGAGCAGAAGAATAATTTGGCTTAACACTGATTAGGGTTGAGGCAGACATATGAATTTGGTCACTTGCTATTTATTCAGGGAAAGGAAAGGATCACTCGCTGTGTAACTATACGGAGTCCATGTTTATTCAGGATAAGAGTCAATGTGCAACTGTACAGATCAAAGTTTATTCAGTTAGTGTAACTGTACAGAATTGTCAAATGGAACCATGCGATTGGTTACTTGGAGAATTCAGTAACGGAAGCAGCATGTGACAAAATCTGGAGTTATGGAGCAATTTATGTTCCTTGTTAGAATGAGCAGAGCAGGAGGGTGATATTCACATTAATCTCTCCAGGGACCATTTAGAACTTCTAAAAACAAACAGTCAGTAATGTTTTGAAAATATCCATGGAGATCCAGTATCACTGACACTATTAGAGATCCTAGATATAACCTGGAGAATGGAAGGTAATTATTCTCGCCACCTACCATAGATGCAACCACCACAGCTGGTGAAAATCCCATTGTCAAGTAAAACAGCAGCTCAATAATCTTATACCTGTGCAAAGAAAATACAAACTTTTAAAAAATATATATTTCATGCTTGCAGCTGATTACCGATGCTGTTTTAAATGACGACGACAACAGAGGAATGCATTTTTCAAAGCAGCTGTAGTCCAGATGTGGGTCTGACTAATTAAGTCCATTCACATTTATCTCCTGAGAAGCTGGTGGTGACAGCCCTTGAGCTATTGGAGTTCATGTCGTGCGGGTACACACAGCGAGCTGTCTGAAAGGGAACTCTTGGATTTTGACCCAGTGACATGAGGAACAATGTTATTGTTTCAAATTGGGATGGACAGTGGCTTGGAAAGAACTGGAGGTTACAACTGTCTCATGCCTTTGCAGTGATATCTTTTCTGGTGATAGAGATTGCAGGTTTGGAAGGTGCTGTTGAAGGAGTTTTGAGTTGCTGCTGTGCATTTTATAGACAAAAATTGCTGCTATTATGCCCCAGTGAAGGAATTTTCTTTTTAAACTTCATCCATGGCACATGGGTGTCATTAGTTAGGCCAGAATTTATTGTCCATCCTTAGCTGCCCTAGAAAAGGCGGTGATGGGCTGCCCTCTTGAACCACTGCACTCTATGTGCTTTAGGTAGACCCACAATGCCTTTAGGGAGGGAATGCCAGGACTTTGACCCAGCAACAGTGAAGGAATGGGGATATATTTCCAAGTCAGGAGGAGGGGGGGGGGCGCTTGGAGGGAAACTTGCGGGTAGTGGAGTTCTCATGTATACGTTGTTCTCATCCTTCTCGATGGACACTTATGAGGATCTTGTAGACAGTAACAGCAATTAGTCCTGAGGGTTGGTGGTGGAGGGACTGGATGTTTGTGGACACAGTGCCAAACAAGTTGGAAGTTTTGTCCTGGATGTTGTCAAACGTCTTGGATGTTATTGAAGTTGGCCTACTCAATGTTAATGGTGGAGGATGAGGTGCCAATCAAGTGGGTGCCTTGGTTGTGAATTGTGGAAAAAGTACTTACTGTTCATGGTATAAAAACACGTAGATGGTTCCAGCAGCAGCCATGATCCAAATGAACCAGCGCATGTGAGATGCCAAGGGTCCAAGCTCACGGAGATTTAACCTGCGAAAGATGTTAGAGTGGCTTGCAGTCATTCTGAATCTGTTGAATTTTACATTAACAGATACACAGTTCACTTCTCCAGACAGCATTCTCTCGTTGAGGTTTCCAGTACTTTACATCAACGATTGATCTTTGTGATCATAAGTTGTGTCAGTTGTGGAGATCGTCACAATCTCTTCATGTGCATACAGCATTAGGAAAGCCCTCTGGAACTGGCACCGTCTAAATTTCACTTTCAATGGTCTGGGGCACCAATGCTAAAAATATACAATCCTCACTCAAAATATTGGTAAGTGAACTTGTATTTGATTCCTGCTACACCGTGTCAGACGTCATCTGCTGTATTAGACATGATAAACTGACAACATTGAGCGCGCTCATACTAGGGACCAAAATTATGTTACATTTGAGCTTTTCAGTTAGATGCATAGCTCCCTCTTGATTTCAATTACAACACTTGCTACCAGGTATTTGGCGTGTCTAATGAAGAGTTCAGTAGAGTGTGGGCTTTTGTAATCCCAATCAGTTCGAAAAGAGTAACATCCATTTCCAAATGGATGTCTCAACCATTCTACAAGATCTTGTGGCCTACTAGATCCTGCATTTCAATTAGTTGCAAGTGAAGTGGTCCACCTCACATGCAGTTTGGAACATGTAGTCAATTCCATGCAGTCTCATGTTCCAGATGGAGCTGGACATTGTTTTATTCATTCATTGGATGTGGGCGTCCCTGAGCATGCCAGCACTTGTTGCTCATCTCTTTTGTCAAGTGGCTTGCTCAGCCAATTGACAGAGCAGTCAGGAGTCAACTCCACTGTTGTAGGAATGGAGTCATATATAGGCAAGATCAGTTAAAGACAGCAGCTTTCCTTCCTCAAGGATATTAGTTTTCACAACATAGAGTATACACAGATTTTTAACAGAGTCTAGATTTCACCATATGCCATGGCTGGTTTCAAACCCATGCTCCCTGAATATTAGCCTGGCATCAGGATTCCTAGTTCTGTGACATTACAACTACATGGAAAGTCTCCCCTGTGTTATTAATCTTTGTTAAAAACATTAAAACACTCACCAAGGTGCATAAGATGATGCGATAAAGAAGTAGATAACAATTCGATCACACATGTGGAAACACTGCTCCATCGTTCTGTCAATTAAGAAAGGAAACAAACAAGTTCCATAAGAGTGGAGGCCAGGGGTGGGGAAGAGTTTGAAACTAGTAAAGTCCACATTGAGATTACTGGGCTGTAGGCTCCCAAGGCAGAATGAAGTGCTGCTCCTCTAGTTTCCGGATGGCGTTGTTGTGACACTGGAGGCGGCCCAGGATGTACATGTCATCCAGGGAGTGGGAGGGGGAGTTGAAGTGGTTTGCGACTCGAAGGGGTTGTCGTTTGTCGTGAACAGAACATGGACGCTCTACAAAGCGGTCTCCAAGCCTCCACTTGGTCTCACCAATGGAGAGTAGGCCACATGGGGAGCAGCGGATGCAATACACTACATTGACGGATGCACAGGTGAATCTGTCTGATGTGAAAGGTTTGTTTTTTCCTTGGATGGAGGTGGGCGGGGGGGTGGGTGTAGGGGCACGTGTAGCACTTCCTGCGGTTGCAGGGGGCAGTGGGGACTGTGGAGCTGACAATGGAGTCGTGGAGACAGCAGTCCCTACAAAACGTAGATGGGGTGTGGAGGGAAATATCTGTCTAGTTATGGGGTCAGATTGCAGGTGGCGGAAGCCACCTCTACATCAGTGAGACCAAGGGGATGTTTGGAGACTGCTTTGTAGAGTGCCTGTGCTCTGTTCGCAACAAATGGCAACACCTTCTAGTCATGAACCACTTCAACTCCCCCTCCCAGGTCAACATGTCCATCCTGGGCCCCCTCCAGCATCATAATGGCACCACCTGGAAACTAGAGCAGCACCTCATATTCCGCCTTGGGAGCCTGACAAGATCCCCATCTTCTCTCCCACCTAACCGCTCCTCCAATCTCACTGACCAATCCCCACCACTCCCTACCTGCACTCACCTATTAAAACCCCACCTACATTTCCCAGCCTCACGCCTCCTCTATTTCTGAGCTCCCTTCCCTGTCCCCCATTTCTGAAGAAGGGTCCTGAACTGAAATGTCAGCTTTCTGCTCCTCTGATGCTGCCTGGCCTGCTGTGCTCTGCCAGCTCCATACAGTTATCTCTGACTCCAGCATCAGCACATTTTGCTATGTGTAAACAAGTTCCACAAGCCTAGATACACCAGTTTGAAAGGTCTATTATTAGGTCATTTTTACTTCTGTTCTGGAAACTTCAGTTAATGAGCTACAAAGTACATGACAATGCAAAGAGAGAGATTAGGAGATTGGACAGTTTATTTATTTAGCAAATGCAAATCCCTGAAGCCAAGTGATAAACTCCACAAATGAGGCTAAGGTGATTAGTCCACCAGTTAGTTTGTAGACACTCCTCAGTAACATGCAACATTGCTTATGCCTGTCCACAAACGTGGAGAGGGTGGGTGGATTACTGAGGCCCCAGTGGAGGTGGTTGGTTTTACAGGAACACTGGCTCAGCTCATCCAGTTTAGCGAGGCCACTTTCACCATGGTAGTTCAAAGCTTGTCATGTGACAGTGGGGGGTGGGGGTGGGAAGGGTATCATGACGATCTTATCAATGACTTCCCATTTTCCCATTCCTTAATTTGGAGGATGTCAGCTGATGGATCCTGCTTTGGAAGGTTTCTTCAAATGGGCCATTGAATTGCAATATTGACAGTGGGATGGTTGAACAGGTCTTTGTGCAGCAGTTAGTGAGATGTGGTAAGAAGACAAAAAAAGTGCTGCATCACAGGTCACTCAGCATCCATGGAGAGAAAGCAAGCTAACGTTTCAAGTTTAGAGGACTCCTCTTAATATGGAGATGTGGCATGGATGGTTTCAACCAACTTGTGGGTTTGCAGGAAGACAAAAACTGAAGGAACTGTGGATGCTGTAAATCAGGAACAAAAACAAAATTGCTGGAAAAGCTCAGCATATCTGGCAGCAGCTGTGAAGAAAAGATCAGGGTTAACATTTTGTGTCCAGTGACCCTTTGTCAGATCTCAAAGTTCCGAGGTCATTGGACCAGAAACATTAACTGATCTTTTCTTCACAGAGCTGCCAGACATGAACTTTTCCAGCAATTTTGTTTTTGTTGCAGGGAGACACAGGAGACCTTTCTCAAAACACACAAAATCCCAAGGAGATCATAAAAATGACAAGTTTTCCTGACTGAATGCTACGTGGGGCAAAAGCATTTCTCACCAGATTTCCTTCAGTAACAGACAAAAAGTTATTTCTTGTAACAAAACTTTAACACAGCATTTGCAACATGAACATGAACTCCTTCAAACCCAAATGACAGGCTTTTTAAACAACGTATCAGCACCTATGGGATCAGGAGCGTGCCACTTTTTTTAAATAGTTCATTCGCAGATGAGGGCATTGCTGGCCAGTTCTGCATTGAGTGCCCAACCCTAATTGCCTAGACCATAGGCAAAGAGACAAGCACATTTCTGTGGATCTGGAGTCACATACAAGTTTTTCCATCACTTGACAATGGATTCCTGGTCATTAAGACTCTTATTGTTTATGGAATCCCAAATTCACCATTTGGCGTGGCAAGATTCAAATCCGGATCTCCAGAACATTAATTTGGACCTCTGGATTAATAGGACCAGTAAGAAATCCACAAGGTCATTGCTTTCCAATATGCTGCTTAATTAGGATGTACTCATAACCACAGTAAACCCAGACCAAGAGAGGTTTCAAGACATCAGTGTCTCAAAAAAAAAATCTATGTAGAGACATCAAATCATCTCCCAAAAATCAATATAAAAATACACTAAGTAATAGAAATGTAATGCAGGGGTACACACATTGTAGTTATATTTTATTTACAGCATAAATACTTGGATATTGTGCTATTTAAGAGGTATAACTTTTGCTGATTTATCAAAAAAGTGCCAGTTATAGAGTCATACAGCATGGAATAACCCTTTGGTCCAACTTGTTCACGCTGACAAGGTTTCCCAAACTAAACTAGTCCCACATCCCCTTAGACAGACAGGCAGAGCTTCACCTGCACATCCGTCAATGTGGACTACTGCGTCTGCTGCTCCCCGTGTGGCCTCCTTTACATTGGTGAGACTAAGTGGAGGCTCAGAGACCACTTTGTACAGCACCTGCACTCTGTTCACGATAACAACGACACCTTCCAGTTGCTAACTATTTCAACTCCCCCTCCCATTCCCTGGGTGACGTCCATCCTGGGCCTCCTCCAAAGTTACAATGAACCACCCGGAAACCGGAGGAGCAGCACCTCATTTTCCATTGAGACCACTGTAGGCTCCCAATGTGGACTTTACTAGTTTCAACAGTTCCCCATCCCACGACCAAACCTCCCTCTCATCCCCACCTCCTTGACCTGACACATCCTGTCTGTCTTCACTCCTGCCCATCCGCTCCACCCACCTCATTGACCAATCCCCACCACTGCCTACCTTCACTCACCTATCACCATCCCAACTACTTTCCACAGCCCCACCCCTCCTTTCTCTATTTCAGGGCTACCTACCCCCCTCCACCATTTCTGAAGGGTACCGATCTGAAATGTCAACTTTCCTATTCCTCTGATGCTGCCTGGCCTGCATTCCTCCAGCTGCACAGTGACTCCAGCATTGGCAGTTCCTACTAACCCTTTAAACCTTTCTTATTCACGTGCCTGGGAAATGTCTTTTAAATGTTGACTGTGCTTGCAACTACCACTTCTTCTAGCTCTTCATTCCCATATAAACCACACTCTGAAAAAGATGTCCCTCAGGTCCCCTTTAAATCTTTCCCCTTTCACCTTAAAATTATGCCCGCTAGCTTTGAGCTCCCCTACCCTAGGAAAAAGACTTTTCTATTCACCTCGTTTATGCCCCTCGACTTTATAACCCTCTAAGGTCACCCCTCAATGTCCTACGCTGCAGCGAGAAAAGTCCCAGGCTGCCCAGCTTCTCCTTATAATTCAAACCCTCCAGTCCCTGTAATGTCCGTGTAAGTCTTTTCTGCATCCTTTCCAATTTAATAATAATATCCTTCCTATAGCAGGATGACTAGAACTGTACACAATATTCCAAAACTGGCCTCACTGCAAAATGACAAAGACTGCCTATGCATTCCTTTTCCTTAAGGAACGGTTATGGCTCATGTGAATTTAAGCATTTCTAACTGAACTTTAGACTACAATTAGGATTTCGCCTACCAGAGGCTTCATTGTCTTGGTTTTAGAAACTTTACTTTAAACTGGGATTTCTAATCTTGCTCCTTTTTCCTTTGCTATTTTAATCTTAGCTTTCCAAACTCCACTTTTCTCTGAAAAGCGGTTTCTTTATCTCTTTCTCCAAATTTTTAAGCTGCTACAACTTTAACTGAATCCTTGCTAACTTAGTTGTCTCACCACCCTGAAACCTGTTCTCCCTGTATTTCCACCAGTCCCAGATGCTTTGTCAATATTTAAGTTCGGTCTCATTGACTCACGGGTAATTCCACCTCTAATTGATTTGCCAATTTCATTGGCAGCTATTGCCAGATCTTGGAAATCTGTTATGGTAATTCATCTAAAGCAGGATGGTTTTAAGTTTGCAATGCCATCTTATGCTAATAAGAGAAAGCTAATATCTATTCTTTTTTCCTTACCCTCTCCATCAACTGTACATTCAATTTTATGTTGTCCTTGTTTGAAAGCGGCCAAAAATTTTCTGCAGATGGACAGACAGGAGGTGGGAAGAGCATAGCAGGCCCGGGAAGGTGGTGGTTAAGAGCTGTGGAATGGAGGAGGCACGGTGGAGCGTTGTCTGGATGATGCGGGTGGGGGGGCGGGTGGGGGTGGGGTGTGGTGGTGGTGGTGGTGGGGAGGGGGGAGGGCAGGGGACCATTGTTTTGAAAAAGCAGAAATCTGGGATTTTGTGGAAGATCACCTCAGAGCAGATGCGATGGAGATGGAGGAATTGGGAAAAATGGGACAGAGTTTTTTGTAGGTGTAGTCGTCTGGGTAGCTTTGGGAGTCTGAGTGTATAGTAAATGTTGGTCCGTAAACTGTCCCCAGAAACTGCAACGGAGAGGCCACTGTGTGTGTGTGTGTGTGTGTGTGTGTGTGTGTGTGTGTGTGTGTGTGTGTGTGTGTTGGTTGGAGATGGACCGAATGAATTTGAAGGCAGAGTGGAAGTGGTTAGCAAAAATCAATGAACTGCTCCAGTTCAGCCTGTGTGCAGGATGCAGCACTGATACAAATCAGTCATTGATGTAATGTCGGAAGGGTTGGGAAACAGCGTCAGTGTATGTGCTAAGAGGAACAGTTTGACATAACTGATAAACATGGAGGCGTAGCTGGGAAAGTGGGAAGAATTGAAGGAAAGGCTATTGAGGGGGAGGACTAGTTCAGCAAGGCAGAGGTGGGTATTGTTGGTGGGGAGACTGGATCGGTCTGTTGGAGAGCAAAAGACTGAGGCCTGTAGGCCTCCCTTGTGGGTGTGTATAGGGATTGATCATCCATAGTAAAGATCAAGTTACCAAGAGGTGGGTGGGGGGGGAGGAGGGGGTGCATGGTTGTGTCCCGGGAGTAGGTGGGGAATCCCTGGACCAAGCGGGGAGAGAAAGGAGTTGAGGTAGGAAGAGAGGAGTGCAGTGGGGCAGGAACATGCGGAGATGGTCAGCCAGAGTAGTTGGGCTTGTGAATCTTGGGGAACAGGCAGAACTAGGGTAGTGCAGGGCTGGAGGGCTGTAGAAGTTAGAGGTGGTGGAGGGGAGGTCACTGGAAGTGATGAGGTCACAGACAATACGGAGACGGTGACTTGATGGGGCAACGGTCAAGCAGGGAAGAGGTAGGATGTGGTGTTGGAGTCTTGGTGTTTGGCCTCTGATATAGAGGTCCAACTCCTTGGATTCCAGCATCTACGGTTTTATTATCTCTCCAAAATTTTCTGATGCCTTAACTAGGAAGAGTGCACTGAGAAACTTGCCCTAGTACTCCACAAATCGTCGCAAAATGAATGAAATCCTGATAAGATTGTCAAAATGACTCATTTGCCTGATTATGGGACGAAGTTAATTCATATTTGGGCTCTTCAGTACCAGAAAAAATATTCATTGTACCATACAACTTTAAAAAGAGCTGTGAAAAGAAAGGATTTCTAGTTTATGCAATTTAAATACATCCCTTCATATTGCCAAATACACAAGAACACAAAAAAGTCACCAAGACAAACATAAGAAAAAAACATTTTAACAAAAATACTATAGTAGAAAAGACTGCATAGAGTGAACAAAATTCTAAGATCAAAAGTCTACAGATCCACAGAAAAGTGCTTGTCTACATGGAGGTGAAAGAGCTTTTTCTCAGCTGTTGTGATTTTTACAACGATGAGTTGATCTTGCCTGTAGGGTGGTGGGTTGTCCTTTGATTAGATAGACAACCAGGTGAACTTTCTGGTGTCAGTTTTTTTTCCCCCCTTGACCCACACACTGCCTGCAGGTTTGGGATGGTTTGCAACACTACAGCTCAACCATCAGAAAAAACAACTAAACATTCATGGTGTGTTCATTTTCAAACTCTCCCTGTTATTGCTTCTGAAAAGCAACACTGTTCCACAGCTCAAAAAAAATGCAGCACTTATTTTCAAGTTGCACAACTTCCCTTGCACTCCAGTTACAGAAGTTCAACTTCCATTTCAACCTATAGTCACCATAAAAATGAACAAAATGTGTGATGTCTTTCACATTTGTCAGTTTTTAAAACAAAATTGTTCACGGCATGCAGGCATTGCTGGTTAGGCCAGCAATTATTGTCTATTCCTAATCACCCAGAGTGCAGTTAAGGGTCAACCACACTGAAGTGGGTCCAGAGTCATATGTGGGCCAGACCAGGTAAGAACAGATTTCCTTCCCTAAAGAATTAGTGAAAGAGATAGATTTATGACAATTTTGACAATGGTTACCTAGTTGCCAGACTATTTATTTTGGATTTCTTTTCGATGGAAATCAAATTTCACCATCTACTTGGGTGGGATTCAAATCCAAGTCCTCAGCACATTGCTGCACAGTACTATTTCAGTATCTGAAAGGGTGAGCACCGAGTTAGTGTTGTGGCAGCAGTGCTCCACAATGATTCAGCAGATTTACTTAGCAGCTTGCTTCTGGCTTGGATTGTTGCTGTTGTGTTCTTTGAAGAAAAAAAAATCTTATCTCAACCCACTCCCAGTTATGTTGGGCTGGGAACATGTTTTAGCTTCTGACAATCCACATGGATAGCTCATTTGTTTTTGGCACTGGCATTCTGGAGACGGAATACACTGGATATGGTTGTAATGTCTTATGTTAAAATCCTCTCCTACAGTCATCTGTAAGATCATTAAGGACCTAGTCCAGAGCATTTTTTAAAATATAAATGACTAGCATAACAGATGGCATCAGCATAGATGAACTCATGGGGTGTGGCTTCAACTTACATTGCTATAAATGTTGAACAAGGTTGGGGCTAGCAGAGCCTGGAGGTAGCCCATTGGTCAGTCTTCTCAACACTTAATCCAAGATCGACTAACATATCTGCTGGGAAGGAATGTTTCAACAACCCTGAATGGAAGTTCTCCTGATAGCTTTAGGACAGGCCCAGTGTGCCGTACTGCAGTGCAGGTTACTGACAGGTTCAACAGCACTATGCCTATCTTTAGGCCCTCCTTTCTGTCCTGTGTAGATACATACATTACTGTTGATAGACAAACAGAAAGGTTTGCTAAACTATGTGGTAGAAAGATAGCTGGCTCACTTGAACCCCTCTACCTTTGCTCACACTCCCTAGGTGTCTCAGATGGACAGGGTGTTATGTGCATGTCTTAATGGAATGCAATATGTACGGAGCAGGAAATGTACCAATTTGTGCAGGCTGTCGCACCTGGTTATGACCTTCCTGCAGAGTGGGCATCAGAAGGAAGGGACTCTGACCCAGAGTGAGGCAGACAGCAAATTGTTTCACTTACTGGCTCAAAAAGCTGCTCACTGCTGTGGGGGTTACACCATGTTGCTGGGTTTTAACTATTGTTTCAGTCCTGAATGTTGTAGTATTGATCTTGGATCCTTTACCCCAAATTTAAGAACAATGTTTTTTCCCCCTTCTGGGAGAGTGTGGGTACATGAATTTTTATTGACCTAAACCTGTAATAAAAGTGTGAAGGAGGTTTGATGTCTTTTCTGTGCTAATTTAGTACATGCCAGTTTAAGGACAACAGAACTTCCAGTTTAATCTCCACATTCCAGTTTAGGAAGGGTGAAGTTAAAGAAATTCCTCCTACTGATCACTACTCGTGACTCCTTGGAGGGCGAACATCAGTTGAGGACTGGTTCAGGCTGAATTGTCATTATACCAAGAAGCCTTCTGACATATTGGTTGAGAGAGAGCTCAGATATTGCAGAATTCTCAAACTCCCATCCTATGCAAAAGTCAACCCTGCAACAGCGTGGTGGAAAATTCTACCCCATATTACCTTAAGTGACTCTTCTTCCACGCAATGATGTGGAAGACAGTTGAAACAATGAACAGTCCACACAGACCCACACCATACATCCAGGCTGTGATCTTCTTCCACCGGTCATCCGAAAGTCGATGAAGTAACGTACTGCCAACAATTGCTGGAAAAATTAGGAACTGCGGACAGAAAAAAAAAACTTTCAATCCAGTGGCTCTAGCTTTTCTAACATTTGAAGATTTTATCGCTTTGTTAAAGGTTCCTGCTGCAGGAAACCTGTGGCAGATCATAGAATACCCACATAATGGGAGACAGGCCATTCGGCCCAACAAGTCCACACCACCCCCCCAAAAGAGCATCCTACCGAGACCCATTTCCCTAGCCCTGTATTTCCCACGTCTAACCCATCTAACCTAAACATCCCTGAACACTACAGGCAATTTAGCGTGGCCAATCCACCTCGCCTGCACATCTTTGGACTGTGGGAGGCAACCGGAGGAAACCCACGCAGACACTGGGAGAAGGTGCAAACTCCACACAGACAGTTGCCAAGATGCCTGTTGTGAGGCAGCAGTGCCAAACACTGAGCCACCGTGATATGCAAACACAAACTCCTGTTATTCTCTGTACTTCAGAAGTGGGAAACTACAACAGGAACCCACCAAAAATCCAACACTTGACTGCACATCAAAAAGTTAGAGGAACTGTGTAGCACTGCACACCGTGCAGATAAGCTAATTAGTTGCACAACCAAGGATTGCATAATAGTGACACAGCAGTTCCAATAAATGAGTATCTAAATTGAGGCGCAGTGGAGAAACATGCAATCATATTCCATGCCAGTAAAACCAAATGTGTCCAACTCATTTCCCAAGCATCTTGCATCATCCTTTTCCCATCTTTCCACAATTGCGGTAACATGCCTCTCCTAAATTTCCTTGCTACCAGCTTCCATATAAAGGATCAATCTTTCCATTTCCTCATCTCCTATATGATACCACCAAACACATCTTGTCCTCTCCTCCCCCATCAGCAGTCAATAGGGACTATTCCCCTACCACCCTGGCCCACTCCTCTACCACTCCAAAACATTGTCACCCTCACAAGGCACCTTCCCTAACAACTGAAGGAACTGTAACATATGTCTTTTACTGCCTCACTCCTTACTGTCCCAACACTGCAATTTACTGAAGCAGCAATTTACATAGACTTCTTTCAATGTATAATTTCCACTATACTCGATGAAATCTGACTTTGGGAGACCAAACGCAGACAAGGTGGCCACTTTAGAAAACACCTTTGCTCAGCATATCCCTGACTTTTTGGTCATTTGCCATTCTAATCCCCCAATTTTCTCTCAAATTTCTGTCCAGCTCTGGTGCGGTATTCTAGTAAAGCCCAACTCAAGCTGGGACAGGACATATGCAGGCATTTGAATGGTGACTATTGTTTGCAAACTAATTCCGTGAGTATCAGTATGTCAGGCTGTTGCTTAACCAGCCTGTAGGACAGAACTCCCAATTTTGGCACATGTTGCTTGGTGTTAATGAGAGAGACTTGGTACCTCGGTGAACCTTTGAGAAGTACATCATGTGGGTGTGAGGGGCAGGCCATATTTGGCTCACCTCAGACAGAACTGCAAATACTCGCCATGAATAATGAAAGGAGAGACTTTATGTCACAGATTTTAAAAACCTCAGGGAGCAGGTGGTGATGGTTCAGGGATGCAAGTCGGTGTCTAGTGACACAGGGGTCAGTGTTGGGGGCCCTTGGTATATGGAGAGTTGATCAGTAAGTTTGTAGAAGATACAAAGAAAGATCGGGATGGCAATTAGTGAGGAGGACATCCTTAGGTTACAAAATTTATAAAAGGGCTAGTCAGGTGGCTGATTAGTGGCAAATGGAATTCAGTTTGGATAAATGTGAGATGCACTTGGGCAGGACAGTCAAGGCCAAGGGAAAACACATTAAATAGTAGGATCCTGAGAAGAATGGAGTGTCAGAAAGACCTTGGTGTGCACACCCACTGGTCCCTAAAGGCATCAGGTCAGATAGATAAAGTGGTTAAGGTGGCACACTGTATACCTGCCTTTATTTGATGAGGCATACAGTTCAAGAGCAGGGAGACTACATTAGAAATTAGTTGGTTAGGCCACAGCTGGGGTACTGCTTGCTGTTCTTATTTATTTGCATTTCAAAATGAATGATCTTATTACAGGCAGCCAGCATGGCTTTATGAAGTAAGATCTTGTTTCCCAAATTTGATTGAGTTTTGAGGAAGTGAAGATGATAACTGATAGAACATAGAACAGTACAGCGCAGGAATAGGCTTGACAGCCCACAACATTGTAAACATGACACTAAATTAAACTTATTCCTTCTGCTTGACCTCCTTCCATATCCTCCATTCCTTGCATAGCCATATGTTTATCTAAACACCACTATCATATCTGCCTCCTCCACCATCTCTTGCAGCATGTTCCAGACTACTACCGCTTAAAAAAAACTTGACCCTCACACCTTTGAACTTTCCCCCCCCTCACTTTAAATGCATGCTCCCCAGCATTAGCTGTTTCAACTCTGGAAATCCTATCTCCAATTTTATAGGCTCCTATCAAGTCTCCCCTAAGCCTCCACCGCTCCAGCGATAAGAGTCTTACTAGCCTCTTGTTATAGCTCATACCCTCTAATTCAGACAGCATCCTGGTAAACCTCTTCGGCACCCTCTCCAAAGTCTCCACATCCTTTCTGTAATGTGACGACCTAACCAAAGTCTTACAAGTTTGCAACATGACATCCTGACTTGTATTCAATTCCCCAGCCAATAAAGGCACGCATGCCATGTGCCTTCTTTACAATCCTATCTATTGTGTGGCCACTTTCAGGGAGATAGGGACTTAAATCCCAAGATTCTCCTCTACACCACTGTTCAGGGTCCTGCCACTAACTATATACTTTTCATTAACATTTGAACAAAGGTAGGGCAGTGAACGTTGTCTATATGAACTTTACAAAACAAATTGACAAGAATCATCATGGTAGGTTTGTCTAGAAAATTAAGTCACACAGCATCCATGGTGAGTTGGATACAAAAATTGGCTTGGTCATAGAAGACAGGGTGGAGGGGTGCTTTGACTGGTGATCTGTGACCAGTGGTATTCTGCAGGGATGAGTGCTTGGACTCCTGCTGTTTGTAATATATGTAAATGATAGGGCTGAAAATGTAGATTGCCTGATTAGTAGGTTAATTGGCAACATGAAACAGGGTGGAGTTGTGGATGTTGATGACAGATACAGCAGATATAGATCAGCTGGATTAAGAAATGGCAGGAGTTTAATCTGGACAAGTGTGAAGTCACAGCATGAGGTGATGCCTTTTGGGAGGTCAAATGCAGGAGGAATGCATATAATAAATGGTAGTATCTTTAGGAGCACTGAAATGTGGAACAATCTTGGGTGTAAGTCCATAGATCCCCAAAAGTGGCAACATAAGTGGATAAGAGGGCAAAGGAGGCATACGGCATGCTTGCCTTTGTTGGTCAGAGCACGCAGTATAAAAGTTGGTAAGTCACATTGCATTGGAATAGTTTGGCCACTTTTGGAGTATCAGTCGCAGTTTTGATTGCCACACTATAGTAAGGATGAACCAGTTTTAGAGATTTACCAGGCCTGAAATGGAGTGTATTAACTGTAAGGAGAGGTTGGATAGCTTCGCAAGAGCTTTGGCAGCTGAAGGGCAACTGATAGAAGTATGTAAGATTATGACAGGCATAGACAGGGTGGAAAATCAGTCTTTTTCCTCAGTGTGGAAATGTCAAATATTAGGATGCATACATTTGAACTGAGGAGGAAAGTTTAAAGGAGATGTGTGAAGCAAGGTTTTTTTTCTTTAAACAGATGGTGGAATGTGCCTAGAACACATCACCAGGGGAGGTGACAGAAACTGGTACAATTTCAACGTTTAGGAGGCTTTTAGATGACATGAACAGGCAGTGAATGAGAGATCTGAATCATGTGAAAGTAGTGGAATTAATCGCAAACAGCATCATTGTCAGCACAGACAGTGGGCCTTTTCATGTAAAAACCGAAGAACTGCTGATGCTGTAAATCAGGAACAAAAACAGAAGCTGCTGGAAAAGCTCTGCAGGTCTGACAGCATCTATGAAGACAAAAAAAAGTTAACATTTCAGGTCCAGTGACCCTTTCTCAGAAATCCCGTCTAGGCAACATCCTTCAGTTCTGAGGAAGGGTCACTGGACCTGAAATGTTAACTTTTTTTTGTCTTCATAGATGCTGTCAGACCTGCAGAGCTTTTCCAGCAGCTTCTGTTTTTGAAGCTGTTCTTGTACTGTCCCATGTTCTGCAATCAGAGTACAGGAGGGATGTGATAGCACTGGAGAAAGTGCAGAGGAGATTTTCCAGGCTGTTGCCTGGACTGGAGAGTTTCAGTTATGAGGGGAAATTGGACAAACTGGGGCTGTTTTCCTTAAGCAACAGAGATTGAGATGTATGAAATAATTAGGGACATAGATATGGTAGATGGGAAGAAGCGTTTCATCATGCAGGTTCCAAGATCGGGGGCACAAATTTAAGGTTATGGGCAGAAGGTTAGATGAATCACAAAGAAAATCTTTGTTACCCTGAGTGTGGTAGGATTCTGGAACTCACTGTCTGCAAGGGTGGCAGAGGCAGAAACTGTCATAACATTGTAGTAGTATTTAGACGTGCATGTGTACTACCAAGGTGTACAAGCCATGGTCCAATTACTCGAAAATGGGATTAGAATAGTGAGGAGGCTGATTTTGATTGGTGTGGATGCAGAGAGTGTCAAAGGGCCTTTTTCTGCTTCTCCATGAAGAACTTGACTGGAGGTCTCTGGCTGCCATTGCTAACCGAGAATGCTGGTTCCCAAATTTCAGCTTGAGGTCCTGACTCTACACTGGATTGCCGATTTATAAATTCCTTAGAAGCAGAGATGAATCTATATCTTTCTCATTATTATCTCTTGCCTTGTTCTATCAGCTAATTATCCAATCACTTCTGCAGCCTGACTTTTATCACTTGTCCCTTTTATTCTTTGTCTCTTTTCCCTTGGTTCTGTTAAACACCTCTCATCTTTCAGTTTTGTTGAGAAGCCATTGACCTGAATTGTCAGCAATTCTCTCTCTCCACAGCACCAGCCAGATCCATGAAGCACTTCCATCAGCTGCTGCTCAGCTCAGGTTCAGAGCAGCATCACAACACTGAACATTTTTACAGACACTGCTTTTGGAACACTGTCAGCCCTGCTCCTGTTTCCTTAGTTTTCATGAAAACTATACTCTCACCTGACCAAGGAAAGGAGACACTAGTGCAATAGTCAGCTATAAATAACATCGAAAAGGAACTGTTGACTTGCACCTCCAACAGTCTTCCTGCTTCCACGCCAGTGGTCCAAACTTTGTCCGGTTTGATTGCGGTTTAGTGATCATGCCTAATACATACCGGCAATTAAATTATTTATTACTCCCAGTCAGGAGAATATCCTGAGCAAAAACACAATCATTCCCAATTTGAAAACTCAAGCATAGAGTCATGGGATCAAACAGCATGGAAACCGAACCTTCAGTTCAACTAGTCCACGCTGAATATGTTCCCAAACTAAACTAGTCTCACTTGCCTGTGTTTGGCCCATATCTCTCCAAACCTTTCCTATTGGCTTGATGGATTTATTTTTAAACTGTGGAACATTAGGTACATTATCCAAAAGCAGTCAGTCAGAAAATTGTAGGCTCAAGTCTCACTCCAGGCACTGTAGGTAGGTTGAAACACCCCAGTACAGTTCTGACGCAGTACTACAAAATCAGACACGCTGTGTTTCAATGAATTATTGAACTGGGATAAGAACTGCATTTGGTGACCTCAACAGAAAATGTCCTTAGGTGTAAATGCTTGCATTATTCTCCTTTCCCCTCTCTATCACTCCACATAAAAACAGAAGTTTTGAAAAACTTACTGCATGTGTGTAACAGTTGGCAGCATGTTCGTATGCAGTGGGCTGATATCGGGAATTAGCTGGAGGTCGGTTATTCATAAATCTATAAAGCAAGCAAGAGTTTATTAATGCAACAATAAAACCAAACAAGTACTCAATTTTCAGGGGGAGCTTTGATTCAGTTAAGCTTGAATTAATAAAAAAACTAGCCCCCACCACGGTATTGCACAGAAATTCTTTTCTCTAATCATTAGATACTGATGCTGGAGCTGTACTGAAACTACAGACCCAAGGCACCAGATAGTTAGAACCAGACACTCAAACCACCTGAAGCAACCAAATATTCAACCTAGACAAGTCAAGTTATGGCTAGACATCTTACTTTGACCATCCTTGCTTCCTCGCCATGACAATCCGTGTTGAAACTGTATAGAACCTCTTTGGAAGAAAGCAGCTGCTTTCTCTTCACCACAATATAATTCTTTCAAAGAACAGAGACATCTAGTTGCAGGTCTTTTCCACTTTTGATTTAGCAGTTAAACTGCAGTTCAGTCATTCAGCTGTTAAAGCAGTAAGTTTAGTGTGCAACATACTAGCATTAAGATGATGACTTCCTGGTTCAATATCTATTTTAAAAATAAAAGGAAGTTAACACCCAGAGAAGGTAAACCTAGACGGTTATTACCACCCACAACAGTTCTTCCATTCACAGCTATTTTATGTTAAAACATATCTTCCAAACGTATTAGCAATTAAACTCTGCACCTAGTGAGCCGAGAACTCCAGTTAGTCTCAAATTTATCCAAACATGTGAAGTCTAACAATTTCTTCTGTATCATTTTACAGAATTTCAATGGATCAAACTGTTCTAGTCAGCTAACAGCAGTAAAAGAAAAAAGTGTGGATTATCTGGCCATTCATTCTGTGTTGTTTATGGGACCCTATTTTGAGAAAGTCAGTTGCTTTGTGTGTTTGCATTTCAGTGATTCCACTTCAATGGTACTTTGGGATACTATGAAAGGCAATATATAAAAAAACTTTAAGAACAAAAATGTGCATTTAAGAAATAATTTTCACCAACTTGTTCTATACTAATCAGCAAAGGGTATCAGAAAGAGCGAAATTGTTAAAACTATGGCTACCTGCACATAGCTAATTTCGTTGCTAAGACTTTACTCTTGTTTGCAAATAAAGTGTCAAGGTTCCTCAAGTGTGAAACTTCAACCTGAAATCTACTCAAGTGGTTTAGGGGATTTACATACAGAATAAAGGATATTCAAAAAAGTGTTTCACCATCACCGTCCCAAGAACAACCAAGGATAAGCAATAAAGATTAGCTTAGCTAGCTATGCCACCTTCCTGTGTAAGCATATTAAATAAAAAGGAGTGAGTTAAGGTTGCAATCCAAGCCAGGTGTTTGGCTGAATTTATGGACAAGTTGGGTGTCTGATAGCTAGGTTTTACCTACATATTAGTGTCCATACTGACTAGAGAAAGTTTCACATTCATATCAGTTTTTGTGAAGTATTCGGCACTACAGGGATTGCGTGACTGTGGGAAGACGGTGCTCATCTTTGACAACAATTTAATTCAAGTCCATTAAAGAAACAAGCCCAGGCACACAATGAACTGTGGCGTTGCCTGGATACTGATTCCGCATGCCTAAGCTGCAAGTCACAAGACCAACCTAACATCAAACACTGAAAGTGTTTGTAAATAAATCTAACTGCCAGTATTTTAGATTCCAACGCTGCACAGGCACATGAATTTTCAACTAGGTAAAATTACTGGGAGATTCAAAATAAATTCCAGAATAGTCCAACAAGTAGTACAATGGTTTACTGGTTTAGTACAGTCCCAATCATGGAATCCAAAGAATAGGAAGGCCCAAGTCTGATTCCCAAAAAGGGGGTTGTGAACAATTAAATCTTTACAACTAAAGGGAAAGTGGGAAGAGAGAGAAATTGAAATGGGGAAAGAAAACTGAGACAAGCTACATTTGAAACTTTAGGATAGAGTTGGGAATCAGAATAATTCCTTCGTCAGCTCAAACATAGTACTGAAAATAAAAATACGCAAAATTTTGAAGTACTTCATTGTTTCAAGGTAATTCGAGGTAGACCTCAAATCCAAACAGGCTAGGTAAACTATTTCACGCTAATATTTTGGCTATGCATTTGTTTCTTTCCACTATCAGTATGTTGTCAGTCTAAAAGGACATGCTGTCTACCACACAATTGAGCAAGACCATGTATGAATATCAGTGTCAGTTCAATGCTTGGTACGTAGACAGTATCTCTCAGTAACTGGCTGATTGAATCAAGCAGCCTGCTTCTTCAGTGGCTCATAAGATACATAGTACAGATTCCATTCAACCAGTCTGTACTCGCTAAACACAAACAAAACATCCACTGATGCATATGATTCTGCAATTGGGTAGAACTTGCTTAACAACCATGAGTGTATTAACAATCGATTTACAGTAAATCAGTTGAGCTTGTAATGTTTCGCTTTAAAAGAAGTTGTCAAAGCTTCAACTCCAGGTAGGTCAGTTCTACAGCTCTATCAATTTTCTTACGATCATCTTTTATACAGTGGTGTAATTTAACTTGAATAATTTAAAGTTGAAGAGGATGTACTAGGCAAATTATACCAATAATTGTAAAAATTTTAATTTTCTTTTACATTGTACCTGTATTCAATATTGGGAGTAAAGAGGATCCAGATGAACACATGCACTATTAGTGGTGAACAGCTTTATGAAACAGCTAGAGACTTTTTCCTAGGGTAGAGGTAGCTATTACAAGGGAGACATAGTTTTAAAGTGGGTGGAGGTAGAGACAGAGGAGATGTCAGAGGTAGGTTCTTTACTCAAAGTGGTCGGGGCACAGAATGCATTGCCAGAGAAGGTAGTAGAGTCGGCCTCAATAGGGGCTTTTAAGCAGCTATTAGATAGGCACATGGATGACAGTATAAAGCTAGGGGTGGAGGTTAGACAGACCTTAGGATTAGGGCAAAAGTTCAGCACAACATTGCAGGCCAAAGGGCCTGCACTGGGTTGTTCTATGTTCTATATTCTAACAGGAGGTCTTTCTTTTAACACAAATGAGGGTTATTATTTTCTTATGGAGGGTTATTAAGTGTGGAATTCTTTTTCCTAGAAAAGAACGGAGGCTGGGTCTTGAAACTTATTCAAGCCTCAGTTAGATGTTTGATAGTCAAACGCCATCAAGGGTAACAGGGAGTGGCTAAGACCACCACCAGATCTACCACAATCTGGTTGAATGGCTGGAAAGGGTGAATGGCCTATTCCTAAATCTTACATTGCTTTGTGTATATGCTCCCAACATTTCCTCACAAGACAAACTCTTAATTTCACTTTAGCCTAGAAAAACCATCTCTCAACAGCTTTTAACATTAGTTTATCCCTGCTTAAAAATGACCACATCTGGACATATAATTTAAATAGAGTACTATTACTAAAGATCTGAAATTGAAAGCCACTCTCAGGAATCATTACCGTGAAACTATCAGATTGTTGAACAATCCTACCTGGTTCACACAAGCTCTGCTGTGCTTACCTGATCACATCTACATGGGTTTCCAAAGTTAACTCTTAACATTTCAAATGGCCACCAAGACATTCAGTTCAAGGACAATTGTGGATGAACAATAAATGTTGGCATTACCAGTGATGTCCTCTTTACACGAAAAAATAAACTGAATTTGTCAAATATGGGCAAGTCAATCAAGGGACTTTATTTTAGAGACAGTTATATCCCAACATTGATCCCTTTGCTACCCCACTGGTTAGTTTTCCAAACGGAACTGACCCATTTATCATGACTGTTTTCTTAGCCAATTCTTTTTCCAAGTTATTATTTTTCTGCCTATCCTTTCAAAAGATTGTGATGTCCGGAGTGACTGATTTCTTTTTAAAAGAAAAGAATCCCCAACGGCGCCAATAGAAAGAAAACTGCCAGGTAAGATTTCCCTTTAAAACATTTAAAAGATATTATAAACATTATATATTGCTTTAAGTACTTGATTCAAAGATACACCAGTACCAGTTACAAGCACTCATTATTCCCTGCACAAATGTAGGCCATGTGTAATCTCAGTATTTCCACTATAGCCTCCTTTAATCGCACTAGATTAGTTTAGCTCTTGATATTCACCACAGCTGTACTTCATAAAAAACCCTTGGATATAGCTATCCAGATAATGTGCACATTTATGAACCCCCTCACACTCAGGTCACGGCAGATCTGATGGGTGCAGAACTCCCAGAGAATACCTTCTCTGAATCCTTTTACTGGGCTGTAGGGCTCTGGTAACAATGGTTGTTGTTGATCCACATCTCTGCTTTTCCTAACTGTATTCCACTCAAAATAACTTTTGCTTTAATGCCAGGTTAAGTTTGAACACTCAAACAAAAATAGTTCGTTTTGGTAAGAACTTGCTTCCTTCCTCTAAGTTAATGTCAAGTATATACTCAATTATCAAACAAAATTGGCACCCAACCTATTAGAAACAGTGATAATGGGAACTGCAGATGCTGGAGAATCCAAGATAATAAAATGTGAGGCTGGATGAACACAGCAGGCCCAGCAGCATCTCAGGAGCACAAAAGCTGACGTTTTGGGCCTAGACCCTTCAGAGTTTTCCATTTATCCTGAACTACTTCAATGTTCATCTGCATAGCAATCTTAGGTCACTTGGGCATGTTTTCCCTCAGAAACTAATGATGTCCTAATCAGACAAGCAATTAATCCTATTTCAGAGTACTCCCCGGAATCTTGATCTCAAAGATATATTCTTATGTATAATGTACAATCTTTTCCAGGCATAGTGGTCATCAAAAAGGGTCAGTACCCCTCAATGTTAATTTAGCAGCTTCAGTCACCTTGCAACTTGTCTCAAATGGATTTGACCTTATCGTCATTGATTTCTATTTGTGCCACCTATACATGCACATTATTATTCAAGGACAGTTAAAGATTAGCTGAGGCACACTCACCCAGGACATTCAATTCAGGATGACCAAATAAATTCTGATTTACATATAATTTATAAACCAGCTTTTGGGAGAATTGTACCCCACAATTCTGTGTAAATGTGTTAGTGACAATAATTATTCGATAAATCAGTTTTGCCACAAGATGATTGCAATCTAATAGCCTGCCTTAAGTTGCAAATTTTAAAAATGTGTCCTGTGTCCTGTATTATCAGAAGCAATAGCTGATATTTCCAATTAACTTCTTTTGTCAGCTAAAATCAATTACTTTGACCTCGAGCCACAAACCAAATCCCTCGCATAGATCTTGTAGAAAGCAGTAAATCACAGTACAGCTGTCACCATAGTTACAATACCAACTGCTTGTTTATACAGCATGTAAAGAGTTTCACATAGCACAAGCATTTATGTAATAAAATGTTTCCAGTCATTTCATTGGAGTGTTATCAAAACAAATCTGCTATCTAGCTGCTAAAATAGGGCACATGACCCAATTCGAGACCAGGGGTAGTTTCAAATTAGAATTTAAGGAGAGAAGAGGGATGGTTAGGAGATTACAACTGGAGGGACACATATTGCAGTGGGGCAAAGGAGATTAAACGTTAAAGAGGAAGAAGACCACAGAACTGAAAAAGAAGAAAATTTTAAAATTCAGACATTATCTAAAAACTTTGACAGATTTAAAATGCCATTGCCCAGCTCAAATACTATCAACTTTACGATGTGATGAGGTTTTTCCAAGTTAAAAACAAAAAAATGATTAGGACATGATTGTTACCTTATGCCCTTCATGAATTGATCCATTTCTTCTTAAGAGGTTTTGGGCTTAAGGGCAGGGCTCATTCCTGATTTTAAACCATTTCCACTGTCAGTGAGCCTTTACCCAGGAATACTTCCCTCTTTATAGAAGTCACAGGCAGGCTTGAGAAGATGGAACACATGATTATCTAGCTGGCTAATAGTTGGAGTAATTTGGTCATTAGTGTAGTGGAGCAGAAAGATGGAAGGTCCTCCACGTGCTAACTCTGAGCCCTGTTAATTTGAAGTTACTGTCTTTGGCTCAATCAATTTGACCTATCCCTTACATCCACTATGTTGTTACAAAATTGTTTCATTAACATTCTTAGATAAAATCCAATCCAATATCTCCAGGACTCTAAAAAATCAAGTCTACAGAGATGATTGAAATATGAAGCCATTGAAACAAAGTTGAATCCATTATTTGGGGGAAAAAAAGTCTTTAGTTACTAACTTAAGTTGGTAGAAGACAACTGGCCTAAGTACAATTTAAAATATTTGTCAAAGAAATAAATACATTCCTTTTGTAGCTTTAAATTTAATGGCAGGGAGATAATGAGGATATGGCTGGGCCGGTCAGAGGGCAGTTAAGGATCAATCACATTGTAGAGTCGCAATTAGGCCAGACCACGCATGAACAGGAGATTTTCTTCCTTGAAGGATTAATGAACGGGATGTATTTTACAAGTTTTCAATCCCAGATTACTTACATTTAAATTTTACCAGCTGCTACACAGGGATTTGAACCTATGCCACAAACACATTAGCCTCGACTACAGAATTACCAGTCTGGTAATATTACCATGATGCCACCTTTTCATCCTATTCACAGAAGCTCATTTACAAAAACCAATGCCAACTGCTTTGCAGCTTGTTAATCATGAGACGTGCCCCTGTGATTTGGCCGTGTGATACAAACCTTCTAATGGTTAATTAACACATTTCTTTTGCACTCATTAAAGCTATTTGTTGACAGTACAAATCCTTTCACCAGGGATTAACCTTCACACGAAGGAAACATTGACAATTTTTTTTAAAATGTAAGATTAAATATGGAGTTGTGATTTTTAAAATTAATTCACAGGATGCAGGCATTAATTGGCTGGGCCAGTATTTATTGCCCATCATTAGTTGCAATGAAAAAGTTGGGTGAGCTGCTGCAGTCATGTGGTGTGGATAGACACAATGCTATTGGCAAGAACATAGAACAGTAGAGGCCCTTCAGCCCACAATGTTGAGCCAACCTATTAACGTACTTCAAGATCAAACTACCCTGCATACCCTACATTTTACTATCACCTATGAGCCTATCAGAGTCTTTTAATTGTCCCCAATGCATCTGACTCCACTACCACTGCTGGCAGCACATTACGCAGAGGGGTGGGTGTGTGGCAAGAGTACCTCACCTTCCTCCAAATCACCTTATTATGTCCCCTTGTAATAGTCATTTCTGCCCTGGCAGAAGTATTTGGTTATCCACTCTTTGCCTTTCATCATCTTGTACACCTCTATCAAGTCACCTCTCATCCTTCCTTGCTCCAACAATAAAATCCTTAGCTCCCTCAACCTCTCCTCATAAGACCTGCCCTCCAGTCCAGGCAGAATACTGGTAAATCTCCTCAACGTACAATCCCCATATACAATCACTGAATATCAAAATATTCAAAAAGGTGACAATATATTTCTTTACTCCATATTTCAGAAGCAACTATCCATGGCACAATATTGTTCTCAGGTAATATTTGTATTTCTTCTCTGACTGGGCCAGCCTCCACAGTCAACGTGGTTGCAAAGACCTGTAAACTGAAAAACAAAATTAAAATACCTTCATGATTCATCACCCTAACAGCTAAAGAGATGAGATAAATAGGAAACACTGGACTCAATTCAGCATCTTATTCTTCATAGTACAATATCATTACAAACTTTAACAGTACTTACAGAAAATAGGAACTGGAATAGGACATTCGGCCCTTTGAGCTTGCTCTTCCACTCAACACAATAATAGTTGATCATTCAACTCAGCACCTGCTTTGTCCTCCAACCTCCCATCCCCTACACCGTTCGATCCCTTTAACCCTAAGAATGATATTTAACTCCTTGTTGAAAACATTCCATGTTTTGGTCTCAACTGCTCTCTGTGGCAGAGAATTCCACAGTTCACCACTCTCTAGGAAAAGGATTATTTCTCATCTCATTCCTAAAGTGGCTGAACTGTATCCTTAGACTCTGGTCCCTGGTTCCGGGCTCTCCATTCATTGGGCACATCCTTCCTATATTTACCATGTATAGCCCCGTTAGCAACTTATAAAATTCTACAAAATCAGCCCCCATTCTTCTAGACTACATCTTCTTTGTCTTCTTCACCACATAGTGGGATTTGCACTGCTGCATCACAGCACCAGGGATAGGAGTTCAATTCCAGTCTTGTATGATTGTGCAAACTCCACACAGACACTCTTGGCGTGGGTTTCCTCCCACAGTCCAAGAATGTGCAGGCTAGGTGGTTTGGTTATGCTAAATTGCCCATAGCATCCAGGGACGTGCAGGTTAGGTGAGTTAGCCATAGGGAATGCAGGGTTACAAGGATCGGGTAGGGAATGGGTCTGTGTGAGATGATCTTTGGAGGGTCAGTATGGACTTAATAGCTAAATGGCCTGCTTCCACACTACAGAGATTCTATTCTTCTATTCTAAATTGCCCTGTGGAGTCTAGGGATGTGGTGGGTTAGCCAGGGATAATGTAGGGTTACAGCAATAAAGGTGGAGTCCTCTTTTGGAGGGTCAGTGCAAACTCACTGAGCCAAAGAGCCACTTTCTGCACTGTAGGGTTTCTATAATTCTGTTGTATAATGCATCTGCATACTTATTCTCAACTATGTACAAGGACACCCAGGCCCTGTTGCAGCTCCCCCTTTCTGAACCTATTGCACTCCAGATAACAATGTGTTCCTATTTTTGCTATCAAAGTGAATAACCTCATTAATCACCATTATACTCCATGCACCAGGCATTTGTCCATTCACTCCGCTTGTTCAAATAACACTGAGGCATCTCTGTATTCCTCTTGCAGTTCATTCTCCCACCTATCTTTGCATTGTCTGTGAACTTACAAAATTGCATTTAGTTCCTTCATCTAAACCATTAATACATATTGTGAATAGATGTTAGTGAACAGAATAGGTCATGGATCAACCACTATCTCACTGAATGGAGAAATAAACCGAAGGAGCTGTAGTACCTCAAGTCACAACCCGACATTTGGAAAAATGAGAGATAACAAAGTGTGGAGCTGGATGAACACAGCAGGCCAAGCAGCATCTCAGGAGAACAAAAGCTGACGTTTCGGGCCTAGACCCTTCATCAGGAGGATGAAAAATGACCTGTTTATTCCAACTGTCTCCTATCCGCCAGCTACCTCTCTATCCAAGTCAGTACAGAATCCCCAGTCTTATGCACTTTAATTTTGTGCCAATTTCTTAGCAAAAGCCTACTGCAGTACAAGTAAATCACATTTGCAAGGGTCCGGTTCCAAATGTTTTTTGAATCTTTCATAACGGACTGTAGGATTTTCTCTACTAATGTCAGGCTAATCAGTCTGTACTTTCCTGTTTTCTCTTTAGTACCTTTAAGTTTTAAATAATGGGGCTATATCAGTTTCTATGGATTGGAGAGAAACTGTTAGAGTCCAAAACATCTTGAAAGATGACCAGTGAATCCTTCATTTCCAGGTGTCAATTCTTTGTCTACTCTTTCAATATCACAACTTTCATAACTATGCCTGACTTACTCAGTTCTTGGAGATTTCTATGCTAACTCCAACCTCTTTTTCCTCAAAGTCAGGAACATGACGTTACTTTCCAAACTCAAATCTTTCTTGCAAGTCCCAATTTTTTACAATTGTACTTGCACCCTGCCAGAACTCAGCTTTTACCTTCCTTATTCGCCCCATCCTAACTTGTTTCTCCACTCCCCATCCCAACCAACTGTCATGACCATATAATAAAATATGTTTTGTAAAAGGTGGCTACAAGGTTTTGGAGTAGATTTGTGGCTTGGGTTATGGGTGTTGAGGTTGGTTGGCTTGCCGAGCTGGTTTCTTGTTTCGCAGATGTTTCGTTACCATGCTGGGTAACATCCTCAGTGGAGCCTCTGATGAAGCATCGTAGTGTTTTCTCACCTGGTTTTTAAACTCTGAAGTCCATTGAGATGGATTGCCTCACTTCCAGGTTTTCCTTCCTAGTGAAATGTATACAGGGTCGAGTTCAATGTGTTTATTAATAGCATGCTTCATGGAGTGCCAGGCTTCTAGGAATTCTTGTGCCTGTCTCTGCCTAGCTTGTCTCAGTCGAAATAGTGGTTCTCCTTGTCCATGTGGATTGAAATGAGTGAGTGTTGGTCCTGTCTTTTTGTAGTTAGTTTGTGTTCATGTACTCTTGTTGTTAGTTTCCTTCCTGTTTGTCCGATGTAGTGTTTCTCAGTCTCTGCAGGGGATCTTGTAGATGACATCAGTCCTGTCCATGGTGGGGAGTGGGTCTTTGGTTCGGGCGAGCAGTTGTCGTAAGGCTGACGTGGGCTTGTGTGCCACTCTGATGCCCAGTGATCGGAACACACCACAAGAGTCCTGTGTTCCTGCTTTAGGGTAGTGAGATGAGTGTGTCGGGGCATGTAGTATCTTCCTGATGTTGTTCACGTAGGCATCTTGTGACCCAGTGTTTTGGATATCCATTATCCCTAAAAACCTGGAAGAGAGGTGTTCTTCTTCCTCTTGGCGTAGTTCCGTGTCGCTGCAGCATGTTGTTGCCTTTTTAAACAGTGTTTACATGCAACTTCATTTGTGCATGCTGGGATGGTTACTGTTGAAGTTCAGTACCTGGTCTGTGGTGGGGCTTTTCTGTACTTTTGTTCACAGATCCCCATTTGTCTTGCGCTCTACCATGACGTCCAGGAATGGAAACTGTTTGTTCTTTTCATCTCTGGTGAATTTTATTCCAGAGAAGGTGTCGTTTAAAAGTTTGTGTGTTTCCTCTAATTTGGTCCATTTAATAACGACAAAGGCTTCATCCACATAGCACATCCATAGTTTCGGTTAGATTTGCATCGCTGCCTCTGCTGGGAGTCTGGAGATTGGGACACCTATGGGATCACCACTGATTTGCTCATGTTTGGCTGTTGAAGGTGAAAGTGAAGTGGGTGGTGAGACATAAGTCCAATAGTTTGAGCATGTTGTCCTTGGAGACGGTTTCGCTGGGGTCTTGTTCTTGTCCCAGTAGTGTTGTCATTGTTTCCCTTGCTAGTGGTATGTCTATTGATGTAAATAGGGCAGTGGCATCAAACGATATCATGGTCTCTTCATAGTCTATCCTTATGTATCTGATGGAGTTGAGGAATTCTTGGGCTGAGTGAATAGTGTGGGGTGACTTGTTGACTAGGTGCCAGAGTCTCCTTTGTAGTTCCTTGGCTAATCAGAGAGGGAGAGCCTGGCAGGGAGTCCTACAGGTCTAAGGAGAACTTCCGGCTTGTGCACTTTTGGGAAGCTGTAGAAATCGGGGTGTGTTGGTTCCTTTGGGTTTTATTCTTAAGAAGTCTGCTTTGTTGATTTGTCCCGTCTGTTTAAGTCTTTTTGGTGTGTAGAGGATGTGGTTGCCTAGTTGCAGTGTCGGGCCAGTTTGTCCTAGGTGGTACATGAACTCGTCTGCGAGCAGTGCCTGTGCCTTGGAGATGTAGTCCCTTTTATTCAGTATTACCATCATGCACCCTTTGTCTGCAGGTAGTATTGTGATGTTCTTGTCCTTCTTTAATCTCTCCAGGGCCCGTCTTTCCTGTGTGTCGAATTCTCTTTCTGGTTAGTGTCAGCATTTCCTGTGTCTTATCATTTGTGTTTCTTCACTAATGTTGTTGGTCTTTCATGTGGCTTCCAGCGTGGCATGTCAACCCTACAACAACTACTCACCCAAACTAAAGACCCACTCCCCACCACGGACAGGGCCAATGTCAGTGTCACCAACAAGACCCCTTGCAGAGAGCGAGAAACACTACATCGGACAAACAGGAAGGAAACTAACAAGAGTACATGAACACCAACTGGCTACAAAAAGACACGACCCATACACTCACATCTCAATCCACACGGACAAGGAGAACGACCATTTCAACTGGGACACCACCAAAATCCTGGGACAAGCTAGGCTGAGACAAGCACAAGAATTCCTAGAAGCCTGGCACTCCACAAAAACATGCTATTAATAAACACATTGAACTCGACCCTGTATACATTCCACTAGGAAGGAAAACTGGAAGCGAGGCAATCCAGCTCAGTGGACTCGAGTTTAAAAACCAGGCAGGAAAACACACCGATGCTTCAGAGGCTGCACTGAGAATGTTACCCAGCACGGTAATGAAACGTCTGTGATTCAAGAAACCAGCTCGGCGAGTCAGCCAACCTGGCCTTTCAAAATGGTCACAAAATCTGACAAGATGGTTATCAGAAGTCACGTGAAAATTCCTAATTCACCACTGCTTTAAAAAAAAGGAGAAATTTGTGCTCAGAATCAAGCCTAAAAGACGACATTTGCATTTTGTTTAACCTTTGGACAAGATAACCCACCACAACTGGTCTTTCTGAAGATGTCAAATTCAAAGCTGATGTAAGAACAAGAAACAGCAAAGGACATCAACACAATTCACTTTGTCTAGTGAAACAAGGCTCATTTGAAATTACAGCCTGTAAGTGGGTGAAAATCCAGCATATGGGATGCTGTGTGGGAAAATTTAGCAAGAAAGTGATAAAGCAGAATATTACTTTGAAGAAGAGCAACTGCAGAATTCTGAGGAATTTGGGAATTTCGGTGAGCAAGTCATAAGAAGTAGCAAATAACCTAAAAGGCAAATCAAATGCTATTGTTAGGGAGAAATTTGGGTATGACATTAACTAACCTGCAAATCCACACCAGTTGGGGAGGTGATGGCCTAGTGGTATTATCACTGGCCTGTTAATCTAGAGAAACTGATAAAGTTCTGGGGATCTGGATTTGAATCCTGCCATGGCAGATGGTGGAATTTGAATTCAATAAGTATCTGGAATTAAGAGTCTAATGACCATGAATCCATCGTCAATTGTTGGAAAAACCCATCTGGTTCACTAATGGCCTTTAGGGAAGGAAACTACCATCCTTACCTGGTCTGGTCTACACGTGACTTCAGACCCACAGCAACATATAGTTGACTCTTCACCGTCCTCGGAGCAATTACGAGTGAGCAATAAATGCTGCCCTAGCCAGCGACACCCTCAACCCGTGAATGAATAAATAAAGAGGCTGGGACTAGAATGCTACGGAATATTCAACTTTATAAGCAATAATCATTTAAGATTCCTTTTCTATTCAAGAAAGTAGTCAGGATGTTTCTGTGAAAATACCACCTGGCTGAACCAGCATTAAACCTGAGGCCTTATTTGGAAATGGCAAGAAAGGATGACCCTGTACCTAACAAGAACAAAAACGCAATGATGTTTAGTCTCAGACTGGATTGAAGCACAGGCTTTGGAGGAAGATAGGGGGTACCTGGGAAGATGGGGAGTGGTGAGCCTAGAGGTAACAGATGCTTTGCTCCTTTTAGAATGTGTAAATAAAAGAGGAGTTTTCTAAAACAGATTATTTTGGAATTCAAGTAATGTACTGTCTACATGATTTACAATGCATAAATATCTGTCAAATGAGTTAGAGCTACCTTGGAATCGTGTTTGGGGTAGATTCTCCTAACATTGGTTCAATAA
This sequence comes from Stegostoma tigrinum, assembly GCF_030684315.1. NCBI lineage: Eukaryota > Metazoa > Chordata > Chondrichthyes > Orectolobiformes > Stegostomatidae > Stegostoma > Stegostoma tigrinum. Next base: position 7,095,847 of record NC_081375.1, read on the forward strand.
ACAATTGTTGACCTCTCCTGAGATTATTCTGTAAAATAACTACTTCAACTCTACCCTCTATACATTTTTTAAAATCAACTTGCTCAGACATATTATGACACTTCTGAAGCAGGTGGGACTTGATCCAAGCATTATAACCCAGAGGTGGAGAAGTTATCATCATACCGCAAAACCACATTACTACAAGAGGAGGAGATAGTAAGGCCTGCAGATGCTGGAAGTCAGTCGATAAAACATGGAGCTGGAGAAGTACAACAGGTCAGAAAGCACTGAAGCAGGAAAGTTGACGTTTCAGGTCTGGACCCTTTATCAGGACTAGCCAGTCATGAAGAAGCACCCAGATCTGAAACAGTGACTTTGTTGCTTCTCTGATGTTGTCCGACCTACTGTGCTTCGCCAGTTCTACTTAACAGAAGAAGAATTCAGCATAAAGTAATAATGCTTATGCTTCAGTTATACAAGGCATTGATGAGGCAACATTTTGTGTACAGTTTTGATTCCTTATTTAAGAAAAGACATAAATGCTTTGAAAATGGTACAGCAGAGATTAGTGAGACTGACAGAGGGTTGCCTTATGATGAAGAGTGGGCTTTGCACTAGAATTTGGAAGTGTTGGGGTGACTTTATTGAAGCATAAAAGATTCTGAGGGGTCTACGCAAGGTGAACACAAAAGATGCTTCATCTTGTGGGTGACCCCAGAAGCAGGGGCAATATTTAAATATTAGAGTTACCCTTTTAGGACAGGTATCATGAGTTTTTTTTCTTCCAGAGGGCTCTTCAACTTAAATACACTTTGCCTCAGATGGCGGTGTAGACACGGTATTAGATTTTTTAAAGCCAGAGGTTTTTGGGTTCCTGTTATGCAAGTAAATCAAGTGTGGGACATGGCATTACTGACTTGTCCAGCATTTATTACCCATCCTAGTTGCCCTGGAGATTAGATTAGATTTCATACAATGTGGGAACAGGCCCTTTGGCCCAACAAGTCCACACCACCCCTTGAAGCATCCCACCAAGACCCATCCCCTGTAACCCACACACCCCTGAACACTATGGGCAATTTAGCATGGCTGATCCACCTCGCCTGCACATCTTTGGACTGCGGGAGGAAACCAGAGCACCCGGAGGAAACCCACGCAGACAGGGAGAATGTGCAAACTCTGCACAGACAGTTGCCCGAGGCTGGAATCGAACCCGGTTCGCTGGTGCTGAGAGACTGCAGTGCTAACCAACTGCCTTCTCAAACTGCTGCAGTCCATGTGCTGTATGGTAGACTCTCAATGTTGTTAGAAAGGGAATTTCAGGATTTTGATCCAGCAAGTGTTATTTCTAATTCAGGATGGTGAGCAGCATGAAGGGGAAATTAACAAATGGTGATGTTCCCATGTATCTGCTCCATTTACCTTTCTAGATGGAAGTGGTCCTGTGTTTGGAAGGTCCTTTCTAAGGATTATAGATTTATAGAATCCCTACAGTGTGAAAAAAGGCCCTTCGGCCCAGCATGTCCACACCTACCCTCAGAACATCACATACCCAGACCCAATTCCCTATAACCCACCTAATCTACACATCCCTGAACACTACAGACAATTTAGCACAGCTAATCCACCTAGCCTGCACATCTTTGGACTGCGGCAGGAAACCAGAGCACCTGGTGGAAACTAACAGACACAAGGAGGATGAGCAAAGTCCGCACAGATAGTCACCCGGGGTGGAATTGTTCCTGGCGCTGTGAGGCAACAGTGCTAACCACTGAGATCTTTGGCAAACTGTTGCAGTCTATCTTGTGGACAATACACATTCCTGCTAATTTGTTGGACTGACTGAATGTTTGTGAATCAAGAGGGTTATTTGTCCTGGATGGTGGTGTCAAGGTTGAATGTTGTTGAAGCTGCACCCATCCAGGCAAGTGGCAAGAATACATCACATTCCTGATTATTTCCTTGACAACAGTGGACTGACTTTGGGGAGTTAGGGATGAATTAGTTACTGCAGGATTCCTATGGTGAGTCCAGTTCAGTTTCTGGTTAATGGTAATACCTAAGATGTCGGTGATGGGGGAAGTCAGTGAATGTCAAGGGTGGTATTTTATTGCCCCTTATTGGGGATTGTCATTACCTGGCAAGTTCTGAAATGGCAGAACAAGTCAGGAAGCAAATCTCCCCCAAATTTTGCTGAGTCCAACTGTAATAGAAAACACCAAGTATTCCATTGCTGAGGCTATTGCAACTTGAAAATGACATTGCAATCATTTGACTTCTGAAAGGGAAACTTCAAGCAGCAAAAAGTCTGACCTTTTTAAGCATCCTTTATCCTTACCCACTTCTAATCTTCAGATATACACTTATCAAATAACCTTATTACTTTTACTTGTAAAAAGGAAGGTAGTGACATGGCTGTAACGTCACTGGACTCTTAACGCTCTGGGAAGATGGTTTCTAATTTTACCATTCCAGATGGTGAAACCTGAATTCAATAAAAAAAAATTCCAACACTGAAAGCGAGCTGGATGGTGACCACATAACTACCAACAATTGTAAAGTATGCAGCTGACTCAAGTGACTGTTGATAATTAGAGATGGACAATAAGTGTTGGTCTAGCCAGCAATGCTCGCATCCTATGAACGAATTTAAAAACCTCACTGCAGCAATAGTTTTGAATAAACAAATTTTGTTCAATTTTAAAGTTTTACTGCTGGTTATTTTTAAACTCAGACATCAACTTAAAAAGCGTTATGCAAACTTCTACAAATTTTTAGTTCACAAACCACACTGATGACACACCTAGCGTGCTCAGTAAACAGGGATTGTGTATGCTAGAAATCTGGAACAAAATGTCAAATTGCTGGAGAAACCCAGCAGGTCTGGCAGCGTCTGTGCAGTTAGCGTTGAGTCCAATGATCCTTCTTCAGAACTCATTCTTGAAATGTTAACTGTTGTTTTCGCTCCATGTATACTGTTTTTGGCTTCTAATCTGTAATGGTAGTACACAGACCAGGAACGATGAGCCACAGGTGACCGGATTTGATTTAACTGAACATAAAGTAGTCTCCAAGGTTTAATTTAAAGAGGTAAACCATGGCAGGAGAGCTCAAAATCTTGGTTTGCTTCTCTTGCTCCATGTGGCAGACTGGGGACAGTTTGAGCCACCCAGCATGTGTGCAGTAAGTGTCTCCAGCTATAGCTCCTGGAAGCTCAAGTTTCAGAGCTGGAGTGGTGGCTAGGGACATGGTGGTGCATCCGTGAGGCAGAGAGCATTGTGAATAACTTGCATAGAGAGATGGTCACACTGCAGGTAGGAAGGAAACAGGTGATTACCAGACACGGCAAGAGAGATAGGCAGGTAATGTAGGAATCTCCTGTGGCCTTTCCCCTACAAAACAGATACACCACTCTGGATACTGTTGAGGAGAATGATCTCTCAGGGGAAAGCAGCAGCAGCCGCCAAACGTTTTGCACCAAGGTTGGTTCTACTGCAGAGGGGAGGGGTAAAAAGTGTGCCAGGGCAATAGTTATAGGGAGCTCAATTGTAAGAGGAATAGACAGGCGTTTCTGTGGCCGCAAATGAGACTCCAGGATGGTATGTTGCCTCCCTGGTGATAGGGTCAAGGATGTCTCGGAGTGGGTGCAGAACATTCTGAAGGGGGAAGGTGAGCAGCCAGTGGTCATGGTACATGTCAGAACAAACTGCATAGGTTTTAAAAGAGGAGGAGGTCCTAAAGGCAGAATACAGGGAGCTAGGAATAAGGTTAAGAAATCAATCTAGTGATCTCAGGACCAGTACTGGTATCACATGCTAGTCAGAGGAGAAATGGCAGGATATATCGGATGAATATGTGGCTGTAAAGATGGTGCTGGGGGAGGGTTTCAGATTTCTGGGGCATTGGGGCCAGTACAAATTGGATTGGTTACATCTGAGCAGGGCTGGGAGAGTCCGAGGGGAGTGTTTGCTAGAGCGGTTGGGGAGGGTTTAAACTAATATGCCAGGAGGATAGGAACCTATGTAAAGAGTCAGAGAAGTTGTCGGTAAGGACAAAAAGAAAAGCTAGAAAAAGGGAATAAAAAAGCGATAGGCTGAGAAACCAAGGACAAGATTCAAACAGGGCTGAGAAAAAAAAATAAGGAGACACTGTTATAAGGACAAGTTTAAAGGCTTTGTGCCTTAATGCACAGAGCATCTGCAATAAAGTGGGTGAATTAATTGCACAGATAGATGTGATCAGCTACAATATAATTGGGATTTTGGAGACATGGCTGCAGGGTGACCAGGGATGGGAACCGAATGCCCCAGGGTATTCAGTATTTAGGAAGAGGCAGGAAAAGGCGGTGGAGCGGCATTGCTGGTTAAAGAGCTTTAAGACAATAGTGAGAAAGGACATTAGCTCTGACAATGTAGAGTTTATTTGGGTAGGGTTGAGAAATACCAAGGGGCAAAAAACATTAGTAGGCGTCATATATAGGCTCCAAACTGCAATGATGTCAAGAATGACATTAAACAGGAAATTAGAGATACATGTGATCTCTATCATAGGGGAATATCATAGAATCCCTACAGCGTGGAAATTGGCCATTTGGCTCAACAAGTCCACACCACCCCTCCAAACAGCATCCACACTGACCCATTCCCCTACCACTTTATTTGCCATGTCTAACCCACCTAACCTAAACATCCCTGGCCACTAGAGGCAATTTAGCATGGCCAATCCACCTACCGTGCACATCTTCAGACTGTGGGAGGAAACCAAAGCACCCGGAGAAAACCCTCACAGACACGGAGAGAGTGTGCAAATTTCACAAAGACAGCCACCCGAGGCTGAAACTGAACCCGATCCCTGGTACTGAGGCAGCAATGTTAACCACTGAGCCACTATGCCGGCCATTGGTGATTATGAGTTATTTTAATCTGTACATAGATTGGGCAAATCAAGTTAGCAACAATGCCACATAGAGGAGGAATTCCTGGAGTGTATATGGGATGGTTTTCTTGGCCAATATGTGGAGGAATCAACCAGAGAGCAGGCCATCTTAGACTGGGTGTATGTAATGAAAAGGGAATCATTACCAATCTAGCTGTGCGAGACCCCTTGGGGAAGAGAGTGACCATAGGATGATAGAATTCTTTTCTAATCAGGATGGAGAGTGAAGTTGTTGATTGGGAGACTAGGGTACTGAACTTTAATAAAGGAAACTATGAGGATGAGGTGTGAGTTGGCCTTGATAGATTGGGGAAGAGTTACTTAAAGGGAATGACAGTGGAGAGGCAATGTCAATCGCTCAAGGAACACAAGGGGGAACTGCAACAACTGTTTTTTCCTGCCTGTCGCAAAAGCAAAATGGCTAAGACATCCAATCCATGGCTTACAAAGGAAATACAAAATAATATCTCATCCAAGGAAGAAGCATACAGATGGGCCAAGAAAGGTAATAAATTTCAGGATTGGCAGCAGTTCTGAATTCAGCAAAGGACCAAGGGATTGATTGAGAAGAGGAAAATAGAGTACAAAAGTAGCTTGCAGGGACCTAAGAGGCAACTTTTTCATACAGACAGTGGTGCATGCATGGAATGAGCTGCCAGAGAAAGTGGAGGAGGCTGGTACAATTGCAAGACTTAAAAGGCACCTTAATGTGTATGTGAACAGGAAGGGTTTAGAGGGAAATGGGCCAAATAGGACATGATTAGTTTCTGATATCTGGTTGGCATGACAAATTGGACCAAAGGGTCTACTCCTGTACTGTACAACTCTACAATTTTAGGTAAGTTGAATAGCAAAAGGTCTTTTCCCTAGGGTAGAGGGGATAATTGAGATGAAAGGGGTTTAAAAGGGATTTGACAGGAACTTTTTTTTTTAAAACAAGGAGGGTTGTTTGTATATGTAATGAACTGTCTGAGAAAATGTCACTGGACCTGAAACATTAACTCATTTTTTCTTCACAGATGCTGCCAGGCCTGCTGAGCTTTTCCAGCAACTTTGTTTTTGTGACAGAGGAAGTGGTAAATCCAGATACAGTTACAACATTCAAAAGATATTTTGACAGGTACGTGAACAAGAAAGGTTTACAGGGATATAGGCACATGGGACTATTTAGTTTAGTTGGCATGGAAGATTTGGACTGAAGGGTCTGTTTCTATTCTGTATGACTGTGATTCTACAAGTTCAGAAACTGGCATCAGAGCAAATCTGCCAAATGCATAATCTCAAGACAATCTGCAACGAGTGAGAGACAGAATAACTTTTTCATTTTTCATAAAGAAACATGCAAAAAGGTTCCAAAATATAATAAATGGAAATAACATCTAAAACTAATTAACCATTCCCTGCTTTCCTTAGAATAGGGAAACATCATTTATTGTCTTCCATTCTGCCGTGCTGGTTTTAAACAGATTTTTCATGAAGTCACATTGCTGTTACTGCAACAATATTTGCACAGATTTCCACTTTAGGACACAAGGGGTCAATTCTACATAAAATTTGCTTCTAGACTAAAAACATGGAAGGATTGCAACATGCCTGTAATGCAAAGTACATCTGTTTGAAAAACTAAGAATATAACTCAAATAAGTAGTTTCTCTTTAGAGTCTGAAAATAGGCTTCAGCAGGATATCACAAAAGCACCAGCACTGTCACATTGCAGCTGGAAAGTGTTATCAGCCTCAGTTCAAGAATACTTTGAAACAGTAAGAAATGATTGAACCAATACTGAAGTTCAATGGTCCCACAGATTACACTAAACTTTGTGAAGTGACATTATCATCCATTCACATGGCTATAACATGCATCACTCTGAAGAAGCTGTGCAAATCCTGTACCAGCCACTAAATCCATCCTGAGATGTTTTGCTCAAAACTGAACATCATACTCCGGATGGGACAGGAGGAAACAATTCAGGCCTAGAAGCCTGCCGCTTAATTAAAGGAGATCATCTTTATCTTGACACTTTATTCCTCTTGGTTCATTATTCCAGAACTCAACTGTATAATCTCTACCCCATTAGTTCTTAATACTATCATCTTCTCCTGCAGTCTTATCTCTTGCCCCATTCTGCTGTCCTCCCAGCCCTCTTAACTGACAGTGCAACATTTCTCTGACCTACACAATATTCTTTCCTCCCTGATCTTTCCTCACCCTCTTCACCTCCACCACTTTCCTTTTCAACTCCACCCCTCAAGTTTGGTTGTCCACTCTGCCACCTCTTCTCCAAGGCCACCAGCAGGTCTAGTCACTGCCTCTCCCAGCCCCGCAGGTCAGCCTCCCACATAGTCCCAGGGACTAAGTCTAGTCTTCACCATCATCCCTCCCCGTCATGGATCCAGTGACCCTGTCTCTCCCTTTTCCTTCCCCATTCCTGTCATTTCCTTTTTCACTGCTTCCCCCCCCCCACTACATCTGTCCAACCCAGTTCCCCTTTTCTCCACTTCTAACACCCATTCGCCAGGTCCACATCCTCTCACCCACTCACCCAGTCCCCCTCCATTCTCCAGCCCACACCCCCACCCAAACATCCCACACCTCCCTCCACCCTTACCCCATCACCACTTCACCCCCCCAAAAACACAGTTACCCCACCCCAAAAACATCCAGTTCCCCTCCTCCACCCATCCCCACTCACACCCACCCAAAAACACACAGTCCCACTCCTCTACCCATCATCTCCCCCCACCACCCCAAACACACCCAGTCCCCATCCTTGACCCGTCCCCAGTTCCCCCACCCCAATGATACCCAGTCCCCCTCCTCTACCCAACCCCATCTCCCCCCACCACCCTAAAAATACTCAGCCCCCTCCACTACCCAACCCCATCACCACTTCTTCCCGCTCCCCAAACACAGTTCCCCCACCCCAAAAAACACCCAGTGCCCCTCCTCTACCCGTCCCCATGCCCACTTCCCCCCGCCACCCCAAACACCCGGTTCCCTTCTCGCTCGCTCTCCCTCCTCCCGCCCCTTTCCAGTCTCCCTCCCCAATATCTCGTTCTCTCTCCTTCCATTCCTCTCCCTCCCCTCTTTGCACTCAGAAGATCAGCGTCCTCTTACCTGATCGGAGAGATGTGTTTGAGATATCCCATAACGGTTGGAGGCCGGGGCTCGATGACTCTGCCGCCGCCGCCGCCGCCACCTCCCTCAGAGAGCTAGCGAGGGTCACTACCGGGCAGACACCGCCTCCGCCCGCTTCAGCAATCTCACTGCGCATGTTCGCTGGGTGCGCGTGCGCCCTACCTGGTCTTGCGTGTGCCCAACGGTCGAAGCCGTGTTGTCGTTATTTTGATTTTGAAGTCGCGGGCAGCCACTTGAAGCTTAAGGCAGCAATCAGTTATTGAGTCCTTAATATACGTGCCGTCTTTTAACTGACCCTATGGTCCTCACTTTGTTATCGCGGATTCTCCAGCAACTGCAGTTCCCGTTATCTCTGGCATAAAATGAAGTTTGTTAGTAGTTATTTTCCAAACATCTCTAGTCTCCTCCAAGCAACTTCCATCCTATTTTTGAAATATGTCATCGTTCCTTCACAGCTCTTGGAGGAGCTTTGGTGAGTTGCTGCAGGGCATGTTGTAAATGATAGTGTTGCCACTGCACATCAGCCGTGGGGGAAGTGAATTCTGCTTTGTCTTGGATGGTACTAAGCTTCTTGAATTTTTCTGCAGCTGCACCCATCCAGGCAACTGCGGAGTGTTCTATCTCACTCCTGACATATGCGATGTGGATGGTGGGCAGTTTATGCGGAGGTGAGTTTTTCTCAGCATAATTTCTAGTCCCTGACTTACTCTTGTAGTTAATGTATTTAAATAGTAAGTCCAGTTCAGTTATGTTGATAAGAGTGTTTAACATTAAATATTGAAGGCACAATATAAACAAAATTTATTGTTGAACAAGTGCTCATATTGAACAAGGTGCTCAATGAATTTAAAGGGAATAACTTGCATTTATGCATAATAGAAACAAGAGTTTCATGCCTCACTTCCCAGTAAATGTTGACTTTCTTACTTGTTAACTTGCATTGAGTCATAGAACCATATAACATGGAAATACACACTTCAGCCGAAACAGTCCGTACCAATGATAATCCCAAACTAAACTAGTCCTACCTGCTTGTACTTGGCCCATATCCCTCCAATCATTTCTAGTTCGTGTAATTTTCCAAATGTCTCCTAACATTGTAACTGTACCTGCATCCACCACTTCCTCTGGAAGTTCATTCCATACGGCTTTGTGAGGGGCAGGTCATGCCTCACAAACCTTATCGAGTTCTTTGAGGATGTGACTAGAAAAGTTGATGAGGGTCGAGCTGTGGATGTAAGGCATTTGATAAAGTTCCCCATGGTAGGTTCATTCAGAAGGTCAGGAGGAATGGGATACAGGAGAACTTAGATGTCTGGATACAGAGTTGGCTGGCCAACAGAAGGCAGCGAGTGGTAGTAGAAGGAAAATATTCTGCCTGTCAGTCAGTGGTGAGTGGTGTTCCACAGGGCTCTGTCCTTGAGCCTCTACTGTTTGTAATTTTTATTAATGACTTGGATGAGGGGATTGAAGGATGGGTCAGCAAGTTTGCAGACGACACAAAGGTTGGAGGTGTCGTTGACAGTATAGAGGGCTGTTGTAGGCTGCAGCGGGACATTGACAGGATGCAGAGATGGGCGGAGAGGTGGCAGATGGAGTTCAACCTGGATAAATGCGAGGTGATGCATCTTGGAAGGTCGAATTTGAAAGCTGAGTACAGGATTAAGGATAGGATTCTTGGCAGTGCGGAGGAACAGAGGGATCTTGGTGTGCAGATACATAGATCCCTTAAAATGGCCACCCAAGTGGACAGGGTTGTTAAGAAAGCATATGGTGTTTTGGCTTTCACTAACAGGGGGATTGAGTTTAAGAGTCGTGAGATCTTGTTGCAGCTCTATAAAACTTTGGTTAGACCGCACTTGGAATACTGCGTCCAGTTCTGGTCGTCCTATTATAGGAAAGATGTGGATGCTTTGGAGAGGGTTCAGAGGAGCCTTATCAGGATGCTGCCTGGACTGGAGGGCTTATCTTATGAAGAGAGGTTGACTGAGCTCGGACTTTTTTCATTGGAGAAAAGGAGGGGGAGAGGGGACCAAATTGAGGTATACAAGATAATGAGAGGCATAGATAGAGTTGATAGCCAGAAACTATTTCCCAGGGCAGAAATGGCTAGCACGAGGGGTCATAGTTTTAAGCTGCTTGGAGGGAAGTATAGAGGGGATGTCAGAGGCGGGTTCTTTACACAGAGAGTTGTGAGAGCATGGAATGCGTTGCCAGCAGCAGTTGTGGAAGCAAGGTCATTGGGGTCATTTAAGAGACTACTGGACATGCATATGGTCACAGAAATTTGAGGGTGCATACATGAGGATCAATGGTCAGCACAACATCGTGGGCTGAAGGGTCTGTTCTGTGCTGTACTGTTCTATGTTCTATGTTCACACACAAACCACTCTCTATGTAGAAAAAAATGTCCCATGTCTTTTTAAAATCTTTCTCCTCCCACCTTAAAAATATGCTGCATGACCTTGAAATCTCCCACACTTGGGAAAAGACACATTAGTTTTGGAGGTTAGTGGTCGGAGTTTGAAGTATTTTGTGTAGCTTTGGACCCCATATCTCAAGAAAGAGGTACTGACCCTGGACTGGGTTCAGAGGAGGCTCATGAGAATGGTCCCGGGAATGAAAAGCTTAACATATGAGGAATGTTTGAGGACTGTACTCGATGGAGCTTAGAAGGATGAGAGGGATTCTAATTGAAACTTAAAGAAAACTGAATGGCCTGGACAGAGTGGATGTTGGGAAGATGTTTCCATTGGTAGGAGAGACCAGGACCTGAGGACACAGCCTTAGAGTAAAGGGAAGGAGATGAGGAACTTCTTAAGTCAGTGAATGGTGAATCTATGGAACTCACTGCCTCAGAAGGCTTTGGAGGCCAGGTCATTGAGTATATTTGAGACAGAGGTAGGTTCTTGATTAGATTAGATTAGATTAAATTCCCTACAGTGTGGAAACAGGCCCTTCAGCCCAACAAGTCCACACTGCCACTTGAAACATCCCACCCAGACCCATCCCCCTATAACCCACACAACCCTGAACACTACGGGCAATTTAGCATAGCCGATGCACCTAGCCTGCGCATCTTTGGACTGTGGGAGGAAACCGGAGTACCCGGAGGAAACCCACGCAGACATGGAGAGAATGTGCAAACTCCACACAGACAGTCACCCGAGGCTGGAATCGAACCTGGGTCCCTGGTGCTGTGAGGCTGCTGTGCTAACCACTGAGCACCATACTGCCCTCAAGGGGATCAAGGGTTCTCAGAAGAACGTGGAAGAATGGGGTTGAGAAACTTAGCCCTGAATGACAGAGCAGACACAATGCACTGAATAGCCTATTTTCTGCTCCTATGTCTAATGGACGCTTGCCATTCACTTTATCTATACCCCTCATTATTTTATAATCTTTATAAGGTCACCCCCTCAGCTTCCTACGCTCCAGTGAAAAAAGTCCCAGCCTATCTTTGGGCGGCATGGTGGCTGAGTGGTTAGCACTGCAGCCTCACAGCGCCAGGGACCCGGGTTCGATTCCAGCCTTGGGTGACTGCGGAGTTTGCACATTCTCCCTGTGTCTGCGTGGGTTTCCTCTGGGTGTGCCGGTTTCCTCCCACAGTCCAAAGATCTGCAGGCTAGGTGGATCAGCCATGCTAAATTCCCATAGTGTTCAAGGGTGTGTGGATTATAGGGGTATGGCTCTGGGTGGGATACTCCAAGGGGCGGTGTGGACATGTTGGGCCGAAGGGCCTGTTTCCACACTGTAGGGAATCTAATCTATTTTTATAACCTATTTTTATAATTCAAACCTACCATTCCTGGCAACAAGATAACAAAGTGTGGAGCTGGATGAACACAGCAAGCCAAGCAGCATCTCAGGAGCACAAAAGCTGACATTTCAGGCCTAGAAGGGTCTAGGCCGGAAACGTCAGTTTTTGTGCTCCTGAGATGCTGCTTGGCCTGCTGTGTTCATCCAGCCTCACATTTTATTATCTTGGATTCTCCAGCATCTGCAGTTCCCATTATCTCTGATACTATCTTCTGAATCCCCTCTAGCTTAATAATATCCTTCCTAGACTAGAACTGGACACAGTACTCCAGAAAAGACCCCACCAACGTCCTATACAATCACAGCATAATGCCCAACTCCTACACTCAAAGGTCTGAGCAAAGAAGGCAAGCATGCTAAACATCTTCTTAACCACCCAATCTATAGGTGATGTAAACTTCAAAGAATTGTGTACATGAACCCCTAGGTCTCTCTATTCTGCAACACTGATCAAAACCCTACTTTTAATTGTATAAACTTTTCTTTGTCTTACAAAATGCAATCCCTGGTATTTATCCAATTTAAACTCCATTTGTCACCCTTCATACTTTTGACCCAGTTGATCAAGATCTCTTTGTAATCTAGATAACCTTCTTCATTGTCCGTTGTACCATCAATTTTGGTATCATCTGCAGACTTACTAACTGTGCTTTTTATGTTCTCAGCTAAATCATTTATAGAAGTTACAAACAAAAGGACCCAGCACTGATCCCAATAAAACACAGACCTCCAGGCCAAAAGCAGTATTCAAATGCTTTTACACCCTAAATTGTAATATCCTAAAAACTTTTTAAGAATTAGCCAAATGAACCAGTTAATCCTTTAAAGGGATGTTTGGCAGAGCATTGCTCTTCTTCAAACAGTGGCGTGGGATTTTAGACATTTCATTGTATGACAAAACAGACTGGCTGGTCAGATAAACTGAACAGTGGTGAATGAATTTTAATCATGAAAAGTGAGAGATGAATGTATTTTGTGAGGACTAACAAAGTAAGGGAATACTGAAATGACTTCACAGAGGCTGATATCTGATCAATGCGTCACCCTTGAGTTTTACTTGGAAATGTCTTTGAGACAGAGTCAGCTCTCAGAGTGTCAGGATGTCTGACATTCTGTTTTTATCTGCCTGCCAAGGCTCCCTGATTGGGATTGTTATTCTAACCCAATCAGGAAACTCATATTCTGTAAGGTACATCTGGCTGATCTTGTTGCAATACCTGCCTCTCTGAGTCTGAGGACATTGGGCTGGATCTTTTTCTTGTAGCTCACCCTGGAGCAATTTAGCACCAGGTCATCAGGTTCCTCTGACTCTGCCTCGGATAAGGGCAGTTTGTAATGCACAGTAGCTCATCTCTTTCACCTGGAGCATCTCGAAAGAAATACATTCTCCTCTTCAGTTGGCAAAGGTGTTGAGGTAGGAACATCCACTGTGTCCATCTGAGATTCTGAGGTCTCTTCAATGCATGATGAAGAGGGAGAAACTATGGATTGCGCCAGCCTTTCTGACTGTTCAGAGAAGCTGGACACATTTTGCTCCTGGTCCGTTGCGAGTTTGCAGCTTTCAGATGGCCCGTATACTTGCTCAGGACCATCAGACCTACCCAAAATTTATACATCACTACACCTGTCCTCATGTTGACAATGCCTGTTACCCTTGCATTGTTCCTAAACCAGACTTTGTCCCCTGAAGTAAACTGTCTCCCTTGCTTAATCAAGTTTTGTGTCTGGCGTTGCCGTTACTGATGCTGTTTTGCTCTCCCTCCCCCAGGTTCAGGAAGATCAGATTTAGTCAGGTGTGGAATCTTTTCCCCAATAACAATTCTGCTGGAGCTGTCCCTGTCGGTGCAAGACGGGTGATCCTGTAATCAAATGGGAACTGGAACAGTTTGGTATCTAGTGAAGCTGTAGCCTGTTTCTTTAAGCTTCCTTCAGAATTTGGGCTGCTCTTTTTGCCAGACCATTGGATGATGAATGATATGGAGCTGTTCTCATATGTTGAATGCCACTTGACTTGAAAATACTCAAATTCCCTGTTGTAAACAATGGCTAGTTATCTACAACCAATACTTACAGGAGTCTATGTATTGTGAAAGATGCATAGTTTTCCCTGTGTTTGACAAATGAACTCTGTGCACATTCAACCACTTTGAGTGGGCATCAACAATGACTAAGAACATTGAACTCACAAGAGTACCTGCATAGTCAATGTGTAACTTAGTCCAGAGTTTACTCAGCCATTCTCACTAATGTGGGGAAACTGCTGGTGATAACTTTTGTCTCTATTGGCACTCTGCACATTGCCCCACCAGTGCAGCTAAGTCTGCATCCAATCCTGGCCATCAAAGTTTCTTACCAACATCTTCATTTTGGGGAAACCCCTGGATGATATTGGTCGATCAGGCTGTACCTGACAGCGACCTTTGCTTGGGACAATCACTCTTGCTCCTCATAATAATATGCCTTCCTCTCCTGTAAGCTGGTCTCTCTAGGTCCCAAAAGCTTTCAGTTCTGGCTGTGACAGCCCTTTGGTTATCCCCATCATCACCAACTATTTCAGATTTGCCAGGACTGGATTTTGCTGCGTCCAGGATATTATCAGCTATGACTGGAAGTGTGCCCAGAAAATTTAAAACCATCACAGGCTCTTCCAATGGCGTTACCACTTATAATGAATCTGTCAGAAGGAGGTGATTCAGTGCATCTACGTGGGCTTCTGGACGATGTTCCAACTTGTAATTATATACACTTAGTATGAGAGCCCAATGCTGTATTCGCCCTGAAGTTATGGGCGGGATTGCCTTGTCCTCTTTAAGTAGGCCTAACAGGAGTTTGTGGTTCATTGTTATGACAAATTTATGTCCATAAATGAGATGGTGGAACTTCCTGACAATTGGAACGTTTAAAAGACATTTGGATAAGTAGATGAATAAGAAATGCTTGGAAGGATATGGGCCGAGTGTGGGCAGGTGAGTTTAGCTTAGTTTGGGATTATGGTCAGCATGGACTGATTGCACCAAAGGTTTGTTTCCATACTGTGTGACTGTATGACAAATTTCACTGCCAAACCTTCCTTCTCTATCTTGTTGTATTTATGCTCAGCATTAGCTAAAATCCTGGATGCATACGCTATTGGGTATTCCTCAGCATTGGGCCACCAATGAGCTAATACCTGTGAGTTTCGCAATGCTGTATGGGAAGACGTTACATGTCAATACCAGATCTTGCTTGGGATCATACTGTGCCAAGATCTTGGAGGATGATAGCTATTTCTTCACTTCCCTGAATGCTATAGTTTGGCTGCACGACCATTTCCAAGGCTGACTCTTTTTCAAGGGTTGATGCAAAGGTGCCAGGAATGGGACCTGGTTACATAAGAGCTTTAGATAGTAATTCACCAGCCCAAGGAAAGACTTATGCTCCGGTACAGACTTGGGATCTGGGTCACCTTTGATTGCCCTCACTTTACCTTCCAATGGGTCTAACCTGGTCATGCCAAATCTGTAGCTGGAGTAGGTCACTTGGGGTGCCCAGAACGCACATTTCTTCCTTCTAAGGCATATGCCTGCCTGGGAGAAACATCTAAGGACTATGTCCAAGCTCCCCAAGTCCTCTTTACTGGTCTTCTGTTCTTAGCACATCATCTAGATCATTGGTGACCTGGGGGTAGACCTTGTAAAATGTTCTCCATTGTCTGCTTAAAAATTGCATGGGAAGATGATACTCCAAATAGCAGTCTCATATATTGGTACAAATCCTTATGGGTATTAATTGTTACATTCTTCTGGGAATCCTCATCTAACTGCAATTGCAAATACTCATGGCTCATTGTCTAGCATCAAGAAGAACATTAGCCCCCCACCTCCAACGCCAGCTTTGAGTATATTCCCTCGTAGAGAGGATTTATTTATCAAGCTGCGAATAACGGTGTAGTGGTCGGGGAGGCAATGGCCTAGTGGTATTATTGTTGGACTGTTAATCCGGAGACCCAGGCAACGTTCTGGGGACACAGGTTTGAATCGTGCCACAGCAGATGGTGGAATTTGAATTCAATAAATATCTGGAATTAAGAGTCTAATGATGACCATGAATCCATTGTTGATTGTTGGATAAACCCATCTGGCTCACTATTGTCCTTTAGGGAAGGAAACTGCCATCCTTACCTGGCCTACATGTGACTCCAGACCAACAGCAATGTGGTTGACTCTTAACTGCCTTCTGGGCAACTTGGGATGGGCAATAGCTAGCCAGTGACGCCCTCATCCTGTGAATGAATTAACAAATGAATAAAGAATAAAGGTTTAAAATCCCCGCAAAGGCAAGCTGACTCATCAAGCTTCACAATCGTCGTGACTGGTGATGCCTGTTCTGCAGACTGGACTGGTTTGATGATTCCTTTGGCTTTCCTGGCTTTTGACTTCCCCCTGTACTTTTGCCCATAAGGCAAGTGGCACTGGGCAGGCCTTTCAGAATTGTTGAATTGCTTCTTAGTCAACATGTAAGGTGGCCTTGGCTCCTTTGATAGTTCCTAGACCTTCCAGAAAAACCTCCAGGTATTTAATTAGGACTTACTCGGGCAGCCGTTTTGGAATGGAAAAATGTTGAGCCAATTTAGGTGACTATTTCTCAACCAAATTCGCCCCAATCGAGCTTGAGCCCAAGCCCTTTACTACTATCAGTGGTAATTGAATGAGCTGCTTGGCATAAGAGACAGGAACCGAAATTGCAGCCTTCGTCTGTAAAGGTTCCCTGGTATAGGTTCTCAGTCTAGTTGAGGTCTTGCACACATTTCAGAGTTGGAGTACAGAGCAAATTTTGTTAAAGACTGGCGCAGCTGTTTCTGTGATTATAGAAACAATGTTGACCTCTGTTAGAACTGAGTGATCATTTAACCAGATATTTATTTTGAATGGCTCTGATTTGGAAGTTGCTGAGCAATTGAACTGTTCCAAACCAGATGTAGGTGGACTTTCCAGGGAGTGCACTCTGCTGCACACTGGTCTATAAGTTATCTTACTCAATTTGGGTCTCGTGGGACTCTTCTGCTGTCTCGAGTCCACATACTGGCAGCAATTACAATGGCTTGCTGGCCAAGATTTTGAAGAGTATTTTTACCATTTGGTTGAGGCTTAGCTTTGATTTGGAGTTTTACTGTGGGCTGACCTAGAATCCCTCTCTTCAGGACATGTCCTGAGCGAGACTATGCAATTTCCTTCACTAAAGTGAGGTTTCCCAACCTCAGTCGGACTGGCAAGGGTATCCACTAGCATCAGAATACCCTGCAACTCTTTTGCTCCAATTACTGCATTTTCTAATGATAAATCCTGTTGTAGCCTGTTTGAAGTCCAGTAGCTAGCCGGCTGCTGTGGGCTTTACCTAGTATGCGCTTTTGCATGGTTCTAACATTAATCCCACAGTCTCTCAGCATCTCATTAAGGGTTAAACCAAAGTCACATGCCTCTGCCAGTTGTCTTAACCCAGTCAAAAATTTCAATTTGGAATCCATTGGTTCTTGAATTACAGAGTAAAATCAATAGCGATTCAGATTTAGTTCCTGAACTAAATCTGTCAACTCTTGGAAGTTTTGTTATCTGGAGACTTAGGGTCAGTTAGGCCCCTAATAACCAAAAAAAAACTTCGGGTCCACAAGCTTTCAGGAGAATTACTAGTTGTTTTTCATTTTCCCCAGTGTCATTTGCCTGAAAAAAGACATTCTTTTCACATTCTGGGTCCAGTCTTCAACAGGAGGATCAAATGAGTCAAACTTCCAAAATAATGGTGTGATGCCAGAAATGCTGACCTCAACTCAAAGATGACTGTTGTAAGAAAGTCTCTTCAGAAGTGTGCTTTGCATATGTGGGAGTGAAGCCCATTCTAGTTACCACTGAAATAACTCCAGAGAGACTGGTATCCTGTCACTGTTGATTTACACTGTGAAAGTCCTTGACTCTGATCCAACTCCCTCAGAACCAGCGCTCAGAGTGTCAAGATGTCTGATACCCCTGTTTTTATCTGTCAGCTAGGGCTGTGTGATTGGACCAGATCAACAGTGCAAATCAGGGAACTCATATTGTGTGAGGTACTCCTGGCTGACCTTGTTTAAAATCACTACAAATACATAGAGACATAGTACAATTCTTTGATCCAACTCGTCCATGCTGACCAGCTATCCTCAATTAATCTTATCCAATTTGCTCCATCTCCGTGTAAACCTCTTCCATTCACATACCTATCCAGATGCTTTTTAAATATTATAATTGTACTTGTCTCCTCCACCATCTCTGACAGCTTGTTATATAGTAGTTTGGATTATCTGAGGGACCATAGATCCTGAAGACAGCAGGACAAGAACGTAAAGTCGTTTAAGAAGGCATATGGGATACTTGCCTTTATTATTCAAGGCATTGAATACAAGAACAAGGAGGTCATGATGGAGTTGTATATAATGCTAGGCCACAGCTGGGGAGCTGTGTACAGCTCTGGTCACGATACAATAGGAAGGATGTGATTTCACTGGAGAGGGTGCAGAAGAGATTCACTGGGATGTCGCCTGGGCTGCAATGATTCAGCTATGAAGAGAGACTAGGTAAGCTGGAGCTGTTGCCCTTAGAGACAGAGAAGGCTGAGGGGATGGATTCTAATTGAAGTGTATAATGTTCTGAGGTGCATAGTCAGGGTAGATGGAAAGAAGCTTTTTCCATTCGTAGTGGGATCAGTAACAAGGAGGCAACAAGGTGTAGAGCTGGAAGAACACAGCAGGCCAAGCAGCATCAGAGGAGCAGGAAAGCTGATGTTTTGGGTCCGGACCCTTCAGAAAATTTTCTGAAGCAGGGTCTAGGCCTGAAACATCAGCTTTCCTGCTCCTCTGATGCTGCTTGGCCTGCTGTGTTCATCCAGTTCTACACCTTGTTATCTCAGATTCTCCAGCATCAACAGTTCCTATTATTTCAGTAACCGGGAGGTACAGTTTTAGGGAAGAAATAGGAGTTTTGGAGGGGATTTGAGGAAAAGAAATCACCCAGCAGACGGTGGGTACTGAGAGGTCACTGCCTAAAAGACAGCTACAGCTGGGAATGCCCAAGACATTTCAGATCTATTGAGATGAACACTTGAAATGCCATAGCATCAAGACTACAGGCCAATTGCTGGAAATCGGGATTAGGATTGATAGACATTTGGTGGCCAGCATGGACACAAAGAGCTAAAGGGCATGTTGTAAAATCTATATGACTCTGAATTCCACAAAGGTTTTGGAGTAGATTTGTAGCTCGAGTTGTGGTTGGTTGGCTCGCCAAGCTAGCTGATTGCTCTGCAGACGTTTCATTACCCTGCTGGGTAACATCATCAGTGCAGTCTCTGACGAAGTACCGTTGTATTTTCCCACCCCGTTTTTAAACTCTGGAGTCCATTGAGCTGGATTACCTCACTTCGGTTTTCCTTTGTAGTGGAGTATATCTGGGGTCGAATTCTATGTGTCACCCAGCAGAGTAATGAAATGTCTGTGGAACTGGGCATCAGAGCGGCACACAAATGCACATCAACCCTACGACAACTGCTCACCTGAACCAAAGACCCACTTCCCACAATGGACAGGACCAATGTCATCGATAAGACTCCCTGCAGAGTCTGTGACAAACACTACATCGGACAAACAGGAAGGAAATTAAGAACAAGGGCACACAAACAGCAGTTAGCTACAAAAAGACATGATCAATACTCACTCATCTCTACCCACGTGGATAAGGAGAACGACCAATTCTACTGGGACGACACCAAGATCCTGGGACAAGCAAAGCAGAGACAGGCATGGGAATGCCTAGAAGCCTGGTACTCCATGAAGAAAGCCATCAACAGCCACATAGAACTTGACCCTATATACACTCCACTACGAAGGAAAACTGGAAGTGAGGTGATCCAGCTCAATGGACTCCAGAGTTTAAAAACCAGGTGGGAAAATACAGTGGCACTTCATCGGAGGCTGCACTGATGTTACCCAGCATGGTAATGAAATGTCTGCAGAACAATGAACCAGCTTAGCGAGCCAACCAATCCCAACATCTGCGAAATTCATTTGAGAGGCAAGTAGTTTAAAGTCTCATTCAAGATGAAGTACAGTTAATGATATATTCTTCACTAAATGATATCTTTTAAATGTCAGCCTGAATTATATTTTATATGCTCAGGCTTCTGGAGTGAAGCTTCCACCTATTGTCCTTCTAGCTCAGTGTCATATAGATGTATAGCATGGAAACAAACCCTTTGGTCTAACTCGTCCATGCTGACCAGATATGCTACATTAATCCAGTCCCATTTGTCAGCATTTGGCCTATATCCCTCTAAACCCTTCCTGTCTATGTACTCATTCAGATACAATTAAATGTTGTAATTGTAGCAGCCTCCACCACCACCTCTGGCAGCTCATTCTATACATGCACCACTCTTTGTGTGGAAAAAGTTGCACCTTTGATTCCCTTTTAAATCTTACCCCTCTTAGCTTAAGTCTGTGCTCTCTAGTTTTGGGCTCCCCTAACCTGGTGAAAAGACCTTAACCATTCACCCTATCCATACCTCTCATGATTTTATAAAACGTCAAGAAAGTCATCCCTCATCCTCCAAGGCTGCAGGGAATGTAGAGTCATAGAAAGTATAACATGAAAACAGACCCTTTGGCCCGTGCTATGTAGTTACAAGTATCTCTGGATATCGGAATTAAGGCTAAGAAAAATAACCAATACAGTGTGGAGCTGGAGGAACACAGCAGGCCAGGCAGCATCAGAGGAGCAGGAATGTTGATGTTTTGGGTTGACCGAGGAGAAACCTCAGGTTAGGGAGCTATTCACAGTCGGGGAACAGCTAAGTTTTGTTTTAAAGTATAACCATACCCTGTACTATTTTTATGTCCAAAATAATGAATAGGTGGATTTTTTTTGTCTATTTGTTTTATTGTGATGAAACATTGTTTTATATTTTAAAAAGGTACCAAGTTATCCTAGAGCAGTGTGGAGCCAGAGGAACACAGCAGGTCAGGCAGCATCAGAGGAGCAGGAAAGCTGACGTTTTGGGAATGAACCCATCTTCAGAAATGGGGGAAGAGAAAGAGGCCCTGAAATATATGGGGGGGGATCGGGCTGGGGAAGGTAGGTGGGATGGTGACAGGTGAGTGCAGGTAGGCAGTGGTGGGGATTGGCCAGTGAGGTGAGAGAAGCGGATAGGTGGGAGAGAAGACTCCCTGATATGAGAAGGCCACATTGGAAACAGTGGATGCAGGAGACCACATTAGCGGATGTGTAGGTGAACATCTGTCCGATATGGAAGGTTTGTTTTGAGTCCTCGTGCGGAGGTGTAGGGGCAGGTGTAGCACCTCCTGCGGTTGCAGGGAAAGGTGCCGGGGGTGGTGGAGTTGATGAGTGTGGAGCAGACGAGGGAGTGGCAGAGTGTGTGGTCGCTACAGAAAGCTGATAAAGGTCGGCAGGGAAATATATCCTTCGTAGTGGGGTTAGTTTGCAGGTGATGGAAGTGGCAGAGAATGATGCATTGAATCCGGAGGGTTTTGCCCAGTCGGCAGTTAAGAGTCAACCACATTGTAGACACGTGTGGACCAGATCAGATAAGGGTCGCAGTTTCCTTCCCTAAGGGACATTTAATGAACCACATAGGGTTTTCTGACAATCAACAGTGGATTCATCGTCATTACATTGTTAATTCCAGATATTTGTTGAATTCATATTCCACCATCTGCCACAGTGGGATTTGAACCCAGGTCGTCAGAACATTATCTGGGTCTCTAGATTAACAGTCCAGCGATAATACCACTAGGCCAGCGGTGATACGTGAGGACAGGGGGATTCTGTCTTTGTTTTTACTGCGGGCAGGGGGTGTAATGGAAGAGATGCAGTCGAGACCGTTTTCGACCACTGAAAGGGGGTAGTTACGGTCCTTGAAATATGAGGACATCTGGGATGTTTGGGAGTGGATTGCCTCATTTGGGAGCAGATGTGGCGGAGGTGGAAGAATTGGGAGTAGGGGATTGCATTTATGCAGGAAGGTGGGTGAGAGGAGGTGTAGTCTAGGTAGCTGTGGGAGTTGGTGAGCTTGAAATAGATATCAGTTTTGAAGTGGTCACCAGAGATGGAGACAGAGAGGTCCAGGAAGGAGAGAGAGGTATCAGAGATGTTCCAGGTGAACTTGAGGTTGGGGTGAAAGGTATTAAGCGAAGCGGTACCGATACAGTCATCGATGTAGCGGAGGAAGAGGTTGGGGATAGTGCCAGTGTAGCTGCAGGAGAGGGACTGTTCCAAGGGACCAAGCAGAGGCTTGGAGACCAGAGCACCTGTGCACGGTTTGTGACAAACGACAACACTTTCCAGTTGCAAACCACTTCAACTCCCCCAGCACTCCCTGGACGACATGTCCATCCTCGGCCTCCTTCAGTGTCACAAAGACGCTACCTGGAAACTGGAGGAACAGCACTCATATTCTGCCCTGGGAGCCTACAACCCAATGGTCTCAACGTGGACTTTACTAGTTACAAAATCTCCCCACTCCCGAAGTCATCCCATGACCAACCCTCCGTCTCATCCCCACCTCCCTGATCTGTCCCGCCTATCCGCTTCTCCCACCTCACTGACCAATCCCCACCACTACCTACCTGCATTCACCTATTGCCATCCCACCTACTTTCCCAGCCTGCACTTGCCTACCACCATCCCACCTACCTTCCCCAGCCCGAACCCTCCCGCCCACCGCCGCCACCATCTACTTATTTCAGAGCGTCTACCCCTTCCCCTTCTCCATTCCTGAAGAAGGGTCCAGACCTGAAACATCATCTTTCCTGCTCCTCTGATGCTGCCTGGCCCTACTGTGTTCATCCAGCTCTACACCTTGTTATCCCTGAGCCTCCTGTTGCCTGCCACCTTAATACACCACCGTGTTTCCCAGGTGAACATCTCTGTCTCAGGCCTGCTGCAGTGATGCAGCATAGCTCAGCACAGGCTGAAAGAACAACACCTCATTTTCTGCTTGGGGACCCTGCAGCCCTCTGGACTCAATACCAAATGTAATAATTTTAGGCCTGAACTCCCCCATGCCCTAATCCCCTACCACAGATGACAGGCCTTGTTACCACACAGTCTGCCATTACTCACCAGCTATTGTTAACCACGAATAGCCTCTGCTCCAACCCCAACCTCACCATCAAACCCGCAGACAAGGGAGGCGCAGTGGTAGTATGGCGCACTGACCTCTACATCGTCGAGGCTAAACGCCAACTCTCCGACACCACCACCTACCGCCCCCTTGATCATGACCCCACCCCCGAGCACCAAACCATCATCTCCAATACCATTCATGACCTCATCATCTCAGGGGACCTCCCAACCACAGCCTCCAACCTTATTATTCCCCAACCCTGCACGACCCGTTCCTATCACCTTCCCAAAATCCACAAATCTGCCTGCCCTGGTCGAGCCATTGTCTCAGCCTGTTCCTGCCCCACCAAACTCATCTCCACCTATCTGAACTCCATTTTCTCCCCTTTAGTCCAGGAACTCGCTACCTACGTCCGTGACACCACCCACGCCCTCCACCTCTGCCAGAATTTCCAAATCCCTGGCCCCCAACACCTCACTTTCACCATGGACATCCAGTCCCTATGTACCTGTATTCCTCATGCAGATGGCCTCAAGGCCCTCCGCTTCTTCCTGTCCCACAGGCCCGACCAGTCCCCCTCCACCGACACCCTCATCCGCCTAGCCGAACTCGTCCTCACCCTCAACAACTTCTCTTTCGATTCCTCCCACTTCCTACAAACAAAGGGGGTGGCCATGGGTACCCGCATTGGCCCAAGCTACGCCTGCCTCTTTGTAGGTTACGTGGAACAGTCTCTTTTCTGCACCTACACAGTCCCCAAACCCCACCTCTTCCTCCGTTACATTGAAGACTGTATCGGTGCCGCCTCTTGCTCCCCAGAGGAGCTCGAACAGTTCATCCACTTCACCAACACCTTCCACCCCTTCCTCAAGTTCACCTGGGCCATCTCCAACACATCCCTCACCTTCCTGGACCTCTCAGTCTCTATCTCAGGTAACCCGTTAGAAACTGATGTCCATTTCAAGCTCACCGACTCCTACAGCTACCTAGAATACACCTCCTCCACCCACCCTCCTACAAAAATTCCATCCCCTATTCCCAATTCCTCCGCCTCCGCCGCATCTGCTCCCAGGATGAGGCATTCCACTCCCGCGCATCCCAGATGTCCAAGTTCTTCAAGGACCGCAACTTTCCCCCCGCAGTGGTCGAGGACACCCTTGACTGTGTCTCCCGCATTTCCCGCAACACATCCCTCACACCCCGCCCCCACCACAACCGCCCAAAGAGGATCCACCTTGTTCTCACACACCACCCAACCAACTCCGGATACAACGCATCATCCTCCGACACTTCCGCCATCTACAATCCAACCCCACCACCCAAGACATTTTTCCATCCCCACCCTTGTCTGCCTTCTGGAGAGACCACTCTCTCCGTGACTCCCTTGTTCGCTCCACACTCCCCTCCAACCCCACCACGCCCGGCACCTTTCCCTGCAACCGCAGGAAGTGCTACGCTTGCCCCCACACCTCCTGCCTCACCCCCATCCCAGGCCCCAAGATGACTTTCCACATTAAGCAGAGGTTCACCTGCACATCTGCCAATGTGGTATATTGTATCCATTGTACCCAGCGTGGCTACCTCTACATTGGGGAAACCAAGCGGAGGCTTGGGTACTGCTTTGCAGAACACCTCCGCTCGGTTCGCAATAAACTGCACCTCCCAGTCGCGAACCATTTTAACTCCCCTTCCCATTCTTTAGACGACATGTCCATCATGGGCCTCCTGCAGTGCCACACTGATGCCACCTGAAGGTTTCAGGAACAGCAACTCATATTCCGCTTGGGAACCCTGCAGCCCAATGGTATCAATATGGACTTCACCAGCTTCAAAATCTCCCCTTCCCCCACCGCATCCCAAAACCAGCCTAGTTCGTCCCCTCCCCCCTCTGCATCACACAACCAGCCCAGCTCATCCCCTTCCCCCACTGCATCCCAAAACCAGCCCAACCTGTCTCTGCCTCCCTAACCTGTTCTTCCTCTCGCCCATCCCTTCCTCCCACCCCAAGCCGCACCCCCATTTCCTACCTACTAACCTCATCCCACCTCCTTGACCTGTCCGTCTTCCCTGGACTGACCTATCCTCTCCCTACCTCCCCACCTATACTCTCCTCTCCACCTATCTTTTCTCTCCATCTTCGGTCCGCCTCCCCCTTCTCCCTATTTATTGCAGAACCCTCTCCCCATCCCCCTCTCTGATGAAGGGTCTAGGCCCGAAACGTCAGCCTTTGTGCTCCTGAGATGCTGCTTGGCCTGCTGTGTTCATCCAGCTTCACACTTTATTATCCATTAACAGCTATTCACTCTCCCAGCCAGATCATTATCGACTCCTTTGCCTAACTGTTCTTCTCTTTTTTTTGGACTCTGTCCTTATTTGTTACTCCTTACTCCCTCACCCACCCTATATTCTGCAGCTAAACCAACATTTTCCTAACTGTCATCAGGTCTGAGGAAAGGCCTCCAGAACTGAAACGTTAACTTTGAGTGCTCTTTACAGATGCTGCCAGATCTGCTGAGCTTTTTCAGCAACTCCTGTTTTTGTTTCTGATTTACAGCACCTGCAATTCTTTCAGTTTTTATTTAATGGAATTCAATGTCAGTCTGTGACATGACACAACCAAAGCAGGAGGTGCTGTGAAAACGGTAATGGGTTTTGAGGGAGAGAGGATGTACGTTGTAGATGTGAGAAAGTCACGGGAGGAGGGGAGGGAAAAGTATTGATATTGCACCATTGAGGGAGAGAGCTGCAGGACAGAACAAAGTATATGAAAGAGATAATAGGAACTGCAGATCCTGGAGAATCCGAGATAATAAGATGTGGAGCTGGATGAACACAGCAGGCCAATCAGCATCTTCAGAGCAGGAAAGCTGACGATTTGGGCTGAGACCCTTCATTTGAAAGATGTAAAAAGGATGCTAACCTTGTCAGCACTGATCAGATTTTTTACACTGCAGATAGTTTCTTCTGACAATGCTGGTGGCTTTTGCATTTTCTATACTTCTTTCTCCATGCCTATCAGCTGATTTTTCTTGATATTGGAGAGAATCTGTAATGTGCAGGACAAATGATTTGTTCAGCTAGCATGCATCTATGAACCTGGGGCGCATTATGTGTTGGTACACAACTTCACTGATCACCAGTCGTCCCACCACTGATTAAAACCTCCTCTTCGAATTGTCACTGCAGGCCTTTAAGTCATAGCCGACCCCACCAAATTGCCCAGAAGCAAACTGTTCAAACTGATTTCAGAGTGTCACCTGTGTGTAGCTCACAATGGCCTTTGCAGCAGCTATTTGTCCCAGGATCTTGCCAAGGACTAGATTAAATTAAGCAACAAGACAGATTCACCCCATGGGCTGGAGGTTCCTCACCCCTGCCGTAGATTTTTTTTTGAAAAGGAATTAAATATATTTTTAATCAACCTGTTTATGACACGTCTGTGGAGCAGGTGGGTCTTGAACCTGGTATCATCCAATCTGATTTTCAGTTGCTACAGCAAATCTCCGAGGTAAATCAAGTACAGTTCCCCTACTGCACTGTAACTAATCCCTGTTGAACATTAACTGTCAATCCAGCCAATTGAAGTTAACCGTACAACAGTAGAGAAATCATATTCATATAGTAGAGCATGGGTGAAAGAGTATTTATGAGATTCTGCATTCAAGTTGGAAGAATTGACAGACTAGCTCATCTGTGGCAGGGACCGTTTACTGCTGCGCGGTGTGGAATTTAAAAAAAACTAAATACCAGCTGAGCTCCTCAATCCCCTTGAGTTTATTGTGGCGTTCTGTAATTACACAGGAGAGGCCAATCACTAAACTGACTTCCTACAATTGCTTAATGATCCCTCCCAGTTGGGATCCATAAAATGTTACAACACAGAAACATGTGGTTCTGTCAATCAAGTTAAGTCCTTTTCTCCATGTCTAATTTCACTTTTTCCACTTGGTCCCTGTAATAGATTTTAACAATCTTCTTGTTTAGACAACTTTTTAATTCCCTTTCAAGGGCTCTTGTGGCACAGTGGTACTGACCCTAGCTCTGGCCAGAAGGCTTTGGCACAAGTCGTATCTGCCCTAACTTCTGAGGAGCATCTTAGGTTTGTTTAGCACATGATCTTGTATATGATTTCTGACCTTGTCTAGCCCAGTCCTACACTGGCATCTCTGCATCATCACAGTCATAAAACCTTTAGTTCTGTCAGGACAGTGACTTCAAAGAAATTCAGGGATTTACTTATACGTATTAATGATTTAAAACCTTTATAACTGATTTAAAGATTTAACAGCATCTTAGCCTTGTTTAGTACATCTTGGTACATCTTCATCAGTAGTCTGACCCTTTTGCTGTTTTTACATATAAATTCTGTGTCTCATATTACCTTTCTTAGTAATGCCTGAAGAAGGAGTAAGACTCTGAAAGCTTGTGTCTTCAAATAAAACTGTTGGACTATAACCTGGTGTCATGTGATTTCTAACCTTGTCTACCCCAGTCCAACACCGGCACCTCCACATCATGCCCTAACATGGATGGGACTACCGAAGTGTTAAGTGCTTGGATGGGGAGGAATTTAAATGTGTTCAAGAAAATTTTCTTTATCAATATGTAGATGTATCTACTAGAGAAAGAGCAAAACTCCACCTTCTTTTGTGAAATAAAGCAGAGCAAGTGACTGAGGTGTCAGTGGGGGAGCACTTTGGGACCAGTGACCATAAGTCTAGTCATTTTAAAGTAGTTATGGGAAAGGATACGCCTGGTCTACAAGTTAAAGTTCTGAAATGGGGCAATGTTGATGATACTACACAGGAACTTTCAAAAGTTGATTTGGGGAGGTGGTTCGCAGGTAAAGGGACGTCTAGCAAGTGGGAGTCTTTCAGAAACGACATAACAAGAGTTTTGGGACAACATGGTCCTGTTAATGTGCAGGTCAAGGCTGGTAGGAATAGGGGACATTGGATGACCAGGCCGTGGTCAAGAATAAGGAGGCAGCACATTGTCAGGTATAGACAGCTGGGATCAAGTAAATCCCTTGAGGAATATAGGGAGTGTAAGAGTACATTTAAAAGGGAAGTTAGGAGTGAAGGAAGGGACAAAAGATAGCTTTGGCAGATAGCATAAAGGACAATCTGAAGAGATTATACATGTATATTAAGGGCAAAAAAGTAACCTTAAAGATCAACAAAGCTATCTGTGTGTGGAGAGGAGTGAGATGCTAAACAGATATTTTGTGTCAGTATTTACTATTGAGAAAAGTATGGAAACTACAGAACCCGAGGGAAATAAACAGTGATGTCTTGAAAAGAATCCATTTAACAGAAGAGGAAGTGCTGGAGGTCTTAAAATGCATAAAGTGAATAAATCCCCGTGACCTGATCAGATATGTCCCAGCGCATTGTGGGGACCGATGAAAGAGATTACACGGCCCTGAGGAAAGATATGTGATTCATCAACAGCCACGGGTGAGGTGCTGGAAAGCTGGACTTTATTTAAGAAAGGCTGCAAGGAGCAGCCAGGGAACCATAGGCTGATGAGTCTGCTGTTTGTGGTGGGTAAGTTGTTGGAGGGGATTCTGAGAGGCAGGATTTACGTACATTTGGAGAGGTAAGGACTGATGAGGGATATCAGCATGGCATTGTGCATGGGAATCGTATCTCACAAGTTTGATTGAGTTTTTTGAAGAGGTCGCCAAGAAGATAGATGAATGCAGAGCAATAGATGTTGTATGTATGGACTTTAGCAAGGCCTTCAGCAAGTTTCCACATGGTAGATGGATTAGTAAGGTTAAATCACACGGGATTCAGGAGCAACTAGCCAACTACACATAAAATTGTGTTGATGTTAGGAAACAGAGTGGAACAGTATTGTTCAGAATAGAGGCCTGTGACCAGCAGTGTGCCACAAGGATCAGTGCTGGGTCAACGGTTGTTAATTATTTATATAAATAATTTGAATGAGAATACAGAAGGCATGATTTGTAAGTTTGTGGATGACACCAAAATTGGTGGTAAAGTGGGCAGTGGTAGGTTATCTAAGATTAGAATGGGATCTTGGCTGGCTGGGCCAATGGGCCATGGAGTGGCAGATGGAGTTTAGTTGTGAGGTGTTGCATTTTGGTAAGTCAAACATGGGTAGGACTTACACAGTTGATGGTAGTGCTTTGGGCAGTATTGTTGAGCAGAGAGACCTAGGGGTGCAGGTACATGGTTCTGTTAAAGTGGCCTCACAAGTAGACAGGTGTTGAAGAAGGTGTTTGGCATGCTTGCCTTTTTCAGTCAGAATGTTGAATCCAAGAGTTGGAACGTCATGTTGCAGCTGTAGAAGACATTAGCAGGGCCACCTTTGGAGTACAACATACAATTCTGGTCACCCTGCTATCAGAAAGATGTTATTAAACTGGAAAGAGGTTTTCAAGATAACACAGTGTGGAGCTGGAGGAACACAGCAGGCCAGGCAGCAGCAGAGGAAGGCTGACGTTTCAGGTTGGGACCATTCTTCAGAAATGAGGGAGGGGGAAGTGTGGTCTGAAATAAATGGAGAGAGGAGGGGTGATAGGTGAATGCAGGTAGACAGTGGTGGGAATTGGTCAGTGAGGTGGGGGGAGTGGATAGGTGGGAGACAAGACGGACAGGTTGTGTCACATCCAGGAGGTGGGGATGAGAGAGAGGGCTGGCCATGGGATGAGGCCAGGGTGGGGAGATTTTGAAACTACTAAAGTCCACATTGAAACCATTGAATTGTAGGTTTCCGAGTTGGAATATGAGGTGCTACGCTCCCAGTTTCCAGGTGGCGTCGTTGTGATACTGGAGGAGGCCGAGGATGGGCATGTTGTCCAGGGAGTAGGAGGGGGAGTTGAAGTGGTTTGCGACTGGAAGGTGTTATCGTTTGTCGCGAACAGAGCGCAGGTGCTCTACAAAGCAGTCTCCAAGCCTCTGCTTGGTCTCACTGATGTAGAGGATTCTGCAACAAGAGCAACAGATGCAGTAGACCACATTAGTGGAGGTGCAGATGAACATTTGTCTGATGTGGAAGGTGTTTTTGAGTCCTTGGATGGAGGTTAGTGGGGAAGTGTAGGGGCAGGTGTAGCAATTCCTGCGGTTGCAGGGAAAGGTGGTGGGGCTAGTGGGGAGTGTGGAGCGCATGAGAGAGTTGTGGAGAGCGCAGACTCTACAGAAGGCAGATGCGGGGGGAGGGAAATATATCCTTGGTTGTGGGGTCAGATTGGAGATGGTGGAAGTGGCAGAGAATGATACATTGAATCTGGAGGTTAGACGGGTGATATGTGAGGATAGGGGGATTCTGTCTTTGTTTTTAATGCGGGGAGGTGATGTTAGGGCAGAGGTACAGGAAACGCAAGAGATTCAGTCAGAGCATTTTTGATCACCGGAGGGAGGATGTTGCAGTCCTCGAAATAAGAGAACATCTGGGATGTTCAGGAGTGGAACGCCCCATCTTGGGAGCAGACACACGGAGGTGGATGAATTGGGAGTAGGGGATTGCATTCTTGCAGGAAGGTGGGTGAGAGGAGGTGTAGTCTAGGTAGCTGTGGGAGTCGGAGGGCTTGAAATAGATATCAGTTTTGAGGTCGTCACCAGAGATGAAACAGGAAGGAGAGAGAGGTATCAGAGATGGTCCAGATGAACTTGAGGTTGGGGTGAAAGGTGTTAGTAAAGTTGATGAACTGTTCAGACTACTTGTTGGAGCACGAAGGGGCGCCGATACAGTCATTGATGTAGTGGAGGAAGAGGTAGGGGATGGTGCCACTGTAGCTGCGGAAGAGGTAGGCATAGCTTGGGCCCATGTGGGTTCCCTTCACCACCCCCTTAGTCTGTAGGAAGTGGGAGGCTCGGAAACCGCTTTGGAGAGCACCCGCATTCTGTTTGCGATGAACGACAACACCTTCCAGTCGTGAGCCACTTCAACTCCCCCTTGTACTCCCTGGATGACATGTACATCCTTGGCCCACTCCAGTGTCACAACAATGCCATCTGGAAACTGGAGGAGCAGCACTCATATTCTGCGTTGGGAACCTACAACCCAATGGTCTCAATGTGGGCTTTACTAGTTTCAAAATCTCCCCAACCCTGGCCTCGTCCCATGACCAACCCTCACTCTCATCCCTGCCTCCTTGACCTGACACAACCAGTCCATCTTCTCTCCCATCTGTCTGTTCCCCCCACCTCACTGACCAATCCCCACCACTGCCCACCTACACTCACCTATCACCATCCCACCTACTTTCCCCCAGCCTCATCCTTCCTCTTTCTATTTATTTCACAGCTGCCTTCCCCTCCCCCATTTCTGAAGAAGGGTTCTGACTCAAAACGTCAGCTTTCCTGCTCGTCTGATGCTGGCTGGCCTGCTGTGTTCCTCCAGGTCCACAGTGTTATCTCTGACACCAGCATCTGCAGTTCTTACTATCTCTGAAAAAGTGTTACAAGGATGTTGCTGAAACTGGAAGGTTTGACTTATAAGGAGAGGCTGGATAGGCTGGGACACTTTTTTCCCTGGAGCATAGGAAGCTGAGGGGTGACCTGAAAGTGGTTTATAAACTCATTAGGGGAATAGATGAAGTGAAATGCAAACATCCTTTCCCTGGGATCCGTGGTATGAGAGTCTAAAACCATAGGACAAAGTTTTAAGCTGAGGGGAAAGATTTAAAAGGGACTCGAGGAGCAACCTTTTTTCACAGAGGCTGGTGCAATATGGATTGGGCTGTCAGAGGAAGTGGTAAAGGAGGTTACAATCACAACATTTAAATGACATTTGGACATGTACATGGACAGTAAAGATTTAGAGGGATATGGGCCAAACGCAGGCAAATGGAACTGGTTCAGTTTAGGAAACCTGGTCAACATGGACAACTTGTGTCAAAGGGCCTGTTTCCTTCTGTATGGCTCCATGACTCTATACAACTGTTGCAGACTGGCACATTCCAAGTTCAAGGACTACGTGCTGAGCGACTCACTGAGGCTTGGGCCAGCTGCCACCAGGACGCAGTGAGGCAAGACTTCTGTCTAATGTCTTTCTTCTGAAGTGTAATGAGAGTCTGTCCAGTTATCACACCCTTTTGTTGCTTCAATGTATGTAAATAATGTCCTGCATAAGTAAGAAATGCCTTTGGTTTTATTGAAACTGCAGGGAATGTCAAATTCTAATTTTTTTTTGATACACAAAAACTGTACAGAATTGCTTTAGTACTTGTGAATGTACGTAAAGATAATTTTTATGAATAAAGCATATTTTTGCAATAGGAAAATCCCTCAAACAACAACACTAAAACTGATTTAACAAGGTGGGGAGCTGGATGAACACAGCAGGCCAGGCAGCATCAGAGGAGCAGAAAAGCTGATGTTTCGGGTCTGGATCCTTCTTCAGAAATGGGGGAGGGAAAGGGGATTCTGGAATAAATAGAGTGGGAGACGATGATGGAAGTTGGATAGAGAAGCAGATAGGTGGAGAGAAGACAGACAGGTCAAGGAGGCAGGGACAAGATGGGCTGGTCTTGGGATGAGGTTGGTGGTGGGGAGATTTTGAAGCTTGTGAATTCCACATTGAGATCAATGAGCTGCCGGGTTCCCAAGTGGAATATGAGGTGCTGTTCCTTCAGCCTTCGGGTGGCGTCATTGTGGCACTGGAGGAGGCCCAGGATGGACTTTTTGTCCAAGGAGTGGGAGGGAAGTTGAAGTAGTTTGCGATTGGGCAGTGTAGTCGTTTGTCATGAACTGAGCGTAGATGCTCCACAAAGTGGTCTCCAAGCTTGGTTTCACTGACGTAGAGGAGACCCCATTTGCCACAGTGGATACAATATACCACATTAGCAGATGTGCAGGTGAACATCTGTTTAATGTAGAAGGTTTTCTTCGGGCCTGGAATGGAGGTGAGGGGGGAGGTGTAGGGGCAGGTGTAGCACTTCCTGCGGTTGCAGGGAAAAGTGCCTGGGGTGGTGGGGCTAGTGGGGAGTGTGGAGTGGATGAGGGAGTCACGGAGAGAGAGATCCCTGTTGAAGGCAGAAAGGGGTGGGGAGGGAAATATATCCTTGGTAGTGGGTTCAGATTGCTGCTGGCGGAAGTGGCGGAGGATGATGCGTTGAATCCAGAGGTTGATGGGGTGATATGTGAGGACGAGTGGAATTCTGTCTTTGTTGTTATTGCAGGGAGGGCGTGTGAGGGTTGAGGTGCAGGAAACGCGAGAGATGCGGTTGAGGGCATTATTGCAGTGAGGGTATATTATTTAACACTAAAACTGATTATCTGTTTATTGTCACATTGCTGTGTGCAAATTAGCATCCACATTTCCTACA
Source organism: Stegostoma tigrinum (assembly GCF_030684315.1). Lineage (NCBI taxonomy): Eukaryota > Metazoa > Chordata > Chondrichthyes > Orectolobiformes > Stegostomatidae > Stegostoma > Stegostoma tigrinum. The sequence continues at coordinate 7,129,166 of NC_081375.1, forward strand.
TTTCAACAGTGACAGATGTTATCTAAATGCAAATCATTTCTTTCTTCTTAAATAACTAGGCAATGTCAGTTCATTGGTGGTTGTCACAGATTCTGCCAAAAGCACTTAGCTCCAAATGTCAACATAGTCATGATTCAGACTTTGATGCAAGGGTTGAATGCTAGGGAATGAGAACAGCTACTTTTTAAATCAAGGCACATTTTGTAGGGGTGACTTGTTCTGTTCCTCTAAACCCATTATAAATTTTATGGTAATTTACAAATTGCCAAATTTATTGACTTTGTGTTCACAGGTTGACCGAGTTGTATTTAAAAATGCAATCTCAATGCTTATGCTGCTGAACCCAATGAATAAAGCTAGAACATGAATTTGACTGTCACCTTGAAGACAGGTGAAGTACTGGTAAGGCCATAGTTATTATGCGTGTGAAGTCCTGAGAAAGTGGTGTTGGTCAGACTTCTGTAATCCCATTTAAAACAGAAGTAAGGAGCAACCATTTAGAATGGATTTGATTCACAGATGCTATCTGACCTGCTGAACATTTCCAGTATTGTCTGGCTTGGGTTAAATTTCAATATCTGAAGTTTATTGCACTTTGTTGCGTTTGAGTAGGTTGATTGAGAAGGTTCTGGCCTTGACATCTTTACCGTATTGTGTTTAAAAGAGTCTCTTTAATGAGTCACAGTAATTAGTTGTTACAGTATACTACATATGAAAGGAACCATTAGAACAATTGTCAATAACAATCTCCATGAAAATAAATGGAAAGTGTGAAGATACAATTTCAATACCAAGGCAAGAGGAAGATGAATTTTTTTATTGAGATAGATGTAAAACTATCTCAGGGCACTGCAAATACTTAAGTCAAGATTTGAAGTGCTCACTGTTAATGGTTGTGTCTTGCGCTACTTAGATGTGAATCATTAAAATTCTTTTCTCTAAACCTCACTATCTCTCTATCAGTTTTCCATCCTTTAAGGTCTAGCTTAAAACTTGGGTCTTTACCTTAATATTGCCAGATATGGCTTGGAGACTAATTTGCTTTATAATCTTCCTGCGAAGTGCCTTGGGACAGTATATTAATATAATTGTTGCTGTTGAAGGATGGGGTAGTTAAGATTGTGCAGAATGTAGGTTGTATTCAGCCTAAAGGAGACCCAACAATGTTCTCTGAGACAGCAAGAACTGCAGATGCTGGAGTCAGAGATAATACAGTGTGGAACTGGAGGAACACAGCAGGCCAGGCAGCATCAGAGGAACAGGAGAGTTGACGTTTCGGGTCAGGACTGGAAAGGGGGATGGGAACTGGGAAATAAATAGGGGAGGGGTGGGGCTGGGGAAGGTAGGTGGGATGGTGATAGGTGAATGCAGGTAGGGAGTGGTGGGGATTGGTCAGTGGGATAGGTGGGGTGGATAGGTGGGAGAGAAGATCCACAGATTGTGTCAGGTCAGGTCAGTGGTGATGAGAGAATGGGTTGGATATGGGATGAAACCAGGGGTGGGGAGATTTTAAAACTGGTGAATTCTATGTTTAGGCTATCAGGTTGTTGGTTCCTGAGGCAGAATATGAAGTGTTGGTTCTCCAGTTTGCATGTGGTGTCATCGAAGGAGACCAAGGGATGGACATGTCACCCAGGGAGTTGGAGGGATAGTTAAAATGGTTGACGACCTGAAGGTGTTGTCATTTGTCGTGTACAGAGCACAGATAGTCTATGAAACAGTTTCCGAGTCTATACTTGGTCTCACCGATGTAGAGGAGGCCAGATCGGGAGCAACAGATACAGTAGACCAAGTTGGTGGATGATATGGAAAGTTTGCTTTGGCCCTTGGTTGGTGGTGTTGGTGATGGCAGCGGCGGGGGTGTGGGGGGGGGGGGGGTGGTGGCGTGGGGAGGTGGTGTAGGGGCAGGTGTAGCAGTTCCTGCGATTGCAGGGAAACGTGCCGAGTGTGGTGGGGAGTGTTGAGCGGACGAGGGAGCCGCAGCGTGAGTGATCCCTATGAAAGGCAGATAGAGGTAGGAAGGGAATATCTGTTTGGTCGTAGGGTCGGACTGTAGGTGGCAGAAGTGGCGGAGAATGATGCATTGGAAGTGGAGTTTGATGGGGAGATATGTGAGGACCAGGGAGATTCTGTCTGTTTTTATTGGGGGGAAGGGTTTAAGGGCAAAAGTGTGGGAAATACAAGAGATACGGTTGAGAGCAATTTTGATCCCCCTTATTTGCGGGTTTGATGGTGAGGTGAGGGTTGAAATGGCAGGAATGGAGGGCTGTACAGTCCATTGGGGAGAGATTGGAGTGAGTGAGAGAGGTGAATAGATTGAGGGAATTGATGCTGCTATGACAATTGGAAATGAAGAAGTCAAGGGAGGGTAGGAGGCCATGGGGTGTTGTCCAGGAGGATGAGGTTTGTTGGAGATGGGAGAAAGGGTCTGTAGAGGGTGGTTTAAACTCTCTGTCAAAGAAAAAGATGACGAGGAGGAGGTGGCAGAAGAACACAATTAAAATACCGAGAAAAAACTTGGCATAACTTTACTCAGTTGAAATACCTAACAAGATAATGTATTATTTAACCACCAATCATCAATTGTTGCAATGTAGGCAGCATGACATAAATGGCATCGCATAAATGAGAGCCCATCACTGAATTTGACCTGAAACTATTGGCGGCACAGCCCTGTCCTCTTTAAGTAACCCCAGCAGGGGTTTGTGGTCCATTATTAATACAAATTTATGTCCATAAAGGTATGGATGGAATTTTCTCTTACCAAAGATGACCACCAAACCATCATTCTCTATCTGGGTGTGTTTTTGTTTGGCATCAGCCCAAGACTGGGAAGCATATGCTATTGGGCAGTCCTCTCAGCTGAACCACTGGTGAGCCAACACTAACTCAATACCCTATGGAGAGGCATCGCATGTCAGTACCAGATCTCATTTGGGACTGCAGTGTGCCAACACCTTAGCCTTTAGGAAAGTGAAGAAGCAGCTATCTTTTAGCCACAAGACCATTTCCAAGGACGACCCTTTTTCAGTAGCAGATGTAAGGGTGATGGAATGGAGGCCAGGTTACGCATAAATTTCCATAATAATTCAGCAATCCAAGAGAATACCTAAGTTCTGAAACAGTTCTACACATAAGTTGTCAATGTGAGGGATTGGGTATTTCAAATAACTCCACAGCGGCTAATAACCTGTTACCAAGTCACCTTTTATTCACTTGAGCACAACACTGGCTGTGGCCAGCTAGCTTGGAGTCAGTCCCCAGAACTGAGGAGATTCTAAATCTCCTGTTAATATTGAACAGCCAGGGCTTCCTGACTGGCCCATGTTAACAACCCCAATCAAGGATCTCATAGTCAGTAAGATCCACCTGGTGCCAGTCAGTGCAGTATTTATCTGGCTGGCAAAAGTGGTTTACCGTAAGTTTGATATCCCTACAAGGGTGAACTGATCTTTCAGGATGACCTGTGCTGCCCACTCTGCAAGCTGTACTATTTTGATGATTCCTTCACTTTCCAGCCTCCCGATTTCTGCTTCAATGTTTGCACATAAGGCACTAGGTGGACCTTGTAGAACTGAGGAATTGCTTCCTGCTCAACATGTAAGTTGGCCTTGGCTCCTTTGATAGTCTCTAGACCTTCCTGAAAACTACCATGTATTTAATGAGGATTTCATTCAGGCAGCCATTTTCTAATCAAAAATTATTGAACCAATCTAAGGAACCTTTCTTGATCAATTTCGTCCCATCAAGCTTGGGTGTGAGCCTTTACTGTGATCAGTGGTTACTGAACCAGCTGCTTCTCAAACAAGACCAAATCGAAGTTGTACCCTTAATTTGTAAAGGTTCTCCAGTGCTGGTTCACAGCCCAGCTGAGGTCTTACATAAACTTAAGGGTTGCAGTCCAGAGTCAAATTTGGTAAAGATCACTGATTTAGCTGTGCCGATATCAACCTCTGTTAAGATAGGGTGACCATTTGGTTCTTTTTGGATGTTGCTAAGTTATTTAACTGTTCCAAGCCAGATATAACTGGTCTTTCCAGGGTGTGCACTGTCCTGGATACCAGCCAATGAGCTCTTTTACTTAGCCCAGACCTAGTGGGTCTTCTGCTGTCTCGAGTCTGCACTCTGGCAGCAGCTACATTGACTTGCTGGCCCAGATCCCTGATAAAATATTAACTGTCAGGCTGAAGCTTGTCTTTATTTTTGGGTTTTTCTGCGGGCTCACTTGAAACTCCTCTGTTCAGGATATGTCTTGAGTGAGGCTATACCATTGTCTTCACTCAAGTGGTGTTCCCCAAGTTCAGTCGGCCAGATGAGAGTGTCCACTTCTGTCAGAATACCCTTAACTCACAAGCTCCAATTGCTGCATTTTCTAATGACAAGCCAGTTGTACTATCTGTTTGAAGTCCAGTTGGGCTTCAGCTAGTATGTGCTTTTGCATGGTCACATCATTTATCCCATATAACCCAAGCGGTTTCTCAGCATTTCACTCAGAGTTAAACCAAAATCACGTCTCTGCCAGTTGTCTTAACCTCGTCAAAAATCCCAATATGAATTTCCATGGCTAAATTAAAGTGATTGCATCTCAGAATTAGAGGAGGCTTGTTGTAATATTCCTTAGTTAAATTTATGATTTCTTGAAAGGCTTTAGTATCTGCTGCCTCAGGATAGTTTAGGCTCCTAATAACCAAAAAAACTAGGTACACAAGCAGTCAGGAGAATTACTCATTGCTTTACGCCTGCCCTAATATCATTGGTCCAGAAGAAATAATGCATTTGTTCCACATACTGGGTCAAGTCTTCGCTGGCAGGATTGAACAGGTCATATTCCCAAATAGTGGCACGAAACCCGAAATGCTTACACTGATTCAAAGGTGACTGTTATGAGCGAATCTCTTCAGGTGCATGTTTTTCTGTTTTGCTGCTGAAATAACTTCACGAAGGCTGGTGTCCCATCACCAAGTCACCCTTTACTTAGGTGGCCATTGTACCCAGCACCAATCCAGCTAGCTCAGAGGTGGCTCCACAGATTGAAAGGAACACCTCCTGTTTCTTAGTCTTTTTTTCATTCTGCTCAGTACATGGGCTCTGACCAGCCAGCTCAAAGCCACTCTGTAGACTGAGGAGACCTTCTAAATCTCCTGTTTATTTTATTTATACCCCACACCACCATTGTGCCCCAAAGGGTAGCGATTCTTGTTTATATCTGTCAGCTAGGACTCCCTAATAGAACCAGGTTAAAAAGCCCAATCGGGAAACAGCATTTCTGTGATGTCTACCTGGCTGACATCTAATCACTACATAACTGATTTGCTATTACATCCTTTATAAGCAACTGAATTACTTTCCTAATAACAAACCTTAAGCTAACTCATGTATAGTGAGAGATAGTAGGAGCTGCCGATGCTGGTGTCTGAGGTAACAAGATGTAGAGTTGGATGAACACAGCAGGCCACGCAGTATCAGAGGAGCAGGAAAGCTGATGTTTCGGGTCTGGACTCTTCTTCAGAAATGATTTCTGAAGAAGGGTCCAGATCTGAAATGTATGCTTTTGCTCCTCTGATGCTGCCTGGCCTGCTGTGTTCATCCAGCTCTACGCCTTGTCACCTAGAATGATCCATTTTTTTGTCTCTTTCCCTTGACAAATAAAGGTGTTGCATTGCCATTGTTCCTCAACTGACTTTGGTGTTAGACTCCAGACAGCTCTGCCTAGTTGTTTGAATGAAACACTGCTCACTCCAACAATTCTTGGGCAATCGCTGACTTTTTTGATTTGAGGTATTATAAGAATATGGGAAAAAAAGCAATGTGAACAAAAATTATTTTGTGATTAAACATTTTACTTTTTTTTAAAGAAGAAAGAAAGGAGCTTGATTTTATAGTTAAGAATATGAAAAGATTGTTACTGATAACTTATAAGTGAAGATATAGAATATGAAATGTGTTTAATTTTAAAAAGAGGTAAATTACTGCAAGTACTGGAATCTCTACTGAAAACAAAAATTGCTAGAAATCACAGTGGGCCAGGCAGCATATGTTGAAAGAGAGCAACGTAACATTTCAAGTCAAGATAGCTCTTCATCAGAGCCCACATCCATATGAAATCTCCGTACACCCATCAGCAACCTTTGTCTAATCAATCCTTTGTTACCTTTTCAAAAAAATTCCTTAAAGTTAGTTAACATGATTTTCTCCTAAGAAAACCTTTCCGACTCTTCCGAATCAATCTGCATTTTTCCTTATGATTGTCAATTCTTTCCCACATATTGTTATAGTTTCTCCACCACAAAGATAAATTGATTGGTCTGTAATTTGGGCAGATTTTTAAATCTTTTTTGAACCAATTCATAATATTTGCAATTTTCCAGATGCAGACTCTGATACCACTGCTGAATCCAGGGAAGATTGAAAGATAAATTGTCAGTGCCTCTGCATTTTTGCTGTCACTTACTTCAATATCCTTGGATGCATCAGATCCAGTTCAGGGGCTTTATTGGCTTTAAATACTGACAACTTATCCAATGCTTCCTCCTTATCGATTTTAAACCCTTATAGTGACTGAGTTGCATTCTCTGTCATTATAGCCTGGGCAGCATCTGAGTTGTAAAGTAGTAAGTTCAAATCTGATGTCTGTCGATACTCAACATAAATCCCGTTTGGTTACTAATCAGCCCTACTCCTCCTTTTACTGATCTTTCATTAGTCATATGCTTAAGGAAAACTTTGAGAAATCCTTTTATGTTAGCTGCTAGCCTTTTTCCCCAAATCCCTCTTTGTTTCTCATATTTGTTTTTCACATCCCTTTTGACAGTTTTGTATTCAGCATTTTCAGAAATATTCAAGAATGTTTGATGTTTAGGAAGAACAGACAAGAAGAAAAAGGTAGATCTGAAAATTATGACCTCTGAAGCTAGACTCACTTGCAAGAGCAAACAACTTTTCTGCATGTGATCTGTCAAGTTTTCCAACGATTGTGAATTTTTCAATAAGGTCTTATCTTATTCTTCTAAACTTCAATGAGTACACGCCCTTCTTACCAAATTTCTCCTCATAAGACAGTCCTTCCATGCAAGGCCAATGATCTCTGCACTGCCTCCAATGCCAGCGGGTCTTTTATTAGATAAGACACCTAAAACTATTCACAGTATTCCAACTGTGTCCTTGACTCTTATAGCTTTATAACAAGATCACTATTTTCATACTCCATTCCACTGGAAATAAAAATCAACACTTCTTTTGCTTTCCCTGTTGCCTGCTGAACTTGTATGCTACTTTCTGAGATTCATGCATAAGGACTCTCCAATCCTTTTGTCACAATGATAAAGTTTAACTTTGGGCTGAATCTTTTGAGATTTTGGCCAAAGTGCGAGTCTCATTGAATTTGGTGAAGTGATTCTTACTGTGAAGTTGAACGTGTGTTCGTGCTATAAGTGACTAGTTTCGTCTCATTAATTGGGGAGGCCATGATCTAGTACTATTATTACTGAATTTAAGTTAAAACCTCAGGTAATGTTTGAGGGATCTGGGTTAGAATCCCACTAAAGCAGATGATGGAATTTGAATTCAATAAATATTAAGAGGCTAATGATGATCATGAAACAACTGTTGATTGTTAGAAAAACCCATCTGCTTCATTAATGTCCTTCAAGGAAATGACATCACCAACCCAAGGAAACCTAAACAGATAAATAGAAAGCGGGACGTAACACCAGTGCTTCACTGGAGGCTCACTGATGATGTTACCTAAAATGGTGACGAAACGTCTGAAAACAAACCTTCCAGCTCAGTGAGCAAACTCACATCCAGAAACTCAATCTGAGCTACAAATCTTCTCAAAACTTGCTGGGGGCGGGTTTCCAAGGCTAAGAATCTGAGAAGGTGGAAAAGAGGAAGAAAATAAAGGAGAAGAATGGGCGGAATGGAGTAACGCTGGCGAGAACCTCTCATTTTGCTGCCATCTTACTGGAAGATAAGGGATCAAGCCTGGTTCAATGAAGAAATGGTTACATTGGTTGTAAACTATGAAAATTCCCTAGACTCTAGAAAGATCCCAGGGGGTTGGAAACCACAAATATAACATCTCTATTCAAGACAGACAGACAAATGTTACATAATATAAGCCAGTTAGCCCAATGTCAATCAATGGAAAATGGGAAGTCATATGGCAGAAGTCATATATCAAAGAGGACTCATGTTTGACAAAATTTATGACTGTTCTTTGAAGCTGTAATGAGCAAAATTGAATAAAACACCGATAGGTATAGTGTATTTGGATTCTCAATAATGTCATGCCCATTTAGAACTCATAGGATAGAAGTTGGCATACAAATTGTAATGAGCGGGCATAAATAGCTTACTTTCAGATTTGTAAACTTTTTTGGAATGTGCATGTCATTGGTTGTCCAACATTTATTGTCTGTCTCTAGTTGCTCTTGAGAAGGTGCTGGCGAGCTTCTTGAACTGCTGTAGTCCACGTGCTTTAGCTGACCCACATTGCCATGACGGAGGGAATTCCGGGATTTTGACGATGAATATACTTCCAAGTCAGGATGACTTGGAGGGGAACTTGAAAGTGCTGGTGTTCCCATATATCTGTGCCCTGTCCTTCTAGATGAAAGTGGTTGTGGGTTTGTAAGGTGTTATCTGAGGATCTTTGGTGAATTTCTACAGTCATCTTGCAGTACACACTGCTGCTACTGGGCATTGGTAGGGGAAAGAGTGTGTGTTTTTGGATGTAGTGCCAATCAGGTGGGCTGCTTTGGCCTGCATGGTGTCAAGCTTCTTGAGTGTTATCGAAGCTGCACTCTCCCAGGAAAGTGGAGAATATTCCATCATATTCCTGAATTATGGCTTGTAGGTGGTGAACAGGCTTTGACAAGTCAGGAGGTCTGTTACTTGCCACAGCATTCCTAGCCTCTGACCTGCTCTTATAACTTCTGTGTTTATGTAGTGGGTCCAGTTGAGTTTCTGGTCAATGGTAACACCCATGATGTTGACAGTGGGAGATTCAGTGATGATAACACCATTGAATGTTAAGGGATGGTGGATAGATTATCTCTTATTCATGATGGTCATAGCCTGGAATTATGATATGGAAGGTTGCGTACCACGTTCAACCCAAGCTTGGATATTGTCCTGGTCTTATTGCATTTGACTATGGACTGCTTCAGTAACTGAAAAGTTGTGCCTGGTGCTGAACATTGTGCAATCACCTTCTGACATTATGATGAAGGCAAAGTCATTGATGAAACAGCTGAAGATGTTTGGGCCTAGGACACTGCCCTGAGGAATTCCTGCAGGGATGTCCTGGAGCCGAGATGACTGACCACCAACAGCCATGACCATCTTCCTGTATGCCAATTATGACTTCTACCACTGGAGAGTTTGCCCATTGATTCCAGTCTTGCAAGGGCTCCTTGATGCCACGCTTTGTCGAATGCAATCTTGATGTCAAGGGCTGTCACTCTTGCCTCACCTCTATAATTCAGGTTTTTTGCCCATGTGTGAACCAAGGCTGATATGAGGACAGGAACTGAGTCACCCTGGTGGAACCCAAACTGGGCATCACTGAGCAGGTTATTGCCACCTGGTGCTGCTTGATAGTACTGTTGATGACATTTTCTATTGCTTTACTGATGATCGAGAGTACACTAATGGGGCCGTAATTGGCCAGGTTGGCTTTGACTTGCTATTTTATGTGCAGCATATACCTGGGCAAATTTTCCACATTGTCGGTTAGGTGCCATATCGTAACTGTACTGGAACAGCTTGGTTAGGGGAGTGACAAGTTCTGGAGCACAAGTCTTTTCAGTACGCTTGACAGAATGTTGTCAGGGCTCGCAGCCTTTGCAGTATCCAGTGTCTCCAACTGTTTCAATGATATCACATGGAGTGAATCAAATTGGCTGAAGACTGGCATCTGTAATGCTGAGGATCACTGGAGGATGCTGAGATGGATCATTTACTCAGCATTTCTGCTGAAGATTGCTGCAAACGCTTCAGCCTTATCTTTTGCACTGATGTGCTGGGTTGTTCCATCATTGAGGATGGGGATATTGAATGGTATGGAGCTTGCTCCTCCAGTGAGTTTTATAGTTGTCCACCACCATTGACGACTGGATGTGGCAGGACTGATGAGCTTAGATCTGATCTGTTGGATTTGGGATTGCTTAGCCGTGTCTACCACTTTCTGCCTAAGCTGTTTGGTGGCATCACCAGGTTGACACATCATCTTCAAGTATGCTTAGTGCTGCTCCTGGCATGGCCTCCTGCATTCTCCATTGAACCAGAGCTGATTCCCTGGCTTGATGGTAATAGCTGAGTGGGGTCTATGCTGGACCATAACATTATAGATTGTGCTGGTGTACAATTCTGCTGCTATTGATGGCCCACAGCACCTCATGGATTTCTAATCTTGAATTTCTCGAACTGTTTGAAGTCTGTCCCATTTAGAATGATCATACTGCCACACAACATGCTGGAGTTTATTCTCAATGTGAATGTGGGACTTCGTCTCCATAAAGACTGAGCGGCGGTTGCTCTGACCGATACTATCCTGGACATGTATCTGCAGCTGACAGATTGGCAAGGATAAGGTCAAGTAAGTTATTTCCTCTTGTTCGTTCCCTCATGACCTACTGCAGACCCAGTCTAGCAGCTATGTCCTTTAGGATCTAAGCAGCTCAATCAGTAGTACCTTTGGTGGTAGACATTGAAATCCCCCCACTCAGAGTACATTTTGTATCTTTGCCATCCTCATTGCTTCTTCTAAGTGTTGAACATGGAGGAGTATTGGTTCATCAGCTGAGGGAGGATGGTATCTGGTAATCAACAGAAGATTTCCTTGCCCACGTTAAACCTGAAGACACAAGACTTCATGGGGGTCCGAAGTCAATGTTGAGAACCCCCAGGGCAACTCCCTCCCGACTGTATACCAGTGTGTCACCACCTCTGTTAGGTCTGTCCTGCTGGTGGGACAGGACATATCCAGGAATGGTGATGGTGGAGCTTGGTATATTGTCTGTAAGGTAAGATTTCATGGCTGCGTCAGGCTATTGCTTGTCTAGTCTGTGAATCACTCTCCCAATTTTGGCACTAGTCCCCAAATCTTGGTAAGGAGGATTTTGTAGGATCAACAACCCTGTTTCTGCCAGTGTATTTCCGGTACCTGGCCTGATGGCAGGTGGTCAGTGCAGTTTTATTTCTTTGCGACTTTGCAGCGATTGGTACAACTGAATGGTTTGCTAAGCTATTTCAGAGGACATTTGAAAATCAACCATGTAGCTGTGCATCTGGAGTCACATCTAGGCCAGACTAGAGGAGGATGGCAGATATTCTTTCCTGAAGGGCGCCAGTGAATCACATGGGTTTTTCTGACAATTGACAATGATAATGTGGTCATCACTAGATCCCTAATTCCAGATTTTAAAAAAATTAAAATTTCACCATCTGCTGTGGTGGGATTCAAACCCAGGTCCCTGGAATGTTTGCTGAGTTTTTGGATGAATACTTTAGTGGTAATGCCACTAGTCCATCACCTCCCCTAACTTGGAACTACAGGGGTCAGTGCTGGTACCCCCACTATTTATGATCTAACTTAATGACATGGATGAAGGGACTGATTATTGAAGCCAAATTTGTGACAATACAAAAACAGTTACAAAAGAAAGAGAGGCGGTCACAAAAAGCATGGAAAGCATATATCAAGGTTTAGGGAGTGGGCCACAAATTCAGCTCATGGAGTGCAACGTGGAACAATGTGAATTAGTCCACTTAGGAGGGAAGAATAGAAAAGCAGAATTAGATTTGGGTTTAGATTTTACTGTTACGTGTACTCAAGTACAGGAGTGCAGTGAAAAGTGTACAATACCGTTACACTTGGCATCGTCTTGGGTATAAAGGTAAATAGATACAAAAACCTTAGGTGCAAAGTAGTAGAAGAAAGATACAGGATTAGACAGTTAAGCAAGACAGACCATAATAGTATGAGTAGAAAAATAAAGAAACATTAAAGTCCTTCTTAACGTAAGGTAGAAAAGAGTGAGTGGATTAGTTAGTTAGTGGTTTAGTTATTTGGTTAGTGGATGAGTGAATCAGTTATCTAGTTTGTGGATTAGTTAGCTAATGAATTAATTATCTACTGTAGTTATGTATAAATGATCTCATCAGTGAATTGGTTATCTAGTTAACAAATTACTGAACAAGTCAGTGAATTAGTTAGATTGTGGATTCGCTATTTTGTTAGCTAGCTAGCTCTCGGTGCTCTCAACCACAATTTGCTGTGTGCTGTGCCAGTCCCTGCATCCTGTGAAAGCCATTGTCAATAAGATCCCACAAACACAGTAACTATTTTATCACTTCTATCACTCAATGGAGAGAGATTGATGATTGTTGCAGTCCACAAGGATCTGGATGTTCTTATACATGAGTCATAAGAATTGGAGAAGAGTCTAAAGAAGATTTGTAGCTCAGATTGAGTTTCTGGATGCGAGTTTGCTCGCTGAGCTGGAAGGTTAGTTTTCAGACGTTTCGTCAGCATTCTAGGTAACATCATCAGTGAGCCTCCGATGAAGCGCTGGTGTTATGTCCCGCTTTCTATTTATCTGTTTAGGTTTCCTTGGGTTGTCATTTCCTGTTCTTTTTTTCAGAGGATGGTAGATTGGCTCCAAATCAATGTGTTTGTTGATGGAGTTCCGGTTGGAATGCCATGCCTCGAGGAATTCTCGTGCATGTCTCTGTTTGGCTTGTCCTAGGATGGACGTGTTGTCCCAATCAAAATGGTGTCCTTCCTTATCTGTATGTAAGGATACTAGTGATAGTGGGTCATGTCGTTTTGTGGCTAGTTGATGTTTGTGTATCCTGGTGGCCAGCTTTCTGCCTGTTTGTCCAATGTAGTGTTTGTCACAGTTCTTGCAAGGTATTTTGTAGATGACGTTCGTTTTGCTTGTATTCTGTATAAAGGTCTTTTAAGTTCATTAGCTGCTGTTTTAGTGTGTTGGTGGGTTTGTGGGCTACCCTGATGCTAAGAGGCCTGAGTAGTCTGACAGTCATTTCGGAAATGTCTTTAATGTAGGGGAGAGTGGTTGTGGTTTCTGGGCCCCTTTTGCCTCTTTCTTTTGGTTTGTTGCTGAGAAATCGGCGGACTGTGTTCATTGGGTTCCCGTTCTTTTTGAATACGCTGTATAGGTGATTTTCTTCTGCTCTTCGTAGTTCTTCTGTGCTGCAGTGTGTGGTGGCTCGTTGGAATAATGTTCTAATGCAGCTTCGTTTGTGGGTGTTGGGATGGTTGCTCCTGTACTTCAGTATTTGGTCAGTGTGTTATTTTCCTTCTGCAGGAAAACAACACGTACGGACCAAATACTGAACGTCATCTACAAAATACCTTGCAAGAACTGTGACAAACACTACATTGGACAAATAGGCAGAAAGCTAGCCACCAGGATACATGAACATCAACTAGCCACAAAACGACATGACCCACTATCACTAGTATCCTTACATACAGATGAGGAAGGACACCACTTTGATTGGGACAACACATCCATCCTAGGACAAGCAAAACAGAGACACGCACGAGAATTCCTAGAGGCATGGCATTCCTGTAGTAAGGAGGGGAGATATCTTGGAAAGATCTTCAAAATGAGGCTTTGCTGGTAAAACTTAGGAATAAAAGGGGCAGTTATATTGCTGGGAGTGGAAATAGGCTGAGTCAGCGAGCAGGCATTGAAGATATGTAGTCAATTCACTGAGGTGTGTTACAATAATAATGATAGGGTAATTAGGATAGTCATAGTGTAAAGGCTTGCCGGGGGGCAGACATCTTGAAATGTATTCAGGAGAGCTTCTTATATCAATGTGTAGAAGGTTTAACAAGGGACGGCATAGACCCTGGTGGACCTAATTCTGGGGTACTAAGTTGGTCAGATGTTTGAGGTGGCAGTGTGGAGTACTTTAGTGATAGTGGCTACAACTAGACTCTCGCATAAGGGGGAAACATCCTCTCAGCATTTACCCCACCACGCCCCTCAAGGATTCTACATGTCTCTGCACTGATTGGAACCAAGTGGATCTATTGACTGCGTGATCCTTCTGTTTGATTTTGACTGTTTGGTCACATTGGTGTTTTTTTCCTGATGGTGATTTGTTAATAAAATTATTTGCACATCTGGTTTTTTTTTAAGCCATGTCTCACACCTGTACAGACACAAGGGAGCTAGGGAAAATAAGTACTACTGCTGTATTGCAGTAGCGTGAGGGATAACAAGCAAAAAAATATATAAAACAGGGAATTTAGAATCTCCTTAGTTCATGCTTCAAGCTGGCTGGCCACAGCCAGGAAAGTATAATGAGGAAATGCTATAAACAGGTCCAGGCCCTGGAGGGTATCATTTTGGCCAACTTCCAGCTCCTCTTCCACGGCTATGTTCGGGCCTGCATGTCCTTGGAGAGGGAGCACATGGTGTCCACCAAGACTCATGATGCTTTTAGGGGGAGGTGGGCACTGCAGGGATTGGAGTGCTTTATTTTCCCCCACCAGTTGCAGTAAGACTTCCCCACTCTTATACTGCAACCCCCTTGAGATAAGAGCCAACATTCCATCAGCCTTCCTGATTATTTGCTGCATCTGTGTCCTAGCTTGCTGCGTTTTGTGTACTAGTACTCCGAAATCGCTTTGTGTTGCTGCTCTCTGAAGTTTCTCTCCATGTAGATAATATTCTGTTGTTTTGTTTCCATTTCCAAAATGAACCAATTTGTATTTTCCCCATAATACTCTGTTTGACATTTGTCTGCAAACCTGGCCACAGTATGTTCACTTCCTTCCTCCAAGTCATTAATATACATTGTATACAGCTGTCATTCCCAGCACCGATCCCTATGGAACCCTACTGGTCACAGGTCACCAATCTGAAGAAGCCCTTATCCCCACTTGGTTTCCTGACCATGAACCAATTCTTCCATGCCAACACAGTAGGCTGTTATATTATGATACATTACGCAAGGTACCTTCCTCTAAGTCATTAATATCTATTGGAAACAGTTATGGTCCCAGCACAGAGGATTCTGTGGTTACAAGTTGCCAACCTGAAAA
This sequence comes from Stegostoma tigrinum, assembly GCF_030684315.1. Classification (NCBI taxonomy): domain Eukaryota; kingdom Metazoa; phylum Chordata; class Chondrichthyes; order Orectolobiformes; family Stegostomatidae; genus Stegostoma; species Stegostoma tigrinum. The sequence goes on from NC_081375.1 coordinate 7,144,254, forward strand.
TGAAACCCCTATCAATACTCACTGTTTTCTGCCCATGAGCTCATTTTCTATCCACAGCAATATACTACCTCCAACACCGTGGACTCTTATAACTATTTGTTTAAGATAGCTTGTTGAACTCTTTCTGGAAGTCCAAATACAATTGCATCTACTGGTTTCCTTCTATCCACTCTGCTTGAATATTCTTTGAAAAACACGAATACATTTGTCAGACATTATTTCCCCTTAATGAAGCCTTGCTGATTCTGCTTAGTGAGAATATGATTTTCCAAATGTTCTACTATTGCTTCCTTAATAATTGATTACAATATTTTCTTATCAGAAGATGTTAGGTTAATAAGGCTATAGATACCAGCATTTTGCCTCCCTCGTTTTTGAATAGGGATGTCACATGAACAGTTTTGCAATCCTTAGTACTTTCCAGAGTCCAAGGACTTTTTAAAAGAAAAATTACAACCAATGCATCCATTACCTCTGTAGCTACTTCATTTAGGATCCCAGGATGCAAGCCATCAGGGCCAGGGGTCTTATCTGCCTGTAGCGCTATTAATCTGTCTAATAAACCTTCTTTATGGTGATGGTACTTAATTCCTCTCCTCTATTATTTGGTATTAAAGGAATATTTGAAATATTTTTCAGCATTAAAGAAAGTATATGTTGTTATACTGTTTTGACCAATAAAGGCAAGTAAGAGTTTAAGAGCAAGGAGGTTAAATTGGAACTGTTTAAAAACATTGTTTAGGCCACATCTACAGTTTTGTGTGGGGTTCTGGTGTCCACAGTATAAGAGAGATGTGATAACACTAGGTATGGTGCAGAGGGAATTTACCAGGATTTTGTGTAAGCTGGGAAGTTTGAGTTATGAAGAGAAATTACACAGTCTGGAGCTGTTTTCTTTAGAGAAAAAGAAGACTGAGCAGGGACATGATTGAGACGTATACAACAATGAGGGCATGGATATGGTAGACAGGAAGAAACATTTCCTCTTGATGAGGAGTTCAGAGACAGGGGGCATAGATTTAAGGTAAGGAGATGAAGATGAGGGGAGTCGGGAGGGAAAGCTTTTTCATCAATAAAGTAGTGGGAAGCTGGAACACACTGCCTTTAAGGGTATTAGAGGCAGAAGCCCTCATAACATTTAAGAAGTATTTACATGTGCACATGTAATGCCAAGGAATATAAGGCGATAGGCCAAGTGCTGGAAAATGGTTAGAATTATTCGGCTCATTGTATTTGCGATAGTTAGAAACAATGAGCTGAAGGGCCTTCTTCTGAGCTGTTAATCTCTATGACTGTATATCTTGTTGTTAGTAATGAACCTGCAGTGATACTGAAGGCTGTAGAAGCACTGTTCCTGCTCTTTCAGCCCTAGCTGAAATCTGTCAGAGCACTGCAGAAAGTTTGTATAAAACAGGTTAAACACAGTACAATTCTTATCATGGCTGGGGTGAGATTATTATAAACACACAGTTGCTTGGCTTATCTCCAGAATAAACAAAATTTCTTAAAGTTTTCATTAGCTCTTATCGGTGGATTGACACACACAGATCAGTCCAATGTTTATCTGATACGGCAGATGTCAATTCTCCCTGGATTTGTTCATGTAGGATAAAGAAATGATGAGTAAACATTATCATCATAAGACTGAAGTCATGATCAAAGTCAAAAGTTACTACATCCAACCCGCGATAACTATAACATGCTCATTTGTTTTGAAATTCAGAAAGAAGTTAGAATTTGACAGCACCTTTCATAATTACTTTTCAAAGTATTGTCATTGTTGCAATGCATGATATATAGCAGCAAATTTGCACATTGCAAGATCCCACAAGAGCAGTGAAATAAAAGGGTAGATCATCCATTTTTGAAGCATAATTCTCTGCTTTATATAGTATCACTACAAGACAGTCTCAATTTGAAACAAAAACAAATACTTCCAGAGAACTCAACAGGTCTGGCAACATCTGTTGAGAGAAAGCACAGTTAACATTTTGGGGCAAGTGACCCTTTGTCAGAACAGTCTCAGTTTGATGTTGGATCAGAAAGACAAGTAACAGGTAACATTTTTAAAAACTCCCACAACACATCGAGTAGTGGCATTCTTTCAGTCCTGATTAACATTTATCCTTCAGCCAATATGACCAAAAGCAGGTGACTCATCTTGTTGCTGTTCTTTGGACTTTGTTGTGATATTGGCTACCACTTTTCCTGTGTCATAACAATGTAACTAGGCTTCAATAGCATGTAATTTGCTCCAAAGCTATTTTGGACCTCCTGCGATGGTGAAAGGTGCCATTTATCCAATTTTCCTTTCTTCCAATAATATTTGAACTATATATCACAGAATATAATACATTGGTGTTTTCTACAATCATTTGTAATCCCCGTTCATGAGCTGTGGAGGATTCTGACAAAATAATTATGGTATCATTGAATAAATGAAGAATGTGGAATCATGCCCATTGACTCCAAACAGAGTTTGTGACTTTTTACTGGGAAAGTGCTCAGTTGGCATAGAGCTGGTGGATATATGGGTGACACAGGTACAGGTTGGATAAACCCCTCACGTGCTTACCATCGGAGAAGTGAAGACTCTAGAATTGTCCCTTTGGCTCTCTGGGACCTGGCTGAGATCTAAAGGAAAAGAAAGATTATCAAAAGTTCTTATTGTCCAGAGCACTCCTGTCACTAGACATTTCCTATGCCCCCAAATAGGCTTCTTCTTGCTCTTGTGGAGATCAGTACATCTCACCTTACTTGGTGTATCAGCACTCATTCCTGAATCAGTGAAGGAAGAGATACCTTTCTGTTCCTGAGATAGTAGGAACTGCAGATGCTAGAGAATCTGAGATAACAAGATGTCTCTGTTCCTGGGCCTTATAAAAGGAGAATGAGAAAGTAATCCCTTACAACACCAACCAGGAAATCTCCAAAAATTCCAGGAATTCAGTGCAACCAGATTCCAGTTAGAGTCAAACTTCTTTTAACAGTACTTGCCAAAATTTTCCCACTGTGTTCCTACTTTAAGACTTGAAAATTGTCAAGATCCCCGAGTGAGGATGAGACTTGGAAGAGTTGATGGGTAGATTCTGAATGAAGCTGTTTATTATATCAGGAGCTTTGTAACTCAGTCAGAGCTCCATGCTGGCTTGGAGCTTACAACACAAAATGTCTGCTTGCAACTTAGGGTCCCAATCTCCACTTTGGGAAGCCCTGTCATGGAATGGTTGCAGCACAGGAGGAAGCTATTTGACCCATTGTGCCCGTGCTGTCTTTCTGCAAGAAAAAGCAACTTATGGAAATCTAAACCAACACGTTGTCCAATGAAAACTAAATCAGAGTTCTGAAGAAAGATCACTGGATTCAAAACATTAACTATATGTCTCTGCATAAATGCTACTACCTGCTAAGTATCTCCAGTAATTTGTGTTTTTGTTTCATATTTTATCCAATATTGTTTACAAACTCTAAAGTTTCAAAAACCGAAGAAAACTGCAGAAGGAATTGAAAGGACATTAACCTGAAGTGTTAACTATCTTTCTCTCTATGAATGCTGCGAGACCTGCTGAGTATTTCCAGCATTTTCTATTGTGATATTACACGTGACAATTGGTCTTACGCAGCTACCCATCAAGTGGATTTTTTCTTCAGATGGTGTTTAGTTAAAAGGTTAGCGGTTCATAAATCTGATTTCCTGTTTTACAAATCCTCAAACATAGCTTCCTGTTGTCACAAAGAATGGCATATGAAGTGAGATCACTTTGGAAGATTCATGAGGGGTGAGGCTGAATTTTATCATCAGCTTAGATTTACTACCTTTGATCTTATGTGGGACGTGGGTGGGCAGCAAGACCCTATCCATTGCAAACCCTGGCCCAGATGTTCTGGTCTTGAAGGTCCTCATTAAATGAACTTGCTAGTCTCCTTTGGCAGGCCCTGTTTTCTTTTTCCAACTGTTGGTGTCCTTTCTACTGGCACTGTGTCAGGGTATGTTTCTGGGAGGTGAAATACATGTTCTGTCAGGCTCAGTCATCTCTCCATCACAAAGTCCTGCAGGGACCTCTCACCAGACTTCATTAGCATGTCATGTGATGCTTGGCATCCCTCAATGGGCAGTGATGATGCAAGATGTCTAACGTACATGGCACCTTTGCTGTTCTCTTCCATATCTTGCTGGTTTAGGTTGCAATTTCTAGTCCTAGATAGGGAAAGTGATCGAAGTCCTTTATAACCTGTTGACCAATTGTAATGGGTGGGCCTTGATCCTGTCCAGTTGTTGCTGGCTTGGCTTCTTACAATTGATATATAAACCAGCATTGGCACTGCCACTGTCAACATTTGTCCATGTCTTGGGAGCACATGAGATTTTTTGCTCAGCAAGAATCATTGAAGTAGCAGAAGATAAAGGCAGGAAGGACATTGTTTCAGTATCATCCATTCTTTCCTCAAAAATATTAAGCACATTCTTCAAGGTACCTAAAAAATATGATGGATCTTGTCAGTCATAGCTTTCAATTTCAATTCCCTCGCCTTATACTGTGATTAAGCTGGTAACAGGAGAAACCGAAACCACAAGCACACTATTAGTTTATGTTGCTCATGTATACTAATTTTAGCATCATAATTGTTGTTTTCTTGTAAAGAGATGTAATTGAAAATGTCAAAAGTACATTTCCAAAAATCTGTGTAACAATAAGTATACAGATTAGTTCTCATTTTGCACTGTGGCTGTATTCTTGAGAATTGCTACTTTAAGTTGAACGACTTTAAGTGAATCATGGATTTCCATAGAGAACCCAGTTAAAGCCAGAGTTTGGTTTCTCTGGGCAAGAAAATATCCTGAGGAACCTATGTTAAACTCAAGTGTACTGTACATGTGTAGCGCTTTGCAATCCTAGCAAAAATCTGAATGTAATGCTGTACAGTGTAAATTCATGTTTATTTGAAAAAAATGTATCCAAGGATTGAGTGCACAACAGTAAGTGATTTCTTACCAAGGATGTAACATTAGAATCACTGATTCAATCCCCTCTTATCAACATAATAAATTAATTAAAATCAAATCAAAATTGATGAACTGAAGCATCCACCCAACTACAGTGGCTACAAGAGCAGGTTAGAGGCTAGGAATTCTGAAGGGAGTAAATCACCTTCTGAGTCCCAAAAGCCTGTCCACCATGGACAAGGCACAAGTCAGGAGTGTGATGGAAAATTTCCCACTTGCCCGGATGGGTGAAGCTCCAACAACATTCAAGAAGCATGACACCATCCAGGACAAAACTGCCTGCTTAATTGTTTCAGAGTTAATGGGAACTGCAGATGCTGGAGAATCCAAGATAATAAAATGTGAGGCTGAATGAACACAGCAGACCAAGCAGCATCTCAGGAGCACAAAAGCTGACGTTTCGGGCCTAGACCCTTCATCAGAGAGGGGGATGGGGTGAGGGTTCTGGAATAAATAGGGAGAGAGGGGGAGGCGGACCGAAGGTGGAGAGAAAAGAAGATAGGCGGAGAGAGTATAGGTGGGGAGGTAGGGAGGGGATAGGTCAGTCCAGGGAAGACGGACAGGTCAAGGAGGTGGGATGAGGTTAGTAGGTAGATGGGGGTGCGAGGAAGGGATGGGTGAGAGGAAGAACAGGTTAGGGAGGGAGAGACAGGTTGGACTGGTTTTGGGATGCAGTGGGTGGAGGGGAAGAGCTGGGCTGGTTGTGTGATGCAGTGGGGTTGGGGGGGGGGGGAAACGAACTGGGCTGGTTTAGGGATGCAGTTGGGGAAGGGGAGATTTTGAAACTGGTGGTGGAGTCCACATTGCAGCCTAATGGTATCAGGGTTCCCAGGCGGAATATGAGTTGCTGTTCCTGCAACCTTCGGGTGGCATCATTGTGGCACTGCAGGAGGCCCATGATGGACATGTCATCTAAAGAATGGGAGGGGGAGTGGAAATGGTTTGCGACTGGGAGGTGCAGTTGTTTATTGCGAACCGAGCAGAGGTGTTCTGCAAAGCGGTCTCCAAGCCTCCGCTTGGTTTCCCCAATGTAGAGGAAGCCACACCGGGTACAGTGGATGCAGTATACCACATTGGCAGATGTGCAGGTGAACCTCTGCTTAATGTGGAATGTCATCTTGGGGCCTGGGATAGGGTGAGGGAGGAGGTGTGGGGGCAAGTGTAGCATTTCCTGCGGTTGCAGGGGAAGGTGCTGGGTGTGGTGGGGTTGGAGGGCAGTGTGGAGCGAACAAGGGAGTCACGGAGAGAGTGGTGTCTCCGGAAAGCAGACAGGGGTGGGGATGGAAAAAATGTCTTGGGTGGTGGGGTCGGATTGTAGATGGCGGAAGTGTCGGAGGATGATGCGTTGTATCCGGAGGTTGGTGGGGTGGTGTGTGAGAACGAGGGGGATCCTCTTTGGGCGGTTGTGGCGGGGGCGGGGTGTGAGGGATGTGTTGCGGGAAATGCGGGAGACGCGGTCAAGGGCGTTCTCGATCACTGTGGGGGGAAAGTTGCGGTCCTTGAAGAACTTGGACATCTGGGATGTGCGGGAGTGGAATGCCTCATCCTGGGAGCAGGTGCGGCGGAGGCGGAGGAATTGGGAATAGGGGATGGAATTTTTGCAGGAGGAGGTGTATTCTAGGTAACTGTGGGAGTCGGTGGGCTTGAAATGGACATCAGTTACAAGCTGGTTGCCTGAGATGGAGACTGAGAGGTCCAGGAAGGTGAGGGATGTGCTGGAGATGGTCCAGGAAGGTGAGGGATGTGCTGGAGATGGTCCAGGAAGGTGAGGGATGTGCTGGAGATGGTCCAGGAAGGTGAGGGATGTGCTGGAGATCCCTCACCTTCCTGGACCTCTCAGTCTCCATCTCAGGCAACCAGCTTGTAACTGATGTCCATTTCAAGCCCACCGACTCCCACAGTTACCTAGAATACACCTCCTCCCACCCACCCTCCTGCAAAAATTCCATCCCCTATTCCCAATTCCTCCGCCGCATCTGATCCCACGATAAGACATTCCACTCCCGCACATCCCAGATGTCCAAGTTCTTCAAGGACTGCAACTTTCCCCCCACAGTGATCGAGAACGCCCTTGACCGCGTCTCCCGCATTTCTCGTAACACATCCCTCACACCCCGCCCCCGCCACACCGCCCAAAGAGGATCCCCCTCGTTCTCACACACCACCCCACCAACCTCCGGATACAATGCATCATCCTCCGACACTTCCGCCATCTACAATCCGACCCCACCACCCAAGACATTTTTTCCATCCCCACCCCTGTCTGCTTTCCGGAGACACCACTCTCTCCGTGACTCCCTTGTTCGCTCCACACTGCCCTCCAACCCCACCACACCCGGCACCTTCCCCTGCAACCGCAGGAAATGCTACACTTGCCCCCACACCTCCTCCCTCACCCCTATCCCAGGTCCCAAGATGACATTCCACATTAAGCAGAGGTTCACCTGCACATCTGCCAATGTGGTATACTGCATCCACTGTACCCGGTGCGGCTTCCTCTACATTGGGGAAACCAAGCGGAGGCTTGGAGACCGCTTTGCAGAACACCTCCGCTCGGTTCGCAATAAACAACTGCACCTCCCAGTCACAAACCATTTCCACTCCCCCTCCCATTCTTTAGATGACATGTCCATCATGGGCCTCCTGCAGTGCCACAATGACGCCACCCGAAGGTTGCAGGAACAGCAACTCATATTCCGCCTGGGAACCCTGCAGCCTAATGGTATCAATATGGACTCCACCACCAGTTTCAAAATCTCCCCTTCCCCAACTGCATCCCTAAACCAGCCCAGTTCGTCTCCCCCCCCCCTCCACTGCACCACACAACCAGCCCAGCTCTTCCCCCCCACCCACAGCTTCCCAAAACCAGTCCAGCCTGTCTCTGCCTCCCTAACCTGTTCTTCCTCTCACCCATCCCTTCCTCCCACCCCAAGCCGCACCCCCATCTACCTACTAACCTCATCCCACCTCCTTGACCTGTCCGTCTTCCCTGGACTGACCTATCCCCTCCCTACCTCCCCACCTATACTCTCTCCACCTTCGGTCCGCCTCCCCCTCTCTCCCTATTTATTCCAGTATCCTCACCCATCCCCCTCTCTGATGAAGGGTCTAGGCCCGAAACGTCAGCTTTTGTGCTCCTGAGATGCTGCTTGGCCTACTGCTTAATTGTTTGTTTGTTTATAGATTTGGTGCCATTTAGGCCCTTCACCACTGATGCCTACTCGCAGCAGTGTGCACAGTCTAAAAGATATAATGTAGACAGCACCTTCCAAATCCATGACCCTCCAAGCCACTCTCCAACCTAACTTGGAAATATATTGCCATTCCTACAGTGTCACAGGATTAAAATCCTGGTTCTGCCTCCCTAAGGGCATTGAGAGTCAACCTGCAGCATGTAGACTTCAGCGGTTCAAGAAGGAAACTTACCACAATCTTGTCAAAGGAACCAGATTTGGACAACAAGTACTAGTCCAGCCAGTGAAGCCCACATCTTATGAATGATTACAAATGACTAATCGGTATTGGTCTAATTTTAATTCTGCAGTTATGCATGTGACATTCCCTCACTGTTCTTGCTGCCCAAATATGCTTGTTTAATTGCCATTTATATAATAGCTGATGAGGACAATACCTGGTGGGTTATCCCAATTCCTCTTTATGAACCTGGGCAATTTGAATTTCCATGATCTTAATTGCTTCCTGCATTGTTTCATTTGTCTGTGGCATCAGCCTTCTCATGATGTTGATTAAATTGTCAGGGTTTGTGGATTGGGTTCTGATGTCAAATAACCTGGTGTGGGATGATGCTGTGACATGCAATGCATGATGTAAATCCACAACTACCAGCTTAACTCAATGTTAAAGAGAAATAATGTTAGATGGGCAATGTTGTGGCACCTGAAACACAATTTCCAGGAAATGAACTAAACAAATGCCTCTCAAAAATGGTGACACCACACCTTTAGGAAAACAAAATTACCTCCTTATCATAGTAATGCTGTTATTTTAACATTTGCAGTAAGTACACTGCTCATTAATATTGTAAATATTGCAGTATTTTTACAGTGATATCAGACCATGTAATAAAACAAATTAGCCCTTTAATTTTTTTTAATCTTACGTCTTCCTGAAACATGGGCAATGCTAACAAGGTTCATTAATTAACAATTGCTAATTCCCACTGATATCTTTGACCTTCTTGCAAAGTTGTTGTATTTCGGGTGCAGACAATTATGCTATTATATGAGGAAAGAACCAGAGTCTTGATCCAATGAAGAGGAATTAAGAAAGTGGAAGGCTGTTGAGTGACTTGGAGGGAATTTTATGATACTCTGCTCTTTTCCATGGTAGTAGGGGTTTGTGATTGTGGGAGATGTGGTCAATATTAGCACAGTAAATAGTAAATTCTGTAACCAAAGAGCATAATTGGTGAAGAAATGGAAAAGGAGTTGGGAGGCAGGCACGTTATCAAGTGGACTTACTTTGTCCTGGAAGAGTATTGTTTCCTGAGTCCTATTGTGCAATAGTCACTTAGGTGATAGGATAATATTCCATCATGCACCTTCTGATAGTGAAAAGGCTTTGAGGGTCAGGAAGTGAGCAATTTGTGACAAATAACATAACCATTGCACTGCTTTTGTTATCATGGTTGACATTGCTTGTCTAATTCAGCTCCTAGTCACCCTAACTCAAAGATATGTGGAAACTCAAACTCTCTTCCCATTGAAGACTGGGGGAGGTATTTGGACCCTTCATTGCTTTAGATGGTTGTTTTAGTCATTTCAATTATAGACAGAAAAATATTGCTCCATTAAAAGATTGTCAGCACAAAATTTAAGATGACTGCAGCATATTCTGTGACTTACGACAACTTCAGTAGATAGCTGGAGCGGCAATGGTGTAGTGATATTGTCTTTGGATTAGTAATTGAGAGATCTGGTAATGTTTTGGGTACCTGGGTTCAAATCCATCCTGCAAATGGAGGAATTTGAATTTTTAAAAATTTGGCATTATAATCTAATGATGATTGTAAATTGTCATAAGAACTCATTTGGTTCAGTAATGTCCTTTAGGGAAGGAAATCCTTACCTGATCTGGCCAGTATATGATGCTAGATCTGCAACTGACACTGATCTAGGCACTGAAAATGACAATGGCAAACTTGACTGTGACCAAACTGCAAAGTCCTCCTGAATATATCTGAGGCCTATTGCCAAATTAGCCTCACAGACCAGATATAAGAACAAAGAACGTAATAAGTAGGAGCAGGAGTGGGTCATCTGGCTCTTCCAGCCCACTCCGCAATTCAGTAAGATCATGGTTGATCTTTTCATGGATTCACTTCCACTTAACCACCCGCTTACCATAACCCTTAATTCCTTTACTGGTCAAAAATCTATCTATCTTTGCCTTAAAACATTAAATGAGGTAGCCTCAACTGCTTCACTGGGCAAGGAATTCCACAGATTCACAATCCTTTGGGAGGAGAAGTTCCTCCTCAACTCAGTCCCAAATCTGTTCTCCCTTATTATGAGGCAATGGCCTCTAGTTCTAGTTTCACTTGCCAGCAGAAACAACTTCCCTTTTCTGTTCCCTTCATAATTTCATATGTTTCTATAATATGTCCCCCTCATTCTTCTAAATTCCAATTAGTATAGTCCCAGTCTACTCAATCTTTCCCGAAAAGGTGACCCTCTCAACTCTGGAATCAACCTAGTGAACCTCCTTTGCACCTCCTCCAGTTCCAGTGTATCCTTTCTCAAGTAAGGATACCAAAACGGTACATACTACTCCAGGTATGGCTTCACCAGCATGTTATACAGCTGCAGCATAACCTCCCTATTTTTAAAACTCAATCCCTCTCACAATCCAGGACAGTATTTCATTGGCCTTCTTAATTATCTGCTGCACCTGCAAACCAACCTTCTGCGATTCATGCAGAAGTACATCCAGGTGCATGAATGTGGGCATGCAGATTCCCATGCAACTCATATTCATGGAATTGTATCATATAGGCTATGACCCAGGCAACAACTTTATCCATGGCAAGACAGACCCAGCAGCAGTCTTGGCACAGTGGTGGATAGTCAGGAGGCAGTTTCCCTAGAAGTCCTCAATATTGACTGTGGACTGCATGGGCAAGGAAACTCCTGCTGATTACCATGTGTCACCACTTCAGCAGATAAATCAGTATCCCTCCATTTGGAGGAGGAAACACTGAGGCTGGCAAGGGTGCAGAGTGTACTGTGGATGGGGGCTCTTCAATCGTCCATCATCAAGAATGTCTTAGGGAAGCTCTACTTACAAAACTGTTCAAGTCTTAAAGGACATAGTTTCATACTGGGTCTGTGGAATGTGATTAAAGTGAAGGTAAAGGTGCTGCAAAAAAAAGTGAAAAAACATCCTTTTTTCTAATCCTCATCAATCTGCTTGCTCAAGATGCATCTGTCCCTGATGATATCAGGAGGACTGACCATCATACATTCCTTGTGGAGACAAAGTCCGGTGTTCATATTGAGGATCCCCTCTATCATTGTGTGATACTACCACTAAATCGGAATAGAGTTCAGACAGATCTAGCAACTGAAGACTGGGCAGCCAAGAAGGTCTGTGGACTATCAGCAGCAGAATTGTATTCCAACACCATCTGCTACCTCAAGGCTTGGCATTTCCCTAACTCTATCATAGAAACATAGAAAATAACTGCAGGAAGAGACAATTCAGCCCTTTAAGCCTACTCTGCTATTCAGTATGACCATGGCTGATTATCTAATTTAGTACCTTGTTCCTGCTTTTGTTACCATATCTTTTGATCCTTTTAACCCTAAAGAACTACATCTAACTCCTAGAAAACTTTCAATGTTTTGGTCTCAACCGCATTCTATGGCAGAGAATTCCACAGGCTCACCACTGTCCAAATGAAAAATGTCTCTCCTCCTCTCAGTCCTAAGTGGTCTACCCATTGTGACATCGTATTCGGGACTCCCGAGTTATCAGGAACATCCTCCCTGTGGTTTACCATTTCTAGACCTAACAGAATTTTCTAGGTTTCCATGAGATTTCCCCCCTTTTCTTCTGAACTGTAGTGAATATAATCTAAACCACTTCAACCTCTCCTAAGTGAAAAGATGCAGGAGCAGTAGTAGACATAGCTCAAAATAATGTTAGCATAGTGGCTCAATGGTTAGTCCTACTACCTCACAGTATCAGGGATTTGGGTTCAATTACAGCATCAGGGGTCTGTTTGTGTGGAGTTTGCTCATTCTCCCTATGTCTGTGTGGGTTTCTTCTGGATGCCCTTAGAACATAGAACATAGAACTGTACAGCACAGGAATGGGTCCTTTGGCCCATGATGTTGTGCTGAACATGATGCCAAATGAAACTAATCCCTTCTGCCTGCATTGGTCCATGTCCCTCCATTTCTTACATATTCATGTGATTATCTATGAGTCCCTTAAATGCTTATGCATCTGCCCCCACCATCACACCAGCAGTACATTCCAGACTCCTATTACCCTGTAAAAAAAACCTGCTTCTCATCTCCTTTGAATTTTCCCCATCTAGCCTTAAATGTATGTCCCCTAGTATTAGACATTTCAACTCTGGGAGAAAGATTCTGACTGTCGACCCTACCTAAGCATCTCATAATTTTATAGACTTCTATCAGGTCTCCCCTCAGCCTCTGCCACTCAAGAGAAAACAACATGTGTTTTTCTCACCTCTCCTTATAGCCTCCTGTTTAGCATCCTGGTAAACTTCTGCACCCTCTCCAAAGCCTCCACATCCTTCTTCTAATGAGGTCAGCAGAATTGAACTCAATAACTGTGGCCTAATCAAACTCTTACAAAGCTTCAACACAACATCTTGACTCTTGTGCTCAGTTCACTGAGCAATAAAGGCAAGTATGCCATACACCTTCTTTACCAACTATCAACTTGTGCGGCCACTTTCGGGGAGCTATGGGCTTGAACCCTAAGATCCTTTGTTTCCTCCCATAGTCCAAAGGTGTGCAGGTTAGATGGACTGGCTATGCTAAATTGCCCAAAGTGTCCAGGGATGTGCAGAATAGGTGGAGTACCTATGGGAGATGCAGGGTTACAGATAGGGTAGTGCGGAGGGGGGGGGGCACTCAAAGGACCAAATGGCCTGCTTCCAAAACATAGGGATTCTATGATTCTAAGCTGTCAACTTGTGTGAAGTTGGAACATTTCTTTCATATTACTTGTGCCGGGCTCAAAATGTTAATTCTGTTTCTTAATTCACAGAAGCTGCGAGATCTACCCAGGTTCTTCAGCATTTTCTGCTTTTGTTTCCGATTTCCAGCAACTGTGGTATTTTGCTTATTTTTGTCAAGGTGGACTTAAAAAGATGTTAAGACTGTTCAGGATCTTGTACATGTCAATGAAGTCATTCCTCAATCTAAGCTCCATTGAAAACAAGCCCAGTGTCTCCAAAGCTGACGTTTCGGGCCTAGACCCTTCATCAGAGAGGGGGATGGGGAGAGGGAACTGGAATAAATAGGGAGAGAGGGGGAGGTGGACCGAAGATGGAGAGTAAAGAAGATAGGTGGAGAGAGCGTAGGTGGGGAGGTAGGGAGGGGACAGGTCAGTCCAGGGAAGACGGACAGGTCAAGGAGGTGGGATGAGGTTAGTAGGTAGATGGGGGTGCGGCTTGGGGTGGGAGGAAGGGATGGGTGAGAGGAAGAACTGGTTAGGGAGGCAGAGACAGGTTGGACTGGTTTTGGGATGCAGTGGGTGGGGGGGGAAGAGCTGGGCTGGTTGTGTGGTGCAGTGGGGGGAGGGGACGAACTGGGCTGGTTTAGGGATGCAGTAGGGGAAGGGGAGATTTTGAAACTGGTGAAGTCCACATTGATACCATATGGCTGCAGGGTTCCCAGGCGGAATATGAGTTGCTGTTCCTGCAACCTTCGGGTGGCATCATTGTGGCAGTGCAGGAGGCCCATGATGGACATGTCATCAAGAGAATGGGAGGGGGAGTGGAAATGGTTTGCGACTGGGAGGTGCAGTTGTTTGTTGCGAACTGAGCGGAGGTGTTCTGCGGAGGTGTTCACCTCTGCGCAGAACACCTCCGCTCAGTTCGCAACAAACAACTGCACCTCCCAGTCGCAAACCATTTCCACTCCCCCTCCCATTCTCTTGATGACATGTCCATCATGGGCCTCCTGCACTGCCACAACGATGCCACCCGAAGGTTGCAGGAACAGCAACTCATATTCCGCCTGGGAACCCTGCAGCCATATGGTATCAATGTGGACTTCACCAGTTTCAAAATCTCCCCTTCCCCTACTGCATCCCTAAACCAGCCCAGTTCGTCCCCTCCCCCCACTGCACCACATAACCAGCCCAGCTCTTCCCCCCCACCCACTGCATCCCAAAACCAGTCCAACCTGTCTCTGCCTCCCTAACCGGTTCTTCCTCTCACCCATCCCTTCCTCCCACCCCAAGCCGCACCCCCAGCTACCTACTAACCTCATCCCACCTCCTTGACCTGTCCGTCTTCCCTGGCCTGACCTATCCCCTCCCTACCTCCCCACCTACACTTTCTCCACCTATCTTCTTTACTCTCCATCTTCGGTCCGCCTCCCCCTCTCTCCCTATTTATTCCAGTTCCCTCTCCCCAACCCCCTCTCTGATGAAGGGTCTAGGCCCGAAACGTCAGCTTTTGTGCTCCTGAGATGCTGCTTGGCCTGCGGTGTTCATCCAGCCTCACATTTTATTATCTTGGAATTCTCCAGCATCTGCAGTTCCCATTACCCCAGTGTCTCCAAACTTCCTTTGTAAGACAACCAGTTCAGTCCAGTTAGAAATCTATTTGAACTGCATCTAATGCATTTACATATTTCCTTAAATAAGAAGTCCAAAACTGCACATGGTATTTGAGGTGTGGTCTCACTAATATCATGTATAACTGAGCCATAATATCCAGCACTTTTATGTCCAATCCCTCTCATAATAAAGGATAGTGTTCTATTAACCTTATTAATTACTTACTGTACCCATATACTAGCTTTGTGACTCATGTACTGGAACATCTAGATCTCTCTGCACCTCTGAATTCTGTAGTCATTGTTGATTTAGGTAATGGGTCTCCTTTATTTATTATTCTTGCCAAAGTGACCAATTTCATATATTCCCACATTACATTCCATCTTGTTGGATTTTTCCCTCACCCAGAGAACCTATCTGTAACCTCATCATCAAAAGTACATAGGTTTCTGAGGAAGGGTGACTGGACCCAAAACATTAACTCTGATTTCTCTTCACAGATGTTGCCAGACCTGCTGACCTTTCTTAGCAACTTCTGTTTTTGTTTCTGATTTACAGCATCTGCAGTTCTTTTGGTTTTTATTTAGTTTGTAACCTCCTCATGTTCTCTTCACAAGATATTTTCCGATCTAGAGATAGTAGGAACTGCCGATGCTAGAAAATCTGAGATAACAAGGTGTAGAGCTGAATGAACACAGCAGACCAAGCAGCATCAGAGGAGCTGGAAGGCTTACGTTTCAGGTCTGGACCCTTCTTCAGAATATCAAGGGTCCAGACCTGAAATGTCAGCTTTCCTGCTCCTCTGATGCTGCTTGGCCTGCTGTGTTCATCCAGCTCTACACCTTGTTATTTCATACTTTCCTATCTATCTTTGTATCATTTGCAAATTTAGCTATCATGCCTTTGCTCCCCTCATCTAAGTCATTAATTAATGATGCTGAGGCCCTGGCACAGATCCCTGAGACCTGACTTGTCAAATCCTGTCAATTAGAAAAAAAAATCCATTTGTTTGTACTGTTTTCAGGCCAGCCAACCAGTCTTCTATCAATTCTAATATGTTACAGGCTCACCCTTTCCACAGCACGTTAATCTTTGAAAAACTCCCAACAAATTAGTTTAGCATAATTTCCCTTTCACAAAACTATGTTGAATATTCCTAATTACTTTGAAGCCTCTTTGGGTGGGGTGCTCTTCAGAGAGTCAGTGCGGGCTTGATGGGCTGAATGGCCTCTTTCCGCACTGTAGGGATTCTATGATTCTTCTGGAGTGCCCACCTATAACTTCCTTGGAGATTGATTCTAACATTCCCCACAATAGACATCAACCTAACTGGTCTATACTGTTTTCTGCGTCTCGCTTCTTGAATTGAGGGATTATATTTGATACTTCAAATTCTGATGAAGCCTTTCCAGAACTGAAGAAAATCTAGCAAATTAACAGCAACGCCTCGACTACCTTGCCGCTCTTTTAAGAACCTAAATTGAAATCAACAGGACCGGCGGACTCGTAATCCCACAGCTCCATAAACTTGCTCCGTACTTCTTCCCCAGTGACTGTAATTTTAATAAGTTCTTTCTCCCTTCCACCACCTGATGTACAGCCGTTACTGGAATTTTATTTTGTATCTCGTGTCATGAAGACAAGTGAAATATTTGTTCATTTCATCTGCTAGTTGCTTATTATTTACCATTAACTCTCCATTATTATACTGTAGATGACTCTGTGCTTAACATTTGTCCGGTGCCGCAATTTAAGCCGCAGAGAGTTGGAGCTCCTCTACTCACCAGTCCCTTTCCCTTTTCTTTTTTTCTTCTTTTCTTCATAGCTTTTTTTTCCTTCCCTCTGCGCCCTTCTGCTGTACCTGGAGACTGGAGTTGAGGAGCGGACTGAGCACGGGCCGAGTCTCGCCGCAGAGTGATTGTGGGCCAGATCCCACGGCAGAGTGAGCTTGGGCTGATCCCGCAGCACAGCGAGCGCAGGCCGAGTCATGGAGCAGGAGTAGCCAACGGACCGACTCGCAGAGTGGTGGTGGAGCGAGTGCTGAGTGGAGGCAGCATGGGCTCGTACTCTGGGGCCGGCGGGCATGGACTGGAACTTAAATACTTCTTGTCACCAATTATCATTCTGGACTTTTGCAACCGTTCCCATGCTAATCCGTATTTTTTAGACTCTAACGCCATTGGCTTTTTCACTCCGTAACTGCAGAAAAGTATCTGTACCTAGGGTAGCACCGAAAGGCAATATTACAAACTTTTCACGGCATTCATTCGAGTGCATGTGACAATAAAGACTATTCTATTTGCCTCATTGGATTCCTCTAGAAATTCTTCCTATCCTATTCGTACATTTCTAGCTAATTTCTTCTCATACTGTAATTTCTTTCCTTCAACTAACCTTTCAGTTTTTGTCTGTCACTCTTTATAATCTGACTGATAATAACAGTTCTATGCTTGTACATAAACTTTGTTTTTTCTAACTTCATTAGTGAATTTCAGACCTCAGCACAGACTCACCTGGACATCCATGTGCAGTTAAAGTGAAAACGATCATCATTAAACTACCATGCAGAGTGGTGACTGCCATTTGAGTCTTCCTACTGGTCTCTTCTAGACCAAAGTGCTTCGTGATCCTGGTAGCTCACCCTTATTCTCTGTGATGATGGGTTTGTTATTAATGCAGCGAGCATCCACTGTGTTTTGCATCACTACCAACTGGATTGGAGACTGGATGGGTTGATCCATCTCAGGACCATATTCCTCACTGGGATCTTTACCTCTGCAGTCATACAAAACGCATGAAATAAGGAAAAGCAATAATAGAATCACATAACTAGCCACAAGTATAATCAGGTTCAAAGTTACAGGGTCTATTTCCAGATAAAACTCCATTTATTCCTCTGTGTTTTAATGCTCCATACTAGAACATCGTTTCCACAAAGTCTGAGAAGTCATTGTAGTTTCAGAAGCTAAAGTGAGCAGGCTGGTCTTATGATAAAAATATCATTAATCTTTTACTCAGAGCTTGAACAGAAGGATTTAAAGCTATTCAGTTTAATCACTTAAACCCTTTCAATCTAGGATACCATCATCGTACAGAAATCTGATTGATATGTGCTGAAAATCAGAAAACATTAGGATAGATGAAGCTCAAATATTCATAGCGTAATCCAGTAAGACCACATTCACCATCATTAAAGAGATTGTGGGCATTTGTTTGATGGTGTCTTAAAGGATAGTAAAATAAAGTCACCATTGTCCTACTGGACCATAGGGCTGCTCTCTCATTAGAGAGGGATGATTGGTGGTGGTTTAATCTAATGGTCACCACATCTCAGGCAATGGGAGAAGTTTCAAACGAGAGTCTGTTGCTGTAACTCTAACTCGTGTGGGAATATGATTGGCATTGCTATGCCTTATAAAACGGCTGTCCATTCAAGTGAGCCAAACAACTGGCTTAGGGAATATGTTATTGCTGAACAAATGAAAGGTGCAAGTTCTCTGATCATCTACCTGCTTGAAGCTTGTATCGGAATATTAGGTCTTCATTATTGCAGTGATAAGTACGATTGGTAGAAAAGGATGAGCAAGACACAGATAAGTGAGTTTGATAGTCTTGTTCAGACATTCTTTGAAAAATCTTGGTGCAGTAATTCTCATGGTGAGCCTGAACAGTGAGTTTTGATTGCCTCAGGTAGCCATTGGAAACCTTAGTTGATTACTGGTCAAGATTGTAAATCAATTTTGTCCTACACTGCACCTGTATTCAGAACTCAGTCAACATGTTAATGACATCCATAGGAATGGCATATGCTTCCCAAACTATACTGTGATTAGTTTCCAGAGGAGTACCCTTGCACACTGCATGGGACCTGAACAACAATGTCTACTTCCATTCAATCATGGGGACAGCATGTAAAGATAGCAATAATTGCAGATGCTGCAGTCAGATATAACAAGGTATGGAGTTGGAGGAACACAGCAGGCCAGGCGGCATCAGAAGAGTAGGAAAGCTGACATTTCAGGTTGGGACCCTTCTTTATAAATGGGAAGGGTGAAGGGACCTGGGAAATAAATAGAGAGAGGAGGAATGAGGCAGGGGTAGGTAGGTGGGATGGTGATGGTGATAAGTGAGTGTAGGTTTGGACTGTATGTCTTAAACGATAACACCTTCCAGTCATCAATCCTTTTAACTCCCTCTCCCACTCCCTGGATGACATGTCTATCCTGGACTTTCTCCAGTGTCAGAATGACACCACGTGCAAACTGGAGGAGCATCACCTCATATTCTGCCACAGGAGTGTACAGCCTGATGGCACAAACATGGACTTCACCAATTTTAAAATCTCCCCACCCCCAGCCTTGTTCCATGCCCAAGCCTCCCCCTCAATCCTGCCTGCTTGACCTGATACAACATGTCCATCTTTTCTCCCACCTATCCGTCCCTCCCATTCCACTGACCAATTCCCACACCCCCCACCAGTGACAATGAGGATGTTGGCAAGACATTATGTCCCATGGCCAGGATTGTATGTAGTCATAGCCACGTCAGTATGGCAATGCCCAGCATGCCAACAAGGACAAAAATTAATGCAAACAGCTCCCCCATTTTCAAAAGAATGGCTGAGTAAACCCCAGACTTGGTTACACGTTGACTATTTTGGCCCTATCATGAGCTCAAGTTCTTATGTAGGTTTGATTTTGATTTTATTGTCACTTGTGTGGAAATACAGTCAAAATCTTTGTTTACGAGCAGTATAGGCAGATCACAGCAAGCAAAAGATGTACAGATCAAAAAGACTTAGAGGCATACAAGTTACATTGAGGTTATATTATCTGAGGTTAGAATCCATTCATCAGTCTATTTAGTCATTGTGGATGCCCATTGAAAGTGGCTAGATGTGCATAGAGTTCTTTAGTCAAACATGGGAACGATGGCAGAAAAACTTCGCACTTCAAACTCCTTTTGCAGAACATGGACTGCTGGAAGTGTTAGTCACAGATAATAGGCCATCATTTGCCAGCAGGGAGTTTGGGCATCTCCTAATGTCAAATAGTATCCATCCTATGAGGATAGTACCATCATCCAATGGTCTGGCAGAAAGGGCAGTCCAAACTTTGAAGACAGGCTCAGCAAAATATTCTACAACCTCACTAGATACCAATTCCTATTTGATCACAGGACCACCCCTCATGCTACCACAGGGATAGCTCTAGCAGACTTGCTAATGGTGAGAATACTCCATACCTAGTTAAATCTGATTTTTCCAGACCTGAGTGGGGAGAGTAAAACTGCATCCAGACAAGAGTCTGCTAAGCAAGAGACACAGTTTACTTCAGGGGACGAAGTTTGGTGTAGGAACCACGAAAATGGCTTTGCATGGGTAAGGGCATGGTTGACACAAGGTCAGGCCCAGTGACATACTAAACTTTAGGTAGGTGCGACACATCTGAACAAGCACATGGACCATATGAAAGCTGCAAGTTCGCAAATGATGCAGGAGCAAAATGTGCTTGGCTCCTTTTCTGCCATTCCGACCGTTCTAGAACTTGTGGTTCTCCTTCTCCATCAAGTGTTGAAGATATTTTGGAATCTGAGATGGAAATAGCAGATGCCTCAATGCCTTTGCCACCTGAAGAGAAGAATGAATTTCTTCTGAGATGCTCCAGGCACAAGAGTTAAGCTAGACAAACAGGCGACTTGGAGAACATGGCAGACTAGGCAGCTTCTGGAGGAAAGGAACAATGTTTCAGATATAACCCTTCAACCTACTGCATGTTACTCACCGCCCATATCAGAGGGAGAGTTGGAGGAACCTGATTCCGTGTTGAAATGCTCCAGGAGATACTACACAAAATAGAACTGGCTTATGCCGTCAGACTCAGAGGGAAGGGATTTAATGAATGTAATGAGGTCACCCTCATAGAATATGAGTTCTCCGATTGGGGCTGTAATCTGGTTGAGTCAGGGAGCCTAGGCTGACAGATATAAACAGGAGAGTCGGGGGTTCTGAAAACAAAAATTGCTGGAGATCACAGCAGATCAAGCAGCACCCATGGAGAGAAAGCAAGCCAGCGTTTCTAGATTCTTCATTGGAGCTTTCTCTCCAGGGAAGCTTCCTGACCCGCTGTGACCTCCAGCATTTTTTGTTTTCAGTTCATATTCCAGCGTCTGCAGTAATTTGCTTCTACATTGTGTTAGGGAATCTGTTCACTCTAAGAGTTGGATCAGTGTCAAGGACTCTCTCACTAAATTTGGTGATTGGGTGCTGGCCTCTGTGGAGTTATTTCAGCAGCAATTAACTTAAGTAAAGATACGGTTAGTAAACTGGAACATTATGGCATGAATAAGAGATATTTTGAGTGACTTATGTCTTTGCATCATGAATCACAAAACAGCAGCTAATCCATATCAACAGCTTGATGTTGCAATTGTCTGTTTCTCCTCCAATGACAGTATGACAGAGAGAACATAATCATAAATAACTCATCCTGTTACCTTGAATAGTCTTGGCACAAAGGTGAATGACATGATCTACGGTTAAAATGGAATTTATTACCAGTGAGGAAAAAGGCATGGATGGTACGTTAGAACTAAATTATCCACTTTACTCAATTGATATCAGCCTTTTAACATATGCATGCAAAATGGAGTGTGCCTTTTACTGGACTAAGAAAATATTTGTTCCTCAGTTATCTTTCCTCATCTTTTGAAGTGACTGACTCTTGTCTGTTTAAAGGTTTATTAATTCTGCCCACTATCTGAACCAAATGATCATCTTTCGGGTTCTAGCATAGATAGAGCATTCCGGTAAGATAGAGTCTGGGTATCATAGCTGAACCTGATGATGAATCTAGCCTGATATTCACTCACAAATGAATCAGAATAGTAGTTTGTTCAGGAGTAGTAATCCTCACACATTTGTACATTCCCCCAGCGACTGAACTCTAAGTCCATTTACAGCATCCTAAGCACACACACTGTAATGAGATAGAAATGGATTTTGGATCTATACTTTCATATTATATTGTGCGGGGCATTTTTCCATTGAATCATGAGGGAAGAGCTATGAAGGACATTCCTGATTTCCAAAAATGACCTTAGCAAGTTTAATACAATGGGCAATTGGCCAGGGAGGAAGTTCACAGGAATGATTAGCATGGAAGGCAGGATATGGGAGAGTGCAGGAAATGCAGAGCCAGATTGAAGCTCTCAGTGACGTAATGGGTGGAAACTACTTCCGTCCTGTGACGGTTAAGCCCTAGGTTAAAGGAGTGGATCCTTCAACATGTGACACACGCACTCACACTCGCAAACAGTAGTTGCCATATCAGAGGTCAAGCAATGACCAGCAACATTGCTTCCAACTTTTTAAAGATCTGCAGCTCACACAAATTTAGGTTTAGGTTCACTCCAGGTCACACACTGCTGCCTTGTTAAAAGGACACATGATTGACTCATTCAAAAGCGCAACCTACATGTCTTTTGATTTTGTACAATAAGTCAGTGTTTCCACCTCAGGACCGTTCTCATCTGCTGCTGTATCCTGGCCTTCTTTCGGCATGAGCTGGCTAAAATCATGGCCATTGTCCTGAACAAGATGGTGGAAGCTCCTTCAGTGCAAGAACTAAAGAGGTTCTAAAAGAAGGTCCATCACTGCCATCTCAGATAAATGAAGGAAGGAATTGTAACCTTGCCAGTATCACTCATATCCTGCTAACAAATCAAAAAAAAAGGTTGATAATGGGAACTGCAGATGCTGGAGAATCCAAGATAATGAAATGTGAGGCTGGATGAACACAGCAGGCCCAGCAGCATCTCAGGAGCACAAAAGCTGACGTTTCGGGCCTAGACCCTTCATCAGAGAGGGGTATGGGGTGAGGGTTCTGGAATAAATAGGGAGAGAGGGAGAGGCGGACCGAAGATGGAGAGAAAAGAAGATAGGTGGAGGAGTGTATAGGTGGGGAGGTAGAGAGGGGATAGGTCAGTCCAGGGAAGACGGACAGGTCAAGGAGGTGGGATGAGGTTAGTAGGTAGGAGATGGAGGTGCGGCTTGAGGTGGGAAGAAGGGATGGGTGAGAGGAAGAACAGGTTAGGGAGGCAGAGACAGGTTGGACTGGTTATGGGATGCAGTGGGTGGAGGGGAAGAAATCTCCCCTTCCCCCACCGCATCCCAAAACCATCCCAGTTCGTCCCCTCCCCCCACTGCACCACACAACCAGCCCAGCTCTTCCCCTCCCCTCTCTCCCTATTTATTCCAGAACTCTCACCCCATCCCCCTCTCTGATGAAGGGTCTAGGCCCGAAACGTCAGCTTTTGTGCTCCTGAGATGCTGCTGGGCCTGCTGTGTTCATCCAGCCTCACATTTCATTACCAAAAAAAAGGTTGTTGTTTGGTTTGATCATTGTCAGCATACTGTATGGGTCTTGTGTCTGTAATAGAGTCATACGGCATGGAAAGATAAATCTTCCTGGTAATGAGTTTCTCAACCTATCATTGTTAAGTTGAATCTCAGCCAATCCTGAGCCCTGAAGAACTGTTTCAAAAGGAAAAGTTGTATCGTTATTCCACCCTACACAATCCCAGGACATCCCTAGCACTTTACTGACAGTGAAGTACTTTCAAGCCATAAGGTCATGGAGCTCTACAGCACAGAAAAAGACCTTTGGCCTATTGAATCTGCAGCGAGAAATTGCCAACTTGTGATGTTTAGGAATCAAGCCTAGGTCATCTGCCTGGAAGGCAGCCATGCTTACCACTACACCAGCCAGTGTTGTAATATAGGAAGTATAGCAGCCAATTAACACACAGCCAAGTAGTACCCATAAACTGTAATGAAATAAATGATTGATCATATGTATTTTAGATGTTGGCCAAGGGGTGAATACTGGTTAGACCACTGGGAGATGCAAAATACTAACAATGTGCAGGAAATACTCAGCAAGTCTGGAAGTAGAGATAATGGGCACATCCTGGGCTTTGTGTGATGGTGAGCTTGGAAGTAGGAGAGTTTTTAATTGACCAAGATGGTTTTGTACCTAAACCGACCCCTTTCCCACCTCTGCCAAATTAAAAACGGGACAGGAAAGCTCATGATTGACCTTCATGCCCCTTTACCAATTGGGGCTGCCAGGTAAGGAATATTTAAGGTCCTTACCACATTACCACTGTGCTTAATCCAGCAATAAGTGAGCCTTTTGCTAGTGTGCATGACAGATTCTAGTCTGTAGGCACCTTGCTACCTCATTGGGTTGGAAGGGGGAGTGTGGTAGGGATGTGGAGGGTAGGTGGGGTTTGGAGTAGGAAGATTGGGAGACTTTCTCAGTGAAAGGAAGTCAGTGCCTGCTCAAGCAGCTTGACTATTGAGTGGATGAGTGCCTTCTGGAGTTGGCTCCAGCCTTGCCTCCAACTTCACTGCTACTCTTTTCCTGGTGATCCCTAACCTGAGAGACCCCCTTTCTCCTCACTGCTCACCTTTGTTCTATGACCTCTGTGACCCTGGGACTCTGAGGTTGTTCATCTAACCGCAACCATGGTCTCTTCTGGGGTGCTGCTGAATTCAGGAGCTGCCAACCTTTCTTTGGCCGGCAGTTCTCACTCGGCAGGATTTCCACCCTCACAGAGCTGATTCAAGGGGAAGTGCAGCCTGTGATTCTGCCACTGGCTGATGAGTATGTGGTTCATTGGGCTGTTCCTGGAAGAGGTAATGTTTGTCCTTCACTGGCTCAACATCTGGCTGCCAAACTGATGACACCTCAACATTCTAACCAACATTTTAGCTTTGTGACCTTTCATTATGAAGAGTTTTCCTGCTTTTCTTTGGATAGTACACTGGAACATTTATGTCTACCTGAGGGGGCAGATAGAACTTTTATTTAACATTTTATCCAAAAGACAGCACTCTGACAGTTCAATGCTTTCTCAAAATTGCACAAAGACTTTAAGATATATTTGTTGGCTAGTACGGAGTAAGTCTGACAGGGAGTTGTCCCACCATACCATTTTATCTGCCAGAAAACTGCACAGCGACAAGATTAGTGTTATGTCTATTGAGTCACAATCAGTGCATGGAGACGGAATTATCAAAATAGCAGCGATTCTTTGTTTGTTAAATGAAAAATAATAATTGTTGATTAAGCTGTTCTCCAAGAGGAAGATATGCTAATTAGGTTTTCAGGAAAGTGTGCTTTTATTTAATTGAAACTAAAATCTAGACTGCTATGCTATTAACAGCAAATACCAGTACCGCTATATACAGGTTAGATTCAGGTTAGATTTGTTATTTGAAAGTTCCATCTACTGGTCAAATATTAAACAGCACTCTCAAGAAGCTGAATGTTTCATTTGCTTTGATTTGTACATGGGCAGACACACACAAACACACACACACACACACACACACACACACACACACACAGACAGACACACACACGCAGAGCACCCAATAACATACAATGTGCTGTTAATTGATGCCTGTAAATTGCTGCAGTCAGAGTGAGGAAGGGTTTTCAGAGATTACCTCCACTGGATCTGCAAGTGTCCACAGCCTGTAATCATAAAAATCTGTTGAAATTGGGAATTCTAAATAATTAAATCAGAATTTCTAATACCGAACATTGACATAAAGGGCAGACATAGAAAGCGAGTACATATTGAATTTTTAATATAAATACTAGAAGGCAAATTATGTTCCTTCCTCTGGATATTTGTGACTTTATTGTTTTGCTTTGTCCCTGTGTCTCATTCTTCCTCAAGATATGGGATTTCTCAAATGAATATTTATGAGTACATGTGAACAAGGAGCGCCAGGTCAACATGTATCAATGCTGGATGATCATGAAAGGGCCCTCTTCAGATCAAAATCAACAGCATTAGTGTGTAAAATTTATGATTGTGGAGTTGTCTGGGCCTGGACATCTGCCCTGACCCCATTTTAGAAACAGGCTGCTACTTCTGACCACTGGCTTAAACCCCACCCCAAACTAGGCAGCTCGTCCGCCTTCCATCCTACCCCCATGTGTTGCATCAGCCAGATCCTATACTGGTGTTCCCAAGGGTTCGTGCTAGGACCGCTGTTGTTTTACATTTATATAGAAATGGTTTCGATACTAGAATGTAAAACAAAGTTTCAAAAGTTGCTGATCAGTCCAAATATTGAGGTGTGCCAGACAGAGGATAACATTCAACTGCAACAGGATGTAAACGGACTAGCAGAATGAGAAAGTAAATGATAGAAGGAATTTAATGTAGAGAAGTAGGTAAAACATTTTGGCAGAAGGAATAGAGAAAGGTGATATAGACTAAATTTTGCAAATGATATTGTGTAACTTCACAAGCTTAAGTTAGACAGTCAAGTCATGGTGCTGTGTATGTTAGTCAGAGGAAAGTCTTGTATCCTGTGGCAAAGTTTTGTGGACTACATTCATTCAAAATGTGGGAAACAGTCGGATCTGGGTGACCACAGTCACATGCTGGATTGTCTTCATGCGCCCATTTATGGAGAAAGTGTGATATCCTGGCAATGAGAGTACAGACCCTGATGAACGTGGACCATTTATTATGAGAAGGGTTGAACCCTAGAAGCTGTGATCTCTTATAAGATGGCTAGTGGCCTTCAGAGGCAGGTATTCCTCGAAGAGGCAGTTAAAAGATTTATTCTGAACCAACTAATAACCAAGTGGCCATGAAATCATCTTGGAGCTTCCAGGCCACATGACATTGCCTCCAGTTTTTTTAAGCTGGGTTTGGGGCTACCACCTCAGCACAAAACTCCATCCATAATATCATAGGATGATTACAGTTCAGAAATAGACTATTCAGCTTGTTGTATCCCTTACTTGTTGACCCTTCTGCCAATGGCAATCATTTAGAACATAGAACATTGAACAGTACAGCACAGAACAGGCCCTTCAGCCCACGATGTTGTGCCGACCATTGATCCTCATGTATGCACCCTCAAATTTCTGTGACCATATGCATGTCCAGCAGTCTCTTAAATGACCCCAATGACCTTGCTTCCACAACTGCTGCTGGCAACGCATTCCATGCTCTCACAACTCTATGTGTAAAGGACCCGCCTCTGACATCCCCTCTATACTTTCCTCCAACCAGCTTAAAACTATGACTCCTCGTGTTAGCCATTTCTGCCCTGGGAAATAGTCTCTGGCTGTCAACTCTATCTATGCCTCTCATTATCTTGTATACCTCAATTAGGTCCCCTCTCCCCCTCCTTTTCTCCAATGAAAAAAGTCCGAGCTCAGTCAACCTCTCTTCATAAGATAAGCCTTCCAGTCCAGGCAGCATCCTGGTAAACCTCCTCTGAACCCTCTCCAAAGCATCCACATCTTTCCTATAATAGGGCAACCAGAACTGGACGCAGTATTCCAAGTGCGGTCTAACCAAAGTTTTATAGAGCTGCAACAAGATCTCACGACTCTTAAACTCAATCCCCCTGTTAATGAAAGCCAAAACACCATATGCTTTCTTAACAACCCTGTCCACTTGGGTGGCCATTTTAAGGGATTTATGTATCTGCACACCAAGATCCCTCTGTTCCTCCACACTGCCAAGAATCCTATCCTTAATCCTGTACTCAGCTTTCAAATTCGACCTTCCAAAATGCATCACCTCGCATTTATCCAGGTTGAACTCCATCTGCCACCTCTCCGCCCATCTCTGCATCCTGTCAATGTCCCGCTGCAGCCTACAACAGCCCTCTTTACTGTCAACGACACCTCCAACCTTTGTATCGTCTGCAAACTTGCTGACCCATCCTTCAGTCCCCTCATCCAAGTCATTAATAAAAATTACAAACTCTGTATACACCACACATTGTGCTGAACCAGAACCCAAAGAACTCCAGACGTTGTAAATCAGGAGCAAAAAGAGAAGTTGCTGGAAAAGCTCAGCAGGTCCAGCAACATCTGTGAAGAAAGTATCAGAGTTAACGTTTCGGGCCCAGTGACCATTCCTCAGCACCTGCCCCATATCTCCATTGTTTTTGTACTCTATGACTATAATGCTCGGGAACATATATGTCGAAATTACAATTTTCTCAACCTGCCCTATTGAATTTTGTGGTTTGTGCACATATACCTCAGGCTCCCCTATTCCTGCACCCTTTTTAGAATTGTACAGTTTATTTTATATGCTCTTTCCTCATTCTTTCTACCAAATATATCGCTTCACATTTATCTGCACGAAATATTATCTGCATGAGTTGTAATACTGCATCGTTACGTGTGCTGCACTGTGCATTCCGAGTTGAAACAACTTAACAACCTAAAATAATTCATTAAGTACATCATTAGAATCCTGCAGTCCTTTGATATGTAAATATTAAATGCACAAAATGTGTTTATTTTAAGTTTACTTATTTTCATTGGCATAATTTTCATTCTTCACATAAAGAGCCAACTGTGTCATAAATGTTAGGTGGTTTAATTTAAAACATTCCCATCCTTACAGATGTTTTGAAAACCTTCCCCAGTAGACTGAAAAAAATCCCCAATATACAGAAAACAGACCTTTGCAAATGTTACTAAACAAGTCCAGTAAGACATGCACTTTTGTCTGATGCGATGAAATTCTTTTTATTTGAGCTACTGACCTGGCAACTCCACATCTTCTGTCAGTGTGGAACCGTCCCAGCCCTTGAATGACATGGGCATTGGTCAGTAAGTTAGAAAAGTAAGGTGAGATTGGCAGAAATTAGATTTTCAGCATCAAGGAAAGAAGTTTTAATTCTCCAAGTTTTGAATGAAGAGATGAGAATGTCACATCAGCAGTGAGAGGCCTATTTGCCTTCATCTGCATGACTTTGGATACTATTTTCACCTATTAGGGGCGGCACGGTGGCTCAGTGGTTAGCACTGCAGCCTCACAGCACCAGGGACCCAAGATAATAAAATGTGAGGCTGGATGAACACAGCAGGCCAAGCAGCATCTCAGGAGCACAAAAGCTGACGTTTCGGGCCTAGACCCTTCATCAGAGAGGGGGATGGGGAGAGGGAACTGGAATAAATAGGGAGAGAGTGGGAGGCGGACTGAAGATGGAGAGTAAAGAAGATAGGTGGAGAGAGTATAGGTGGGGAGGTAGGGAGGGGATAGGTCAGGCCAGGGAAGACGGACAGGTCAAGGAGGTGGGATGAGGTTAGTAGATAGATGGGGGTGCGGCTTAGGGTGGGAGGAAGGGATGGGTGAGAGGAAGAACTGGTTAGGGAGGCAGAGACAGGTTGGACTGGTTTTGGGATGCAGTGGGTGGGGGGGGAAGAGCTGGGCTGGTTGTGTGGTGCAGTGGGGGGAGGGGACGAACTGGGCTGGTTTAGGGATGCAGTAGGGGAAGGGGAGATTTTGAAACTGGTGAAGTCCACATTGATACCATATGGCTGCAGGGTTCCCAGGCGGAATATGAGTTGCTGTTCCTGCAACCTTCGGGTGGCATCATTGTGGCAGTGCAGGAGGCCCATGATGGACATGTCATCTAGAGAATGGGAGGGGGAGTGGAAATGGTTTGCGACTGGGAGGTGCAGTTGTTTGTTGCGAACTGAGCGGAGGTGTTCTGCAAAGCGGTCCCCAAGCCTCCGCTTGGTTTCCCCAATGTAGAGGAAGCCACACCGGGTACAGTGGATGCAGTACACCACATTGGCAGATGTGCAGGTGAACCTCTGCTTAATGTGGAATGTCATCTTGGGGCCTGGGATAGGGGTGAGGGAGGAGGTGTGGGGACAAGTGTAGCATTTCCTGCGGTTGCAGGGGAAGGTGCCGGGTGTGGTGGGGTTGGAGGGCAGTGTGGAGCGAACAAGGGAGTCACGGAGAGAGTGGTCTCTCCGGAAAGCAGACAGGGGTGGGGATGGAAAAATGTCTTGGGTGGTGGGGTCGGATTGTAAATGGCGGAAACGTCGGAGGATGATGCGTTGATCCTCCGACACTTCCGCCATTTACAATCCGACCCCACCACCCAAGACATTTTTCCATCCCCACCCCTGTCTGCTTTCCGGAGAGACCACTCTCTCCGTGACTCCCTTGTTCGCTCCACACTGCCCTCCAACCCCACCACACCCGGCACCTTCCCCTGCAACCGCAGGAAATGCTACACTTGTCCCCACACCTCCTCCCTCACCCCTATCCCAGGCCCCAAGATGACATTCCACATTAAGCAGAGGTTCACCTGCACATCTGCCAATGTGGTGTACTGCATCCACTGTACCCGGTGCGGCTTCCTCTACATTGGGGAAACCAAGCGGAGGCTTGGGGACCGCTTTGCAGAACACCTCCGCTCAGTTCGCAACAAACAACTGCACCTCCCAGTCGCAAACCATTTCCACTCCCCCTCCCATTCTCTAGATGACATGTCCATCATGGGCCTCCTGTACTGCCACAATGATGTCACCCGAAGGTTGCAGGAACAGCAACTCATATTCCGCCTGGGAACCCTGCAGCCATATGGTATCAATGTGGACTTCACCAGTTTCAAAATCTCCCCTTCCCCTACTGCATCCCTAAACCAGCCCAGTTCGTCCCCTCCCCCCACTGCACCACACAACCAGCCCAGCTCTTCCCCCCTACCCACTGCATCCCAAAACCAGTCCAACCTGTCTCTGCCTCCCTAACCGGTTCTTCCTCTCACCCATCCCTTCCTCCCACCCCAAGCCGCACCCCCATCTACCTACTAACCTCATCCCACCTCCTTGACCTGTCCGTCTTCCCTGGACTGACCTATCCCCTCCCTACCTCCCCACCTATACTCTCTCCACCTATTTTCTTTACTTTCCATCTTCGGTCCGCCTCCCCCTCTCTCCCTATTTATTCCAGTTCCCTCTCCCCATCCCCCTCTCTGATGAAGGGTCTAGGCCCGAAACGTCAGCTTTTGTGCTCCTGAGATGCTGCTTGGCCTGCTGTGTTCATCCAGCCTCACATTTTATTATCTTGGAATTCTTCAGCATCTGCAGTTCCCATTATCTCTAGCACCAGGGACCCAGGTTTGATTCCAGCCTCGGGTAACTGTCTGTGTGGAGTTTGCACATTCTCCCCGTGTCTTACGTGGGTTTCCTCCGGGTGCTCCGATTTCCTCCCACAGTCCAAAGATGTGCAGGCTAGGTGGATCGGCCATGCTAAATTGCCTGTAGTGTTTAGGGGTGTGTGAGTTTTGGGGGATGGGTCTGGGTGGGATGCTTCAAGGGGTGGTGTGGACTTGTTGGGCCAAAGGACCTGTTTCCACACTGTAGGGAATCTAATCTATTTGTATTTCATTGAAATGCAGTTTCTTGTTCTCCCACCCACCAGAGGTGACAATTTCCAGCATGAATGTCAGGCTGGGTACCTGGCAATTCCAGATTGCCATTTACTTCTGTGGGCTTCCAACTTGTGCAGCAGTCCCCAGCATCACCAGACAAGCTCCAAGCAGTGATCATACATACCCCTCAACCATGGAAATTAGCAACAGATGCGTACTAGCCCCACCACATCCTCATAGGACATGCCCTCTTCAGAACTCGCTTTTGGAGCGCACTACATATTTTATTGAAAAGCTGTTGCCAGGATATTTTGCAGACAGGAACAGGCACCCAATTCATGAATTCAACCAGGATCCATCTAAGGGCTCTTTGCTTGGTCTCTTAGACTTCACTGCTTGTGCCTACTTCGATGTTCACAACATCTCTGCCTTCCCTTAGCTTGCACTTTGATCTGTTAACCAGGGCTTAACGGCTTATAGTGCTTCTGTCTTAGCCTTGCTGTTTAGTACAGACAAAGTCAGACAGGGTTGTCGGCAATAATCAGCAGTAATCAGTCAAATAGTATAGCTTTATGCTATTGTCAGTGTCACACATGCAGCTTGTGCCAGGAGCGTATGTGGCAAGCAAATATGTGGTTTAAACAAATGCCATATCTCAACATCTAAGGGCATAGAAGACAACCTTAAATCGGGGGTTTCTCAGGGTAAGTCAAGGGCAGTGTCCAAGATCAGTTCAGGAGCTTGGACATGGACAATTGATAACTTGGGTTGTCAGAGTCAGGAGGTCCTTGTCATTACTTTCTGGACTGTGGCGCAGTTAGTCCTGCAGGTCCAGTGCAACTGGTCTGGGAATTCATGGAAAGTCAATCATGGATCTGGTCAGTTGTCAGATGGGACTGTAGACCCAAGTCTGTCAGGACATGAGCCATGGTATATCCTAGGAGTGTTATCAAGAGCTACTGTTTCGGCAGAGAAGTTGAGAAAGTCAGTTCAGGTGCTAGGAGGCAACAACCTCGGATGCAAATAAGATTATAATTACGAAGGTGGGAAACTCAACACAAGAGGAGGGAAAAGATGATCATATGTAGGAAGACATAGATTACTGCAGGAGGGGGAGGTTCATTGACAGTCACAACCACCCTGACCTTGGTGGGGAACAGTGTAGCGCAATGGTTGAGTGACTGGTCTCATGGGTATTATTTGGGGATGAAATCATAATTCAAGGAGGTTTGTAAGAAGATGTGAAAGCTCATGACCAATGGGCTCAACTAGGATAGCAATGAAGAAAGGAACATGGAGGTTTTGTGGGGTCCCTTAATTGCCAGGCTGACCATACATCTAACTGTGACAAGTGTAACCTTCATTGCTATCCATCCTCACATGAATTGTAAATTTGCACTGGAAATAGAAAATGGCTGCAACTACACTGGAATGGGCAGAGTAAGGTTTTTTCTTCTGTCTGAACACATAGTTCTACTTACCAGTGATATGAAGCCCTTAAATGGCAATGACAATGATTAGGTACTTTCACAGAACAAATTGAAGTCATCTGTAAGGTAGCGCCTTGTGGTGTGAAGTGCATGCAATGACTGACTGTGTGGGATACAAATTCTGCTCACAAGCAATCTTGACCATGTCACTGGTCATTTCAGATTGAGTATAGTCATTTCTGTGAAGCAGAGATAACCGTAGACAAGCCTAAAATAGCATCTGTGGGTCACCATTCACAAAGACAATCCAAGATCTCAAAAACTGCACAAAGACACCAAACTGATTTCCTCTCACCTTAAACTAAATATTCACCGACTGGCTCTACATGCAGCACACCTTTTTGGATGACATGGAAAGTTGTGTTGGGGGGGTAATCAATGCCGCTAGAAATGATACAGCACTTGAAATCTCCTAATGTATCTGCATGATATTGCTTGTGTTGCATTTATTCGAATAAGGTCCTAATGTTAATGGTTCTATAGAGGCCATGTCCCACTATGTGCAGGAAATGCTAAATCATTGATGGTTAGATTTCATATAAGGATAGTTACTGGGAGACAAGGGCTACCTTCTGAAACTATGGCTTATGACTCTTGTTATGTAATCTCCTGCCTGAGATCCACTGGTCTGGCCGACATGTGATTCCAGTCCCACAGTAATGTGTCTGACTCTTAACTGTCCTCTGAAATGCTCTAGCAGACACTTAGTTGTATGAAATCATGAAAAATGTCTCAAAATAAAGAATGAAACTGGATAAACCACCCAGCATTGTCTAGGAACTGGAAACAATGGTGAGCACAGTCCTATTGAATCTGTAAAGCCCTTCTTGCTATTGGGGGCTGGTGCCAAAATTGGGAGAGGGGTCTCACAGACTAGTCAAGTAACAGCCTGATGTAGTTCTAACATGCTCACACAATTATACCTTCCAGATGACCCACACACATTCCTAAAAGTGAGGTGTCAGTGTGGTAAAACTACAACAGAGGACTACTTGCGTGCCATACAGCACAAGCAGCAATTAATAAACAGAATAAGTGATTCAACAACTGATGGATCAGAAATAAGCTCTGCAGTCGTAGCACATCCAGTCATGAATGGTGGTGGACAATTAAATAACTCAAAAGAGGAGGAGGCTCCACATCCCAGACACTATGTCCTGTTCCATTAGTAGAAGAGACCAACAGAAGTAGTGCATTGTCGTATATGGTTGAGAAGAAATTGTTCTGGGATCTTTCAACGTGGACTCCAGATTTGTTAAGTGTCTTGGCATTAAATAAAACATGGAGAAAGAATTCTACCCGGACCTCTCTGAAAATAGATCGCAGAATGTACTGTGGGCGGGGTCTTAAATATCTACCACCATGAATGGCTCAGCAGTACAACTAAGACCAATCTGGTTGAGCCTTAAAGGATATAGCTGCTAGACTGGGTCTGTGGCAGGTGGTGAGGGAATCAACGAAAGGAAAGAAACATATTTGCACTCAACATCACAGATCTCCTTATTGCAGATGCAATATCGGTAAGACTGACTCCCCCGTAGTCCTTGTGGAAATTAAGTCTTATATGGAGCCGGGGAGAGATGATGGCCTTGTAGTATTAACACTGGACTGTTAACCCAGAGACCCAGATAACGTTCTGCTTTTGAATCCTGCCACAGCAGATGGTGGAATTTGAATTCAACAAATATCTGGAATTAGGAATCTAATGATGACCGCAAATCCATTTTTGATTGTTGGAAAATCCCATGTAATTCACTAATGTCCTTTAGGGAAAGAAACTCTCATACTTACCTGGTCTGGCCAACATGTGACTCCAGACCCGTAGCAATGGGATTGACTCTTAGCTGCCCTCTGGGCAATTAGGGATGGACAATAAATGTTGCCCACAGTGACAACCTCATCTCACCTTCTGTTTCGGGCCTAGACCCTTTTCCTGATGAAGGGTCTCGGCCTGAAACATCAGCTTCTGTGCTCCTAAGATGCTGCTTGGCTTGCTGTGTTCATCCAGCCCCACACCTTGTTGCCTTGGATTCTCCAGCATCTGCAGTTCCCATTATCACTGATCACCTTCTGTTGTGTTATGTGGCATGATCACTGTGCTAAATGGGATTGATTTTAAACAGCAACTGAAGACTGGGCATCCATGAGGCACTGTGAGCCATCAGCAGTTGTAAAATTGAATTCAGTTACAATCTGGCCTGGCATATCCTCTTCTACCATTACCATCATTGCTCCTGTTGAGGACCCCAGCCTCTCAGATGCCAATCTTTAGCCATTTTGATTTACTCTACACAATATTAGAAAATGGCTGATGGCACTGGATATTGCAAAGGCTGTGGGACCTGACAGCATTCTGGTAATAATACCAATGACTTGTGCTCCTGAGCCTTCTGTGCCCTTAGCCGAGCTGCTTCCATGCAACTACAACAGCAGATTTCCCTGACATGTGCAAAATGGCCCTTCTATGCCCTGTAAACAAAAGAGCCTGACAAATCCAACCAAGCCAGATTACCACCTCTTTAGTCTACTTTCGATCATCAATAAAGTATGGAAGGAGTCATCAGTAGTGATGTCGAGCAGCACTGGCTTAGCAATAAACTCTGCACTGGCACCCAATTTGGAGAGGGGAGAGTGACTTCCCTTGACATCAAGACTGCGTTGACCAAGTGTGACATCAAAGAGCCATTGAAGTGATAGAGTCAAAAGGAATCAGTGGGAAAATGCTTGCTGGTTGGAGTCATATCAAACACAAAAGAAGATGGTTATGGTGGTTGGACATCAGTCATCTCAGCTCAGTGACATATGTTCTGGAGTACCTCAGAATAGTGTCCTATCTTGCCATCAACAGTTGCTTCATCAATGATTTTCCCTCCTATCTCCATAAGATCACTGGTATATACCTTTTAGTCTGAATGGCCTAGTCCTGAGTGAGGGCTAATTATAGCTGATAGGCAGGTATACCTCTAGATTTGTGTCTGATTATAAATCCCTAGTGTCTCCAAGAGTATATCAAGGCGAGAAAAAACAGCAGAAAATTATTGTTCCCCTCTACACATTTTTTAACTATTGCTTATTTTTAAGAATTCCTTGTTGACTGACTTTCGATTTGTTGCTCTTTTAAAAATATGATATTTGAGCCAGTCAATCATTTGAAAAGTGACACTTTCAAATTTAATACTTTGAGGTGTGACAGGTGTACTGCAAGAATGTTACACAAGTTATGGAATGATAGTAACTTCAGAAATGTCACAGCACAGAAGGAAGCCATTTGGCCATCATGTCATCACCAGATACCCAAACGAGCATTATATCTTTGTGCTATTCTTTTGCTTCAACCCCATATCCTTGTGCATTATTTCTATTTAGTAGCTATGAATCACTTTGTTGCATAATGTTGAAGATTATTGTCTGAAGTTTAAAGCTGTCTGATACTTGATAACTACATTTATAAGGTCTGACTATAAAGTGACTTAGGCTGATGGCCAACTTCCTGGAGTTTTAGCTCCACACTGTCAAAACTAATTGTAGAAAAATGCATTTACCTGTACCTCATCAGAAATGCTAAATTTAATCTTCTTCATTTTATTATCACACCTAAGAGAAAATCCTTTATTTTCTAGCTGTTCTTCATCTATTGCCATTATTGTGAAAATCTGTTATATCTCTGAGGCAATGCATGCCAAATAATGGCAAACAGAAGAGTCGATCACATTAATAATAACTTATAAAGAATTGGGGAATAAAGAGAGTTGTTTTGAACCATTTCCTAAAGTTGGGAAAGGTAATTTAACTTGGAGGGACAGATGAAAAATAGAAAGTTAAAAGCAGAAATGGAAGTCAGATAATGTGGTACATTATCAGAAACATGTAACTTTGAAGAATTTGAACACATGCAAGATAGATACAAGTGTTAGGCATAGGATTAAGCTCCTTCTAGACTGTCACCATTAAGCATCCACAAAACAGGCACAGACAGGTGAACTGTGCATTGGAGGCTAACATCTCTATCTCCCTTCAGAAAACAAGAATTAAAAAGAAGTCTTGCAGAAGATGTATGACAGGTTGGCACAACACGGTATGACAGGTCGGCACAACATCGAGGGCCGAAGGGCCTGTACTGTGCTGTAATGTTCTATGTTCTATTTAGATGTAAACAATGTTTTGCATGGGTGTTCTCGTATATTTGGCAAGAAGATACACTGTTCCCCAAGTGGTGATTGGGAGGAGCTATAAAGTCTGTCCTTTTTTGCAAAACTCAGAAAAACTGCCAAATTTTTATTTGATCTTTTGATTACAAGATGAAGATACCACTAGGAAGAACAGTATTAATTGCCCATCTCTCAGTGTTTTCAGAGCTGTACTTCACCAGGCAACTGTAGAGTAGTCATCACATGCCTGATTTGAACCTTGGAGATGGTGGTCAGACTTTGAAGAGTCTGGAGATGAGTTACTTCTTGTAGAATTCCCAACCTTTGGCCTGCTCCTCAGGCATATTATTTATATGGCTGGTACAGTTCAGTTTCTGGTCAATGGTAACCTCCAGGATGATGATAGTGGAGTATTCAACAGGCATAATAAACTTTTGAATGCCAACAGGCAGTGGTTTGACCAATTTTGTTGGAAGTGGTCTTTGCTTGGCAAGTCTGTGGCATGAATATTACTTGAAATGATATTGTGCTGTTCTCTTCATTTTGAAATTTAAGTCGAGTTCAGTTGCCCTTTAAGAGTTATTGACACCAGACACTCTGCCCCTGACATGTGCATATTTCCCACCATATCATGCACTCTGCACAAGGAGTGCTGAAAATATTTTTGAAAGAGTTGATTGTTTCCTATGCTAATGTAGCAACAGTTTTGGACATACTCAGCAAATCTCTCAGCATCTGCGGAGAAAGCAACAAACAAGCCGCACCTCCATTTCCCACCTACCAACTTCATCCCGCCTCCTTGACCTGTCTGTCCTCCCCGGACTGACCTATCACCTCCCCACCTCCCCACCTATACTCTCCTCTCCACCTATCTTCTCCTCTATCCATCTTCGGTCCGCCTCCCCCTCTCTCCCTATTTATTCCAGAACCCTCTCCCCATCCGCCTCTCTGAAGAAGGGTCTAGGCCCGAAATGTCAGCTTTTGTGCTTCTGAGATGCTGCTTGGCCTGCTGTGTTCATCCAGTTCCACACTTTGTTATCTAACATTTCAAGTCTGTCACCTTTCATTAGAAATTCATTGACTCATTGATTAAATTAATTTGTCAACTTTCTGGATCAGTGGCTGCTCACATCAACACACAATTGAGCAGCAGGTTTTTTGGGCTCTCTTGTGGTTCAGTCGTATTGTTCCTATCCTGGACCAGGAGGCCTAGGTTCAACTCCCACCTGGTCCAGAGGTGTGTAATAATATCTCTGAACATGTTGATTAATAAAATAGGTTAAATTTTTTAAAAAGTACTATATTTGGCTTGCGTATTCCCAGTTTCATGTAGCGGAGGATTGGCAAAGATTCTTACTCCTGTTTGGTAGCAATGCACGCTAAGTGGTGACACTGTAGTAGTAGCTTGTTGACGCTCACTGACTGGTCACATGGGCAGGATGCTGCCAGAAATCTGTTTGACTGCAAGTATCAGCACCTTCAGTCTAAGAGGCAGAAGAGATCTCTGCTTCTATATTTGGAAAATACATTTGTATTTTTCCATTAATTTACACTTGAGGTTGCTCTAATTCTATGGTAGCACTGCAGTTCTGCCTTCAATACCATTATCCCCTCTAGACTGATGTCAAAACTCTGAGACCTAGGTCTCAGATCTGCCCTTTGTAACTGGATCCTTATCTTCTTGACCCACAGACCAGAACCAGTGAAGAATTGATTTGATTTTGAATTTATTGTCACATGTACCAAAATGCAATGGAAAGCTGTGTTTATGAATGGTACAGGCAGATCACAGCAAGCAAAGGTTGTACGGATCAAAAAGACTTAGAGGCATATAGGTTACATTGCAGGTTGGATTATTTGAGGCTAGAATCCATTCAACAGTCTAACAACCAGAAAAAAAGTTGTTCCTGAACCTGCTTGTGTGTGCGTTCAGGCTTCTGTATCTTCTGCTCGACAGAAGAGGTTGAAGGATGTCATTACCAGAGCGCAATTGGTCTTTGAGTCTTTGATGATGTTGGTTGCCTTTTGCAGCAGTGGAACATGCTTGGAATGTTGATGTCCACGTTGATTTGGGCTGTGCACATCACCCTCTGTAGTTTCCTGTGGTCCTGGGCAGAGCAGTTGCCATACCAGGCCATTGTGCATCCAAACAGTATGCTTTCAATAGTGCATCTGTAGAAATTGGTGAGGGACCTTACGGACATGCCAAATTTCCTGAGCCGCCTGACGAAGAAGAGGCTTTGTTGTGCCTTCTTGACTGTTGCATTTACGTGGGGAGTCCGGGACAGGTCATCAGTTATCATAATTCTGAAGAACTCGACGCTCTTCACTCACTTCAGTTCCGTTGATGCAGATGGGGACGTTTTCTCCTTTCTTTTCTAAAATCAATGATCAGTTCTTTAGTATTGCTATGTTGAGAGACAGATTGTTTTCATTGTACCATGTCACCAAGCCCTCTATCTCTCTTCTGTATTTTGACTTGCCGTTGTTAGATATTCGTCCCACTATGGTGGTGTCGTCATTCATTCGGATAACCGCACCTCCTCCATGATAACACTCAACCCCCCCAAGGATGCGTTCTTAGCCCCCTACTGTACTCCCTGTGCACCTACAAATGTGTAGCCAAATTCCAAAAAATGCAATTTATAAGTTTGCCATTGACACCACCATATTTGGGTAGACATCAAACCATGATGAGTCAGAATACAGGAAGTAGATAGAGGTGATGTGTGCAATGATAAAGGTGACGTGTGCAATGATAACAGCCTCTGTCTCAATGTCAGCAAAACTTAAGTGCTGATCATTGACTTCAGAAAGAAAGGAGGAGAACACGCCCATCTAAATCAACAGAGCAGAGCTTGAGAGGATTGAGAGCATCAAGTTATGAAGAGTAACAATAACCACCAACCTGTCCTGATCCTTCCACATAGATGTGATGGTTAAGAACGCAATACAATGCCTGTTTTTCTTCAGGCAGCTTAAGAAACTTTGCATGCCCATAAGGACCCTCACTAACTTTTACAGTTGCACAATAGAAAGCATACTGTCTGGGTGCTTTGCCGAGGACTGTAAGAAACTACACTAGGTTGTGTGTACAGCTCAGACCATCAAGGAAGCCAACCTCCCGTCCATGGACTCCATTTACGCTTCTCATTGCTGCTGAAAGGCTGCCAACATCATCAAAGAATCATCCCATCCTGGTAATGCTCTCCTATAATCTCTTCCATCAGGCAGAAGATACAGAAGCTTGAATACATGCACCAGAAAGTTCAAGAATAGCTTCTTCCCTGCCATTATCAGTCTGATGAATGGACTCTAACTTCAAATAATGCTGATCTTGCTAATGTTGATCTTTCCTATAGCATGGTGTAACCTGTATGTCTTATTCTGCCCAAGCTCTTTTTTCACCCTGCAATCTGTATGTCCTTGCTTACTGCCTGTACTGCTTACCATCAAAGCTTTTCACTGTTCTTAGGTACAGGTGACAATAAATCAAAATCAAATCAAATGATCATCCACCATACAGCTAATGAAGCAAATGTCTAAATCAGACCTTGTGCCTCCTGTCTAGGTGTGGTTTCCCCCGGTGCTAATCATCACAGACCATTCCTGCCAGCAAGAGTCTGCCAAGTTACTTGGAGAAATTGGAGTACATTTGAGCATCTGTGGGTATAACAAAGTATTCCCAGTGCACATGGCAAAACAGTTTCAGCCCTGTCTGATGTGACACAGTTGAACAAATCTGGAGCCTGGACCTGTAGCTTGGTGAGCTTTAGCTAGACAAAGTCTTTCTGTTGGTGTTATGCAGTGGTGAAGGAAAACGAGTCTGTATCCATGCCTCAGCTCTGTGTTTATTTACTTTAACAGTGATATCATTACTCAGCATGCCGGGGAGACTCTGCTTCCTATACATCCTGAACAGGCTGCTGACGACAGCCCCGTGTCACGCAATGCATGTTGGCTCCAATCACTGCTTTTGCTGCCAACCTTGAGATCATGTCTGTTTTATTCATTTTCAACTGAGTGGCATGGAATTTTAACAGTAATTTTTTTAGTTGATTACAGTCTAATAGAGAAAAACTTTTAATTCAATTTCTTGATTTTTCTCCTATTCACAAAAAATTATTTTCTGCAATGCATGTGTAAATGATAACCTTTATCCCGATCTATTAATAGCAATTACAAAGAGGTAGGGTTGAATTGGCTGTCATTTTGGGGAGTTTCATGGAGGGTCTGCCTCTGTGGACCTGGCAATTTTTCCCACATAATCTTCCATTGCTCATCTCATTAATTATTAATCCAGCCTCTAACAGAATAGAATAATCTTTATTGTCACATATACTCAATGAATATAGTGAAAAGTTTATACGTCGCCAATTACAGCACCAACGTAGGTACAAAAGTACCTTGGTGCGGCTTTGTACATGATTTGTCACTGGAATGAAATCTCCAAACATTACAGAAAAGAGTTTAGTAGCCCATGCTGGCACTTAGCTTCCAATCTGCACCACACCCCGGCTCCACCCTGCACCAGTGACACGCCATGCCGGGAGGCTGCTGCAGGAGGCCGGAAGGTCACCATGCCATGTCAGGAGGCTGCTGCACCAGGCTGGGAGGTTGCTATGGGAAGCTACTACGTTAGGCTGGGAGTTGTCTCCGGAAGCTGGGGATAGTCGTTCATCGGAGGTTGCTGCAGGCCGAGAATCATCGTCAAAGTCTGGGAGTCAAAGGGCTAAAAAGGAGGAAAAAAGAAGAAAAGTACAAGAATGGGCGGAGCAGACGAGCTGCAGCCAGACCATCCTACTCTGCTGCCATCTTGCAACACCAAACTCCAAGGCACTCTTCCTGCTAAATTGTGCAATCACAAGGGTGGAATTGTTTCCCTCTGCCTCTGCCTCTGGTGTTGATGCAATGGGAACCATATTTAAATCCCAGTTGCATACTTAGCAAATGCTGGAATCCAGGAACTACCATTTCAAATCTACTGCTTGGCTGTTATACTGGAGGTGTTTGAGAAAAGTAAGTTGACACCCCAGATTGTGACAAAGGGTCCTAGAGGTCCTGATGGACTGGGTGTAGGGAGGACAACTATCTTCTTTCAGACAGCCAAAGCAGTTTGAGGTCCTAGACACTGCCAACTTGGAGAAGAAACATCCAGCAATATAGAGAGAAAGTCAGTGAGCTTCTGATCTCTGGAAGTCTAAGAGTCACCATCTTCTCTGTGTTACCTCACAGTCTTTGTTACTCTACCATTGCATATACCTCTCACCAAGGCTAGTGGTCTACTATGATTGTGTGCATCATCTTCATTCATTTATTCTGACCCAACTTGTTCTCCCCAAAATATTAAGCCTTTTTGCCCTCTGTACTTCCTACTCACTTACTCAGGATACTCAACACCATTCCTGTTCCTGTGTTGCCATTAACAGTTTTCGCAGCTCACTTTATGTCTCTTTTGGGCAGGCTGCTGATGACTTGTGATTGTCTGTCTCCCTACCACCATCACTCTGTCAGTGTTCTCTGCCCTCCCATCCTATTTCAGATCCCAGCATTATATTTGGAGTTGCATCCCTTCATAGGCATTATGCCCTCTGACTTCCATTGTAATGGCTCCAATTCTCATATTTGAGTTTCTGACTCCCCCCAGCACAGCATAGAGTGTATCCTAAATACCTCCTTGCCATTTGCTGCCAAAACCCCCAAGAGTGACCATGGTCAAATCCTGCACTAAGATCAACCTTGACAGACTGAAATGATATTCCCTAACTGATCATAGTCCCCAATCATAGAACTAAGGACTGCCCCCCTTAGGCTTTCAGAAATCATTTTGTTGAAGCATATGCAGCACATTTGATGCATTAGGTGTTGCAACATGTAGAAGTGACATTGACACAATATGATTCTGTACAGCAAATGTCCACCTGATTAACTGTTCAATGTGCCAACCATGACAAGCTTCCTGGCTTTCTGTCTATGCCATAAGGCAGAACAAAGTGGAGATGCTGGGTAAGTGCTAAGAAAGTAATCCAAGAGCCTGAGTTGCATTCTGTGCAAATGCACTAGATAAGTATTGGCTCTTCATCCACAGGAACATTATAATGTGAGATGTTACCAAAGTACAGTAGTGATGTGCTTAAGTATCTTCGGAGTTATTTTGAGATCAACCATCATGATATGGTAAGATTGGTGTTTTGCTGATGCCAACTTCTGTGGAGGAAAGGTGGCAGTGGCTGCTGCCATGGAACATAGCGTGAGATGCTGATGAATGGACTTGAATATGGAAATCCAGAGAAGGCACTGGTGGCCAGTGGTATGCCCACGCAATAGTTGCTCAGACTTTAAAGCCATCTAGATTTTCATCACTGCTGAGGAGAATGGAGAACTATATAGAAATTAAGGGAAATTAGACAATAACGTGATGCAAATTCATGGAAATAAGGTTCTCGTGACTTACCAGATAAGATTCCCATCTAACCGTTGAAACCTTAAGGGGAAACTTGGTTGATTATTTCTCAACCTCAAGAATCATATTTTTTCATTCTTATTGTATTCTTCCAACTTTCTTCAAAAGTGTAGCACTTCCTGCGGTTACAGGGTAAAGTGCCGGGTGTGGTGTGGTTGGAGGGGAGTGTGGAGCGGACAAGGGAGTGGCGGAGAGAGTGGTCTCTCCGGAAGGCACACAAGGTTGGGGATGGAAAAATGTTTTCAGTGGTGGGGTCGGATTGTAAATGGTGGAAGTGTAGGAAGATGACGCGTTGGATTCTGAGGTTGGCGGGATGGTATGTGAGGATGAGGGGGATTCTCTTTTGGTGGTTATTGCAGGGTCAGAGTGTGAGGGATGAATTGCGGGAAATGTGGGAGACATGGTCGAGGGCTTTCTCGACCACTGCGGGGGGGATGTTGCGGTCCTTGCAAAACAAGGACGTCTGAGATGTACGGGAGTGGAATGCCTCATCCTGGGAGCAGATGCAGTGGAGGCGAAGGAATTGGGAATAGGGGATGGAATTTTTGCAGGAAGGTAGATGGGAGGAGGTACATTCTAGGTAGCTGTGGGAGTCAGTGGGCTTAAAATGGATATCAGTTTCTAGATGGTTGCCTGAGATGGAGACTGAGAGGCCCGGGAAGGTGAGGGATGTGTTGGAGATGGTCCAGGTGAACTTGAGGTTGGGGTGGAAGGTGTTAGTGAAGTGAATGAACTGTTCGAGTTCCTCTTGGGAGCACATGGCAGTGCCGATACAGTCATCAATGTAATGGAGGAAGAGGTGGGGTTTAGGGCCAGTGTAGGTAGGAAGAGGGATTGTTCCATGTAACCTACAAAGAGGCAGGCATAGCTTGGGCCCATACGGGTACCTATGGCCACCCCCTCTGTCTGTAGGAAGTGGGAGGAATCAAATGGTATCAATGTGGATTTCACAAGCTTCAGAATCTCCCCTGCCCCTACTGCATCCCAAAACCAGCCCAGCTCGTCCCTGCCTCCCTAACCTATTCTTCCTCTCACCTATCCTCTCCTCCCACCTCAAGCCGCACCCTCATTTCCTAGCTACTAACCTCATCCCGCCCCCTTGACCTGTCCGTCCTCCCCGGACTGACCTATCTCCTCCTTACCTCCCCACCTACAATCACCTCTATTGGCTCCATCCCCACCTCTTTAACTTGTCTGTCAAGAGACCGCCATGGCTATAAAAATGCTTACAAATTAATCATTAAATCCCTTCAGACACACAGAAAACCCATAAGCCACTAGTTCAAATTCATAAATCCAAACTCAAAACACCTTACATTGCAACAATCACTGTTATTCAGAATAATACTGTGCAAATGTAGAAGTGTCTGTTTTATTAAGGGTAACAGTCATTCAGTGTGTAATTCATTATGAAGACTTGTTTTCTAAAATATTTATTTAAAATGCCATTGATTGGATGTATAACCATACATTAGATTTTTTTGGGTAGAAAACTTTGCAAAGCAAATTGGCTGTAGTAGATAAAAGTTGCAATTGCAAAGAACATACACCGCTCAATTAGAGACACAAAAATTGCAATACTTCCAGAGAGCGGTCACAGAGCCAGTTTATTGGCATAGTAACATTATGGATTTGAACCCGGACAGTTGGAGACATAACTTTCCTGGAACAACAGCTTTTTT
The DNA here is from genome assembly GCF_030684315.1 of Stegostoma tigrinum. Lineage (NCBI taxonomy): Eukaryota > Metazoa > Chordata > Chondrichthyes > Orectolobiformes > Stegostomatidae > Stegostoma > Stegostoma tigrinum. The sequence continues at coordinate 7,189,059 of NC_081375.1, forward strand.
CCTCTCTTACCTTCCACTGAAACCACTTTCATTAAAGTATGTGAATGAAAACCAAATGGAAGATTATATTATCACAAGTGGTCCTCTCCTAAAAGAGAATCAAAATCAATCACCACCATCTCCAATAAAAAGTTGAAACACATCTGATCCGGGAAGAAACATTTGTGCTGGCACCTTTTTGCAAAGTGACTACGGCTACAAACCAAAATTACCCAAGTTGTGAATAATCCTCTTTCCTGAATTTAACTATTACTTGGTCAAAATATTTTAAAGATGACACCTTGGAAAGTTTACATTTTATTTTCTCAGATTTTGGACATTGTCTATGCACATTAGTTTTTAAGGAAAATAATTACATACATTGAGAAAATGGCTGTGGCCACACTCTGAATGGGCAAATTCAGGGTTTTTTTTCTGCCTGACTACATGGGCTGTGCTTGCAAGCAACATAAGGCCCATCAAGGGGCAATTGCATTTAACAGTCAGTTTCAAAGTACAAGTTGAAGTCATCTGTAAGCACTATACCCTAGTATGTAAAATGCATGCAGTGTACAATTGTATGGGATGCAAATGCCAGTCACAAGCAATCTTGATCATAACACTCAACATTGCTGATTGAAGGTATCTCATCTCAGTTCATCTCTGCAAATCACAAGTAATCCCAGGTGAAGTTAAAAGTCGCATCTGTGAGCTGTAAAGAACAAAGGTGCTGCAAGATCACAAAAGCTGCAAAGGACAAGGAATTGATACATTTACCCCCTGAACTGTAACAATTCACTGACATGCTCTTATTTTCAATGAATGCCTTTTGTTGGCAATATGAGACTGGGTCATTTCAGTACTCATTCAGTATTTGCTAATACCCTCTGGTCTATTTGTGACATGATTTTTGATGCATTCTTCAGAATAAGCTCCTATGTCAAAGTTGCACGTAAAAGCATTCCATAGTCCTCCTTGTTAGAGTGGTCCATGACCCACCATATGGAGGGAGGAGCAGGCAAGACTAATATTGTGAGTGATGTGAATGTGAACTGCTCACATTTACAATGGACCTATTCTGTTTCTCATGTACTCGACATAGGTTCATTGCAAGGTGACTTACAAATATACTATTGGCAGGACTTCTCAATACTGTTGCTATGATGCAACATAGGGCCAGTTACATCAGGAAGACCAGGAACAGCAGCAATATCCAGCAGCTGCTAAAAAGCCTCCATTCTAATGCTTAAAGTTCCTTCAGGATGTGCAGCAGGTACATGAGAGTGAGAGATTATCATCCTTGGTATCATTTGCTCCAGATGAGCAAGGCACAAATTCACTACACGCTGAGGATTTCCTGGGATACAGTTCTGAAGGACAGTCATGTTGGAATTGAAATGTTAACTCTGCTTTTCTCTCCCACAGACGTTGCTAGACCTGCTGCGTTTCTTCAACACTTTTTGTTTTATTTTAGATTTCCAGAATCTGCAGCATATTGTTTTTATATGAATGTATTAAGGCAGTACTGATGCAGCATGTGCCAGATCACATTAATACATCTTGTTTCCCGTGATGAGGTCAGTGCTGCAGCTGTGGTAGTAGACTTTGATAACATAGCCCCAACTGTAGCGTGTAATAGACTGTACACACATCCCATTGAGACAGCTATGTAAGAACACAGCTGAGTTCATTACCAGGAATGAGTTCTATTCTATCAATGTGCAAGACATCTGCGGTCACTTGTATAAAACGCCTTTGAAGACTGGGCCAGGTATCTAGGAACTGTTATAATGTCTACGCCCTTGGGAACTTTCATGTTTCTGGAACATTTCAAGGGCAGTAAGCCGAGGATAGTTACTGAGGCTGACAATTCCATTAATCAACTCGGGATGGAGATGGAGGGTACATAAAATTCTGGCATGGGGAAGGCAATGACTCAGTGGTATTATTTCTAGACTATCAATCCAGAGACCCAATATCCTAGGGACCTGACTTCAAATCCCACCAGGGCATATGGTGTAATTTAAATTCAATAAAAATCTGAAATTAAGAGATGACCATTAGCTATTTGTCAAGCAAAAAGACCACCTGATTCACTATTATCCTTGAGAGAAGCAAACTGCTGTCCTTACCTGGATAACAAAGTGTGAAGCTGGATGAACACAGCAGGCCAAGCAGCATCTCAGGATCACAAAAGCTGACGTTTCGGGCCTAGACCCTTCATCAGAGAGGGGGACCATAAGACCATAAGACATAGGAGTGGAAGTAAGGCCATTCGGCCCATCAAGTCCACTCTGCCATTTAAATCATGGCTGATGGGCATTTCAATACCGCTTCCCTGCACTCTCCCCATAGCCCATGATTCCTTTTGAGATCAAGAATTTGTCGATCTCTGCCTTGAAGGCATCCAACGTCCCGGCCTCCACTGCACTCTACTGCAATGAATTCCACAAGCCCACCACTCTCTGGCTGAAGAAATGTCGTCTCATTTCAGTTTTAATTTTACCCCCTCTAATTTTAAGGCTGTGCCCACGGGTCCTAGTCTCCCCGCCTAACGGAAACAACTTCCTAGTGTCCACCCCTTCTAAACCATACATTATCTTGTAAGTTTCTATTAGATCTCCCCTCAACTTCTAAACTCTAATGAGTACAATCCCAGGATCCTTAGCCGTTCATCATACATTAAACCTACCATTCCAGGGATCATCCGTGTGAATCTCCACTGGACACGCTCTAGGGCTAGTATGTCCTTCCTGAGGTGTGGGCCCCAAAATTGGACACAATATTCTAAATGGGGCCTAACTTATAAAGTTAGCCTTATAAAGCTCAGAAGCACATTGCTGCTTTTATATTCCAACCCTCTTGAGATAAACGAAAACATTACATTCGCTTTCTTAATCACGGACTCTACCTGCAAGTTAATCTTTAGAGAATCCTGGACCAACACTCCCAGATCCCTTTGCACTTCTGATTTGCAAATTTTCTCAGCGTTTAGAAAATAGTCCATGCCTGTATTCTTTTTCCCAAAGTGCAAAACCTCACATTTACTCACATTGAATTTAATCAGCCATTCCCTGGACCACACTCCTAAACTGTCTAAATCTTTCTGCAGCTTCCCCACCTCCTCAGTACTACCTGCCTGTCCACCTATCTTCGTATCATCGGCAAACTTCGCCAGAATGCCCCCAGTCCCTTCATCCAGATCATTAATATATAAGGTGAACAGCTGTGGCCCCAACACTGAACCCTGTGGGACACCACTCGTCACCGGTTGCCATTCCGAAAAAGAGCCTTTTATCCCAACTCTATGCCTTCTGTCAGACAGCCAATTCTCAATCCAAGCCAGCAGCTCACCTTGAACACCATGGGCCCTCACCTTGCTCAGCAGCCTCCTGTGTGGCACCGTATCAAAGGCATTTTGGAAGTCTAGATAGATAACATCTACTGGGTTTCCCTGGTCTAACATACTTGTTACCTCTTCAAAGAATTCTAACAGGTTTGTCAGGCACGACCTCCCCTTACTGAAACCATGCTGACTTGTTTTAATCTGACCCTGCACTTCCAGGAATTTAGAAATCTCATCCTTGACAATGGATTCTAGAACTTTACCAACTACCGAGGTTAGGCTAATCAGCCTATAATTTTCCATCTTTTGCCTTGATCCTTTCTTAAACAAGGGAGTTACAACAGCAATTTTCCAATCATCAGGGACTTTCCCTGTCTCCAGTGACTTTTGAAAGATCACGACCAAAGCTTCCGCTATTTCCTCAGTCACCTCCCTCAGAAGTCTAGGATGTAGCCCATCCGGGCCAGGAGATTTATCAATTTTTAGCTCCTTTAGCTTTTCTAGCACTTTCTCTTTGGTAATGCCTAACATACTCAACTCTACCCCCGGCTCTCCCTAATTGTTGGGATACGACTCATGTCTTCCACTATGAAGACTGATGCAAAGTACTTATTAAGTTCTTCAGCTATTTCCTTATCTCCCATCACTAGCCTTCCAGCATCGGTTTGGAGCAGCCCAATATCTACTTTTGCCTCTCATGCATCAATTTGGAGCGGCCCAATATCTACTTTTGACTCTCGTGCATCAATTTGGAGCGGCCCAATATCTACTTTTGCCTCTTGTAATGGGGAGAGGGTTCTGGAATAAATAGGGAGAGAGGAGGAGGCGGACCGAAGATGGAGAGAAAAGAAGATAGATGGAGAGGAGAGTATAGGTGGGGAGGTAGGGAGGGGATAGGTCAGTCCAGGCAAGACGGACAAGTCAAGGAGGCGGGATGAGGTAGTAGATAGGAAATGGAGGTGCGGCTTGAGGTGGGAGGAAGGGATGGGTGAGAGGAAGAACAGGTTAGGGAAGCGGAGACAGGCTGGGCTGGTTTTGGGATGAAGTGGGGGGAGGGGATGAGCTAGGCTGGTTGTGTGATGCAGTGGGGGGAGGGGAGATTTTGAAGCTTGTGAAGCCCACATTGATACCCTTGGGCTGCAGGGTTCCCAAGTGGAATATGAGTTGCTGTTCTTGCAACCTTCGGGTGGCATCATTTTGGCACTGCAGGAGGCCCATGATGGACGTGTCGTCTGAGGAATGGGAGGGTGAGTTAAAATGGTTCGCGACTGGGAGGTGCAGTTGTTTATTGCAAACTGAGCGGAGGTGTTCCGCAAAGTGGTCCCCAAGCCTCCGCTTGTTTTCCCCTTTGTAGAGGAAGCCACCCCGGGTACAATGGATACATTTCCTACCTACTACCTCATCCTGCTTCATTGACCTGTCCGTCTTCCCTGGACTGACCTATCCCCTCCCTACCTCCCCCCCGTACGCTCCTCTCCACCTATCTTCTTTTCTCTCCATCTTCGGTCCGCCTCCCCCTCTCTCCCTATTTATTCCAGAACCCTCACCCCATCCCCCTCTCTGATGAAGGGTCTAGGCCCGAAACGTCAGCTTTTGTGCTCCTGAGATGCTGCTTGGCTTGCTGTGTTCATCCAGCTCCACACTTTGTTATCTTAGATACTCCAGCATCTGCAGTTCCCATTATCACTGCAGTCCTTACCTGGTCTGCTTACATGTGTCTTCAGATCCACAGCAACATGATTAACTCTTACCTTAGGGCTGGGCAAAAATGCTGGCCTGGCCATCGATGTTCACATCCAATGAATGAATAATAAATTCTTGCAACAGGGCCTTGATGATTTGGATGATATATTGCCTAAAGATAATATTCTCATACTTGGATCAGTTTGGGGGGCCTTGTTAGTTATTCTGGGCAGTGCGTCATATAATCTGAGAATACTGTGGTCCAATTGGAGCATGCAAAAAGGACACATGATGGATGCTGGAAAGCTGGGAGAGCCAGGACAGTCTTCCGAGAAGGAAGAGGACATTGAGCAGGAGGAACATCACCTTCAGCATGATAGAGCGCTGCAGCATGGGAGTAATGAGCCAGAAAAGTGTCTGAGAATGATAGTTTGGAGACAAGTGGATTTTTCTTTACTTTTGGGGGTCTTAATGAGTGAACAAATTAAACAGTGTAGTGTATCATACTTGCAGGTAAACGATTTTGGAATTATATTTTATAACTTAGGGACAAATTTTAATTTAGAATAAAAAATGGTTTGCTTCTTGGCTTCAGCTTGAACAGTTCTGCAAGGTTCTTAGCTGATGTTAGATGCATAAAGCATTTTTTTCCTGAAAAAGGGAGAAGATAGTTTAGAATTGTTGAAAGTAGGTTACTTCAGCGCAAGGAGCTTAATAAAAGTTCCAGACTGGAAGTGTCTAGTTAAACTCTTGAAGAGGTTATTTGAAGCTGAGAAAGTTTATCCTCAATTATATGCTGAATCAAGGAAAAGGCTATCAGATTTCCAGGACTAAAAACTTAAGACACAGCTAAGTCAAATGCTATATGGGAAAGAGTATGGATTTCTTTTTGGTATTTGAGTGCTGTTATGGAATGTTGTTGGGATGAATTGATTATATTTTTATTGTGTTTTGAAATCTTCTAATCTTTAAATTATCTTCATTTTCTTTGCATAATAAACTTCTGTATTATCGTTAAATCTGAATTTCCAGTGTTGCATGTTATTTTGAAGGAAAGACCCCTCGCTGAAACTGAATAATAAAGCTAAGTATAATATACCGAGCCAGATTTTAGAATGGAATCTGGTGAGTCCACTAATAAAATCAGCTGACATCAAGACACTGTACAGTTACACAGAGAGAGATCCTTACATAAGGAGACAGATCTTCTCAAGAGTAGTTAGGGTAGGGCAATAAATGTTTGATCTGATTATAGTTGATTTGATTGTCTGTACTGAGTTAATTGCACCCAGATAAATGTCAGAGGGATAACCATCATTGTTCACAGTGTGCTTGAATTAGAAAGAAGAGATATTGGTCAAGCTTTTTGATCCTGATTACACACTTGTTGCCTGCGATAGGGTTAGGGTTAGAAGAATTAAACAAGAGAGACTTCCAAAAAATGAAACTAGATGGATCCAACACACCACGCTTCTACGGACTACCAAAAATTCACAAACCAGGAGCCCCCCTCAGACCCATAGTGTCGCTACCTGGAACACCAACCTACAGATTAGCCAAGGAGCTACACCAAAGACTAAAACACCTAGTAGAAGACTCCCACCACTCCATTCGCTCCACCCAAGAATTCCTGAATAGAATCAAAGACACCAAGATAGAAGAGGATGAAATAATGGTCTCCTTTGACGTAACAGCCCTGTTTACATCCATCAACATCAACCTGGCCAAAGAAACACTGACTACACTATTAGAAGAACCAAAGACACATACACTAGACACCACCAGCCTCATCAGCAAGGACAACATCATCAAGCTAGTGGACCTATGCCTCACCACCCACTTCACTTTCAATAACAAAACCTACAGACAAACCAACGGTACACCCATGGGATCTCCGATATCAGGGTTCTTAGCAGAGGCAGTAATGCAGAGACTCGAACAAACAGCTCTGCCAATCATCCAACCCAAACTTTGGGTCCGCTATGTGGATGACACCTTTGTCATCACTAAACAAAACAAATTAGAGGAAACCTTCAAGACCATCAATAATACCCTTACTGGCATAACATTCACAAAAGAGGAGGAAAACAACAAGAAACTGCCATTCCTAGATGTCACAGTAGAGCGAACAGCCAATGGGGAACTTCAAACCAGCGTCTACAGGAAAACAACACATACGGACCAAATACTGAACTACAGGAGCAACCATCCCAACACCCACAAACGAAGCTGCATTAGAACATTATTCCAACGAGCCACCACACACCGCAGCACAGAGGAACTACGCAGAGCAGAGGAAAATCACCTATACAGCGTATTCAAAAAGAGCGGGTACCCAATGAACACAGTCCGCCGATTTCTCAGCAACAAACCCAAACAAACAGACAAAATGTGCCCAGAAACCATAACCACTCTCCCCTACACCAAAGACATTTCCGAAATGACTGTCAGACTACTCAGACCTCTTGGCATCAGGGTAGCCCACAAACCCACCAATACACTAAAACAGCAGCTAATGAACTTAAAGGACCCTATACAGACAACAAGCAAAACGAACGTCATTTACAAAATACCTTGCAAGAACTGTGACAAACACTACATTGGACAAACAGGCAGAAAGCTAGCCACCGGGATACATGAACATCAACTAGCCACAAAAAGACATGACCCACTAGCACTAGTATCCTTACATACAGATGAGGAAGGACACCACTTTGATTGGGACAACACATCCATCCTAGGACAAGCCAAACAGAGACACGCACGAGAATTCCTAGAAGCATGGCATTCCAACCGGAACTCCAATCAACAAACACATTGATTTGGAGCCCATCTACCATCCCCTGAGAAAAAGAACAGGAAATGACCTCACCAACACAGGAAATGACATCACCAACCCCAGGATACCTAAACAGATAAATAGAAAGCGGGACATAACACCAGCGCTTCGTCGGAGGCTCACTGATGATGTTACCTAGAATGGTGACGAAACGTCTGAAAACTAACCTTCCAGCCCATCGAGCAAACTCACATCCAGAACCTCAACCTGAGCTACAAATTGTCTCAAAACTCGCTAATTTGTTGCCTCTAGTGGAAGATGTCTGTGTTGGTGAGGACTGGGTTTGATTCCATCGCGATGGTACTATACTTCTGTTGGTACTTGTGCTTAAAGAATGCCTGCCTACTTGGTTGAAACACTGGGCTTTACATTGTGGAAAGTGCAAGTGGAAACAGGAGAGAAAACTTGCATACAGTTGTGTTTTCGAAGCAAAGTATGGCATTTTAGTGGTTGGGGTTTTAATAGTTTCTGGTAAATTAGATCAGAAGCAGTTGCAGATAGCTTTCCTTTTTCTGCTGCAACCTTTATTTTTCCAGCCTGTGAGCGGGATGGTTTATAACATGACATGGAAAATTTGCAAAGAGCTCGCCTATGGCATCTTTCCTAAATTAACAGCGCCACCAGTTAGATCAAAGGGAAGATAATATTAAAAAGAAACTTCTTCCCATGACTCTGAGGAGTGTCTATGACCTCTTGCAGCTGTGCTGGATACACTATTCAGTCTGATTCAAACAGTTCGAAGTGCCTCACCTTAAGATAGTACCGGGTGCATTTGATCTGCCTTGTTTTATATCACATCCCATCCCCCTCATCCCCAAACACATCTTAGGAAGAGGAAGTTATGTGTAAGCCATGTATGAGATATCATCATCACTCTAATTTACAGGAGCTGGCTTGATATCTGAGGAAGTGGATTCCATGAATATCTGGCCTTCTCAGGCTGTAATCTCAGCTCATGTCTTTCAGATTTCAAACTTGGTTATCATTTTCTCTGAAACAATGTTGGGGGAAATTGTTTAAAAATTTATTTCTCAATCAACCCAATACCTATTTTGATATTCACCTGATAAAACATAAGCCTGACTTAAATATTACCTAGTTGTTCAAGCAATACAGTTGAAATGCTGTCCAGCTGATAAAAATTATTTCATTTCTTGCGTCTCCAACACCCATGTTATGTCAGACTCTTACATCCTTGCCTTAAAACTTGACAGCACTTTCTAATTGGTCGCTTCTGAGTAAATTGTATTTAAGCAGATTAATGTAAGAAAATTTACAGGGATTGGTTGCAACAAACCCATGAAATTTCCCAGCCACTTCTACTTTTGAGTCAGGAATAGCCCAGTTTAAAGTCATTTATGTTAATTATAAGTTATATCTAGAGAACATAATTTGGAAATTACTGTAATTTGTGTACTTCTTCAGTATAAGCTCTCAACCTACCCTAACAAACAAAACTGCTAATTGCAGTGGACATCTAACAAACTGAGTTTGAGATTTATTTTAAAGTTACTGTGGTCCCATAGAGCTGTTCTTTCATTAGAGAGAGATGCACACAAATGGTGGTGAGTTTAACCTGCAGGTCATCATGCTTCAGGTGAGAGGTAAGGTTGAGAAGGTGTGACCTTCATAGTGACCTCAAATGGGTTTTTTTTAACCCACTTGTGGGATGTGGGCGTCGCTCGCTCAGCTCTGACAATCACTTACTGCTTTCACTGTTTGGCATGCAAGTAGTCCTGTTTGGTTGATACCTCATCTTCAGCTATGCCTAGTGCTGCTCCTGGTATGCACTCCTGCACTCCTCATGGTACCAGGAGTTGATCCCCTGGCTTGATGGTAATGGTGAGGAATTGAACCCATGCTGTTGACATCACTCTGCATCACAAACCATCCAACCAATTGAGCTAACCAACTGTCATTTAGGACTGGTGGTGTCTGGGTCTGTGAACTTGAACCCAATAATAACAATTTAGAAGTGTTTTGATGCTACTTCTGAACCTTCTTCGTATTTCCAATTTTTCACATGGTCATGATGACCTCTTATTTTATGTGAATCTGGAATGCGAAAGCTGATGGGACATTTGATGGGGATCTCAAATTGTGATAACAGAATGCTTAAATTTTGCTTGTGTCACTGAGTGTTGAAGGTTGACAGTATTAAATCAGATATTTAAAATGATATGAATGATTTTTAAAAAGATTGATAACATACATACAGGGAAACATGTCCTTTTGCAGAGAATCCAGAACAAACAGATACAACCTTAATAGCTTAGTTCAATCTCATCTTAACCTAAGCACAAAATGATCCACTAGCATCAGGAACAGGAAGCTACTTTCTTTCTTGTGGAAACTCAGTGAAAGGAAAGTCTTATGGCACAGTGAGTAGTGTCCCTGACTTTAAACTGTAAGTTTTAGCTTTAATCCCTTCATAGGGCTTGATAGTTGCTTGAAGTGTGCTCCTAAGGTTTCAGTATACCAATGGTTAGAGAGGGAGAATCCTCTTGCCGGCCATGGTTGATGCAGAGTGGCGCCCCTCAAGCTATAGCCTGTGACAAGAGGTTGGCAACTTGTGACATGATGAAGTAGCTACAGAACTAGATGTAAACATAAGCTTTGTTGCCTACCGCATCACTGGGAAATCTGCAAGTACTGACCTAAGAATGATTTTCTCCCCTTTAGAATAAAGGAATGGAAACAAGCCATTCAGCTTCTTAAGTTTATTCCACAAGTAATTACGCTTCACTGGGATAGCACAATGGAGTACAAGCCCCACTATTCACAAAAGTTAAAGATTATGTAATTTGAGCATCTCTTAAACTTTTGACTTATTCCAACACATTGCACTTGGGACAATGCATCTGCAATTACATTTTCTTCTTCTGCAACAAGAATAATCTTTAAATGGCACAAATAAAAGAATACATGTATATAGTCAATAGAGTTGGAGCTGGAAGAACATGGCAAGTCAGGCAGCATCAAAGGAGCAGGAAAGTCGATATTTCAGGCCTAGACCCTTCAATAGGACTATTTATCTGAATAGTCTCACTTTCTCAGTTTAAAACTTTTCAGCGAAGGCCAATGGATTATGTTGGATAGAGACTTCAAATTGTTGAATAAGCAAAATCCATGCCAAAGTCTCTTTATCTACAATAGAATACCTCTTCTGATACTGATTTTGTTTATCAGAGAATTATGGTGCTTGTTTCTCTATTCCCGACTCTGCATTGCAACAAGACTATTCTCAACCCCAAATTATTAGGTTCAGATGCTATTTTGAGAGATCTGGAAAAATCAGAGGCAGCCATCACTGCTTCATATATTAATATTGCCTCCAGCTTCTCAAAGGCTGCTACGTATTCAGCTGGCCATGTTACTTTTGCATGTTTCTTTAACAAATTAGGTGCAAACAAGGTACAGCTATCATGTTGATAATAAGCACAGATTTTCACAAAACCTACCCATGTCTAAAAAACTCAGGATTTCGTATTTATTTTTAGGAATAATGGAATTCTATTACAGCCTTTGCTTCCATTTTTCTTGGTAAAACTTGTCCTTTTCACTCGACTTTATCCATGAACTTACTCTGTATGAACAATGTGCCCAATCCTCTTTTGCCAAGCCATCTCTCGAGCCTTTTTCTCATGAAGAATGTCTCCATATCTTTCTCTTCAAAGTTTGGCAGGACCTGTGAAAACTTAAACATTTGGTCACTGGACTTTAAATCCTGACTTCAGATTCTCCCTACCAAGGCCTTTATCAACATCTGATACTCCTGTTTCCACTGCATCCTTTAAAGGTGATATCCATATTATCTCACTTTTTCTCTCACTTGCAGTTCTAATTCTAATTTTATTATCTCCAATATTTTCAATTCGATTTCACTTTCCTTACCTTTCTCTGCTCATTTCATCCTTTTGGAATTCTGTCTCCGTTTCCTCATTTTGTCTTCATGGTCATAACTGAATATCTCCTGACTCTGTTATTTCTTCAACCAAAGTGCGTGATCTCTCTTCTATTTTCTCTAAACTCAAGTGTCATGTTAGTACCTCAATTATCTCTACCTCATAGCTCTGCCAGGCAATATTCACCAAGCCAATCAACCTGGATTTTGAAAGTTCACTTCAGACTGCCAGGAACAACTCTGCTTTCTGCCATTTCCAGTGCCATGGCTTAAATGCAGCACAGAACCTGGTGGTTTCATTTATCTATTTTATTTACTAATACCACTCTCAAATCTTAGTTACATCTGTTTCAAATCAATCCCAGACCAGAACCCAAGCTTTGTTACTCTTCACTGGGGAAGGGCACTGGAAATTAAGTCCCAATTAATCAAAGTCATCACAAAAGTTATAGATTTTAAAAAGTATGCAGAATTCACCAATTTATTTCTTTTAGATTCAGGCTAATATAAAACACAGAACCGATTTCTGCACTGAACAAGAATGAATATTTATTACTACTAAATAGATTCTAACTACAGATAAACAATTATGAATCAGTGACATTTATTTTTTGCTTAAAAGTGTCACTCCCTTATGTATGCACCTACACACTTAGACAGAATTGACAGAAGGAAAGACTGGAAAGTAATTCAGTAGTTCCTTTCTGCAGGGTTTGCTAAGATGATCCTTTTTACTTGTCAGAAAATGCAGCTCCTTGATCTTCTTCTTTGACTTGATTGCAGGAGGCGTAAGGCAGCTGGTTCTCTAATATAATGTCTCTTACTACTGGTTAAAAACGTAACTTATAACTGGGAGAAGATAAACTGGCTCAGGCTCAGGATGCTTTTTACTGCAGAGCAAAAACAGCTCCTTTCCATCCAGAGGTCCAGTGGCTTCTGACCTGAACATTCAGAACCACAAGCTGTTCAGTTACCGGGGAGTCACTCACATAGTTGCTGGTAGGTAGAAGGCCTTTGTCATTATTTCACAGACCAATCAGTTACATGTTGCTGGCCGAATCTACGTTGGTTCACAGGCCCCTGGCTCCAACTTGTCTGTAACTAGATTTTTCCCCACCGCTTGAACTAATGGCTGTGCAAACAGCATTTACAATGAGTGTCAGGTAAATTGCTTTTAAAAAGTGTCACAATCCTTGGTTTTGAAAACAGTCTTTTCCTATTTCACTCCAAAATCAAAACTATAGGCTATTTATTAGATGATAACTGATCAGTGTCTCAACTCCATTTAGCCTCATTTTATGCCTGTACCTCGATACATTTGTTTAATATCCTTGAGAGTTCCGTACGATCTTTTTAGAGGAGAGATTTTCCAATCTACCAGCGACCCATTTATTCATTCTGTTTGTTTTCTGTCTGCTAACCAATTTTCAATCCGTACCAGTTTATTACAATCAATCCCATGTGCTCTGAGTTTGCACTATAATCTCAATGTGGGACTTCATCAAAAGCTTTCTAAAAATCCAATAAGTCACATTCACTGGTTGTCGCCCATCTATTCTACTAGTTATATCCAGCTGGTTTACCAAGTATGATATGCCTTTCATAAATCTGTGGTGCCTTTTGATGATACTGTTGGTATTTTTAAGTGTCCTATTATGACATCATTTATGATAGATGCCAGTGTTTTCCTACTACTGATGTTAGATTAACCAGTTGGTAATTCCTTGTCTTTTTTTTCAAATAATGGGGTTCCACTGGTCATCCTGCAACTGCTCCAGAATCTATAGATTTTGCAAGTTGACAATCAATGTATGCTCTGTTTCCATGCCCACGTTATTTTTGAAATACAGAATGTCAGACTATAGAGATTTATTAGCTTTTAGTCCTATTAATTTTTCCAGCACTGTTTCTTCACTAATACTAATTCTTCATTCTGCTCTTCTCTTTGGTTCCTTGGGATTTCTGAAAAAACGTTTGTAGTTTCTTCTGTGAAGGCAGAACTAAGGTAGTTAAAGACAGAACAAAGCGGCTACTGTATTACAATATAGACCCCTGGAAGAATAACAGCAAAGAAAAAGGCCATTAAGTCCCTCATGTCTGTGCCACTGGATTAACTAACCATCCATTGTTATTCCAGCTTGCTATACAATGATGACAGTACTGCAGCTGCAAATCCAGGTTCCACTTAAATAAGTTAAGGGTTTCTGCCTCAATTGCTACAATGGACAGTGAATTCCAGATATCCACCAACCTCTGGGGCGAAAAAACAGTTTTTGCTGAGCAGCTTGAATTGGTGCCTACAATATAATTGACCTTTCTGCTAGGAGTAACAGGTCTTCTGTGTCAACTGTTCTCCAAGCCCCTCATTATTTTGTACATCTCAATTGAATCTCTCCTCAGCCTCCTGGTTCTAAGGATGACAACCCTAGCTTATCCAATATTTCCTCATATCTGCAGTTTTCAAGATCTGGCAGCATTCATGTTCAACATTTAAAGATATCACCTTTGACATCTATCTAAATCGACAATTGCCAGTAGCAAGACTAGGAACAGTTAGTGCTTGGTAGTGGGAGGGTCAGAGCTCCTGATTCTCACCAGTGTGTGCTCCAGACCTATTGTTTGCTCCAAGGTCTGGCTGTTGCCCAAGTCGCTATTCAGCAGGTGAATAGATTTCATGCTCAGTCACTGCTGCTGAGCTATTTCCAGCCAATTTTGTGCTCAAGGTATTGGGAAGCATCAGATGATGGCAATGTGCTTGTGAATGTGGAAAGTTTGAGAACCAGAAGTGTTTTTTTAATTGCAAGTGCCATGATGAGACAATTTAACCCCGTGAATAAACACTTGGAGAATGAGACAACACTACGAAGAATGCAGTTACATAATCGCATGAGCCAGTGGGAAATATTTTTTAAAGAATGGAAGCTTATTGAAATAAGATTGTATTTGTACAGTCTTTGCAGTAGCTTCCACTGCAGCAGCCCTTGTGGTACAGCGGAAGGGCTTCTGAGACCAGTAGGCAGCTCCTCCCTTCGCTGACACTGCCTTCCAAAGTAACATTGTCTTCAGTAGAAAGTGTTCACCACACCTTCATCTTTTGTAAACACCTTGGCCAAGAAGTAGTTGGAAAGGGGGAAGGGAACAAAATGAATATGTTTAAGGAGGTAGATTTTAAATATATTTTGAAGGAAAAGAGGATGGGTAACAGTGGTGGAAAGGTTTGACAAAAATGATTGAGACCATTGATGTAAACTGACTGTTGGAGCTGTCCGGGTGGAGCTGTGTGATGAACAGTATGGAGGACATAGAATGACATGTAAAATTAAAGAAGGGATCATTGTGGACCTGGTCAAGGATCTTGTTCTTCAGATGGGATGGACATTGATGATGTTTAAGATTTTGAGAAAGTTTGGAAGGTAAGGAAGGTGAAGTGAGTGATTAAAAAGTTTTTGCTTGAGGTGGTGGTTAGCATTTGTGTAGCAAAGGGAGAAGCTATCATTAGCCAATGACATTAATCTCACTGATCACATCATCACACGACTTGGAAAGATTCTTCTTAGCTCTTTCCAGTCCCCTTTTAAGTTGGAAACAAATGTTTGTGAATTTTCTGCATGGGAAGACTGTCTTGTTGAGATAACAATGCAAGGATTGCTGGACAAACTCAGCAGGCCCATCAGGATCTGTGGAGACAAAAAAGGCTTTGAGCCTGGTTAACGTGTTGAACTCTTCTTTAGAACCCCCAGTTAGGTTTATTGTTTCTCTCTCTTCAAATACTACCTCACCTCCAACATTCATGTTTGTTTCATATTTCTGGTATCTGCAGTAGTTTATTTTCTGTCTTTTTCAGATGTTCTTTTAAAATTCCAAAACCAAGGAGAAAGGCTGAGGCTCAGCAAAATAGAACACTGATGAAATTGGGATGAGTAAGAGAGTGGGTAAGCAACAAGTGGCAATTAGTTAAAGCTATCTTGGGTTTTAAAAGCCTGTAGCTTGGAAGAAGAGAAAACTGAGGGAGATATAGATATCAGTAGAATGAGTGAAATAAGGAGAGGGCAGATGATTCTTGGTTTCAGCATCAAAAACACAAGGAGGAGGAACCATTTTTGGTTGGGTGTATTCCTGGAGGTTACACACTTGACGTACCATCTTAAACCCCTACGCCATTGGTTTATCCTTAAAGCAAACTGTCTTCCCACAGCTAATTGGAAAGTGAACAAACCTTTGTTAAGTGTTTGGATAAATTTCAACTGTCAGTCAAAGAGGTATTTTCCCACCATCCATGGGAGGGTTTTAATAAAATAATTTAAAATTGTTGTTTTAAGCCCAAATCTTTTCCTTGGGTTAACTTTGTTTGTGGCTATGTGATGGAGAGTAAACTCCCAATTCCTGGATACTCCAGGACAGTCCTGAAAGGTTGGCAATACTTGGATGAAGAGTGACCAAAATAGGAGATTTGCACCTTGAAAGCGACAAAGAAATGAATTTTGGAAGAACACTGATAAATACAAGAGGGGAAAGAGGGATGCAGTATTGGCGTTTGCCCTATTTATATTTGGGCTCTGACTCAGTTTATATGTATAATGCAGTAATACACGCAAGCAGCTAAAATTTCATTCCCACGACATTCTGGGCTGGAAAAGTAGACAATGCCAGATTTTTCAGGAAGGGTGAGACAGAGAAGATGAAACAATAAAATTTGCTGCAACTTTCATGAAGGCCCATCCCAGTTTTGACAGACTACAGCTGCCTTCCTTGCAGGTCTTGCAAAGGCACGATGCCTTTTTTGATCAGCATACAACAATTCTTTTCCTGTGCTGCTGTTTATCACAGTGACAGTTCTCTTACAGCCTTCTTCTTAGCACCAACAATATTACTGCCTGTGTCCAATCCAATCATCAGACTCTATAGTGCCTTCATTTCTATTGCTGTTCTACTGATAATGATTGTTGCTTAGAAATGAGTTAAATTGTGCATGCATCCCACATGTTATATCTCACACAAGTAGCCAAATTTCATACATGAGTTTATTTATCAGACCATTCATAGAGGGAATCAGAGCCAGGCCTAATGGTGTCTCACCTGATCTGCGCTCAAGGGCACTTTCAGCACAGTCCATTGTAAGATGATTTTGATGTCTCTTCCTCCTACCTATACACATTGCCTCATAATAATTGTATTTGTCTTATCCACGCAGCTATAGCACGGGCTAAGGTACAGAGTAAAGCTCCCTCTATATTGTTCCCATCAAACACTCCCGGGGTATGGACAAAACAGGGTTAAGTACAGAGCAAGGCCTGCTCTACATTGTCCACATCAAACACACCCAGGATAGATGCAGCATGGAATTACAGACAGAGTAAAACTCCTTCTAGACCGTCCCTTCAGCTTCCAAAAGTTGCAAAGACAAATGGTTGCCAATACCTGACCCATGCTGCATAAAAAGATACTTTAACATTGCATTGAACGGGAGAAGTAGGCGAAGATTAGTGTCAATTTCCATCAGCTGTAATCTGAAAATCTTGGATAATGATTTGGATCTATGATTCCATTGGCAGTTGGTTTGATCGTTGCCATGCTATTGAGATACGTGAGTCGGGAGAGTCAAGTGAAAGTAAAGTGCTTTCCTGCCGAGGCTGAGAGGAAGCAAGAAAGATATCTAGCAGGGAGAAATTACCCGTCTATGCACTTTATGGTGGTTGACATCAAGCAGTCCTGTTGTCAGATAGGTGTCAGTTTTTTGGCTTGGATTTGTATTTAATGTAGGAAGATAATGGTTTTTAAATATTGATACGAGAAGGAGAAATGCATGTGAAAATTCAGCTGTTATGTTGTGGATTGAATACATCTGCTGAATGGATTAGTAAATGAAGCACTGTTATGAGGGGGTGGGTCATGCTTCACTGACAGTCAGAAGGTCATTAAGCCTCCAGTAAATCTCCTCAGGGATTAAATTATCCCAAAACCTGTGTTCTGTGGGCCTCTCATTTGAGTTGTAAGGGAAACTACAGCAAACATTTGAATACCTGGAAGGGTCCAAGCCCAAAAGTGACCAAGTCTGGGAGACTGAAGCTGCGGATCAGAGTCAAAGTAATGAATCTAATTAGTTACTTTCTCATACACAGTCACGTCTCAGAAAAGTCCAACATCATTCAATTTCCTTCTCTCTTTTGTAATAGTAATTGGATTTGCTTTCAGATATTACGTCAAACAGCAGGTCAAGAGAATATGAGGATTTAGGTGTCCCTTTTGGCCGTGCCTGTTCCCTTGTGATAGATTGAAAATCGTGAGAATTGTGAGTTGCCAAGCCCCGACAAGGCCACAAGCAATAAAATTAGTCTGTTGGTGGGGCCCTTGGATTCGCAATCCAGTTATTTGACAGGCATTCAGAAGATAGGTTGTTACAGTACTTATTGAAGACTGCTGGATTGGACCAACAAAGCACTGACTCAGAAATCTATAAATTTCGGAACCTATGTAGAATTAACACAAACTCCAGGCTGGAAAGTCAATGTAATAACAAGGAAAAGTTGCTTTGTAAGAGGATGATAAAACCAAACTAAGATTACTTGTTCTAATACCTGGAATTAACAATCTAATGATGATGGTGAACCCATTGTTGATTGTTGGAAAAGCCCAATTTGGTTCATTAATGTCCTTTGGGGAAGGAAACTGCCATCTCTACCTGGTCTGGCCGATATGCGACTCAAGACCCAAAGCTATATGGTTGATTCTTAACTGCCCTCTGGGCAATTTGGGATGGGTAATAAATGCGACCTCGGCAGTGATGCCCTCATCCTATGAATGAATAATAAATAAAGAAAAAAAAAAAATCAAGGATTTGCAACACTGTTGAAAGAAGAGCTGGGAGTTGCCATATCAAAATTTGTTCCTCAATGCTAATTCACCATGATGGATAGATGTTACTTTTCATGTGTGGAGAGAAATCAGAGTTAACATTTTGGGTCTAATTCTCTAAGCCTCCTCTAGTTCTGAAACACTATCAGTTTTACTCAATAATTTGAGAACTACGGAAATCTGTATTGGGATTTTTGACAAGGTTAGGATGATTGGCAGAGGTATGTGATTTTGGTTTGACCCTAAATGAGATGCTAAGAGACTGTTTGGATGTGGGATTAATGATGTAACCATGGAAAAGTGCAGTCTAGCTGAAGTCCAAATGGACTTCAAACAAGCACTGCAACTGGCACTGTCATTTGAAAATATGGCAAGCGGAGCTTATGACTTGCAAGTTATTCTGATGGAAGTTGACACCCTCAGTCTGACTGAGTTTGGGGAACACCACTCCAGTGAAAGCAATTGCACAGCCTCCCAGGACATGTCCTGAACAGAGGAACCCGAGGTGAGACTGCAGCAAAATCCCAAAACATAGCTATGCCTCAGCCAAAGGGTTAAAATTTTCTTCCAGATTGTCATCGTCATTGTCGTCGTCATCATCATCATTGTCGTTGTTGTTGTTGTTGAGTAGTAGTAACCCCAGACAGCAAAACAGTCCCACTCAACCTAAATTGCATAAGAGAACTCACAGGCCAATATCCAGGAGAGTGCATATGCAGAAATCCCACCTACTTCTAGTGTGGAACAATAAATTGCTTAGCAATATCCAAATCAGAACCAATCAACATTGACATCTGTTTAAATGGTCACCTGATTCTAATGATGGTTGATACTGGCATAACCATTTCAATGATTGCAGGACCTGTCTTTAATAAAATTCAATATGAACTCTAACCCTTAGGTTTGCACAAGACCTTAGCTAAACTGAGAACCAATACTGGGGAGCCTTTACAGATTAAGAGTGCAACTTTGGTTCCAATCTCTTATAATAAGGAGCTGGTTCAGTTACCACTGATTGTAGTAAAAGGTTTGGGCCTAAGCTTGATGGGGGTAAATTGGTTGAGACTCACCTGAATGGGCTCAACATTTTTCAGTTAGAAAATGACTGCCTGAGTGAAGTCCTAATTAAATATCCGGACATTTTTCAGGAAGGTCTCGGGATCATCAAAGGAGACAAGGCCATGTTACATGTTGACCAGGAAACAATTCCATGATTCTGCATGGCCTGCCCAGTGCAAAAGTAGAGTCACAAATCAGAAGGCTGGAAAGCAAAGGAATCATCAAACCAGTCCAATCTGTGGGTTGGGCAGCACCAGCTGTACCTGCTGTGAGGCCCAGTGGTTTGGTTCACCTTTGTAGGGATTTTAAATAGATGGTAAACCACTTTTTGCAGCTGGACAAAAGCCTAGTCCCTTGCATAGAGGATTTATAAACAAGGATGGCAGGGGACCATTTTTCACAAAACTGGATGAGCCATGCATACCTGCATTTGCCGTTAGATGAGGATTCCGAGATGTATGCTGCAATTAATACCCATAAGAATTTGTGTCAATATATGAGACTGACATTTGGGGTATCATCAGCCTGAGCAATTTTTCAGTGGACGATGGAAAACATTTTACAAGGTCTACCCCAGATTTCTATTTGCCTAGGTGACGTGCTAAAAATAGGGAAGATTAATATGGATCACTTAGAGGACTTGGGCATAGTCCTCAGATGTATCTCCCGGGTGGGTGTAGGCCTTAGAAGGGAAATATGAGTGTTCTAGGCATCCCAAGTGACCTCTTGGGCAATAGAGTTGACAAGACCAGGTTATATCTGTTGGAAGTTAAAGTGAAGGCAGTTGAAGGTGCCCTGGCTCCCATGTCAGTACCAAACCTTAGGTTTTTCCTTGCACTGCTGAATTATTACAGAAAGTTCATTCAGAATCTGGCCTCCATCCTGGCACCTTTGTATCAGCTATCATTAGAAAAGAGTCAGTCTTGAAAGTGGTTGTGTAGCCAAGCCAGAGCTTTCAGGTTGGTGAAGATACAGCTGTCATCCAGGACTTTGGCTAATGCAGATTGTAAATACACTAAGATGGAGGAGGAAGATTTGGTGGTCATATTTGGAGTCATGAAGTTTCACCAATACTTTTATGAATGTAATAATAATGGAGCACAGACCCCTGCTAAGTTTATTTAAGGACAAGGCAATGCCACCCATAGCTTCACGCTGAGGTTAGCAGTGGGGTCTAATACTTGGTGTGCATAATTGCAAGTTGAATCACCTTCCAGCTAGCAAATGTGGATGAATTTAGCCATCTTCCGCTGGCAGACACTGCTGGTGATACCACCACTGGAAGAGTCTGTAGTGGTTTCAAATTTTCTGGGCATACTTCCAGTCACATCTGACAATGTCAGACTTTGAAAACAGAAAGATCCAGTCCTGACAAAACTGAAACAGCTGGTGGTGATAGGGGAAACCAAAGGGCAGTCACAACCAGAACTGAAATCTTTCTGGATCTGGGAGAGAGGATGAAAGGGCATCAGGAATGCCAATGCTGGACACAAGCCTCCACTGAGCGAGAGAGGCAGTTTACTTCAGGGGATGAAGTTTGGTCTAGGAACCATGGGAATGGCCCTGCATGTGTAAGAAGTATTGTCGGCATGAGGTCAGGTCCGTATAAAGTTCCAGTAGGTACAACACACCTGAGCAAGCACGTGGACCATATGAAAGCTGCAAACTTACAAATGGTGTGGGAGCAAAATGTGCCTGGCTCCTCAACTGCCTTTCTGACTGTTCCAAAACCCAGGGGATTTCCCACTCTGTCAAGCATTGAAGAGACCTCTGAATCTGAGATGGACTCAGCATATATTGCTGCCTTGACATCTTTGCCACCTGAAGAGGAGAATGAATTTCTTCCAAGATGCTCAGCATGCAAGAGGCGAGGTGCTGTTTGTTACACACTGCCCACATCAGAGGCAGAGTTGGAGGAGGAACCTGACCCATGCTAAAAGGCCTATGTCCTTGGATTCAGTGGGGGAGGGATGTAGTGATTGTAATGAGTCAGTCAAGTGGACCTCACAGAATATGAGTTCCCTGATTGGGCCTGTTAATCTGGCCCAATCAGAGAGCCCAGGCTGGCAGACAGTAACAGGAATTTCAGGAGTTCTGTTCACTCTGAGAGCTGGCTTGGAGGGAGCTGGATCAGTGTCAAGGACTTTCCGTGTGTAAATAAAGGATGACTTGGTGGCAGGATGCTGACTTCTGTGTAGTTATTTCAGTTTGTTTTCTGCCAACCCTTGACATGATCTTCACAAAGCAGTAAGTAGATTAGTGCTAACAAGGTAATTGAACTAGATAATATATTTTGTATGTCATAATAGGTTGGTTTGGGTGGACAGGCAAAACCAGATGCTTGTTTTTTGAAATATTTTCTTGAAATTACGTAGAAAGTAGGGCACATTGCTGCATGAATAGATTGAAGTGGCTGGCCTATACAGTTAGAAGGCTTTCCCCTCTCCATCTTCCACTGCCAAAATATCCTTTTCCATTGTTCAATCCCCTGCTTCTTCCAGGATTCCCTGTCCTTCCTCACCCTGGGAGAGCGCATGATCCATTGCCACACTCTTGGGCAATAAGTCAGGTTCATTTCTTCCACACTCTAGGCCGGTAGGCAACATGCTGTTCTTTCACATTCTTGGACAATGAGTCATACTCTGTTCTTTAATATTCTGGGACTGTAGACCACACACTGACTTTTCACAGCCTGGGGTGGTGGGTCATACTGTGGCCTTTCCCACCCTCTGAGGTAGTGTCTCATATCCTGGCCTTTCCCATCCCCTAAGGCAGTGGGTCATACTCTGGCCTTTCACACTGACACAGTGGGTTTGACACTGAACTTCTTTTCCCAAACCAATAACGAAGGTCAACTGATGGCCTGATGTTCTTGCCCTGATGTTACTCTTAGCACAGAATTTCGTTTGATGGATGTCAGGAACTTTTCTGTGTTTTGTCTGTAAGTAACAACCTCTGACAAGCTCACAGAAAAATGCAGTTTTAAGAGCTGAAATTTTACAACCAGTGAATTTGTTAACAATCAGTGATTCAAAGGATATTAATACACGTCCTTGTTGAGCAATTTGGTTTGGGATCTGCTTATGTCTCACTGCAAAAAAATCTCTTCCGTGACCCATGCAGCACTATTTTACAGAAAGTAAACAACCACTTCTGTTAGAAGGTAACGTACATTTTAATCTTGATTCTGTCTGTGATCACTAGCTAAATTAGCTATCTTCTCAGTTATCCTATTCTACATCTGTCAACAGTTAATATTCCAGCTGGATTAAAAAAACAAGGATAAATCTGGACAGTTTTTAATGTTACAAGGCTAGGAACAGTTGCATTTCTGATGGAGATCTATGTAAATCCCAGTAGTCAGGGACAAAAAATAAGTCAAAACAGCAAAGGGGACATTAGCCGTTATAATTCCATTACCATGCCTTAAATGGGCCTTGACAACTTTGGACTTCCTTTGGGTTAGCTCATTGATGATGCTTAGCAAAGTACTGCAGTTGTTGGTTATTGTTTATTCCAGGTCAGCTGACCAGGAAACATGCTTAGAACATAGAACATAGAACAATACAGTGCAGAACAGGCCCTTCGGCCCTCAATGTTGCACCGACCTTTGAGCTAATCTAAGCCCATCCCCCTACCCTATCCCATCATCATCCATATGCTTATCCAAGGACTGTTTAAATGCCCCTGATGTGGCTGAGTTAACTACATTGGCAGGCAGGGCGTTCCATGCCCTTACCACTCTCTGAGTACAGAACCTGCCTCTGACATCTGTCTTAAATCTATCACCCCTCAATTTGTAGCTATACCCCCTTGTAAAAGCTGACGTCATCATCCTCGGAAAAAGACTCTCACTGTCCACCCTATCTAATCCTCTGATCATCTTGTATGTCTCTATTACCCCCCTCTTAGCCTTCTTCTCTCCAAAGAGAACAGACCCAAGTCCCTCAGTCTTTCTTCATAAGACCTTCACTGCAGACCAGGCAACATCCTGGTAAATCTCCTCTGCACCTTTTCCAATGCTTCCACATCTTTCCTGTAATGGGGCGACCATTACAATATTCCAGGTAGGCCGCACTAGCGTTTTGTGCAGTTGCAGCATGACATCACGGCTCTGGAGCTCAATTCCTCTACCAATAAAACCTATCACAGCGTAAGCCTTCTTAACAGCACTATAGACAATAGACAATAGACAATAGGTACAGGAGTAGGCCATTTGGTCATTCGAGCCAGCACCACCATTCATTATGATCATGGCTGATCATCCACTGGGTGGCAACTTTCAGGGATCTATGTACATGGACACCAAGATCCCTCTGCACATCCACACTACCAAGAATCTTTCCATTGACCCAGTATGCTGCCTTCCTATTATACTTCCCAAAGTGAATCACCTCACATTTATCCACATTGAACTCCATTTGCCACCTTTCAGCCCAATTCTGCAGTTTATCCAAGTCTCCCTGCAACCTGCAACATTCTTCCACACTGCCCACCACTCCACGACTTTAGTGACATCTGCAAACTTACTAACCCATCCACCTATGCCTGCATCCAAGTCATTTATAAAGATGACAAACAGCAGTGGTCCCTGAACAGATCCTTGAGGCACACCGCTAGTGACCTGACTCCAGGCTGAATATTTTCCATCAACCACCACTCGTTGCCTTCTTACAGAAAGCCAGTTTTTAATCCAAACTGCTAAATCTCCCTCAATCCCATTCCACTCTATTTTCTCCAATAGCCTACCACATGGAATCTTATCAAAGGCTTTACTGAAGTCCATGTACACCACATCAACTGCCTTCCCCTCATCCACATGCTTGGCCACCTTCTCAAAAAACTCAATGAGGTTTGTGAAACACGACCTGCCCTTGACGAATCCATGCTGACTATCTCCAGTCAAATTGTTGCTTGCCAGATGATTATAAATTCTATCTCTTATAATCCTTTCCAAAACTTTTCCTACAACAGACGTAAGACTCACAGGTCTGTAATTACCTGGGTCATCTCTACTGCCCTTCCTGAACAAGGGCACAACATTTGCAATCCTCCAGTCCTCTGGTAG
This sequence comes from Stegostoma tigrinum, assembly GCF_030684315.1. Classification (NCBI taxonomy): domain Eukaryota; kingdom Metazoa; phylum Chordata; class Chondrichthyes; order Orectolobiformes; family Stegostomatidae; genus Stegostoma; species Stegostoma tigrinum. The sequence continues at coordinate 7,213,789 of NC_081375.1, forward strand.
TAAATCTGTAGACAATGAGGACTCAAAGATCAAGCCCAAAGGCTCCACCATCTCCTCCCTTGCTTCCCAGAGAACCCTCGGAAAAATCCCATCCGGCCCAGGGGATTTATCTACCTTCACACCTTCTAGAATTGATAACACCTTATCCTTACTAACCTCAGAGATAATGGGAACTGCAGATGCTGGAGAATCCAAGATAATAAAGTGTGAAGCTGGATGAACATAGCAGGCCAAGCAGCAACTCAGGAGCACAAAAGCTGACGTTTCGGGCCTAGAACCTTCATCAGAAAGGGGTATGGGGAGAGGGAACTGGAATAAATAAGGAGAGAGGGGGAGGCGGACCAAAGATGGAGAGAAAAGAAGATAGGTGGAGAGGAGAGTATAGATGGGGAGGTAGGGAGGGGATAGGTCAGTCCAGGGAAGACGGACAAGTCAAGGAGGTGAGATGAGATTGGTAGGTAGGAAATGGAGGTGCAGCTTGAGGTGGGAGGAAGGGATGGGTGAGAGGAAGGACAGGTTAGGGAGGCAGAGGCAGGCTGGACTGGTTTTGGGATGCAGTGGGGGAAGGAGATAAGCTGGGCTGGTTGTGTGATGCAGTGGGGGGAGGGGACGAACTGGGCTGGTTTTGGGATGCGGTGGGGGCAGGAGAGATTTTGAAGCTGATGAAGTCCACATTGATACCATTGGGCTGCAGGGTTCCCAAGCGGAATATGAGTTGCTGTTCCTGCAACCTTCGGGTGGCATCATTGTGGCACTGCAGGAGGCCCATGATGGACATGTCGTTTGAGGAATGGGAGGGGGCGTTAAAATGGTTCGCGACTGGGAGGTGCAGTTGTTTATTATGAACCGAGCAGAGGTGTTCTGCAAAGCGGTTCTCCAAGCCTCCGCTTGGTTTCGCCGATGTAGAGGAAGCCACACCAGGTACAATGGATACAGTATACCACATTGGCAGATGTGCAGGTGAACCTCTGCTTAATATGGAAAGTCATCTTGGGGCCTGGGATCGGGGTGAGGGAGGAGGTGTGGGGGCAAGTGTAGTACTTCCTGCGGTTGCAGGGGAAGGTGCTGGGTGTGGTGGGGTTGGAAGGGAGTGTGGAGCAAACAAGGGAGTCATGGAGAGAGTGGTCTCTCCGGAAGGCAGACAAGGGTGGGGATGGAAAAACGTCTTGGGTGGTGGGGTCGGATTGTAGATGGCGGAAGTGTCGGAGGATGATGCGTAGCCCGTAACTCAGTCTTCTCCTCTACAATATTCTCCTGTTCCTCAGTGAAAACAGATGAGAAATATTCGTTTAGCACCTCTCCGATCTCCACAGGGTCCACACACAACTTCCCACTTCTGTCTTTGACTGGCCCTTTTCCTACCCTCGTCATCCTCTTATTCCTGACATACCTATAGAAAGCTTTAGGGTTCTCCTTTATTCTACCTGTTAATGTCTGCTCATGTCCCCTCCATGGTCTTCTCAACTCTCTCTTTAAATCCTTCCTAGCCATTCTGTAACTGTCCATCGCACCATCTGAACCATCTTGTCTCATCATCACATAAGCCTCCCTCTTCCGCTTAACAAGAGATACAATTTCTTTAGTAAACCACGGCTCTCTTACCTTATCACTTTCTCCCTGCCTGTCAAGGACACGCAATATCTGTTCCTTAAACCAGCTTCACATTTTAATTTTCCCCATCCCCTGCATTTTGCTACCCCATTTTATGCCTCCTAAGTCTTGCCGAATCACATTATAATTGCCCTTCCCCCATCTAGAACTCTTGCGCTGTGGCATGTTCCTGTCCCTTTCCATCGCTAAATGTAACCGAATTATGGTCACTCTCTCCAAAGTGCTCACCTACCTCTAAATCAAACACCTGGCCTGTTTCATCACCAAGTGCCAGATCCACTGTGGCCTCCCCTCTTGTCTGTCCTTTGACATACTGTGCCAGGAAACTATCCTGCATACATTGGACAAAAACTGATCCATCCGACATACTAGAGTTAGAGCAATTCCAGTCAATGTTAGGGAAGTTAAAGTCTCCCATAATGACCAACCTATTCCTTTCACTCCTGCCCAGAATCGTTTTGTCAATCCTCTCCTCCACATCCCTGGAACTTTGTGGAGGCCTATAAAAAATTCCCAGCAGTGTGACCTCTCCTCTCCTGTTTCTGACCTCAGCCCATACCACCTCAGTAGACGAGTCTTCGTCAAAAGTTCTTTCAGCCACCGTTTTGCTGTCCTTGGCTAACAAAGCCACACCTCCCCCTCTTTTACCATCTTCCCTGATCTTAATGAAAGATCTAAACCCTGGAACCTGCAACATCCATTCCTGACCCTGCTCTATCTATGTCTCCAAAATGGCCACAACATCGAAGTCCCAGGTACCTATCCATGCTGCAAGCTCACCTCCCTTATTCTGGATACTCCTGGCGTTGAAGTAGACACACTTCAAACCAGCTTGCTGTCTGCCAGCACACTCCTGTGACAGTGAGATCCTGCCCATGTCCTCCCTACTCTCTTCCTCCTGTACACTGGAACTACACCTCAGTTTCCCATTCCCCTGCTGAGCTAGTTTAAATCCACCAGAATAGCACTAGCAAATTTCCCACCCAAGATATTAGTACCCCTCTGGTTCAAGTGCAGACCGTCCTGTTTGTAGAGGTCCCACCTTCCCCAGAATGATCCCCAATTGTCCATGTACCTGAAGCCCTCCCTCCTGCACCATCCCTGCAGCCACGCGTTCAGTTGAAATCTCTCCCTGTTCTTTGCCTCACTATCACGTGGTACGGGTAACAAACCAGAGATAACCACTCTGTTTGTTCTAGCTCTCAGCTTCTACCCTAGCTCCCTGAAGCGCCACCCTAGACCTTGATGAAGGCCTGAAACGTCAGCTTTTGTGCTCCTAAGATGCTGCTTTCCCTGCTGTGTTCATCCAGCTCTACACTTTGTTATCTTAAAAAAAAGGAGCTTACCTGATTTGTCCCTGAAGTATAAGGTTAGAGGAGGTGGATGGGCAGGACGCCCTACAAGGATAGGGTCTTGGGTTTAGAAAACGATCACTTATATAGCTGAGGGGATAAATAAAGTCCGTCCTTTCCCAGAAACCTCTGCTCTCCGAGGTGCTGCTGCTCACAACAGAAATGGAGGGCTCTGAGGCTTGAAGTAAGCTTTTAAAGATTTCAAATCACTGATTCACCCGCTTCCCGACAGGCCCCTGGTCCAAGCTCCCACTGACTGCTTGCTCTTATAACCTGTCATCATGTGCATTGGAAAGATTTACAGGGCAATAATCAATTTGTTTGGCCAATTTTAAGCACACCTTTAGTGAACATCGAGGGCTAGAAAGAAATGTTGAACTTGGAGCATCTGGCCGAGAGGAATACTTTGTCAGTTCAAGGAACAATATTGATGTATAAATCAAGGAGAAGGACAATGATATATTTAAATCAACATAGTCAGGGGGGAGGTTCTGAGTGGTCTGGCAGGTTTAAAAGTGGATACACCTTCCGGGCAAGATGATATGTATCCCAGGTTGTTCAGGGAGGCGAAGGAGGAAATAGCTGGGCACTTGCAAAGTTTTGAATTCACTTCCGTCCACAGAGAGATGCCAGAGGACTGGAGTACAGGCAATGTGGTCCCATTATTCAAAGAAGGAGAACAGGGGTAAACCAGGAAAATAGAGTCTAGTCAATGTAACCTCAATGATGGGGAATCTATTGGAAGCAATTCTGAGGGACAGAGTTAATCTGCATTTTGGAGGGGCAGGGAAAAGTCAGCATAGGTTTGTTAAGGGGAGATTATTATCTAACCAACATGTCTGAATTTTCTGAAGAGGTGACCAGGTGTGTCGATCAGGCCAATGTTTTTGGTGTAGTCTACCTGGACCTCAGCAAGATTTTAGGTAAGTCCCACAAGGGAGACTGACAGCAAAAGTAAGGTTCCATGGAATTCAAGGAAATTTGGCAAATTTGATCCAGAATTGGCTGAGTGACAGGAAGCGGAGGATGATGGTTGAGGGGTATTTTTCTGACTAGAGGTCGATGTTCAGTGGTGACCCCACAGGGGTCAGTTTTGGGGCCCTTGCTCTTTGTGATTTATACAAATGATTTAGACTTTATGAAGTTAGGAGGGTTAATAGTAAATCTGAAGGTGATATAGAAATTACCGGAGTGGTAAATAGTGAGGAGGAGCACTTGGCCCAGAGTCTTGAATGCCTTGGCATTGCAAAATGTAGATCTACTTGAAAGCGTTCAGAAAAGATTTACAAGGGTGTTGCCAGGGTTGGAGGGTTTGAGCGAGAGGGAGAGGCTGAACAGACTGGGACAGTTTTCCCCAGAGCATCAAAGGCTGAGTGTTGATCTTAGAAGTTTATAAAATCATGAGGGGCATGGATAGGGCGAATAGCCAAGGTATTTTTCGCAGGGTCAGGGAATCCAAAACTGGAGGGCATAGGTTTAAGATGAGAAGGGAAAGTTTAAAAAGGGCCTCAGGGGCAGCTTTTTCACACACAGTGGTGGGTGTGTGGAGTGAACTGCCAAAGGAGGTGGTGGAAGCTAGTACAATTACAACATTTAAAAGGCACCTAGATGGGTACATGAGTAAGAAGGGTTTAGAGGGATATGGGCCAAATGCTGGCAAATGGGACTAGGTTAGTTCAGGATATCTGGTTGCATGAACGAGTTGGTCTAATGGGTTTATCACCATGCTGTACAGCTCTATGACTTGATGATTTTAATTACACTAGGGCTTTTGGTGGTGGAATATGTCAAGAACAGCCACTCTGAGCTTACCTCTTCAGCTCATGTGTTTTGCCCATGTTTAAACAAAGGCTGTAACAAGGCCAGGAGCGAAGAGGCCCTGAGCACCAATGAGCACGTTATTTTTTAATATTGTTCAATATTATCACTAAAAACAATCCCAGATATATTTCTACTGAGGATAGATCTATGGGAAGTTTAAAAGACAGTGAAAATGAAAGAAATGTAAATCTCCTTATGGAATTTTACATGACAGCCTGTACATGGCTTAATACTGCATTTCAACTGTGCCAATCTGTCTGAGTTCCCACAGTATTTTTGAACAGCTTATAGAAGCTTTATTCCAGGCATGTCATTATGAAAAGGATTTTCATTTATATAGGATTTTATTGCAGCTGTCAGAAACAGCTCAAATGCCTCATGCAATGAACTATATGAAGCACATTCGCTGTTGTTATGGAGACAGCTACAACATCCTTTTCAAACCACAAATGACTCTCAAATAGCACTATCTAGTGATTTGTGCTGGAAAATGTCTGTTTGGATTTTAGAAGAAGGTTTCACTTGTCTGTGAAACCTGAAATAACTCCACAGAGGCCAATATCCCATTACCAAGTCATCATTTATTCATGCATGCATGGAGAATCCTTGACACTGATCCAGCTCTCTCAGAGCTAGCTTTCAGAATGAACATAATCTCTGACACTCATATTTATATCTGTCAGTCACGAGCCCCTGATTGGACCAGATTAACAGTCCCAATCAGGGAACTCATATTCTACGAGATCCACCTGGCTGACCTCGTTCCAATCACGACAGTAAGATTCAACCCTTTAATTGTTATGCATTAGTTAGCTTCACTTGTGTTTCCAAGTTGCAAACGCCTCCTTGAACATTCTCCCTTTTAACAGCAATGTCAATGTTTTTCATTTTAGGTCCATGCTTCAAGAATAAAAAGATGTTATCACTTACAATACTAAGATATTGCTTCTATTATTCATTCATGGGATTTGGCTGCTGCAGAGTGAGAGCTAGGGAACAGAGGTTGGAGCAGGGACTGAAACCAAATGCTTCCATCTTTGCAGAATACGTTTGGTGGAAATTTCTGCTTATTCAGTAGCACTTATCAATTAAGCAACAATTTAGTAACAGTGGAGGGCAATCCTGAAGAGACAGGTTCGAGCACAATTGCCACACATGAAACTATCATTGTGACTTGTTTTATCCTTGGCACCTGTGCAGCCACTGGACATCATGATAGAATGTGCCTGTCCACAGGGGATGTTTCTTTTTCCTTCTTTTGCCAGTTGGTGACTTTCAGGTGTTTTAGTTGGTACTTAAGGCCTTGATATCATGTTTGCAAGCATTCTTGAGGTGGACTGCTGGGTGCCCTATTGACCATCTGGCTTTAGCTATGCAATCATCTTCCATCCTATGGACATGCCTGATCCAAGAAGCGGCCTCTATTTGATTAATGTCAACAAACTTGGGAGTTCTGTCTTTGAAAGGACTGCTGCATTCGTAGTTTTGTTCTCATGGCATATACCCAAAAAGAACCATTATCACAAAAAGCTTTTTATTCTTGAACTCATAAATCACAATGTTTCACAACCATACAGCCAGGTGTTAAGAGCACAGGTCCAATAAACTATCAGTTTGGTCCTGTGGGTTAGTTTGGTTTTATCAAATGTGTGATTTAAAAGTTGACTAAAGGTAATAGCTGTTTTCCCTATTTGTGTGCAATATTTCATCACTCTGAAGCATTCCTGAGCTAAAGAGAAATAATAGTTAAATATGAGCTTTTCAATTCCTCTATGAATTGCCAATATGACTTATATCCCAGCCAACTCTTGATAACTGAACAAATTGATGGATCTCCAAGTTGACAAGTCCCTGGTCCTGGTGGACTTCATCCTAGGGTCTTAAAGGAGATGCTAATGAGCTATTAGATTTATTAGTGCTAATTTTCAAAATTGTTAGATTCTAGAAGGTTCTATCATATTGGAAAATAGCAAACACAATCCTGCCAATCAAGTATGGAAGTGGGCAAAAAACAGGAAGCGATAGGTCATTTAGCTTGGCATCTGTCATGGGAATGGTATTAGAATCCATTATTAAGGAGGTTGTAGTTGATCACTTATAAAAGCTTAAGACAAAGGGTCAGCGCAATTTTCTGAAATGCATTTTTTGGAGTTTTTTAGAGCAATAACAAGTAATATAGATAATGCGAAATCTGTGGGTTTAGTGTACTTCAGTTTTTAGATGGCATTTATAAAAGTTTCACATCAATATTCTTGATCAAAGTAGGGGCTCATGGTGTAAGGGTTAAAATGCCAGTATAGATAGAAGATTGGCCGGTTGGCAGAAAACAGATTGCACAAATGGAGATAGTAGGAACTGCCGATGCTGGAGAATCTGAGATAACACGGGTGGAGCTGGATGAACACAGGAGGCCAAGCAGCATCAGAGCAGCAGGAAAGCTGACATTTCGGGTGGAGACCCTTCTTCAGAAATGAGGGAGGAGAGGGGGGGTTCTGAAATAAATAGGGAGAGGGGGGAGGCGGATCGAACATGGATAAAGGAGAAGATAGGTGGAGAGGAGACAGTAAGGTCAAAGAAGCAGGGTTGGAGCCAGTAAAGATAAATGTAGGTGGGGAGTTAGGGAGGGGATAGGTCGGTCCAGGGAGGATGGACAGGTCAAAGAGGTGGGATGAGGTTAATGGGTAGGAGATGGGGGTGGGGCTTGAGGTGGGAGAAATGGTTATGGAAGCGGGGATGAGCTGGGCTGGTTTTGGGATGCGGTTGGGAGAGGGGAGATTTTGAAGCTTGTGAAGTCCACATTGAGATCCTTGGGCTGCAGGGCTCCCAAGCAGAATATGAGATGCTGTTCCTGCATCTTTCGGCTAGCATTGTTGTGGCACTGCAGGAGACCCAGGATGAACATGTCGTCCAAGGAGTGGGGGGGGGGAGATGAAATGGTTCGTGAGTGGGACGTGTACAAATGGATTTTTTTTGATTGGTAGAATGTGATGGTGGAGTTCCTTGAGATCTTCATCGAATCCCTACAGTATGGAAACGGGCTCTTCGGCCCACACTGACCCACAAAGCATCCTACCCAGACCCATCCTCCTACTGTACATATCCCTGAACACTACGGGTGATTCAGCATGGCCAATCCCCTAGCCTGTATGTTTTTACTGTGGGAGGAAACTGGAGCACCTGGAGCACACCCATGTTTTTTGCAATTTACGTTGATGACTTAGAAGAGCGAGTTAAGACAATCTGGAGATGACACAAAGATCGGTAGGAAAGTATGTTGTGAAGAGGATGTAACAAGGATGCAGGAAACATTTAGGGTACAAAGAGTGTCAGTACAATAAGAACACAGCATACTTTAGTCGAGGAACCAAGGCAGAGGAAGTTCAGCCATGTTGAGTTTCAGGGCAGTTAGGTGAAGCTGAATGGCTTTTACTTTAATGTTAAGGATATTATAGGTTAAGGGTGTGGATTGACATGTGAAATTGCAATGTTGTTGCGGTCAGAGAGATGGTTGAGAGAGGGGCAGGACTGACAATTCAGGGTTTTCTGGGATATAGGATCTTCAGGCAGGACAGGGGAAGGTGTAAGACAGGAGATGGTGCTGCAATATTAATTAAGGAATCAGTTACCACAGTAAAGAGGGATGATATCTTGGAAGAATCTTTAAATGAAGCTTTGTGGGTAGAGTTTAGGAATAAAAAGGTGGCAGTCAGACAACTGGGAGTGTATTATACAATCTCAAACTGTCAGTGCAAAAGAGGAATAGTATATTGAAAATTCACTGAGATGTGTAAAAGCAATAATAGGGTAGTTATATTAGGGATTTCAACTTCTTCGACATTAATTGGGGTCATTGTGTAAAGGATTTAGAGGAAACAGATTTCTTGAAGAGTATTCAGTACAGCTTTTTACATCAACATGTAGAAAATCGAATAAGGGACAGTGCTGTGCTATACCTAATTCTGGGGAACAAAGCTGGACAGATGTTTGAGGTGGCTGTGAGAGAACATTTTAGTGATAGCAACCACAAGACTGTACATTTTGTTTGTGTGAAAAGGAAGAAGATGGCCTACAACAAAAAGGGGTTTAGATTGGTGAAGGCTAATGTTCTTAATCTAAGGTAGGATCAGGCCAAAGTAGACTGGCTAAATCTACAGCTGAACACTTGTGTGGGCAGGGGCGTTTAAAATGGAACTGGCAAAAGTACAGGCCAAAAATGATCTGTTGATGGAGAAATATAGGAGCAACAAGCGCAGAGAACCCTGGGTGCCTAGGTGATCTTACAGTAATTAGGAGAGCAAAAGGATGATATGAAAAACACTGATGGGTGAGATTAGGGAGAATCCCAAGATATTCTATTAATATTTCAAGGGTAAAAGCGTAACCAGGGAGAGAGAGTAGGGAGAGGTGAGGTTTAATCAGGGATAGTTAGCATGGCTTTGTCAGAGGGAAGTCATGCTGAACAAATTTGATTGAATTTTTAGAGGAGGTAAGTGAATGATGGTCAGACACTTGTAGTTTATATGAATTTCAGCGGATCCTTTGATAAGGTTCCACATAGGAAACTGATAAAGAAAATAAAGGCAATTGGGATCCATGATAACTTAGCAAGTTGGATCAAAAGTGGGTTTAGTGGTAGGAGACAGAGAGAGCAGTTGTAGAAGGCTGTTTGTGTGACTGGAGGCTGGTGTCCAGTGTGTACCACAGGGATCAGTGCCAGGTTCCCTATTGTTTTATGATGTATATGAAACAATAGAGATGAGAATGTAGGGAGTAATGTTAAGTAATTTTGCAGATGATACAAAGATTGGCTGGGAGGATTGACAGTAGGGAAGAGGGTGTTAGGTTATAGGAGGATATAAACTCTGATTTCTCTCCGCACATGCTGCCAGACCTGCTGAACTTTACCAGCAATTTTTGTTTTTATTTGAGGTCATGTTGGAATTGTACAGAACTTTTGGTTAGGCTACAGCTAGAGTATTGTGTGCAGTTCTGCTCAGCGCACTTTAGGAAGGATATGGTTGAACTGGAGGCAGTGTAGAGGATGTTGCTTGGGATTGAGTAGATTCTCTATGAAGATAGGCTGGATAAACTCAGGGTGTTTACTTTAGAGCAGCGAAGGCTGAGAAGTGTGTCATTGAAGTGCATAAGATTATGAGGGGCATGGATAGAGTGGATACAAAGTGTTATTCACCTTAGTCGAAAGGTCAATAACTAGGGGTCATAATTTTAAGTTGAAAGGCAGCACGTTTGGAGGGAATTTGAAGAAAATCCATTTTCCCGGCAGGTTGCAGGAATTGGAATGCATTGCCTGGGAGGGTAGTTGGGGCAGGAAACCTCACAACCTTCAAAAAGTACTTGGATGAGCACTTGTAAAGTCATAACATTCCAGTCTATGAACCTAGTGCTGGAGAGTGTAGAATCAGAGATTTCGACAAGTATATGAATAGGAAAGGTTTGAAAGTATATAGGCCAGGAGCAGGCAGGTGAGTCTAGTTTAGCTTGAAATCATGTTCAGCATGGACTGGTTGGATCAAAGGGTCTGTTTCCATGCTGTTTGACTCTATGAATCCAGAGTATTTTTTATTCATGCAGCCTCAAAGGGCAAATGGGTCTCTTCTGTACTGTATGGTTCTGTCATTCCATGGATAGGTTAACTGAGTGGACAAAATTCTGGCAGATGAAGTATAATGTGAGAAATGAGAATTTGTTCACTTGTTAAGAAGCACCATATTCCTTCAATGAACAACTTCAGAATACTGAGGTGTAAAGAGATCTTGGTGTTTTAGTAATTGAGTCACATCAAGTAAGTAGCAGATATAGCAAGTAATTATGAATGCAAGATAATAAAATGTGAGGCTGGATGAACACAGCAGGCCAAGCAGCATCTCAGGAGCACAAAAGCTGACGTTTCGGGCCTAGACCCTTCATCAGAGAGGGGGATGGGGGGAGGGAACTGGAATAAATAGGGAGAGAGGGGGAGGCGGACCGAAGATGGAGAGTAAAGAAGATAGGTGGAGAGAGTGTAGGTGGGGAGGTAGGGAGGGGATAGGTCAGTCCAGGGAAGACGGACAGGTCAAGGAGGTGGGATGAGGTTAGTAGGTAGCGGGGGGTGCGGCTTGGGGTGGGAGGAAGGGATGGGTGAGAGGAAGAACCGGTTAGGGAGGCAGAGACAGGTTGGACTGGTTTTGGGATGCAGTGGGTGGGGGGGAAGAGCTGGGCTGGTTGTGTGGTGCAGTGGGGGGAGGGGACGAACTGGGCTGGTTGAGGGATGCAGTAGGGGAAGGGGAGATTATGAATGCAAACGGGATGCAAACTTAATTCACCAAAGCTCTTTAAAGCACCTTCCAAACCCATCACCACCCCCATCTAGAAGGATAAGGCCAGCAGATACATGAGAATACTACCACTTGCAAATTTTCTTCCAACTTTCACTCACCATCCTGACTTGGAAATATATCACCGTTGCATCAGTGTCACTGGATCAAGATCCCAGAACTTCCTCCCTAATGGCATCCACCTGCACCAAATGGATTGTAGAGAATGCAGCTCACCACCACCTTCTCAATGGCAGTTAGGGACAGAGCAATAGCTCCTGGCCCAGCCAGCAATGCACATATCCTGTTAGTGAAATAAAAAATCCTGAAGGGAAGTCATGGCAGTGGAACTCGCATCCGTGATATGTTCCTCCTGCATTATGTAGAAGGCATAGACACTTCCTCTACCCCTGTTGACCATATTTGCAGAATGGGAGGAAGAATGGCATGGCTGTGGCAATGGGAAAATTCAACATTAAGGAAAATGTACAGGCATTTCTGCAGCTGCAAAATATACTGCAGGATGGTATGTTTCCTTCCTGGTGCCAGGGTCAAAGACATTTTGGAGAGGCTGTAGAGCATTCTGAAGAGGAAGGTATACATCTAGTAGTCATGGTACACTTTAATATCAACAATACAGTGTTAAAAAAAAGATGAGGTCCTACAAGCTGAGTATAGGGAGTTTTGATGCAAATTAAAAAGTAGGACCTTAAAGGTAGTAATCTCAGGATTTCTGGTTAATAAAATGTGAGGCTGGATGAACACAGCAGGCCCAGCAGCATCTCAGGAGCACAAAAGCTGACGTTTCGGGCCTAGACCCTTCATCAGGATTACTATCAGTGCCACATGCTGGTGAGCATAGAAATAACAAGATATATCAGATGAAGACGTGTCTCAAGGAGATAGCAAAAACTGCAGATGCTGGAGTCAGAGATAACACAGTGTGAAGCTGGAGGAACACAGCAGGCCAGGCAGCAACAGAGGAGCAGGAAAGTTGGTGTTTTGGGTTTGGACCCTTCTTGAGATTTTGAGTCTCAAAATCAATTCAGACTCCTGGGACTTTGGGACCAGTGCTAGGAAAGATTGGGCCAGTACAAAACAGGGCAAGTTGCATCCGGGCAGGATTGAGACTAATGTCCTCTGTGGTTGTTTGCTAGTGTTGTTGGGGAGAGTTTATACTAGAAATGCAGGGGAAGGGGACCTGAACCTGAGCAAGGAGACAGAGGAGGGGAAAACAAGAATGAAAACAAAGGACAGAAAAATAAGCAACTGGAGGCCAAAGCAAACAGAGTGAAAAACAAATGGCACCGTAGTGCAAATTAAAGCTAAGACAATTAACAAGATTAAAAAGAGAAAGCTAAAGGCTTTATGTGTTAATGCATGGAGCATTTACAATAAGGTAGATAAATTAACTGTGACTATCTATTTGCGCTGTTATGATATCATTGACATTACAGAGAGACGGCTGCAGGGCTGCCAAGAAAGGGAATTGAACATCCATGTGTATTTATTACTTATGAAGGATAGATATAAAAGGAAAAGAGATAGGGTAATAATGTTACTAAAGTGCAAGTGAAGAAGGATATTAGGTCAGAAAAACATGATGTGGGTGAAAATAAGAAACACCAAGGGTCAGAAAACATTGGTAGGTGAAATAACTGCACAGAGCCCCATATCCTGTCACCAAGCCACCTTTTATTTACATGTGCACAGTACATGGACTCTGACCACCTAGCTCAGAGCCAGTGCCTAGTGTGAGGAGACTATCTGAACCTCTTGTTTATACTTTTTAAAATAAAACACCAGGTGTGTAAATAACTTTATTGATAATCCATCACCGGGAAAAACACCCATGTGACCAAAAGAACCCGTATCAATGCCTATGTGAATGAAAGGGTGAAGGGGAGGGTAGGGATCAAATCAAAATAGAATTGAAGGGGCAAATAAAGCACTCCACCCCCCTGGTGCCTACCTCTCCCAGAAAACTTCAAGGGTAGACACCGTGTGTTCCTTTTCCAGGGACACCCGCCCCATGTGTAGCCACGGAAGAGGGACAGGAAGTTGGCCATAATGACCCTCTCCACAGCCCGCTGCCTGGACCTATTAATGGCCAGCTTGGTCAGGCCCAGGAGCATACCATGAGGGGATCCTCCAACCTGCTGTCTCCCCTCTGCACCAGGTGCCCAAAGATCACGAGGCTGATGTGCACCCAAAAACACAAAAGGAGGCTTTTAAGAGAATCGAAAAGGGAGTGCAAGCATCCACACCCATTATATACACATGGTCCATGGACTCCAGAGTCCTAAACAGTTGTGAAGATGTAAGGGAAGGTATTAAACAGTAATGGTACATGTAATAATGGTACAATTATAATCATGGGTGACTTTAATCTACCTGCACATTGGACAAACCAAGCAATATATAATATACTGCAGATGAAGATTTCCTGGAGTGTAAAGGTCATTTGCTTTTTACCAATGTATTGAGGGGACACCTAGAGAGCAGGCTATCCTAGACTGGGTGTTATTTAATGAGACTTTGTCTAATTTACTTAATGCTTTCTAAGTGTTCCGTCAGCATATATTTTGTAATAGGTACTAGCATTTCCCCTCTACTCATCTTTGGCAAATTGGTCTGTAACCCTGTTTTATCTCTCCCTCCTTTTTTATTGAATAGTGGGGTTACATTTGTCAATGCTGAAATCTGTAGGAACTGCTCCAGAGAATAGAATTTTGGAAGTTGACCACTAATAAATCAACAATACCAGGGCCACTTCCTTTAGTGCTCCATGAATCAGATTTTTAGCCCCTGGGGATTTGTCAGCCTTTAACCTCATTAATTTCTCTAGCACCATCTTTTACTAGTACTGATTTTCCTCAATTCTTCCTTCTCATTAGACCCTGAGTTCCCTAACATTTATGGAGGATTTTTATGTCCCCTTTTGTGAAGACAGAACAACAAGATGTGTTCAATTCTTCTGCCATTTCTTTGTTCCCCATCACAATTTCTCCAGTTTCTGACTCTCAGAGACCTGCATCTATCTTCACTAATCTTTTCCTTTCACATCTTTATAGAAGATTTTACAGTCTCTTTTTTTAATGTTCCCTGCAAATTTACTCCCATATTCTGTTCTCCCCTTTCTGATTAATCCTTTTATTCTCCCTTGCTGAATTCTAAACTGTGCACAGGCGTCCGGCTTCGTGTTTTTACTGTCAATTTTATATGTTTCGTCTTTGAAACGTACACAACCTGTGAAGTCTTCTGAATAAAAAGCTAGCCTAATGCCAACTATATGCTCCCTGCCGATTACTATAAGAACTCATCCAGGTCACTTACCAGCTTTATGAAAGAAAACCTGCCATTCACATCTGACCTGGTCTAAATCCCCTTAAATGTTTTCTGGACAATTAGAGATGGGCAATAAATTTTGACCAAGCCATTGATGCTCACATGAAATGAATTTTAAAGAGGAGCTAATGGGAAAAACTAGATGTAGGAATGGAGGTAATATAATGGTATCGATTGAGAACTGGTCGAAAGACTGGAAACAGAAAATTAACTCGATGAGGGAACCAAATGCAATTCTTCCAAGTTTGCTGATGACACAAAACTAGGTGTGATTGTGAGTCTTATGACGATGCAAGGCGAGTGTGTGGACAACCACATGGCAGGTGCAATACAATATGGCTTAATGTGAAGTTATTTTGGTGTGAAAGCAGAAAGGTAAGAGTATTCTTTAAATGGTGATATATTGGGAAATGTGGTTGTACAAAGGGATTGAAGTATCTCCATATGCCAGTCAATGAAAGCAAACGGGCAAATGGTGTGTTAGCTTTCATTGCAGGAGAATTTGAGTACTGCAGTAGTTTTGTCTTACTGCACTTGTACAGAGTCTTGATGATAACACACCTATAGTATTTTGTGTGCAGTTTTGGTCTCCCTAACTAAGAGAATATATACTTGCTGTAGAGGGAGTGCAGCGAAAGTTCGCTAGGCAGGTACTTTGGATCACAGGATTGCTTTATGAGAAGAGATTGGTTCAAGTGGGTCTGTATTCATTAGAGTTTAGAAGCATGAAAGTGGATGTGATCGTTGTGTATAAAATTTAAATAAGCCTGAGCAGACTAGATGCAGGAATGATGTTTCCACTGGTTGGGAAGCCTAAAAACATGGGTCAGAGCTCAGTTCTGAGGAAGGGTCACCAGACCCGAAAAGTTAACTCTGTTTTGTCCTTCTCAGATGCTACCAGACCCACTGAGCCTCTCCAGCAATTTTGTTTTCGTTCCTGATTTACAGCATTGCAGTTCTTCTGGTTTTTATTCATGTTATTTGTCATACTTGAGTACGTCAGATTTTAGTTTAATGAGCTGAGTGATTTACAATTTCATAGGCATCGCAATGATCAGAATCTGGCTTTGCAGCATATCTTTTATTTGCTTGTAAGAGAACACTGAAGATTTTAGCACATCATTTTTGCCCTTTAGGTTTGACTCGTGTCAATTAGCATGTGTTGTATATCAGGAAAAAAACCTCGTTGTTTCTATAGGACTTATGGAACATTTAGCTAATGCACTTAATTACTAAGAGTTCACAGTTACAATTTCGCTATTCTTATCAGTGATTCTTAAATTATTATTTTAGTTCTCTGTCCACTTTAAAACTGTGCTGTCTCTTAAAGCAGTGTGATTTATTTTTCAGTGATTAGCAAGGATGTGTATTGTTGATTCAGGGCTATTCCAACAATTCTTTTTAGGTCTAATGTAAAGGCCATATCTTTTCATTGTTCTATTTTTTGATTGTAGACCGAAGTGGGAAAAGGACATTTTTTAAAACCAAGGATTGTGGAAGAATTAATACTGCATTCAATTTTAGTCTCCCAGCTAAGGGAAAGATATTGTGAAGCTTGAAAGGGTTCAGAAAAGATTTACAAGGATGTCGCCAGGGTAGCAGGGTTTGAGCAATAGGGAGACTGAATAGGCTGGGGCTATTTTCCCTGGAGCGTCAGAGGTTGAAGGGCAACCTGAAAGAAGTTTATAAAATCATGGGGGGCATGGATAGTGTGAATAGTCAAAGTCTTTTCCGCAGAGTAGCAGAGTGCAAAACTAGAGGGCATAGGTTTAAGGTTAGAGGGGAAAGATTTAAAAGGGACCTAAGGGGAAACTTTTTCACACAGAGGCTGGTGTGGGTCTGAAATGAACTGGCAGAGGAAGTGGTGCAGGCTGGTACAATTACAATATTTAAAAGGCATCTGGATGGGTATACATCCAGGGTTGTGGGCCAAATGCTAGCAAATGGGACTAGATTATCTGGTTGGCATGGACAAGTTAGACTGAAGGGTCTGTTTCCATGCTGTACAGCTATGATTCTATGACTAAGTTATCTGATACTCTTGTAAACGTGATTTACATGCTGTCTCTTCAAGCAGGGGGGAATATCTTATTGCAGATGAGTTAGAGCCAAGGGGTTGTGCAAATAGAGATTTGGCTGCAAACTGACTGTTGTCGGGAATGGTGACCCAGTATAGGTGGCAAAGACTTTCTGTTTGCATGTGATTGGCTCCAGGATGCTGAACAGCCTGCGTGTGAATATTCGATCAGAAGCAGTTGGATCCTGGAAAGGAAGGAGCTGTCCTCTATGCAGTAAAAATGCCTCAAGCCTGTAAGGTTTTTAGAGTAGATTTGTAGTTTGGGTTGTGGATGTTGTGGTTGGTTGGCTTCCTGAGCTGTGTTGTTGTTCTGTAGACGTTTCATTACCCTGCTGGGTAACATCATCAGTATAGCCTCTGGGGGTCTAGGCCCGAAACGTCAGCTTTTGTGTTCCTAAGATGCTGCTTGGCTTGCTGTGTTCATCCAGCCCCACACTTTGTTACCTTGGATTCTCCAACATCCGCAGTTCCCGTTATCTCTGATGAAGCGCTGTTGTGTTTTCCTGCCTGTCATTTAAACACTGGTGTCTGTTGAGCTGCATGACTTCACTTCCCATTTTCCTTCACAATGGAGTATATATGGGGTCTAGCTTTATGTGTTTATTGATAGCTTTCTTAGTGGAGAACTGGGTCTGTAGGAATTCCTGTGCGTGTGTCTGCTGAGCCTGTCCCAGGATTCTGTTGTTATCCCAATCGAATTGGTGGTTCTCCTTATCCATGTGGACGCAGATGAGTGAGTATGGGTTGTGAGTATTAGTTGTTGTCAGCTGATGTTCGGGTACTCTTGTAGTTAATTTCCTTCCTGTTTGTTCACTGTAATGTTTGTCACAGTCTTTGCAAGGAATCTTTATGTGACATTGGCCCTGTCCATAGTGGGTAGTGGATCTTTGGTTCGAGTGAGCAGTTGGAGTAGGGTTGATATGGTTTTGTGTGCTACTGTGATGCCCAGTGGTCATAGGAGTCTTAGAACATAGAACGTAGAACATTACAGTGCAGTATAGCCCCTTTGGCCCTCGATGTTGCGCCGACCTGTGAAGCCAATCTGAAGCTCATCTAACCTACACTATTCCATTATCACCCATAGGTTTATCCAATGACCATTTAAATGCCCTTAAAGTTGGCGAGTCTACTACTGTTGCAGGCAAGGCATTCCACGCCCTTACTACTCTCTGAGTAAAGAATCACCTCTGACATCTGTCCCATATCTATCACCCCTCAATTTAAAGCTATGCCCCTTGTGTTAGCCATCACCATCCAAGGAAAAAGGCTCTCACTGTCCACCCTATCTAATCCTCTGATCATCTTGTATGTCTCTATTAAGTCACCTCTTAACCTTCTTCTCTGTAACGAAAACAGCCTCAAGTACCTCAGCCTTTCCTCATAAGACCTTCCCTCTGTACCAGGCAACATCCTGGTAAATCTCCTCTGCACCCTTTCCAATGCTTCCACATCCTTCTTATAATGTGGCAACCTGAACTGTATGCAATACTCCAAGTGCGGCCGCACCAGAGTTTTGTACATCTGCAACATGACCTCATGGCTTTGAAACTCAATCCCTCTACCAATAAAATCTAACACACTTGTACGCCTTTTTAACAACCCTATCAACCTGGGTGGCAACTTTCACGGATCTATGCACATGGACACTGAGTGCTCACCCACACTACCAAGAACCTTACCATTGGCCCAGTACTCTGTATTCCTGTTACTCCTTCCAAAGTGAATCACCTCACACTTTTCCACATTAAACTCCATTTGCCGCCTCTGAGCCCAGCTCTGCAGCTTATCTATGCCCCTCTGTAACCTGCAACGTCCTTCTGCACTCTCCATAACTTCACTGACTTTAGTGTCATCCACAAATTTACTAATCCATCCTTCTCTACCCTCATTCAGGTCATTTATAAAAATGACAAACAGCAGTGGCCCCTAAAACAGACCCTTTGTGGTCAGTTCAGATGTGCTCTTGATGTAAGGTAGCGTGATGAGTGTACCAGGGCATACAGTACCTTCCTGGTGCCATTTGTGTCATAGGTATCTTCTGACCCAGTTTTTCTGGATACCCGTTGTAACTGAAAAACTTCCTTCATTTCTCTCACTTGAAAAACTGGGTCAGAAGATGCCCAGAAAGACATGACCAATACTCACTCACCTCCATCCACATGGATAAGGAAAACCACCAGTTTGATTGGGATAACACCAGGATCCTGGGACAGGCCAAGCAGAGGCAAGCACAGGAATTTCAAACAGGCCTGGTTTTCCACTAAGAAAGCCATCAATAAACACATAGGCCTAGACCCCATATATACTCCATTGCAAAGGGAAACCGGAAGTGAGGTAACCTAGCTCAATGGACACCAGAGTTTAAATGACAGGCGGGAAAACACAACAGCATTTCATCAGAGGCTGCACTGATGATGTTATGTATGAAACGTCTGCAGAATAAGAACCAGCTCAGCAAGCCAACCAACCACAACGTGCCTCAAGCCTGAAGAAAACCTGTTTATTTCCCGTCATCAGCTGTAATGAGTCGGATACTTTGTAAGTGTGACTTCATTGCTCTGTGCCTCATGCAAGCAAGTGAAAGTACCTGGAGAAGGAAGATCAAGGAGCAGCAAGTCCTGACAAGCAAAAGGATTATGTTAGTGAACCTTGTGGGCAGGGAGCACTGAATTAACTTCCTGTTCTTTCTCTCTGCCATGTCACCCATTTTATTTTCTCTGTCTGCCTGTATGTGAGTGTAAGGGAAGTTTATAAATCATTAGAATTTTAACTAGTAATCTTATATGTCGACAGTTCATAATTGTTGACCTCTGGGTATCTATTTATACTCATTGTTAAGTATGAAAACCTGATCCAGGCTTTCTGTCAACCTGAGGTTAAAAGACAAGTAAATTGGAAACAAAAACAAAGTTGCTGGAAAAGCTCAGCAGGTCTGGCAGCATCTGTGAAGGCAAAAACAGAGTTAATGTTTCGGCTCCAGTGACCCTTCCTCAGTAAATTGGAAATTTTGCATACTTTGATAAAATTTTTCACTTTACTGATGAGTACAGGAATAGTAAGATATGATTCGCAATGCACTAACCCAGTGAGGAGTAACGATAGATATGGCTTGACTCATCCATAGAATCATGGCTTTCCTGGGTTTCCTGGGAAGCCGCAAAACCATTTCCCATGATCTGGAATATTTTCTGAAGTCTCTCCATGCCTTTGGCTGCTATGTACACCCAAACACCAAAAGAAAACTTGATTCGGTCACCTTCTGTGTAACCCACACATTTTAACCCCCAGATCTGTTGTTTTGACTTCAGACTACCTATCCTATCAATTTCCTTCATTTGCTGGAAAGATATCCTGTGGTTGTTAAGATTGCTACAGAAATGCAAGTCTTTCTTTTTATTCTGTATATTTCAGCTCATCCACTGCAAAAATATCGTCCATGTGGAGATAACAAGGACTGCAAATGCTGGAGTCAGAGACAACAGTGTGAAGCTGTAGGAACACAACAGGCCAGGCAGCATCAAAGGAACAGGAAACTTGATGTTTCGGGTCGAGACCCTTCTTCAGAAATGGGGTGGGGGAAGGAAGTTGGGAAATAAAGAGAGGAGGGGTGGGACTGAGGAAAAGTATATGGGATGGTGGTAGGTGGATGCAGGTAGAGAGTGGTGGGAATTGATCAGTGGGATGGGTGGGGCAGATAGGTGGGAGAGAAGATGGATGTTTTGGGTCGGGACCCTTCTTCAGAAATGGGGAGGGGCAAGGGATGTTTTGAGTGGACCCTCCTTGATCTGACAGCCTTACCATAGAATTCACCAGCTTTAAAATCTCCCCATCTCCGGCTTGATTCCACATCCAACCCTCCCTCTCACCCTGCAACCTGTCCATCTTCTTCCCCATCTATCCATCCTACCCTTTTCACCAACCAATCCCAACTACTCCCTACCTCCCAGATGTCCAAGTTCTTTAAGGACCGCAACTTTCCCCCCACGGTGATTGAGAACGCCCTTGACCGCGTCTCCCGCATTTCCCGCGACACATCCCTCACACCCCGCCCCCGCCACAACCGCCCCAAGAGGATCCCCCTCGTTCTCACACACCACCCTACCAACCTCCGGATACAACGCATTATCCTCCGTCACTTCCGCCATTTACAATCCGACCCCACCACCCAAGACATTTTTCCATCCCCTCCCCTGTCTGCTTTCCGGAGAGACCACTCTCTCCGTGACTCCCTTGTTCGCTCCACACTGCCCTCCAACCCCACCACACCCGGCACCTTCCCCTGCAACCGCAGGAAATGCTACACTTGTCCCCACACCTCCTCCCTCACCCCCATCCCAGGCCCCAAGATGACATTCCACATTAAGCAGAGGTTCACCTGCACATCTGCCAATGTGGTATACTGCATCCACTGTACCCGGTGCGGCTTCCTCTACATTGGGAAAACCAAGCGGAGACTTGGGGACCGCTTTGCAGAACACCTCCGCTCAGTTCGCAACAAACAACTGCACCTCCCAGTCGCAAACCATTTCCACTCCCCCTCCCATTCTCTTGATGACATGTCCATCATGGGCCTCCTGCACTGCCACAATGATGCCACCCGAAGGTTGCAGGAACAGCAACTCATATTCCGCCTGGGAACCCTGCAGCCATATGGTATCAATGTGGACTTCACCAGTTTCAAAATCTCCCCTTCCCCCACTGCATCCCTAAACCAGCCCAGTTCATCCCCTCCCCCCACTGCACCACACAACCAGCCCAGCTCTTCCCCCCCACCCACTGCATCCCAAAACCAGTCCAACCTGTCTCTGCCTCCCTAACCGGTTCTTCCTCTCACCCATCCCTTCCTCCCACCCCAAGCCGCACCCCCAGCTACCTACTAACCTCATCCCACCTCCTTGACCTGTCCGTCTTCCCTGGACTGACCTATCCCCTCCCTACCTCCCCACCTACACCCTCTCCACCTATCTTCTTCACTCTCCATCTTCGGTCCGCCTCCCCCTCTCTCCCTATTTATTCCAGTTCCCTCCCCCCATCCCCCTCTCTGATGAAGGGTCTAGGCCCGAAACGTCAGCTTTTGTGCTCCTGAGATGCTGCTTGGCCTGCTGTGTTCATCCAGCCTCACATTTTATTATCTTGGAATCTCCAGCATCTGCAGTTCCCATTATCTCTCACTCCCTACCTGCACCCACCTATCACCATCCCATTTACCTTACGCCAGCCCCACCTTCCTCTCTCTATTTATTTGCCAGCTCCCTTCCCCCTCTCCATTTCTGAAGAAGGGTCCTGACCTGAAATGTTAACTTTCCTGCTCCTGTGATGGTGCCTGACCTGCTATATTCCTGCAGCTCCACACTGTGTTGTCTCCATTGTGGAATTGGTTGTGTCTTATGTTACTGTATGTCTGTCTCCAAAACTCAATTTAGAAAAAGAAAAAAAGTTGTGGTTTAAACTTTTTGCTGCCAGTCTGCAAGTAGCTTTGCTGCTTTCCTGCTCCTAGTATAAATGTGGGCATAAATTTGCATTATTAGCAGAATTACATATGCAACCAGCACAGAAGATTGTAGGAGTGTTGTTGCTGATTTCACAATGAATACTGATATTCCAGTACATTGCTTCTCCAGTCTTTACTATAATTTCAGCCTCATCTGTTCAAACCTATGGGCTATTGGTCATACTCAGTGGATGTCACTAGTCTGTGATGCTTTGGAGCTCTAGCACATGTATTCATCCACATTAACAATAACATCCACACTGGCCTTGATCTTCAGCATCTGCAGTATTTTGCTTTTACTTAAATTTCATCTGTCTTTGGATCTGTCCATGGAATCTCCTCTCTTGCAGGTGTGAATTTCTGAAGTGGTGTGTATATTCACACCTTCTTCAGGGCCGTCTGTGTATAAGCTTACATTTCATTAATTATGCATCACTTTTAAAAAAATTCTTTCATGGGAAATGGCTGTCGCTGGCAAATTGTCTATCCTGCACTGGCCTTGAACTTTGTTGTTTACAGAAGTTAAGAGTCAATCACATTACTGTGTGTCTGGGGTCACATATAGACCAGCTCATTCTCTAAAGGACTTTGGTCAACCAGATGGAGTGTTTATTAACAACGATTGATAGTAGTTGTAATTTTCACCCTTACGGAGACTAGTTTTCATTTCAAATTTATTAACAGAATTTAAATTCCATCAGCTGCCATAGTTGGATTTGAATCCATGCACCCAGAGTGTTACCCTGTCATAGAGTCATAGAGGTCTACAGCACAGAAAAAGGCCCTTTGGCCCATCAAGTCTGTACCAGTCAAAAACAAGCACCTAACTATTCTAATCCTATGCTTTGGCACCTGGACTGTAACCTTGTATGACATGTCATTGTAAGCGCAAATCTAAATACTTCTTCAATGTGATCAGGGTTTCTGGCTCTCCCAACCTTACTGGCTGTGAGTTCCAGATTCCCAACACACTCTGGGTGAATAAGTTTTTTCCTCACATCTCCTGTAAACTGCCTGTCCATTGCCTTAAATCTATGTCCCAGGTCACTGATCTCTCCGCAAAGGGGAAATGTTCCTTCTTGTCTACCCTATCTATGCTACTCAAAATTTTATACATTTCTGTAACGTTCCCCAGCCTCCCATCCACACACACACTCCCTCTACCCCACTCCCAGTCTTCTCTGCTCCAAGGAAAACAAACCAGTCTATCCAATCTCTCTTCAGAACCTGGGTTATAATTGTGGTAAATATGGATGATCAAATTTTAATTTACATCATCTGATTATTATACCTGACACCTTTTCATGGATCAAAATGGTGCCTAAAAAGAAACACAGACCTAAAATTATTGTAGTTGTTACCTGACTGCATACTGAGGCAAGCTTCATAAGACCCATCTGGAATAGACAAAAGCATCTACATTGAGATAACTATTTTATCTAAATTTATCAAAAGTAGGCAATTGAGTCAGCATCAAGAAATTCACATCTCTTTTTTTAAAATCACGCTTAATTATCAGACATTGTTTCACATTGGAAGTTGTAAGGTTCACCTGGGAGTTAGCCAGTTTGGAAGGACAGTGGAGCTAAACTCAAATATACTCAATGAACTATATTTCATCTGCTTTTGTACAGCCGAACAGAGAGAAGGAAAAATGAATCATGGCAACAGGAGCTGGAACTCTCTCTCTACGTGTATCTAATCATCTCAGAAAAGGCAATTCAGGAAAACAATCACTCAGCAAGAATTCAAAGATATTCATAGAATCCGCAGCTGCTGAGGATACAAGTCAACCATTAAACAACTGTGGTTTTGGGCTAAAAATCTGGACCTCAAAGATTATAAACATGTTCTGACAGCGTAATCTTTATTTTCCTTGTCTGTACCAAACACTCCCCTTTTTAAACCTATTACCTGTGTGTGTGTGTGTGTGTGTGTGTTTGATGTCACATCTTTATTTTTCCGCTAGGACATTTGTAGCTAATAAAATTTATCTTGCATTCACTCAAGAAAACCTTCATATTTGGCTACTTCATTTCGTAGTGAAATATATTTTAATTGAAGTGTGATAATTGCATGCTAAAAATAAATATGAATATTTGCTGTGTCTGACTAAGATGGGGTTTAGAAGAAAAAAGCTAATTCTCCCTCTTCAACTGGTCATATCACTTGGAACTCTAGATTATTAATTCAGTGACATTATCACTAAGCTACCATTCCTCCAGCAATATGTATTGCTGGAACAAAAATAGTAAGTCTAGAGAAACTCAGCACATCTGGCAGCATCTGTTGGGAGAAAACCAGAGTGAACATTTTGAGTCTGGTGAGCCTTCATCAGCATCTACAGTTCTTTGTTTTATTTTAGCAGGTTGGAGCAGTTTATGTTCAGCCATAGAAAACGTCTAAATTGCCCGGTTCAATATTTGCTAGTTTTAATGAGACAGTTTACTGTTGGACACTATTGTTTTGCCATTCAATCTAGTTAAACATGTGTACAATCATCCTGAGAAAATGTTAAGAAAAGGTGTTTTCACTGACAATCTGCCCTTCTCAATATCACTGAATCACAACTATCCACCATCCCAACATAAGAACATAGGAATGTGAGGAGACAATTATGTGTCTCAAGCCTACTTTGCCATTTAAGATCAGGACTGATCATTTACCTCAATGCCATTTTCCCCATATGTTTATATTTAATACCATATCTTTTACTCTATGTCACATATTCTTATTATATCCCCTAACTTTAAATACATACTTTACCTCTCAACTCTTCCTTCTCACAATAACCTTTAAACCTACCTACACAGCCTGTCCATATCCCTCAATCTCATCTTTCCACTGTATCCCTGAAATCCTTCCTCTCTTAAAAATTGTCTTGTTTTTTCTTGACCTCTTGTATTTATTATGTCAATGGACTTCCTTGATAATTTAGATCATTCTTTTATGTTTACGAAACTCTCATGCTCGCTGTCAATAAAATCATGACAGGAGAAATGATTTGTTCAAATGTTATTTTACAATAATTGAACACGTTTTCAAAATTCCTCTCCTTATGTTTGTGACAAAAATGCTGATCTATTTTTATTATTTGCAAATTCCAGTGAGAATTCTGAGCCATTGAATACTTCTTTGTGATTGATTCATGTATCTAATTTAATTTTGTCTTCTGAAATGAAATCAATTGCAGCACAACAAAAAAACGATGGATTGAACCAAATAAGTTTTAAGTTGAGGATGAACTCCTTCACTGAAAGAGTTGTGAATCTGTGGAATTTGCTGCCTATTGAGGCAGTTCAGTTTACCTTGTTGAATGTTTTTAAGGTATAAATGGATAGATTTTTGAGCAGTAAAGGAATTAAGGGTTATGGTGAGCAGGTGAGTAAGTGGAGCTGAGTCCACAAAAAGATCAGCCATGATCTTATTGAATGGCTGAGTAGGATCAATAGGCCACATTGCCTCCTCCTGCTCCTTTTTTTCATGTTCTTATATTAATTTTTACCTGTCCTGAAATTAGTGTTTTCTAAAATCAAATGCAATCTTCAGCCTTGTAACATTGATCAGTCTGTCATTTCGGTGATGAACAGCTGCCGTCCACTGAAGGCAGAGACTAACACACAAGAGCTACCTTGCTTTTGACATCCTTTCAATGCCAACAGATATGCAGAGCACACTGCAATTGACTGAAGACTAGACTGAATCTATTCAAAGATGAGAAGCACCAGATACTAAAGTCTCACAGCAGCAATAGGCTACTCGTAGACTTGCGATAATATCCCAGGTGATCACAACACAAACCATTGTAGGATTTGAACATTCAAGAGATGAAAAATTCATTTGCACTCAGTTTACGACATAGATTGATGATGATTTTGATGCGTAGATTCTAATGTAAATTATCATGCCAGCAAATCTTTCTCTTCCCTGTTCCCAATTGGAATAAAGGGCTGCGTGTCTTCACAAGGAACTGAAATTATCTGACACAGGGCTACTTTGGAACAAATATTCTAGTAAACCAGTGAATATGAGTGACCAGCACTGTCTGACTCTGCCAAATGGCATTTTGTGTCCATCAAAGTAATAACCTGCCAGACAAAAGCCTTTCAGACATTTCACAAGAGCGATCCACATTGAGTCAGAGTCATACCAGCAGAAGACACCCTCTGAAATCTGCAGCAACTAATCCCATTTTCCACCACTTTGCCCATAACTTTGAATGTTATAACATTTCAAATGCTCATCCACATACTAAAGATTGTTAGGTTTCCTGCCTCAACAATTCTCCCAGGCAGTGTAATCCAGATTCCTGCTACATTCTGGGTGAAAAATCTTCCATCAAATTCACTGTAAACCAGTTGTTCACTTTAAAATTTTGCCTGCTCATTTTTGACTCTTCAACTAAAGGGAAGAATGGCTTCCTGTCCACTCGGTTCATGTCCCTTATAATCTTATACGCCCTAATCAGGTTCTACTGTCAGACTTCTCTGCTCTAAACAAAACAAGCAAGATAATCCAACGTTATCCTGCCTATTTTCTTAACTAAAATGCTCCATCCCAGACAACATTCTGGTGAATCTGCACTACATCCCCTCCAGGTCACTTATCAATGCCATCTTCATAGAGAAATTAAATATATATTTACTCATAAAGGCACAATCAAAATAATATTTTATCAGGAATTGCAAATTGGGAGAAACTTAGTAGAGTGAAACTTAGATAGAGATTGGGAGACAGTTAGAGGAGTGGATTTGGGGATTGGGAAGGAGGTAGCAGAGTAGGTTTGAGCATTACCAAGAGAAGTAGAGTTTGGAGACTGGAGAAAAGGAGAACTAGAGGATTTGGGTTGGATATTGGAAAAGATATAGAGGAGTGGGTTTAGAGATTGGGAATAAGGTAGATAAGAGGGTTTAGAGATTAGAATGGAGGTAGGGGGTGGGATTAGAGATTGGAGTGGAGGAATGGAGTGGGTTTGGAGAGTGGAATGGAGGTAAGGGAAAAGATTTGGAGATTGGGGAGAGGTAGAGGAGTGGGTTTGGAGATTGGGGAGAGTTGGATGAGTGCGTTTGGACATTGGGGAGAGGTTGAGGAGTGGGTTTGGAGATTGGGGAGAGGTAAAGGAGTGGGCTTGGAGATTGGGGAGAGGTAGAGGAGTGGGTTTGGAGATTGGGGAGAGGTAGAGGAATGGGTTTAGAGATTGGGGAGAGTTAGAGGAGTAGGTTTGGAGATTGTAAAAAAAAGTATCTATGTTGTTCCGGATTTGCGGAACCATTCTATTTCTGCCTTGTAGTTTCATTTAGTCTACATGTTAGTCCTTTTCTTCCCATAAATCTGTCCTAAATTCTCATTTATCAGTCCTATTTTTATCTTGTGTATGTCTTTTACTTTCCTTCAGCTATTTAGTATTCCCCTGTATTTGTTGTCCATCTCATCTACCATCTACTCATCAGGCTTTGGAATGCTAGGTGCAATTCCTTTATCATTATCCCAAAATAAATGGAATTACTTACCTTAGAAATGGATTTAGAGGCCACTTCAGATGGCAGTGAAACAGGGGTTTTATTTAATGAGATTGTGTACCGTTCAAATGAAAGCCATAGAGAAATATCAAAGTAAAAACCAAAAGAACTGCGGATGCTGTAAATCAGGAACAAAAACAAAGTTGCTGGAAAAGCTCAGCAGGTCTGGCAGCATCTGTGGAGGAGAAAACAGAGTTAACGTTTTGGGTTTGGTGACCCTTCCTCAGAAATGTCAAAGTGCCAGGCTAGACACACTGTGAATATCAGAAAGACATGGATTAACATTTACGTCAAGTTTATATGTGCCATCTAATGCTGATCCTAATATCTTGAATAGCAAGTGAAATAGCAGGGCAATGAGAACTTTGGAGAAGGGAATAGGAGGAAAGAAGGATTGAACAAGGGGAGGTGATGGAGAAGGAAGTGAGGGGACAGAAAGATTGAAGAATAAGGATAAGAGAGGAGATGGGGGAGAGAAAAGGATGAGCAAAGAAGTAGTGGAAAAGAACCAGAAATCAGTGAAATTAACAAGTTAAAAGCTTTCTTTTCCCAATGATCCCTTGGTTACTTTAAAGTGATTCATTTTAATGGGAGATAACAAGGTAGAGAGCTGGATGGCCACAGCAGGCCAAGCAGCATCATTGGAGCAGGAAACTGATGTTTTGGGCCTAAACCCTTCTTCAGAAAATGGATTTTGATGGATTTTTTTTCCTGTGTGATCATAAAAACCATTATCATTGCCATCATTGCACTGAACATTGAAATAAATTTGTTCAGAAGAGATGAAGAAGCTTTGGGTGAGACTTTCAAGCAGTTACACCTTACTCATTCCTAACATCAATGATAGTTAATAAATTAAATTGTGGTACAGATATTACTAACAGAAAATCATTCAGTGAATGCAGAACATTGACAGGCCCAACTATTGACCAATAATTCACTGGGTTTTTAGATTGAGAAGGGGCAGAATTGAAATATGGGATTGAGAAAAGAGATGAGGCAAGAACATTTTTGGAAGAAGAAATGAAGTCAGATGGAAAGGATAACTGGAGAGGTAGCAGGCAGCATGCAAACTTAAGGTAGAAGAGCATTTCCTTGTTTGAACGTTTCTTGACAAGGAACAACCCAGAAAGTATGATAGGATTTGGCTTGGAGCTGGCAATAAATTAGTAATAAAATGAATTTTAATACCACAGTTCGTGCAGTCTTCAATTTGCTATTCCGGACATGCTGGGAATCACGCATGTGGATCCCCAGATTTCTCTGTTTCTGTCCGTTCAATCACTAAAGCTGCACCTTTGACGAGTTGACTTCAACAGGTCAAACCAAAGGCTCCAGAGAAAGAGATAGGGGCAAGTTGGTCTCCTGTTATTGAAGGTTTGCTGCCAATGGTTTGAAGTGATGTCGTAAACCAGCTCTAATCAAATCTGGAGAACAACCAACGCAATCATTGTTGTTGCAAATCTCCAAGGTTTGCACAGGCTTGAAGTGCAAGATAAACGAAGTTAGTCTCCATGGTCTGATCTAAAATGTTCCTTAGATCAACAAGCCTGTGTTCGCCATCAGTGCAGTCTGGCTCTCTCTCCTGTTAGCCCGCTTTCGGCACTGTCTCACTTTCCAGCACACGGCGCTGGAGATAACCAGGAGAACCCCCGAAGTCAGCAGCACCAGCCCGAAGCCGGAGATGATGGAGCCGTGCGAGTTGAAGCTATATGCGACAGCGGTGACCACCATGCCAGCGATCAGAGTGACCAAGCCGAAGGGCACAGTACACCGGGAGCAGGAGAGCTCAGCTCCGCCGGTAGCTGCCGCCAGCTGGCCCTGGCTGCTCAGGGGCTGAACCGCTGTTGGAGCTGGGCAGTCCCCGGAGCCTTTCTCTGGGAGACTGGCGAGGCTGGCCAGCGCTGGCATCTCCTTCAGCGGTTCCTCTACCATCGTGCACTTCCCAGCACTGCTCTCTCCTCTTCCCTTTGTCTTTTCTAAACAAACCGCTTTGCTTTCACTCCTCCATAACATCCAGTCATCGCATCCCAGAATGTAAGTACAAT
The DNA here is from genome assembly GCF_030684315.1 of Stegostoma tigrinum. Classification (NCBI taxonomy): domain Eukaryota; kingdom Metazoa; phylum Chordata; class Chondrichthyes; order Orectolobiformes; family Stegostomatidae; genus Stegostoma; species Stegostoma tigrinum. Next base: position 7,243,370 of record NC_081375.1, read on the forward strand.
CAGATGGAGAGGGAAAGAGAGAGACCCTGAGTACCTGGTCAGAAGAGAAGGAGAGACAGAGAGAGCACTAAATATTGAATGAAATGTTAGGGGGACGAGCACAGCACTACCTGGGATACAGCAATCACAAAGCTAACGGGAATATTCGTCAACATCGTAAATATTCACAACAAATAACATGTAAACAGCACAACAACAGCTGCACTTGTAACATGAAAGCTATTTACAATTAAACTAATCATTTTGAAAACACTTTGGGAGAAGAGAACAGTGGTGAGGAAGGTAATTCAGCCCATTATATCTGGACCGGCTTTTAAAAAGTTATCCAATGAGTTCGACTTCTCTGCTCGTGTAATGCCCTGTTAAATGTTCCCCTTCAAATAAAAACTTTTTCAAAGTCAGTTTCCCTCACTGCGCGTCTGAATACCTGGCTGCAGTGCGCTCCCTGAGTCTTAGCCCAGAGTCCCTGCTCCCACACAGCGCCCAGGATCTCTCTCACCTTAAGCCGTGTTCCCAGGCGCTCCTTGCCTCCCAGTTGCCCTGCTCCTTGAAGCAGCCACGCACATTCCGCACTATGGACTGACACGGGAGCTGGGGCTCAGGCTCGGACTCTCTGCTCCCAGGTGCAGTCACTAAGAGGAAAACTCCTCTCAGTACAAGGACGAGGGAAAGCAGAACAGCAGTACTAGTGAAGCTTTCTATGGCTCCGGTGCCCTGTGTCTCAGCCTGTCTTGTGCTTGATTGCAGCAGAGTGACAGGGAAGCAACCCTTCCCGGAGGAGCTTCCCTGCAGATCGGGTTCTTCCCCCCTCCTCTCTCTCTCTCTCTCGATGTGTGCTTGCACGGATCCCAGTTCTGGCTATCATGACTTGGCATTAAACCATCCTTATTTCACCATAGTGTTACTTAATGAAAAGATGATATAGTGTAGAAACTAAAACATCTCAGCAACGACAAAGAGAATCATCTCAACAGGTATGTGTGATATGAGTAATCTATTAGATTGTAATATATTAGTATCTTTCTGCAACACATCTCCATTTGAAAGGAAATAGGTCCATGAAATCTGTTTTTAGACCCACAAGGTGGGAGGAGGAAACCTGAATGTGAGAGGGGCAGAATGATGGGGCTGGGAGTCATGAATACATTTTGCTAACATTTTAAATCTTTGTCGTTTACATGTCCCCGAGATCACTGATTTTTTTATGCGCTCCACTACTGTCTCTTTTTGTCTTGCAATGTAATCTCTTTTGTCATTTATCTTTCTATCCACCAGCCAATCACAAATCTGTCCTATATTCTTTCCTCCCCCCCTTTCCCAAACCCTGTACACGCTTAAGACTTGCTATGTCTCAAACCACAAGGCAATCTAATTAATGTGTATGATCGACATTCACAGTCCCATGATACAAACACCCATTCACATACCATAGCATTTGTGATAAAATTCATGAGCCTGAAATATTAAATAAAAACCGAAAGGGTTTGGGGAAGGGTCACCAGACCCGAAACGTTAATTCTGACTTCTCTTCACTGATGCTGCCAGACGTGCTGAGCTTTTCCGCAACTTGCTTCTGAGCCTGAAATATTAACCTATTTCTCTGACTACAGCGGCTGCCTGACCTCCAGATTATTTCCTTAATTTTCTGTTTTTACTTCATTTCCATTAATTCAGTCTCACTTAGTCATAATTAGTAGGACAGTGAGCCTGACCTCAGTTGTTGGTAAGATTTTAGAGACCATTATTAAGTTTGAGATTGCAGAGTACTTAGAAGTCCATGGTAAAATAGGATGGAGTCAGCATGGCTTCATCAAGCAGAGGTCATGCTGACAAATCTGTCAGAATTCTTTCAGAAGGTAATGAACAAGTTAGACAAAGGAGATCCAGTTGACACTATCTGTTTGGATTTCCAGAAGGCCTTTGACAGGGTGCCTTGTGGGAGGCTGCTAGATAGGACAAGAGCTCATCAGGCAAAGTACTGGCATGGATATGGCAGACTGGCAGAAGGCAATGAGTGGGGATAAAAGAGTCTTTTTCAGGATGGCAACCAGTGACTAATGAAGTTCCACAGGGTCAGTGTTGGGACCAGAACTATTCACATTATATGATCTGCAACTTTTTAACTTTAATTTGTAGGATGTGGGTATTGCTGGATGGCCATCATTTATTGCCCGTAACAATTAGTCCTTGAGAAGGTGGTGTTGAGAACTGCTGCATTCCTCCTGTTGTAGATTGATCCACAATGCCATTCGGAAGGGAATTCCAGGATTTTGACACAACAACAGGGTCAATATATTTCTAAGTCAGGATGGCGAGTGACTTGGAGGGGAACTTGAAGGTGGCGGTGTTCCCATGTATCTGCCACCCCTGTCCTTCGAGATGAAAGTGGTTGTGGGTTTGAAAGGTGTTGTCTGAGGATCTTTGGTAAATTTCTGCAGTGCACCTTGTCGACAGTACACACCTGTTACTGAGCATTGGTGGTGAAGGGAATGGATGCTTCTGGATGTAGTGCTAATCAAGTGGGCTTCTTTGACCTTAATGGTGTCAAGCTTCTTGACGGTTGTTGGGGCTGCCCTCATCCAGGCAAGTGGGGACTATTCCATCACACTCCTGACTTGTGCCTTGTAGATGGTGGACAGGCTTTGAGGAGTCAGGAGAAAAATTACTCCCCACAGTATCCCTAGCCTTTGACGTACTCTTGTAGCTACTGTGTTTATGTGGTGAGTCCAGTTGAGTTTCTGGTCAATGATAACTCCCAGGATGTTGACAGTGGGGGATTCAATGATGGTAATACCATTAAATATCAAGGGGTGGTGGTTAAGTTGTCTCTTATAACCTGGTCATAGTCTGGCATTTGTCTGATGCAAATGTTACTTGGCACTTTTCAACCCAAATCTGGATATTTTCCAGATCTTGTTGCATTTGAACACAGACTGCTTCAGTGTCTGAGGAGCCATGGGTGGTACTGAACGTTGTGCAATCATCAGTGAACATCCCCACTTCTGACCTTATGATGGAGGGAAGGTCATTGATGAAGCAGCTGAAGATGGTTGGGCCTAGGACACTTCCCTGAGGAATCCCTGCAGAGATGTCCTGGAGTTGAGATGACTGACCTCCAACAACCACGAACATTGTTCTTTGTGTCAGGTATGAATCTAACCACCAAAGAGTTTGCTTCCTGATACCCAGTGATTCCAGTTTTGCTAGAACTTCTTGATTCCACACTTGGTTGAATGCAGCCTCGATATCAAGAGCTGTCACTCTTACCTCACCTCTGGAATTCAGCTCTTTTGTCCATATTTGATCCAAGGCTGTAATGAGGTCAGGAGCTGAATGGCCCTGGTGGAACCCAAACTGGGCGTCACTGAGCAAGTTGTTGTTGCAAGGGTGCTACTTGATAGCGATGTTACTGACACCTTCCATTACCTTACTAATGATCAAAAGTAGACAGATGGGGTTGGGTTTGTGGATATGTCCTGCTTTTGTCAGGACATACTTGGACAATATTCCACATTGTTGGGAAGATGGCAGTGTTGTAACTATATTGGAACATCTTGACGAGTGCAGCAACAAAATTCTGGAGCACAACTCTTCAGTATTGTTGCTGAAATATTGTCAGGGCCCATAGCCTTTGCAGTATCCAGTGTCTCCAACCATTTCTTGATATCATATGGAGTGAATCAAATTGGCTGAAGACCGGTATCTGTAATGCTGGGGGCCACTGGAGGAAGTTGAGATGGATCATCGACTTGGCATTAATGTCTGAAGATTGCTGCAAAAGCCTCAGCGCCATCTTTTGCACTGTTGTGCTGGGCTCTTCCATCGTTGATGATGGCGATATTGTGGAGCTTGCTCCTCCAGTGAGTTATTTAATCATTCTCTCCCAATCACGACTGGATGTGGCAGGACTGCAGAGCTTAGATCTAATCTGTTGGTTGTGAAATCATTTAACTCCATCTATCACTTGCTGCTTATGCTGTTTGGTGTGCAAGTAGTCCTGTTTGGTGACTTCACCAGGTTGACACCTCATTTTCAGGTATCCCTGGTGCTGCTCTTGGCATACCCTCTTGAGTGGGGGATATGCTGGGCCAGAGTTTACAGACTGTGCTGGAGTACAATTCTGCTGCTGTTAATGGCTGACAGCATCTTATAGATGCCCAATCTTGAGGTGCTAGATCTGTTTGAAGTCCACCCCATTTAGCACAGTGATGGTACCACACAACATGATGGACGATATTCTCAATGGGAAGGCAACTAAGGATGTTGTTGCTAAGTTTGCAGGTGACTCAAAGATAGTTGGAGGAACAGGTATTGTTGAGGAAGCAGGACGGCTGCAGAAGCATTTGGACAGGCTAGGAGTGTGGGCAAAAAAGTAGTAAATGGAATATAGTGCAGAAAGGATGGAATTATGCAGTTTGGTAGGAAGAATATTTTTAATATTCTTCCAGAAGGAAAACCGGAAGTGAGGTAATCCAGCTTAACGGACACCAGAGTTTAAATGACATGCAGGAAAACACAACAGCACTTCATCGGAGGCTGCACTGATAATGATACCCAGCAGGGTAATGAAACATCTGTGGAACAACGAGCTAGCTCAGCGAGCCAACCAACCACAACACAACGTAACAGTACTAAGGCAAGCAAAACAAATGCAAGGATGAGAATTCCTGGAAGCCTGGTTTTCAACCACTGGTACCATAAACAAACATGTTGAAATAGACCTCTTCTACATACTACTACAGAGCAAAGCTGAAAACAGAACTACCGTAACAGACTGGACCATATAAATTCAGAATGGAACAGAACAGCAGAGCTTCAATGGAGGCTAGACAGCACTGAAGATGCCATCTTGAAGGGGGATAAAATGTTTACACGAAAACCAGTCAGCTTGGAGAACTAACGAACAACTCCAGCCATTACTGGAGCTATAGATCTTCATTAAAACATTATCCATATGGATGGAGTTTAGTGAATATTGATCGTGTCTTTTTGTTGCCAGTTGATGTCCTTGTATTCTTGTGGCTAATTTTCTTCCTGTTTGTCTAATGTAATGTTTGTCATAGATTTTGCAGGGAATCTTGTATATGACATTGGTCCTATCCATTGTAGGTAGTGGGTCTTTGGTTTGGGTGAGCAGTTAACATAGGGTTGATGTGGCTTTATGTGCTACTGTGATGCCCAGTAGTCATAGGAGTCTTGTGGTCAGTTCAGATGTGTTCTTAATGTAACTTAGTGTGGCGTGTTTGTCAGGGCATGCAGTACCTTCCTGGTGTCACTCATGTGATAGGCATCTTCTGACCCAGTTTTTCGGGCATCCGTTGTCTTTGAATACTTGGAGGAGGTCGTCTTCTTCTTTTGGTGTAGTTCTGTGTTGCTGCAGTGTGTTGTTGCCCTTTTAAATACAGTTTTCATGCAACTTCGTTTGTGGGTGTTAGGAAGGTTCAGAACTATGATTGGCCACCGAACTGGCACAAAAAGACCCATCTGACCCACTACCTCATTCCAAGATTTTCTTCTACCAGCCCAGTTACCCGTACAGAGACACGCACAGAAAGTGAGGGTGGGGTACATGGGACCAGAACTCCAGATAGGAGAAGGAGCTCCTTTTGTTCTTCCTGTAAAAGCAGCTCCACAGAACCACACTCATGTTCTCCACAACTCTGTTTTCAAAAGACCATTTTCAAAGCACAATGACTATTGCAGTCATTGGATGATGTGTCCAACACCTTCTACAACTTTAGATAACAAAGTGTGGAGCTGGATGAACACAGCAGGCCAAGAAGCATCTCAGGAGCACAAAAGCTGACGCTTCGGGCCTAGACCCTTCATCAGAGAGGGGGATGGGGAGAGGGAACTGGAATAAATAAAGAGAGAGGGGGAGGCGGACTGAAGATGGACTCTTGGATTCTCCAGCATCTGCAGTTCCCATTATCACTGATACAATTTTAACCTCACTGCGAAGCATCTTCCAGGGATGCCTAACCTGAAGAAGTTACCCTCCTCCCTCCGGACCAGCTTCAGGGAATCTCTCTCCCACTGCAACTCTCTTGTAATCTCTTCAGCCTTGAAACTGCTCGACCATGTCCTGAAGCAAACCAGGTACCACAGTCACATACCAGTCACGTTTGGACATGGAGCAGTTTTTCTGCCGCCTTACCTATCTTCTTTTCTCTCCATTTCGGTCCGCCTCCCCCTCTCTCCCTATTTATTCCAGTTCCCTCTCCCCATCCCCCTCTCTGATGAAGGGTCTAGGCCCGAAACGTCAGCTTTTGTGCTCCTGAGATGCTGCTTGGCCTGCTGTGTTCATCCAGCCTCACATTTTATTATCTCAGCAAAATGTGGCTATTGGTTTGTGTGCTATCATTCTTCCAAGAGGTAGTAGGAGTCTTCTAGTCAGTTCTGATATGTTTCTAATATAGGTAGGGTGGCCAGTGTGTTGGGGCATACAGTGATGCTGTTAGGAGACCCATTGCTTGCAAATACTTTGTATAGGTGTTCCTCCTTTTTCTTGTGCCATTCTGGAGTATTGCAGTGTGTTTTGCTCATTTAACCAGGGTCTTGACACTGCTCTGTTTGTGGATACTGGGCTGGTTACTGTTATAATTCAGGATTTGGTCTGTATGTGTAGTCTTTCCGTGCACACTGGTAAGGAATTCACCATGGTTCGTTCATCCCATCATCATGTCTAGAAACAGGAGTTGATTGTTGTTCTCCTCTTTCCTGGTGAACTTGATCCTGGTGAATATGCTGATAATGAGGTAGTGTGTTTCTTCTAACTCTGCTCATTTAATGACCATGAAATATTGTTCATGTACCTGACCTGAAACATTAAGTCTGGTTTTTTTCTTCACAGATGCTGCCAGATGTGCTGAGCTTTACCAGCAACTTCTGTTTATATTTCCCTCATTTCTATTCACTCTGACAAAGAAGAAAATCAGTTTAAGTGTGACAATGTAACAGTACTAGGACAAGCAAAGCAAAGACAAGCACAAGAATTCCTGGAAGCCTGGTTTTTGACCACCGGTACCATAAACAAACATGTTGAAATAGACCTCTTCTACATACCACTATGAAGGAAAGTTGAAAACAGAACCCAACGTATCAGACAGGACCATATAGATTTCAAAATGGAACAAAACAATAGTGTTTCAATGGAGGCTAGAAAGCACTGAAGATATCATCTAGAAGGGGGACAAAATGTTTACATGAAAACCGGTCAGCTTGACAACACTTTCTAAATGGAGAAAAGCTTTGGAAATCTAAAGCACAAAGGGACACAGGAGGAGCAGCCCAGGATTCTCTAAGGTTAACATTCATTTTGAGAAGCCTGGAATAAATGAGCAGGGGTGTACTGCTGAGGCTGTATGGCCAGACTGCATTTGGAATATTGTGAGCACCTTTGGGCCCTGTATTTAAGGAAGGACATGCTGGCTTTGGAGGAGTCCCAGACAACATTTACAAGAATGATCCCGGGAATGAAAGGCTTGTCAAATAGGGAGCAGTTGGTATACTGGATAGTGAAGAAGGTTATATAATATTACAAAGCTATCTTGATCAATTGGTTCAGTAAGTTGTGGAGCGGCAAATGGAGTTCAATTTGGATAAATGCAAGATGTTACATTTTGTTAACACAAGGGCAGGACTTACACAATTAATGGTTTGGGCCTGAGTGGTGTTGTAGAACAGAGAGACCTAGGGGTTCAGGTAAATAATTCTTTGAAATTTGCATCACAGGTAGATTGGGTGGCTAAGAAGCTGTTTGGCACACTTGCCTTCATTACTGAGACCTTTCAATATAGGAATTAGGATAGTACATTGAGGTTGTACAGGATGTTGGTGAGGCCTCTTCCGGAGTATTGTGTGAAGTTCTGGTCGCCCTGCTATAGGTCAGACATTATGAAATTGGAGAGGGCTCAGAAAAGATTTACAAGGATGTTGCTGGGAATGAAGGGTCTGATTTATAAAGACAGTCTGGATAGGCTGGGACATTTTTCACCAGACCGTACGAGATTGAGGGGTGACCATATTGAGGTTTATAAAATCATAAGGGGCATAGATATAGTGAATAGCATGGGTCTTTTCCCTGGGGTGAGGGAGCTCAAAACTAGGGGGCGTATTTTTAAAGTGAGAGGAAAAATATTTAAAAAAGGATAAGAGGAGCAACGTTTTTACACAGAGAGTGGAACGTGTGTGGAATGAATTGCCAGAGGAAGTGGTGGATCCAGGTGCTGGTACAACATTTAAAAGACATTTGGATAAGTACATGAATAGGAAAGGTTTCGAGGGATTACAGGCCAAATGCAGGCAGGTTTAATTTGGGAACATGGTCAGCATGGACTAGTTGGACTGAAGGGTCTGTTTCCAGGACTCTATGATATCTATGACTCTGGGTCTGCATTCAATGGAATTTGGAAGGATGGGGGTGATCTGATTGAAACTTACAGAATACTGTTAGACCTGCATAGAGTGTTCATGGATAAGATGTTTCCATTAGTAGGAGAGTCTCGGACATATCCTTAGAGTGAAGGGGAAGCCCTTTAGAACTGAGATAAGGAGGAATTTCTTCAGCAATAGGACAATGAATCTGTGGAATTCACTGCCATATAAGACTGTGGAGGCCAAGTCATTGAGTGTCTTTAAGACGCAGAGGGATAGGTTCTTGATTAAGAATATGATTAAAGGCTACGGAGAGAAGTCAGGAGAATAGGATTGAGAAATATGTCAACCATAATTGAATGGTGGAGCAGACCTGATGAGCTGAATTGCCTAAATTGCCCAAATCTTATAGTCTTGTAGTCATCTGTCCAGCAGGTTTACAAAATCATGTCATCTTAAGCTTTCCTCCTTGCTATTTACCTCTCGAACAATATTTATGTAATCTGCAAACATATTAATGAAATTTATATGCACGTCTAACTCATTAATGTACACTACAAACAACAGAGTGCTAACATCAGGTACCATTCAACCCTGTGATTTACACTGAATACAGGCCTCCAATCACAAAAACAACTCACAACCTCTCCTTCCTGCTACTAAGGCAGTTTTGGATGCAATTGCCAAATTTTCCGAGATTCTGAGGGCTGTTATCTTCTTGGCAAATCTCTCATGTCACATCTTATCTAAAGCCTTACTGAAATCCATGTAGACTATGTCAACTGTACAACCTTCATCCAGGCTCCTAGTTACCTCCTCTTGGTCTGAATGGGTTGACCTGTTATTAGAGGCTGTGTAAGCTGGGTCTGTATTCTCTGGAGAATTAAAAAGGATCTCATTGAAACATACAAGATTCTGAAAGGTCATGACAGGGTATATTCTGAAAGACTTCTTTTACCCAAATAAAACACCCAACTCCAGCTCCTTGAAAACCGTGTTAGAGAACTGGAGCTGGAGCTGTATGAACTTCGGATCATTCGAGAGGCAGAGGGGTTATTGAGAGGAGTTACAGGGAGGTAGTCACTCCTCAGGTACAAGAAAAAGGCAGATGGGTTACAGTCAGGGGGCGGAAAGGGAACCTGCAGGCATGGCAGGGATCCCCTGTGACCATTCCCCTCAACAATAAGTATGCCGTTTTGGATACTGATGGGGGGGCAACTTACCAGGGGAAAGCAGTGAGGCACAGGCCTCTGGCACAGAGTCTGTCCCTGCTGCTCAGAAGGGAAGGGGGAAGAGGAGCAGAGCAGTAGTCATTGGGGACTCCATAGTTGGGGGGACAGATAGGAGGTTCTGTGGAGACGAGAGAGACTCACAGTTGGTGTGTTGCCTCCCAGGTGCCAGGGTGCGTGATGTCTCTGATTGTGTTTTTGGGATCCTTAACAGGGAGGGGGAGCAGCTCCAAGTCGTGGTCCACATTGGCACCAACGACATAGGTAGGAAGAGAGATGGGGATTTAAGGCAGAAATTCAGGGAGCTAGGATGGAAGCTGAGAGCTAGGTCGAACAGAGTTGTTGTCTCTGGTTTGTTGCCTGTGCCATGTGCTAGTGAGGCTAGGAATAGGGAGAGAGAGGAGTTGAACACGTGGCTACAGGGATGGTGCAGGAGGGAGGGTTTTGGATTCTTGGATAATTGGGGCTCTTTCTGGGGTAGGTGGGACCTCTACAAGCAAGATGGTCTTCACCTGAACCAGAGGGGTACCGATATCCTGGGGGGGAAATTTGCTAAGGCTATTCGGGTGGGTTTAAACTAATTCAGCAGGGGGATGGGAACCAAAATTGTAGTTCGACTATAGAAAAGGTTGAAAGTAGGGTGGTCTGAAATAAAGTTTCAGGGACGCAAGATGGCACGGCAAGCAAGAAGTTGGTTTGAAGTGTGTCTACGTCAATGCCAGGAGCGTCCGGAATAAAGTGGGTGAACTCGCAGCATGGGTTAGTACCTGGGACTTCGATGTAGTGGCCATTTCAGAGACATGAATAGAGCAGGGACAGGAATGGTTGTTGCAGGTTCTGGGATTTAGATGTTTCAGTAAGAACAGAGAAGATGGTAAAAGCGGGGGGAGGTGTGGCATTGTTGGTCAAGGACAGTATAACAGTTGCAGAAATGATGTTTGGGGACTCGTCAACTGAGGTAGTATGGGCTGAGGTTAGAAACAGGAAAGGAGAGGTCACCCTGTTGGGAGTTTTCTGTAGGCCTCCGAATAGTCCCAGAGATGTAGAGGAAAGGATAGCAAAGATGATTCTCGATAGGAGTGAGAGAGACAGGGTAGTTGTCATGGGGGACCTCAACTTTCCAAATATTGACTGGGAACACTATAGTTCGAGTACTATAGATGGGTCAGTTTTTGTCCAGTGTGTGCAGGAGGGCTTCCTGACACAGTATGTAGATAGGCCAACAAGGGGCGAAGCCACATTAGATTTGGTACTGGGTAATGAGCCTGGCCAGGTGTTAGATTTGGAAGTAGGTGAGCACTTTGGTGATAGCGATCACAATTCTGTTATGTTTACTTTAGTGATAGAAAGGGATAGGTGTTACTTTAGTGATGGAAAGGGATATGTGTATACCACTGGGCAAGAGTTATAGCTGGGGGAAAGGCAATTACTATGAGACTAGGCAAGATTTAGGGAGCATAGGATGGGGAAGGAAACTGCAGGGGATGGGCAGATTAGAAATGTGGAGCTTATTCAAGGAAAAACTCCTGTGTGTCCTAGATAAATATGTACATGTCAGGCAGGGAGGAAGCTGTAGAGCTTGGGAGCCGTGGTTTACGAAGGAGGCAGAATCTCTGGTCAAGAGGAAGAAGGCGGCTTATGTTAGGATGAGATATGAAGGCTCAGTTAGGGCGCTTGAGGGCTACGAGGTAGCCGGGAAAGACCTAAAGAGAGAGCTCAGAAGAGCCAGGAGGAGACATGAGAAGTTGTTGGCGGATAGGATCAGGGTAAACCCTAAGGCTTTCTATAGGTATTTAAGGAATAAAGTAATGACGGAAGTAAGATTAGGGCCAATCAAGGATAGTAGTGGTAAGTTGTGTGTGGAGTCAGAGGAGATAGGGGAAGCACAAAATGAATATTTTTCAACAGTATTCACTCTAGAAAATGACAATGTTGTCGAGGAGAATACTGAGATACAGGCTACTAGACTACTACTAGGTGGGATTAAGGTTCACAAGGAAGAGGTATTAGAAATCCTACAGAGGGTGAAGATAGATAAGTCCCCTGGGCCAGATGGGATTTATCCTAGGATTCTCTGGGAAGCCAGGGGGGAGATTGCTGAGCCTTTGGCATTGATCTTTAACTCGTCATTGTCTACAGAAATAGTGCCAGATGACTGGAGGATAGCAAATGTGGCTCCCCTGTTCAAGAAGGGGAGTAGAGTCAACCCTGGTAATTATAGACCAGTGAGCCTTACCTCAGTTGTTGGTAAAGTGTTGGAAAAGGTTATAAGGGATAGGATTTATAATCATCCCGAAAAGAATAAATTGATTAGGGATAGTCAGCACGGTTTTGTGAAGGGAAGGTCGTGCCTCACAAATCTTATTGAGTTCTTTGAGAAGGTGACCAAACAGGTAGATGAGAGTAAACCGGTTGATGTGGTGTATATGAATTTCAGCAAGGCATTTGATAAGGACCCCCACAGTAGACTATTGTACAAAATGCGGAGGAATGGGATTGTGGGAGATGTAGCAGTTTGGATCGGAAATTGGCTTGCTGAAAGAAGACAGAGGGTGGTAATTGATGGGAAATGTTTATCCTGGAGACCAGTTACTAGTGGTGTACCACAAGGGTCGGTGTTGGGTCCACTGCTTTTTGTCATTTTTATAAATGACCTGGATGAGGGCCTAGAAGGATGGGTTAGTAACTTTGCAGACAACACTAAGGTCGGTGGAGTTGTGGATAGTGACAAAGGATGCTGTAGGTTGCAGAGAGACATAGATAAGCTACAGAGCTGGGCAGATAGGTGGCAAATGGAGTTTAATGCGGACAAGTGTGAGGTGATGCACTTTGGTAGGAGTAACCGGAAGGCAAAGTACTGGGCTAATGGTAAGATTCTTAGTCGTGTAGATGAGCAGAGAGATCTCGGTGTCCATGTGCACAGATCATTGAAAGTTGCCACCCAGGTTGACAGGGCTGTTAAGAAGGCATACAGTGTTTTAGCTTTTATTAATAGAGGGATCGAGTTCCGGAACCAAGAGGTTATGGTGAAGCTGTACAAAACTTTGGTGCAGCCGCACTTGGAGTATTGCGTACAGTTCTGGTCACCGCATTATAAGAAGGATGTGGAAGCTTTGGAAAGGGTGCAGAGGAGGTGTTGTCTGGTATGGAGGGAAGGTCTTACAAGGAAAGGCTGAGGGACTTGAAGCTGTTTTCATTAGAGAGAAGAAGGTTGAGAGGTGACTTAATTGAAACATATAAAATAATCAGAGGGTTAGATAGGGTGGATAGGGAGAGCCTTTTTCCTCGGATGGTGACGGCGAGCACGGGGGGGCATAGCTTTAAATTGAGGGGTGAAAGATATAGGACAGATGTCAGAGGTAGTTTCTTTACTCAGAGAGTAGTAAGGGAATGGAACGCTTTGCCTACAACGGTTGTCGATTTGCCAACTTTAGGTACATTTAAGTCGTCATTGGACAAGCATATGGATGTACATGGAATAGTGTAGGTTAGATGGGCTTGAGATCGGTATGACAGGTCGGCACAACATCGAGGGCCGAAGGGCCTATACTGTGCTGTAATGTTCTATGTTCTATGTAAACCTAACTTCCTTAGCTTTTCCTACGAACTTAAAGTGATAAATTAATCATATTCTCTGTAAATTTCCAACCAACATATGAGGAGAGGAATGGGACGCTGCATTGTTTTGAAGATTCAGTTAATTCGGGGACACAGACTGCTCAACTGCAATCAGAGATGTGGCAGTATATATAGATTTAGTCGTGATATTCACTGCTAATTCATCTCAGTCCATAGCCACATCCATGATCTGAACATTCCCTGACTTTCAGAACATGTAAAGGTCATAACTTTGTGTTACTTTACATCATAAAGCACACAGAAACTAAAAGACTGGGTTGCTATGAGAAAGAAAATAAAATATGTGTGTGCTTTAAATTTTGCCAATTTTCTCCTTAAATATTATTCTCTGATAAGTTGAGTATTGGGAGGTCTGATTTGCACTTTTTTTTGTGAAATCAGATCAAAGTTGAATTGGGCAGATATTAGCATAAACATATCATTTAGCATAATTAACAGAAACTAATACCTGGAATGAGCAGATTGCCTTCTGTGGAAAGGCTAGACCATAAGCTCTGCAGTTTAAAAGACGCTGAGATGACTTTATTGAAACACATATGATCATGGGGGTACTTGAACACTTTGATGTTAAAAGGTGTTTCCTCTTGTGGGAGAATCTAGAACTAGGGGCCATACTTTAATAACAAAGTGTTTACCATTTAATTAAGGAAGAAGAACTTTTTATTTCTTTTAGAGGGTTGTGAGTCTTTGGAATTCCCTTCTTCAAAAGGGAATGGATGAAGAATCTTTAAACATTTTTAATGCAAAGGTAGCTAGATTCTTCATTACCAAATGAATTAGAGATTATCAGGGGTATGCAGGAGTGTAGAGTTAATGCTAAAATCAGATCAATCAAGAAGGTTAGATGGTGGAACAGAATTGAAGGGCCATGTGGCCTTCTCTGCTATGTGGCTTTCTCTTATTCTTTTTTCTTATTTTCATATATAAGAAATGGGAACAGGAGTATATCCTTTCTGAGCTTACTTTGTGATTAAAAGATCATATTTTACGATCTTCCAGCTGAGCTTCACTTTCCTGCATTACTGAGAAAATGATAACACACTATATTGCTGAATCCTGATCATTCAGAATGATCTGAAAACTTTCAAAATAAGGAAATTCAATTAATTAAATAAACCTGGAATAAAACACAGCCTCAGTATTGTGACCGTGAAACTACTGCATTGTTGTAAAAATCAATTAGTTTCGCCATGTGCTTTGGAAAAGAAATCTGACTTCCTTACCTGGCCTGTATGAGATGCACAGCAATGTGGTGACTTGTAGCTTCCTCTAAAATGGCCGAGTTGGATAGTAACTTGGTAGTGATGAGCAATAAATGATGATCTTTCCAGAGCACCACTTTCTGTGGTCCCTATTTTTAGACTTCTCATTCTGAGCAGCCTTCTAGCATCTATGCTATCATCATTGAAATAAAGTTATGTCTTATTTCAAGCAGAGTTCTGTCTTGAATTTATTATGTGTGCTTTGTAAAATCAGATTTATTTTCTGCATATGCTATTGTATCCAGTTTTTGTTTGGATGACTTGCATAATTGGATCTTTAAGATCTCACCCATTTTATATTTGACCACCTAGGCTCAAATCTTTTTGTTTATTTATGTGCAAGTAGAATCACTTATGTTTACATGTGTTTGATTAGACCCATTTGAATTCAGTTGATTTCTGTTTATATATTTGCCATCAATCCAACTGTATGTGTGCAATTAGAATTGTTTGTGTTAGTTTGAGATTAACCCTGTTTGTTTTTAATGGTGAGAGCTATTTGCATTTCTATGTATGCAATCAGAGCAATTTGATTTTGTACTTAATGTGGCCAATCTATATTTGTGTGCTGCGTATACATTGGGTTTGCAGCAAACATATAAAATGTATGTGATAGGCATTAAGGATACATGTGCAGGGTTTGAAGTGAGTACATGATGAGGATACAATGTGTATGTAATGAGTATACAGAGAATATGTAATAAATACGTGATGGGGACACAAAAGACATGTGATTTGTGTACGAAAGGTGTGAGCTGTACATGAAAGGTCTATGTGCCAGGTATGCAATGAATTAGCTATGAGGATACAATGTATATTTGATGTATTATATGATGTGTGTCCCAGTGATGGGAATATAGTAGGCCTGTCATGTGTATACACTGGAAATGTGACAGATAGAGTGGGTCTGTGATAGTTACATAGTGGGTAATTTGAAAACAAGTAACCTGTGATGGGTAGACATTATCCCTGTGATTGTTAATTGATGTGCCTTTGACCAGTGTACACGTGGTGGGTATAAAGTGGGCCTGTGATGGAGATACAGTGGCCCTGTGATGGGTCTGCAGTGTACGTGTGATGGGTGTGCAGTGGCCCTGTGATGGGTCTGCTGTGTGCCTGTGATGGGTATACAGTGGCCCTGTGATGGGTCTGCAGTGGGCCTGTGATGGGTATACAGTGTGCGTGTGATGTGTCTAATGTCACAGGTTTACACTGCGGTGGGTCAACAGTGTGATGGGTACATGGTGTGATGCGTTTGCTGTACAACAGGAGGACACTGTGATAGGTTCATGGTGTGACTATCATATAGCGTGATGATATGGTCTCTGGTGTGATGTGTACACAGTGTGATTGGTATGTGGTATGAGGGGTATACGATGTGATGAACACATGGTGTAACTGGTGTACTTTGTGATTCGTTTAGAATAAGACTATAGGTCCATAAGACATAAGAGCAGAATTAGGTCACTCTGCCATTCGATCATGAAAGATGTGTTTATTAACCTCATTCTCTTGCCTTCTTCCCATAACCTTTAATTCCTTATCAATCAAGAGCCATGTTCACAGGAAGGGTCACCAGACCCAAAAAGTTAATTCAAGAATGGCAGTAGAGATGACCCAGGTAATTATAGACTAATGAGCCATATGTCTGTTGTAGGAAAAGTTTTGGAAAGGATTATAAGAGATAGGATTTATAATCATCTAGCAAGCAACAATTTGATTGGAGATAGTCAACATGGATTCGTCAAGGGCAGGTCGTGTCTCACAAACCTCATTGAGTTTTTTGAGAAGGTGACCAAGCATGTGGATGAGGGTAGAGCAGTTGATGTAGTGTACATGGACTTCAGTAGAGACTTTGATAAGGTTCCACAAGGTAGGCTATTGGAGAAAATGCAGATGCACGGGATTGAGGGAGATTTAGCAGTTTGGATTAAAAACTGGCTTTCTGTAAGAAAGCAACAAGTGGTGGTTGATGGAAAATATTCAGCCTGGAGTCCACTTACTAGTGGTGTGCCACAAAGATCTGTTTTGGGACCACTGCTGTTTGCCATTTTTATGAATGACTTGGAAGCAGGCATAGGTGGGTGGGTTAGTAAGTTTGCAGAAGACACTAAAGTCGGTGAGTGGTGGACAGTGTGGAAGAATGTTGCAGGTTGTAGGGAGACTTGGATAAACTGCAGAATTGGGCTGAAAGGTGGCAAATGGAGTTCAATGCAGATAAATGTTAGGTGATTCACTTTGGGAAGAATAATAAGAAGGCAGAATACTGGGTCAATGGAAAGATTCTTGGTAGTTTGGATGTATAGAGGGACCTTGGTGTCCATGTTCATAGATCCCTGAAAGTTGCCACCCAGGTTAATGGTGCTGTTAAGAGGGCACACGGTGTGTTAGGTTTTATTGGTAGAAGGATTGAGTTCCGTAGCCGTGATGTCATGTTGCAGCTGTACAAAACGCTAGTGTGGCCTCATTTGGAATATTGCGCCCCATTACAGGAAGGATGTGGAAGCATTGGAAAAGGTGCAGAGGAGATTTACCAGGATGTTGTCTGGTCTGAAGGCTAAGAGGGGATTTAATTGAGACATACAAGATGATCAGAGGATTAGATTGGGTGGACAATGAGAGTCTTTTTCCTAGGAAGATGATGTTGGCTTGTACGAGGGGACATAGCTGCAAATTGAAGGGTGATAGATTTAAGACAGATGTCAGAGGCAGGTTCTTTACTCAGAGAGTGGTAAGGGCATGGAATGCCCTGCCTGCCAATGTAGTTAACTCAGCCACATTAGGGGAAATTAAATAGTCCTTGGATAAGCATCTGGATGATGATGGGAAAGTGTGGGGGGATGGGCTTAGATTAGTTCACAGTTCACGAAGGGCCTGTTCTGCGCTGTATTGTTCTATGTTCTATAAAGGGTAATAAAAGGTACCCTGCAAAGGGTATAAGCTGTGAAATGTATACAGTGTGATGGGTATATGGTGTGACAGGTATGCAGTGTGAAGGGTATGTGATCTGACAGTATATGGTGTAACAGGCAAACAGTGTGAGGGCTAAACAGTGTGATAAGTATACAGTGTGACGGGTATATGGTGTGATGGGTATACAGTGTGAAGCGAATATGCTGAAACAGGTATACAGCAAGCAGAGTATACAGTCTGACAGATATATGTTGTGACATATACAACATGAAAAGTATATGGTGTGGTGGGTATACAGCATGAAGAGTATGTGGTGTGACAGCTATACAGCGTGAAGGGAATACAGTGTGAATGATATATGGTGTGACAACTATACAATGTGAGTGGTGTATGGTTTGAGAGGTATACAGCGTGAAGGGTATGCGGTGTGACAGGTATACACTGAATATATGGTGTGATAGGTGTATGGTGTGAAGTGTATACACTGCGAGGGGCAAATAGTGTGACAGGTGTTAGTGTGAAAGGTATACAGTGTGAAGGATAGGCAGTGTGACACATATACAGTGTGAAGGATGTATAGTGTGATGGGTATACAGTGTGAAATGTATACAGTATGACAGGTATATGGCATGACAGGTATACAATGTGAAGGGTATATGTGTGACAAGTAAACAGTGTGAAGGGTACACGGTCTCTCACTTATACAGTGTGAAGGGTATATAGTGTGACAGGTATACAGTGTGAAGGGTCTACAGTCTGACAGGTATATGATGTGACAGGTATACAATGTGAAGGGTATATGGTGTGACAAGTAAACAGTATGAGGCTATGTGGTGTGATAGGTATACAATGTGAAGACTACATGGTGTGGCATGTATACAGTGTGAAAGGTATATAGTCTGACAGGCTTACAGCGAAGGGTATAGGGTCTGACAGTGTGAGGGCTGTACGGGGTGATAGGTATACAGTTGGAAGGGTACTCTGTGTGAGAGCTAGATAGTTTGAAGAGTATACAGTGTGACGGGTAAATGGTGTGACAGGCAGACAGTGTGAAGGGTAAATGGTGTGACAAGTAAACAGTCTGAAGGGTATATAGTGTGACAGATATATAGAGTGAATGATATATGGAGTGGCAGTTATACAATCAGATACTTAGACAGTAGGGTATACAGTGTGAAAGGTATATGGTATGGCAGGTATACAGTGTGGATGGTATACAGTATGACAGGTATACCATATGAAGTGTCTACAGTGTGACAGATAGACAGTGTGAAGGGTTTACAGTGTGAAGTGTATTCTGAGTGACAAGTATGCAGAGTGATGGGTATACAGTGTGACAGGTATAAAATGTGAAGGGTATGCCATGTGGAGTGCATACTGTGTGAATGGTATACCGTGTGAAGCATTTATGGTGTGACAGGTATATAGTGTGAAGTATGTATGGTGTGTCATGTAAAAAGTGTGACAAGTATATGGTGCAACAAGTACACAGTGTGAAGGGTCTATAGTGCAGCAGATATACAGTGTGAAGGGTGGACAGTGTAAAGGGTATACAGTCTGACAGATCAACAGTGTGAAAATTATACCTTCTGAAGGATATACATTCTTAAGGTTACATGATGTGACCAGTATACAGTGTGAAGGGTAAACAGTATGACAGGTATATGGTGTGACAGGTATATGGTATGAAGGGTATATCATGTGACAGGTATATGGCATGAAGGGTATACAGTGTGACAGGTATACCGTGGGAAGGGTATAGCAAATGAAGGGTAAATGGTGTGAAGGGTATGTATTGTGAAGGGTAAATGGTCTAAAGCATGTACATTGTGAAGGGTAAATGTGTGAAGTATAGACAGTGTGAAGGATATACAGTGTGAAGGGTATACTGAGCAAAGGTTACACGATATGACAGGTATACAATGTGAAGAGTATAGAGAGTGAAGGATAAATGGTATGACAGGTATACTGTGAGAAGGCTATATGGTGGGATAGGTATAGAGTGTGACAGGTATAAAGTGTGAAGACTACGTAGTGTGACAGATATTTAGCGCGAAGGGTAGAGTGTGAAGTGTATACAGTGTGAAGGTTATACAGTGTGAAGGGTACACTGTGAGAAGGGCAGACAGTGTGAAGTGTATACGGTGTGACATGTATAATGTGCAAAGCATATATGATATGTCAGGTACCAACTGTGACAAATATATAGTGTGAAGTGTACACAATGTCAAGTATATCCAGTGGGAAAGATATGGAGTGTGAAGTGTGTGCAGTATGACAGGTATACAATGTGAAGGGTACATGGTGTAACAGATATACACTGTGAAGGGTATACCATGTGAAGGATATACCGTGTGAAGGGTATACCGTGTGAAGAACAGATGGTGTCAAGCACATATAGTGTGAAGGGTATACGCTGGGACTGGTATACCGTGTGAAGGGTTTATGAAGTGAAGTATATACAGTGTGAAAGGCATACGGTGTGACAGGCATACAGTGTGAAAGGTATATGATGTGACAAGTATACAATGTGAAGGGTATATGGTGTGACAGGTATACAGTGTGAAGTGTATATGGTGTGACAGGTAGAAAGTGTGAAGGGTATATAATGTGAAGGGTATACAATTTGGACGTTTTACAGTATGAAGGGTGTATGGTGCAACAGGTGTACAGTGTGAAGGAATACAGTATGGCAGTTATACAGTGTGAGATATATACTGTGCAAAGGGTATATCATGTGAACGATAAATGGTGTGTAGTATATACATTGTTGGGAGTAAATGATGTTAAGGATAGACAGTGTGAAGGGTATATAGTGTGATAGGAATACTACGTGAAGGTTATATGGTAGTATAGGTGTAAAGTTTGAAGGGTATATAGTGTGACAGATATACGGTGTGATGTGTAGAGAGTGAAGCTGATACAGTGTGATGGCTATACTGTGTAAAGGGAAGACAGCATGAAGTGTATATAATAATGACATGTATACTGTGTGAAGTGTATACAGTGTGACAGGTATCAAGTGCGATGTATGGTGTGACAGGTAGACAGTGTGAAGGTTATAAAGTGTGGTGGGTGTACGGCGTGACTGGTGTTCAGTGTGACAGGTATACAGTATGACACATATACACTGTGAAGGGTATATTGTGTGACAGGTATACAGTGTGAGGGGCATACCGTGTGTAGTGTACACAGTTTGAATGGTATATGGTATGATAGGTATACAGTGTGACGGGTAGACGGTGTGAAGGGTGTATATTGTGAAGCTATTTGGTGTGATGGGAATGCAGAGTGATGTGTATACAGCATGACAAGTATGCAAAGTGAAGGGAATATGGTGTGACAGATATACAGTTGGAAGGGAATATGGTGTGACAGATATATAGTTTGACACATATACGGCATGAAGGCTATGCCGCATGAAGAGCGTACTGTATGTTGTGACATTTATACTGTGTGAAGCATTCACGGTGTGACAGGTATACAGTTTGACAGGCATACAGTATGAAGTGTATACAGCATGGCAGGCATATAGTGTGAAGCATAAACAGCGTGACAGGTATACAGTGTGATGAGAGTACAGTTTGACAAGTATATAGTGTGAAGTGTATATGATGTGACAGGTATACAGCATGAAGGGTATACATTGTTATAAGAGTACAGTGTGACAGATATACACGGTAAAGGGTATATGTGACTCTGTGACTTCTGGTCTCCTCCCTCCTTTATTTGTAACAGGTGAGTGTAGCACGTGACTCGTGGAGAGGCGTGACCCTCGGGGGGGTGGGGCTGTGCTTTTCCATGTGATCCCGACAGTTGTCATGGCGCTTTCACGTGAGTCTGACCGTTGCTATGGCGTTGTGCTGTCCGGAAGCGGCTTGGAGGGAGCTGCAGGAGCCCGTTTTGGGCGGTGACTGGGAATTCTTCTTGGAAATCAGTGGCGGTATTCGCATTTACCGCAGGTGCTGCCAGGTGAGGTCGAGGATGCGGCCCGTTGGCTCTGGGCCGAGTGCGGCCTTCACACTGTGGAGGGAGAGAGAGCCTGGGGGAAGAGTGCTTTATATTAAAAGGGTACATGAGGACAGTTAGCTGGAACAGTCGGATAAATCGTGACGTTGGGCATTCGTAATACAAACGATGTTTGACGTAAAACAGGCCTTTAACCTTCAATCATTGATTAATGAGTATGTCCACGATGATGCCCTTAGTCTGTATAAAATATTTTCCCTCAAATAAAGGGCTGTTTATACATTTCTGAAGCCAAGTTCATTGCATTGAGTCAGTAATCTGATCCACTTTAAAAAGTGCGAAATGGAATGTGGATGGCCGTCTCACTCAGCTCTTGTGTGCAGTTATGATAACAATTCTTCTGTTTTGCTTATGTCAATATCACAGACTAATCTCTATATTTTGTAAGTATTTACAAATGTGGTACATGGAAAATGATTTGATTGACAAATTCTTGATCTCAAAAGGAATCAAGGGCTATGGGGAGAGTGCAGGGAAGTGGTGTTGAAATGCCCATCAGCCATGATTGAAATGGTGGAGTGGACTTGATGGGCTGAATGACCTTACTTCCACGCCTATGTCTTATGGTCTTAGGATTTGAATCCATTTTCTCACGTTGACTATGGATACATGTTTGTGGTACAGTCCCTTTTCCGCACCTACGCTGGCCCTAAACCGTACCTCTTCCTCCGTTACATTGATGACTGTATCGGTGCTGCCTCATGCTCCCAAGAGGTGCTTGAACAGTTCATCCCCTTCACCAACACATTCCACCCCAACCTCAAGTTCACCTGGACCATCTCCAACACATCCCTTACCTTCCTGGACCTTCCTGTCTCTATCTCAGGCAACCACCCAGAAACCGATGTCCATTTCAAGCCTACTGATTCCCACACACCTTCTTGCAAAAATTCCATCCCCTATTCCCAATTCCTTCACCTCCGCTGCATCTCTTCCCAGGATGAGGCATTCCACTCCCATACATCCCAGATGTCCTTGTTTTTCAAGGACTACAACTCTTCTCGCTCTCTTTTTTTCCCTTTCTCTCTCCCCCCCCCCCCCCCCCCCCCCCCCCCCCCGCCGAGTGGTCAAGAACGCCCTCAACCGAGTCTCCTGCATTTCCCGTGACACATCCCTCACACCCTGCCCCTGCAACCCTGCAATAACCGTTAAAGAGAATCCCCCAGTCCTCACATACCACCCCACCAACCTCCACGTACAATGCAGCATTCTCTGACACTTTCGCCATCTACAATCCAACCCACCACTAAAGACGTTTTTTCATCCCCACCCTCGTCTGCCTTCTGGAGAGACCATTCTCTCCGGGACACACTTGTCCACTCCACACTCCCGTCCAACCCCACCACACCCAGCACTTACTCCTGCAACCGCAGGAAGCGCTACACTTGCCCCCACACCAGCTCCCTCGCCCCCATCCCAGGCCCCAAGATGATTTTCCATATTAAGCAGATGTTCACCTGCACATCCGCCAATGTGGTATACTGTATCCATTGTACCCGGTGTGGCTACCTCTACTTTGGGGAAACCAAGCAGAGGCTTGTGGACCGCTTTGCAGAACATCTCAGCTCGGTTCGCAATAAACAACTGCACCTCCCAGTTGCGAACCATTTCAACTCCCCCTCCCATTCCTTAGATGACATGTCCATCAAGGGCATCCTGCAGTGCCACAATGATGCCACCCGAAGGTTGCAGGAACAGCAACTCATATTCTGGTTGGGAGCCCTGCAGCCCAATGGTATCAATATGGATTTCACCAGCTTCAAAATCTCCCCTCCCCCCAATGCATCCCAGAACCAGCTCAGCTCGTCCCCTCCTCTCACCTATCCCCTCATCCCACCTCAAGTCACACCTCCACTTCCTACCTACTAACCTCATCCTGCCCCCTTGACCTGTCCATCCTCCCCAGACTGACTCCCCCCCTCCTCCCCCCTCCCCCCCTCCTCCCCCCTCCCCCCCCCTCCTCCCCCCTCCTCCTCCCCCCTCCCCCCCCCCTCCTCCCCCCCCCCTCCTCCCCCCCCCTCCTCCCCCCCCCCCTCCTCCCCCCCCCTCCTCCCCCCCCCTCCTCCCCCCTCCTCCTCCCCCCCCCCTCCTCCTCCCCCCCCCCTCCTCCTCCCCCCCCCCTCCTCCTCCCCCCCCCCTCCTCCTCCCCCCCCCTCCTCCTCTCCCCCCCCCTCCTCCTCTCCCCCCCCCTCCTCCTCTCCCCCCCCCTCCTCCTCTCCCCCCCCCTCCTCCTCTCCCCCCCCTCCTCCTCTCCCCCCCCCTCCTCCTCTCCCCCCCCCTCCTCCTCTCCCCCCCCCTCCTCCTCTCCCCCCCCCTCCTCCTCTCCCCCCCCCTCCTCCTCTCCCCCCCCCTCCTCCTCCCCCCCCCCTCCTCCTCTCCCCCCCCCTCCTCCTCCCCCCCCCTCCTCCTCCCCCCCCCCTCCTCCTCCCCCCCCCCTCCTCCTCTCCCCCCCCCTCCTCCTCTCCCCCCCCCTCCTCCTCTCCCCCCCCCTCCTCCTCTCCCCCCCCCTCCTCCTCTCCCCCCCCCTCCTCCTCTCCCCCCCCCTCCTCCTCTCCCCCCCCCTCCTCCTCTCCCCCCCCTCCTCCTCTCCCCCCCCCTCCTCCTCTCCCCCCCCCTCCTCCTCTCCCCCCCCCTCCTCCTCTCCCCCCCCCTCCTCCTCTCCCCCCCCCTCCTCCTCTCCCCCCCCTCCTCCTCTCCCCCCCCCTCCTCCTCTCCCCCCCCCTCCTCCTCTCCCCCCCCCCTCCTCCTCTCCCCCCCCCTCCTCCTCTCCCCCCCCCCTCCTCCTCTCCCCCCCCTCCTCCTCTCCCCCCCCTCCTCCTCTCCCCCCCCTCCTCCTCTCCCCCCCCTCCTCCTCTCCCCCCCCCTCCTCCTCTCCCCCCCCCTCCTCCTCTCCCCCCCCCTCCTCCTCTCCCCCCCCTCCTCCTCCTCTCCCCCCCCTCCTCCTCTCCCCCCCCCTCCTCCTCTCCCCCCCCCTCCTCCTCTCCCCCCCCTCCTCCTCTCCCCCCCCCTCCTCCTCTCCCCCCCCCTCCTCCTCTCCCCCCCCCTCCTCCTCTCCCCCCCCCTCCTCCTCTCCCCCCCCCTCCTCCTCTCCCCCCCCCTCCTCCTCTCCCCCCCCCTCCTCCTCTCCCCCCCCTCCTCCTCTCCCCCCCCTCCTCCTCTCCCCCCCCCCTCCTCCTCTCCCCCCCCTCCTCCTCTCCCCCCCCTCCTCCTCTCCCCCCCCTCCTCCTCTCCCCCCCCCTCCTCCTCTCCCCCCCCCTCCTCCTCTCCCCCCCCCTCCTCCTCTCCCCCCCCCTCCTCCTCTCCCCCCCCCTCCTCCTCTCCCCCCCCTCCTCCTCTCCCCCCCCTCCTCCTCTCCCCCCCTCCTCCTCCTCCCCCCCTCTCCTCCTCCTCCCCCTCCTCCTCCTCCTCCCCCCCTCCTCCTCCTCCTCCCCCCTCCTCCTCCTCCTCCCCCCTCCTCCTCCTCCTCCCCCCCCTCCTCCTCCTCCCCCCCTCCTCCTCCTCCCCCCCCCTCCTCCTCCCCCCCCCTCCTCCTCCCCCCCCCTCCTCCTCCCCCCCCCTCCTCCTCCCCCCCCCCCTCCTCCTCCCCCCCCCCCTCCTCCTCCCCCCCCCCTCCTCCTCCCCCCCCCCCTCCTCCTCCTCCCCCCCCCTCCTCCTCCTCCCCCCCCCTCCTCCTCCTCCCCCCCCCCTCCTCCTCCCCCCCCCCTCCTCCTCCTCCCCCCCCTCCTCCTCCTCCCCCCCCTCCTCCTCCTCCCCCCCCTCCTCTCCTCCCCCCCCTCCTCCTCCTCCCCCCCCCTCCTCCTCCTCCCCCCCCCTCCTCCTCCCCCCCCCCTCCTCCTCCTCCCCCCCCTCCTCCTCCTCCCCCCCCTCCTCCTCCTCCCCCCCTCCTCCTCCCCACCTATACTGTTCGCTCCACCTATCTTCTCCTCTATACGTCTTCAGTCCACCTCCCCCCTCTCTCCCTATTTATTTCAGGATCCTCTCCCCATCCCCTTTTCTGATGAAGGGTCTAGGCCCGAAGCGTCAGTTTTTGTGCTCCTAAGATGCTGCTTGGCCTGCTGTGTTCATCCAGCTCCACACTTTATCTATGGTGGGATAACTCTCCTGTTCTTCAACGTAATATCAAGGATCTTGTACATCCACTTGAACAAGGAGATGGGAGCTTTCTGTATACACATACAAGCGGGAAGATGGTACAGACATTAACAATACAATACAATACAGGACAGTACTCCCTTTGTACTGGACTGATTTCTTTTGGGCACGGCCCAGAATGGGTCTTGATCCTTGAATCTTGTGACCGTCAAATGAGAGTGCTATAAAAAGTCAGCCACAGCTGATGCATGTTTAGTGGCAATTTGACTTTTGTTCAGAGACCAGAGTGGAAATGGTTTGCAGGGATGATTTAAAATCATATCTTGAAATCATAGAAACCTTACATTGCGGAAAGATGTTGTTTAGCCCATCAAGACTGCACTGCACTGACCCTCATTAGAGCATTCCACCCATCCCAAGACCCCTCCGATACCCATAATTGCACACGGGCGTTTTACTGTGGTTAGCCCATTTAAACTGCACATCCACATTATTATTGGGTAATTTAGCATAGCCAGTCACCTAACCCGCACATCTTTGGTCTGACGGAAGAAACTGGAGCACCTGGCAAAAATCCATAGAGCGAATGTAAAGCTCCATGGAGACAGTTATTCAAAGCTGTGAGGCAGTAGTGCTAAACGCTGAGCCCCTGTCATGCCCACTGAGCCACTTATTCAACAACTCATGCTGTGCCTGTCCAAGGAGTGTTTGATGCTGACGGGTAGAAGGATGCTAAGAGAAAATGTTTTGCAAGGTAATTTTCCTGTTAATATCTGAGAATTACTGAGAAATTTCTGTGAGAAAGCTCAGTGTATTGTACATTGTATTGTACTCTGGCTGTAGAGATTAGAATTATTTCCTGTCCCATATGCAATTATTTGATAGCTGTTTTGAATCAGGCCCCAGCAAATTGAGTTACTGAATGGTCACTTCTCTATAGAAGGTGGATGGACCTGCCAGGTCCAATAGAGTACTCAGGATCATTTACAGGAAGATGATAACTAGTGGTCAAAATGAGGTGGTTTTGGACAGTTATTGTGGATGAAGCATTGCTAAAGGGTTAGAGTATAAAAATAAGGAAGTGCAACATTCCTGCAACTGTGCAAGGCATCAGTGAGACTGGAGCGAGAGTATTGTATACAATTTTTGGTGCCCTTACCTGATGAATTGGAGACAGTTCAGTGGCGGTTCACTAGATTGATTCTGGTGATAAGGGGTTTGTCTTATGAAGAAAGAGAGCAGTTTAGGCCTATAGTCTCTGGAGTTTGCTGGAATAAGAATAGATCTAATTGAGGTATATAAGATACTAAAGGGAATTGACAAAGTAGATTACGTGAAGAAACAATCTAGGATGAGAAGATTGACGTTTTGGGTCTCGACCCGAAACGTCAAACTTTCCAGCTCCTCCGCTGCTTGACCTACTATGTTCGTCCAGCTTCACACTGCATTATCTCGGATTCTCCAGCATCGGCAGTTCCTACTATCTCTAGAATGAGAAGTGATAGTTTTAAGTTAAAGGGTAGCAAGTTTAAAACAGGTGAGAAGAAATTGCTTCCCTCAAAGTGTCATCGATCTGTGAAATTCAGTACCCCAGTGTGCAGCAGATGCTGGGACGCTGAACAGATTTGAGGAGATAAACAGGTTTTTATTTAGTAATGCCACAACACCACCTTTGTACCCTCTCTGTAATATTAATTATACACTAAATCTATATTATTATATAGAAGATGGACATTAACTAGGGCTTCTGAGTGAAGGTCTCTTGTGGCGCAGCGGCAATGTCCTTGCCTCTGAGCCAGGAGGCCTGGGTTCAAGACTCACCTGCTCCAGAGACAGGAAATAGCACATCTGAACAGATTGACTAGAAAATGAGTCCACAGACTGAAATTGTGGTGGGGGCTATGAAATGCTCGTAAGCAAATGCTTTAAAAAGTGCAAAGATTGGCTCCAGTCGCATGCTTCATCAAGTACTTCACTTAATGTACACAAATCTATCAACCTCATTTGGATACATTGAATAAGCGTTCGCAACTTTCTGTGCTAGAGAATTCCAAAGATCCACTCTGTTACAAATTTTCATTTCAACTCAATCCTAAATGGCCAGCTCATTATTATTTGCATTCTTCTAAACGCCAAGAAGTTTGGGGTGGCACAGTCGCTCCATGGTTAGCACTTCTGCCTTGCAGTGCCAGGGACCTGGGTTTGATTCCACTTCAGTTAATTGTCTGTTGTTGCATATTCTCCTGTGTCTGCGTGGATTTCCACCGGGTGCTCCAATTTCCTCTTAGTCCAAGGATGTGCAGTGTAGTTGGGTTGGCCATTGCTGAATTGCCCATAGTGATCAGTGATGTGCAAGCTATGTGGATTAGTCATGGGAGTGCAGGGTTACAGGGAGTGGGTCTGGGTAGGGTTGGTGTGGATTCAATGGGCCAAGTGGCCTGTTTTTACACTGTAGGGATTCGATAATTCTATAAACCTATTTTTTCTGTTTCTTTTTACACCAGGTGTATGTGGTGATAATGCTTTTCATTCCTCAGTGATTATCAGTAACATTGTTTTCCTGATGTTTTGTGAAAAAGCTCCTTGCCCTTTTTACTGTGCTTATGTAACCAAACCTTGTCCAAGACCGGTGTAGCTTTCTTGTGCAGTGGGATTACAACAATGCAGGATTTTGGTCTAGTGAGAACTGCACAACCCTTTATAAAGTTGTTGAGTTTTGTATTTTTCAGGAATCTAGTCTTTATGAATACAAAATCTATGGAGCCTTTCCAGATTGTGATCCAGAGTTGTTCGCAGATGTGTACATGGATCTGGAGTATAGGAAGCAATGGGATAGTTACGTGAAAGGTTGGTTTATACCATTTACAGTATCAACGGTGTTTCAATGACAGCTTGTCTTAACATCTTAATTTCAAAGAATTAATGTCAAATAGCTTCTAATCACTTTCCACTTTTCCTGCACAAAATTTGGAAATAAGATCGTGGTCTGTATTTGATCATGCATGTCTGCCTATTTCCATGAATATATTGAGCCAGAGCAGGCAGAGTCAAAACACTGGTGAAGGCCTCATCCATGCCTTCGTTATGCTGTGCCTTCAACTATCAAGGCCCAAAGTTCTAGAACTGCCAGTAATTCACTACCCTTCAATCCCCTTTCCTCCACTGTGTCAAAAAACCTACACCATATAAATGCACGTTGTATGATGTGCACAATCACCAACCTTAAATGCTCAAATTGTAAATGAAAATTCAGCATGTAAGTTCTCAAGTATTGTGCGCATGTCTCGCTATTTTCAAAGGTGGGCATTCTTCTCAGAGCTGGTACCACTTCCCTTCCATACATTCGAACGAAATATGTTGAATTGGGATTGGCTCTGAGGAAATTCTCGGCTGAGATGTTTTGATGTAGTTCTTTGTTTAAACAGCTGCCTTACATCTGTGAGCTTTGCTGAACTGTAGGTCAGGTAGTCTTTGAACAATCATGTTCTTTCCACTTGCTGTGTGTGATATTAAAGACTCCTCTGGTGTATGGTGTGTGTGGTAGGGTTGGGGAGGTGGGGGTCAGTTTGGTAAATGTATTTTTTGCATGATAGTCTATTTGTGTGTTAAAACAACCAGGGCCAGGAAGTTGCTGGGAAGTTCCACCCTATGCATTCTGTATCAGACAGCGCTGAGATTGTCTGCCTGTTAACTGTTTTTTGAGAGTTCTGATCTGTTAATCTAACTGCTAGTTATATAGGATGACATGGTTTATGGGGTAAAGTTGTTGCGCTATCAGCTTTCATCTTGGCTGTTCACCCAGCTGGCCTTTCAAACTGATGAGTTTGGCTTATTTCAGCAGTGTCTCCCATTCCAAACTGGCCAAGTAGCTGTAAATCCATTATATTCGTGTGTACACAATCTCACATGCTGCTGCAGTTATATGCATCTTAAGACCATTTCAGAACAAGATCACCTCAACACAGCAATGCTCCTCATTCCATAACAAAATGTTAAAACCAATAATTGATTAAAAATGAATCATAGAACATAGAACATTACAGTGCAGTACAGCCCTCAATGTTGCGCCAACGTGTGAAACCAATCTGAAGCCCATTTAACCTACACTATTCCATTATCATCCATTTATTTATCCACTGACCATTTAAATGCTCTTAAAGTTGGCAAGTCTACTACTGTCGCAGGCAGGGCATTCCACACCCTTACTACTCTGAGTAAAGAACCTACCTCTGACATCTGTCCTATATCTATCACCCCTCTATTTAAAGCTATATCCCCTTGCGCTAGCCATCACCATCCGAGGAAAAAGGCTCTCACTGTCCACCCTATCTAATCCTCTAATCACCTTGTATGTCTCTATTAAGTCACCTCTTGACCTTCTTCTCTCTAACAAAAACAACCTCAAGTCCCTCAGCTTTTCCTCATAAGACCATCCCTCCAGACCAGGCAATATCCTGGTAAATCTCCTCTCCAACCTTTCCAATGTTTCCACATCCTTCCTATAATGCAGCGATCAGATTTGTATGCAATACTCCAAGTGCGGCCACACCAGAGTTTTGTACAGCTGCAACATGACCTCATGGCTCAGAAACTCTATCCCTCTACCAATAAAACCTAACACACCGTACGCCTTTTTAACAACCCTATCAACCTGGGTGGCAACTTTCAGGGATCTATGCACATGGATACTGAGATTTCTCTGCTCATCCACACCACCAAGAATCTTACCATTAGCCCAGTATTCTGTATTCTTGTTATTCCTCCCAAAGTGAATCACCTCACTTTTCCGCATTAAACTCCATTTGCCACCTTTCAGCCCAGCTCTGCGCTTATCCATGTCCCTCTGTAACCTGCAACATCCTTCTGCACTATCCACAACTCCACTGACTTTAGTGTCATCCGCAAATTTACTAACCCATCCTTTTCCCTTTTCCCTCATCCCTCATCCAGGTCATTTATAAAAATGACAAACAGCAGTAGCCCTAAAACAGATCCTTGTGGCTCACCACCAGTAACTGCACTCCAGGATGAACATTTCCCATCAACCATCACCCTCCGTCTTCTTCCAGCTCGCCAATTTCTGATCCAAACTGCTAAATCACCCTCAATCTCATGCCTCTGTATTTTCTGCAATAGCCTACCGTGGGGAACCTTATCAAATGCTTTACTGAAATCCATATACACTACATCAACCGCTTTACCCTCATCCACCTGTTTGGTCACCTTCTCAAAGAACTCAAGGTTTGTGAGGCAGGACCTACCCTTCACACAACTGTGTTGACTATCCCTAATCAAATTATTCCTTTCTAGATGATTATAAATCCTGGATGCGAGTTTGCCCGCTGAGCTGGAAGGTTAGTTTTCAGATGTTTCGTCACCATTCTAGGTAACGTCATCAGTGAGCCTCCGAAGCGCTGGTGTTATGTCCCGCTTTCTATTTATGTGTTTAGGTTTCCTTGGGTTGGTGATGTCATTTCCTGTTCTTTTTCTCAGAGGATGACCCACTATCACTCGTATCCTTACATACAGATGAGGAAGGACACCACTTTGATTGGGACAACACATCCATCCTAGCACAAGCCAAACAGAGACACGCACGAGAATTCCTAGAAGCATGGCATTCCAACCAGAACTCCATCAACAAACACATTGATTTGGAGTCAATGTGTTTGGTGATGGAGTTCTGGTTGGAATGCCATGCTTCTAGGAATTCTCGTGCGTGTCTCTGTTTGGCTTGTGCTAGGATGGATGTGTTGTCCCAATCAAAGTGGTGTCCTTCCTCATCTGTATGTAAGGATACGAGTGATAGTGGGTCATCCTCTGAGAAAAAGAACAGGAAATGACATCACCAACCCAAGGAAACCTAAACACATAAATAGAAAGCGGGACATAACACCAGCGCTTCGGAGGCTCACTGATGACGTTACCTAGAATGGTGACGAAACATCTGAAAACTAACCTTCCAGCTCAGCGAGCAAACTCAAATCCAGAACCTCAACCTGAGCTACAAATCTTCTCAAAACTCGCTAGATTATAAATCCTATCTCTTATAATCCTTTCCAACACTTTGCCCACAACCAAAGTAAGGCTCACTGGTCTATATAATTACCAGGGTTGTCTCTCCTCCCTTTCTTGAACAAGGGGACAACATTTGCTATCCTCCAGTCTCTGGCACTATTCCTGTCGACAATGACGACATAGAGATCAACGCTGAAGGCTCTGCAGTCTCCACCCTAGCTTCCCAGAGAATCCTAGGATACGTCCCATCCAGCCCAGGGGACTTATTTATTTTCACACACTCCAGAGTTGCTAAGACCCTCCTTATGAACCTCAATCCCATCTAGTCTTCTAGCCTTTATCTCAGTATTCTCCTCAACAATATGGTCTTTTTCCTGTGTGAATACTGACAAAAATATTCATGTAGCGCCTCTCTGATCTCTTCGGACTTCACGCACAATTCCCTCTGCTGTTCTTGACTGGCCCTAATCTTACTCTAGCTATTCTTTTGTTTCTGACTTAACTATAGAAAGCTTTAGGGTTTTCCCTGATCCTACCTGCCAAAGACTTCTCATGTCCCCTCCTGGTTCTTCTTAGCGCTCTCTTTAGGTTCTTCCTGGCTAACTTGTAATTCTCAAGTGCCCTAACTGAGCCCTCACGCCTCACCTTTACATAATCCTTCTCCTTCCTCTTGACAAGAGATTCAACTACTTTAGTAAACCATGGTTCCCTCACTCGACCACTTGCTCCCTGCCTGACAGGTATGAAGTTATCGAGGACACACAGTAGCTGTTCCTTGAACAAGCTCCACATTTCAATTGTGCCCAGTCCCTGCAGTTTCCTTCACTATCCTATGCATCCTAAATCTTGCCTAATTGCCTTTGCCCCAGCTGTAACTCTTGCCCTGCAGTATATACCTGTCCCTTTCCATCACTAAAGTAAATGTAACCGAATTGTGGTCACTGTCTCCAAAGTGCTCACCTACCTCCAAATCTAACACCTGGCCTGGTTCATTACCCAGTACCAAATCCAATGTGGCCTCGCCTCTTGTTGGCCTATCTACGTACTGTGTCAGGAAACCCTCCACACGTTGGACAAAAACTGACCCCTCTAAAGTACTCGAACTATAGATTTTCCAGTCAATATTTGGAAAGTTAAAGACCCCCATAACAACTACCCTGTTACTTTCGCTCCTATCCAGAATCATCTTTGCAATCCTTTCCTCTACATCTCTGGAATTTTCAGAGGCCTATTAAAAAAAACTCCCAATGGGGTGACATCTCCTTTC
Organism: Stegostoma tigrinum; assembly: GCF_030684315.1. Lineage (NCBI taxonomy): Eukaryota > Metazoa > Chordata > Chondrichthyes > Orectolobiformes > Stegostomatidae > Stegostoma > Stegostoma tigrinum. Next base: position 7,276,195 of record NC_081375.1, read on the forward strand.
CTGTTTCCACCCTCAGCCCATACTACCTCAGTAGATGAGTCCTCATCAAATGTCCCTTCTGCCACTGTAATACTGTTCTTGACTAACAAAGACACACCTCCCCGTCTTTTACCACCTTCCCTGATCTGACTGAAACATCTAAACCCTGGATCCAGTAACAGCTGTTCCTGTCCTTGCTGTATCCATGTCTCCAAAATGGTCACAACATCAAAGTTCCAGGTAATCACTTTAAATGATTAAAACAAAGTATTTATTGGATGCAGAAATGCTCACTATACAGTTGTTTCTTTTCCATATTTGTGTGGGCTGTTTGCAACGTGAGCTCCTTCTGAACACATTCAGGTAATGTTCGTTCCTGTCTGACCTCTTATGTGGTTGTCACTAGAGTAGTTGAAACACTTTGTGCTAGTTTGAGTACAGTTGATGAGTGATGTGCAATGTTCAAACTTTCTAAGCAATATCTTTACACAGAATGTAAATAAAGGAACAAGCCATTAATTAAATCCATGCTGGCAATCCTACTCCACACGATCATCCTCCATTGTTTTATTGTACTCTGTCAACAAATCCTTCCATTTCTCCTTCCTTGTATTTACCTAGCAACTCCTTAAAAGCTTTGGTGCCAATCAACTAATCTATTCCTGTGGTTGATTTTCTCAGTACTATGGATAAAAAAAGCTTGTCTATGATGTCTTAAATATGATAGACATTAATATCTATGTATTATTAAGCTTGGATTAAACCACAATTAGGAATATCATCTCTAATTTTATTATATAAAGCTCTTCATCTTTGCTAAGAAAAGAAATAATGGCCAAGTTAACACATTCGTTTTAGATGTTTGAATCCAACCTAAAATGGCTTGACTTAAAACTCTTGGAACCAATGGGAACTTTGCTCACTTCCCAAAAAACATACAGGCCCACAGATCAGATCTGCTGGTAAAGTCCCACTAAATTGGTAATTAAAGGCAGCATTGTTGTTTTCTGGTGTTTTTTATTTTAAGTTTAGGTTTTTGAAATCAGTCAGCTAAACTGCGAGCTGTTACGATGGCAGAACAGGCTCAAAGGACAGAGATAATGGGAACTGCAGATGCTGGAGAATCCAAGATAACAAAGTGTGGAGCTGGATGAACACAGCGGGCCAAGCAGCATCTCGGGAGCACAAAAGCTGATGTTTCGGGCCTAGACCCTTCATCAGAAAAGGGGGATGGGGAGAGGATCCTGAAATAGGGAGAGACGGGGAGGTGGACTGAAGATGGATAGAGGAGAAGATAGGTGGAGAGGAGAGTATGGTTGGGGAGGGGATAGGTCAGTCCAGGGAGGACGGACAGGTCAAGGGGGCAGGATGAGGTTAGTAGGTAGGAAATGGAGGTGCGGCGTGAGGTGGGAGGAGGGGATAGGTGAGATGAAGAACAGGTCCGGCAGGCTGGGACGAGTTGGGCTGGTTTTGGGATGCAGTGGGGGGGAGGGGAGATTTTGAAGCTTGTGAAATCCACATTGATACCATTAGGCTGCAGGGCTCCCAAGTGGAATATGAGTTGCTGTTCCTGCAACCTAACTGGCCAGAAGTGGATGACAGGCAGATGTAACTTATCTAAATTTGTGGAATCAAAAATAGATGGGAAGGCATGTTGTGATGAGGCCATAAGGAATCTGCAAGAGCCTGTAGATAGGTTGAGTGGGCAGAAACCTGGCAGATGAAGTTTATTGTAGGAAAGTGTGAGGTGTGCACTTTAGTAGGAAAAATTAAAAAGGAGACATTTATTCAAATGGAGACTTCAAAAAACATGCAGCATAGAGGAATCTGAGTGTTTTGAATGAAATACAATAAGTTAGCATACAGGTGCAGCAAGTAATTAAGACTGCCAGTAGAATTTTAGCTTGCATTACTGCGGGCTGGAGTTTCTAAGTAGGGAAGTCTTGTTACAACCATATAGGGTGTTGATGATAAGTGGAGTAGTGTGTACAGTTTTTGTCCCCATCTTTAAGAAAGGATATACTGGCATTGTAGCCAGACCAAAAAAGATTCACAAGGCAGATTTGTGGAGTGGAGGATTTTTAAAAATTTGTTCATGGGATGTGGGCATTGTTTTCAGGGTCAGCATTTATTGTCCGTCCTTAGTTGTCCAGAGAGCAGTTAAGAATCAGCCATATTGCTGTCATACATTTGGTACAAACCATGTTTTGTAGTATTATGGAAAGAATTGGCTGTCACATTTAGGGCTGTTGTCCCACAGGTCAGGGAGATCCCAGGTTCCACCCTGCTGTGTGTGGTAACTAATTTCCAAGGTAGGCTAGGAGTGCAGTGATTAGTTTGCCTTTTGACTTGCTTTATATTATGAATCAATTAGTGTTGATGTTGGGAGAAAATTGATTAATGCTGGCCTGTAATGGCTCTTGTTACTTAAATGGCCTCCTTAGGTATTGTTCTGTGGAAAGGTAACTAGTGTCTGTGGTCCCTCATCCTAAAATATGACCCGCTGCTAGAGAGTTGGTCATGGTTGTCCATAATAGAGATATATATAACTGGAAGACAGCACTGCTTAATGGAGCAGTTACAAACTGATGCTTAGGGAAACTGATGAATCATTCAGTAGCATTAATCATTAAACATTAAACTCTTTCTTTCTTTTACTCTGCAGAACTCTGTGAGCAGGAGTATAATGGACAGAAAGTGATTTACTGGGAAGTCAAGTACCCATTTCTTTTGTCTAACCGTGATGTATCCTTTCAAGTGGCTAGTTTATTTTTTCCAATGGCAGTGCAGAGATATGTGAGGTCATCCATTTTGGTAGGAATAACCGCAAAATGGACTATGTTTTAAATGGTAAAAAATTGCAGCATGCTGCTGTGCAGAGGGACTTGGGTGTCTTTGTGCATGAATCGCTTAAGGTGGGAATGCAGATGCAGCAGGTGATTTAGAAGGCAAATGGGATTTTGTCTGCCATTGCTCAAGGGATGGAGGTTAAAAACAGGGAGGCTATGCTGCAGTTGTATAGGGTCCTGGTGAGGCCACACTTGGAGTTTTGGTCTCCTTACTTGAGACATACTGGTACTGGAGGGGGTGCAGAGGAGATTCACTGGGTTGATTCCAGGGTTGAGAGGGTTGGATTATGAGGAAAGACAGTAGACTGGGATTAGACTCATTGGAATTCAGAAGAATGTGGGGAGATCTTATAGAATCTTATAAGACCATGAAGGGAATAGATAAGGTGGAGGTGGGGAAGTTGTTTCTGCTAGCAGGTGAAACTAGGACTCGAGGGCATCACCTCGAAATAAAGGGAGGCAGATGTAGGACTGAGATCAGGAGGAAGTTCTTCACCCAAAGGTTTTGAATCTGTGGAATTCCCTCCCAGTGAAGTGGTTGAAGCTACCTCACTGTTTCTAAGGCAAGGCTAGATAAATTCTTGAACAGTAAAGGAATAAAGGGTGAGTGGGCGGGTAAGTGGAGCTGAGTCACTAAGATTAGCTATGATCTAATTAAAGGGCGGGGCAGGCTCGAGCGGCTGGATTGCCTACTCCTCCTTGTTCTTATGTTCTTATGCCCTGGCATGGGGGTTTGAAGGGATACTGCATTGGGAATTCCAATTTCTTTGGTATTAGAATTGTTGTTTTCTCAGTTGTTTTGAGAAAATGGTTTTTGACAGTGAAATGTGAAAGTTTTATTCAACGTTGTTTGAGTGTGACCTCAGCCACTTTAATGCATTTATCATAGGATTGTACTGAGGTGACATGTTGGGATCTGTAATGTATCCCTCTGCATCTTGATAATGTATTGAGGCATGCTGCTGATCTGCCTTTGCTATGGGTGCATCACTCTTCAGGCCACAAAGTATTTGATATCCCTCAATGATCTGTCAGTGTACTACCGAAAAATCAATGTACATTTTTGATGTTTGAAAAAACATTGGATAATTGTTTGAACAAGATCAGACCTGTGGAAATGAATTAAGGAAATGGGGATAACTGTATAATTCTTGCAAAGTGCAACAGGTGTGACTGTCTTCCTGAAGCTAAATTTGCAGACTTTGTCTGACAGCCTAACCTAGTTCTGAGGAAGGGTCACTAGACCCGAAACATTAACTCTGTTTTTCTCTTCACAGATGCTGCCAGACCTGTTGTGCTTTTCCAGCAACTTTGCTTTTGTTCTTGATTTAAAAGGTCTGCAGTTCTTTTGGATTTTTTTATCCTAGCCTAGTTATTTGGAGATACTTGTGGGACATATGTTTGGATGACCCCAGACCGGTGTTATTGTCAAAGTGCAAAAATAACCATTTTTTTTCCTACTAATACTGATTTCTTTCAGTTCCTCCGTCTAGCTTGACCCTGAATTCTCAGCACATTTGGAACGCTACGCATCCTCCCAGAACGTTTCTGCAGGGATTCCTCAGGGTAGTGTCCTAGGCCTAACCGTCTTCAGATATTTAATCAATGACCTTTGCTCCATAAGGTCAGAAGTGGGGATGTTCATTGATGGTTGTACAATGTTCACCAATCGCAACCCCTGAGTCACTAAAGCAACCCATATCTGAACGCAGCAAGATCTGGACAATGTCCAGGTCTGGGCTGACATGTTGCAGGTAACATTTGCACCATGCAGGTAACCAAGCAATGGCCCTCTTTAAGAGGAGAATATCTAACCATTGCCTTTTGACATTTGATGGCATTGCCATCACTGAATTTCTCCACTGAGCAGCCAGTGGTTTTACCATTGACCAGAAACTGAACTGAACCAGCCATATAAATACAAAAACAGAAATTGCTGGAAAAGCTCAGCAGGTCTGGCGGCATCTGTGGAGAGAAATCAGTTAACATTTTGTGCCCAATGACCCTTCTTTGGAATATGCTCTGAAGAAAGGTCACTGGCCCTGAAGTGCTAACTCTGATTTCTGTCCACAGATGCTGCAAGACCTGAGCTTTTCCAGCAATTTCTGTTTTTGTTTCAGATTGAGTGTCCACAGTTCTCTTGGTTTTTGAGCTGTGTAAATGCTTTGGCTACAAGAGCGGGTCAAAGTTTGTGAATTTTGTAAGTAACTAACCAATAACCTGTCTCTAAAAGCCTGTCCACCTATCTGTCACGTGTCAGCATGGTGACCTGGTGGTTGGCACGGCTACCTCGCAGCACCAGGAACTCTATCCTTGGGCTATTGTCTGTGTGGAGTTTGCATGTTCTCCCTGTGTCTGTGGGTTTCTTCTGGGTGCTCCAGTTTCCTCCCACAGTCGAAGGATGTGCAATTAGGTGGATTGGCCATGCTAAATTACCCAAAGTGTCCAGGGATATGCAGACTTGGTGAGTTAGCTGTGGGAAATTCAGGGTTACATGGACAGGGTAGGAGGTTGGGTCTTGATGGGATGCAGTTTGTGGATTCAATAGGCCACATGGCCTGTTTTCACACTAGGCATTCTGTGAAGTCAGGTGGAGCATGATGGAATGTTCCGTATGTGTCTGGATGAGTACAGCTCCAGTAATGCTTGAAACATAACCCTCTCCAGGACAAGAGGTAACAAGGTGTAGAGCTGGATGAACACAGCAGGCCAAGCAGCATCAGAGGAACAGGAAAGCTGACGTTTCGTGCCTAGACCCTCCTCCAGAAATGGGGAAGGGGATTCTGAAATAAATAGGGAGAGGGGGGAGGCGGGTAGAAGATGGTTAAAGAAGCAGATAGATGGGGAGGAGACAGACAGATCAAAGAGGTGGGGATGAAGCTAGTAAAGGTGAGTGTAGGTGGGGAGTTGAGGGGATAGGTCAGTCCAGGGAGGGCGAACAAGTCAAAGAGGCGGGATGATGCTAGTAGGTAGGAGAGGTTAGGGAGGTGGGTACAAGCTGGGCTGGTTTTGGGATGAGGTCAGGGGAGGGGGGACTTTGAAGCTTGTGAAGTCCACATTGATACCTTTGGGCTGCAGGGTTCCCAAGCGGAATATGAGGTGCTGTTCCTGCAACCTTCGGGTAGCATCATTGTGGCATTCCCCATCCAGTACAAAGCAGCACCCAGTCTGGTATTTTAAGCATTTTTTTCTCTACCACTGAAGCACAGCAACAGTGTGCGCCATCTGTTAACTGATCAAGTCTTCCTGGAGCCTTCCAAACATGTGATTTCCACCTTTTGAGATGGCCAAAGGTTGCAGATACATGGGAACACCACCCCCTGTGAGTTCCCCTACTCCAAGCCACTCACCATCCTGACTTAGAAATATATCACTGTTACTTCAGTGTCACTGGATCAGAATCCTGGCACTCCCATTTTATGGTTATTAATAGAACAAGGACTGCAGCTGTTTAAGAAAGCAGTTAACCGATACCTTCTCAAGGGCAATTAGGGATGAGCAAAAACTATTGGTTTGCTGATCATTACTTCCTCCCCAGAGCAAAAACTGCTTCCGGAAATATTTTACTCAGTCTTTAAGGAAGGAGCAAATTCTTTCCAAAGGAAATTGTAAAGTAAGTGTGCAGAATGAACTGTTTCTCCGTTATTGTAGCAGTTGAAGAAGGCCATGTTGTCATTGTTACTCTTGTTGTAATCCTCGGAACATGATTCCATTTCCTACAATGGGTGTTTTGAGAACTAACGTTAATATGGACATCAGTGATCTTGATGTTACTGTATCACCAAATACTGATCTGTTTCACGAATGGCCTTGTGAAGTTTGTCTCATATGCCTTAGTCCCTTGTTGATGTGTTTGACTCTTAACTGACCTCTGAAATAATCAATTGAGTCTCATAATAGTTTTCAAACAGCTAGGAATGTGCAGTAATGGTGGAATAACTGGATGAAAGAAAAAGTTCTGAGAAAGAATCTCTGGATCAGAAACACGAACTCTGATTTTTGTTTTTTCTTCACAGATGCTGCCAGACCTGCTGAGCTTTTCCAGCAACTTTTGTTTTTGCCATGAAAAAAGATTTAAATCCATTTCTTTTGTTTCTGTGATCCTGGTGTTATGAAAATGGTTTTAAAATGTAGCCTTTCAAGTGACTTCACACTCTGTAAATGAACAAAATGTGTTATTTTTGAGTCACAATGGTTCTTTCTTTAACTTCATTCTCAGTATGTTTACATTCGTGAGCGCCATGACTTGGATGTTGATGGACGAAAGGTTTGGGTGATTGTTGCCAAATGTGTGCCTGGTTTACCAGTGAAATCCAGTGTCATCAGAGTGGAGGATTATCATCAAACTGTGGCTCTGGAGAGTGATGGTAAACAAGGCACCAAAGGTACCACTGAGATTTTTGTCTTTATTGAGATTATTGTCATAACATCTCAAATGTTTGATAAAGATTGGGAATCTTTTCAGACTGTTCATCTGAACTGTGTTCTGATTCAAGCTTTCTGGGTTGGCTTGTCTGGAGGAAGTATTTTGAGCTGTGTAACTTGAAATGAAATTCAGTGGATATGGTAGGCAAGTATAAAGTACACCTATACAATGCTTACAGAAACTGATCAGTAGGTCCAACAGATCTATGCTGATATTTACAAGCTTGTCACCATAGCATTGGGTTGCAGTGCTGGTGGGGACAGGTCTGTCACTGCATATTAATGGGGTACTGTATTGTTGGGTGCAGACCTGTCACTTTATAACACTGGGCTACAGTACTGATGGGGTATAGGCCTTTAGGTTGGTTGGCTCCCCGAGCTGGTTTGGTTGTCCGCAGATGTTTCATTACCCTGCTGGTAACATCTTCAGTACAGCCTCGGGTTAAAAGCCGGTGTGTTTTCCCATTTGGTTTTTAAATTCAGGAGTCCATTGAGCTGGATTGCCTCACTTCTGGCTTTCCTTTGTAGTGGAGATTGCGTACAGTTCTGGTCACCGCATTGTAAGAACGATGTCGAAGCTTTCGAAAGCGCCCACAGGAGATTTACTAGGATGTTGCCTGGTCTGGAGGGGAGGTCTTACGAGGAAAGGTTGAGAGACTTGGGGCTGTTTTCATTAGAGAGAAGGTGGTTGAGAGGTGACTTAATTGAAACATATAAAATAATCAGAGGGTTAGATAGGGTGGGTAGGGAGAGCCTTTTTCCTAGGATGGTGATGGCAAGCATGAGGGGCAAAGCTTTAAATTGAGGAGTGAAAGATACAGGACAGATGTCAGAGGTAGTTTCTTTACTCAGTAGTAAGGGAATGGAACGCTTTGCCTGCAACGGTTGTAGATTTGCCAACTTTAGGTACATTTAAGTCGTCATTGGATGAGCATATGGACGTACATGGAATAGTGTATGTTAGATGGGCTTGAGATCGGTACGACAGGTCAGCACAACATCGAGGGCCGAAGGGCCCGTACTGTGCTGTTATGTTCTGTGTTCTGAGAGTATCTGGGGTTGAGTTCTGTGTGTTTTAATGATGGCTTTATTCATGGAGTACCAGGCTTTTATGAATTCCTGTGCCTGTCTCTGCTCAGTTTGTTGCAGGATTTTGGTGTTGTCCCAGTCAAATTGGGGTTATCCATGTGGATTGAGATGAGTGAGTATTGGTCATGGCTTCGTGTAGTCATTTGGTGTTCATGTACTCTGTTAGTTTACTTCCTTTTTGTCCGATGTAATGTTTCTCACAGTCTCTGCAGGGGATCTTGTAGATGGCATTAGTCCGGGTGAGCAGTCGTCGTAGGGTTGATATGGGCTTGTGTGCTACTCTGATGCCCAGTGGTTGTGGGAGTCTTGTGGTTAGTTCCAATATGTTCCTAATGTAGGATGGTGTGATCAGTGTGTTGGGGTGCGTGGTATCTTCCTGATGTTCACGTAGGCATCTTCTGACTTATTTTTGGCATCTGTTATCCTTAAAAACCTGGAAGAGGTATTCTTCTTCCTCTTGGTGTAGTTTAAAAACCAGGCAAGAAAACACACACCGGTGCTTCATCGGAGGCTGCACTGATGATGTTACCCAGTAGGGTAACGAGACGCCTGTGAAACAATAAACCAGCTCGGTGAGCCGACCAACCTCAACACCCACAACCCGAGCTACAAATCTACTCCAAAACCTTAGAGGATATAGGCCTGTCACTATACAACATAGGGCTACAGTGCTGGTGGGGACAATGACATGCCTCCCCGATTGCTTTATTGAGAGAGACAGGAACAGGCTAAGCCAGCTTTGATCCTTTATTGAACGTGATACCAGGGGCAGCTATGACCCATAGGGTTTTGAATTGTGTACTCGGCATCCTCTCTGAATAGAGGTGAAGATCTGATAAGGGAGCGTCAGATGAATAGAAATTCTTTGCCTTGGCTTAAAGTTCAGTCAAATTTTGTAAGCCCCCATTTGTGTAATTTTATCACTCTAAATTTGTTAATAAATGTAGTTTTGTGGAAAGATTGGTTTATGATCTTACAGCTGATTTTTTTTATTTGTTTCTTCCAGTGTTCATGCATTACTTCGATAACCCTGGGGGTATGATCCCAACTTTCCTTGTTAACTGGGCAGCAAAGGTAGGTGGCTTCATTTCTAGGAAGCAGCGTGTAATGGTTCAAGGGCAGTTATCTTCCTGCTTGTGATTATGCACAAGAATTGCAGATGGATTTGAAGGACTTGCAATGTTGATAGAATGTTGAATGCCTTAAAATCTTCAGTCAGCACCTGTTTGTAGAAAAATGATACAGTTGACTGGATGTAGGGATAGCAGTTGGCTCTTTGGAACTGACTCAGTGCGTGATAGCAGATCAGAAAAGGTGAAACCAATTACCTAATTGCTAGTCTGTCACAACAGTTAATCTAGGCTGGGCCTGGCTGTGGTGTCCTCTATTGTGCGATATTTGGCCAAGAATCAGGATCCAGACTCTGTTAATGGCCAAGTCACTCATCTTTGACCGTCAGAACAAAGAAAAATTGTATCTGCAGGAGAAGGCTCACAAGGAGCGGGAGGCGAACCTATGTCTGGTGGTGGTAACCCACTGGATGTGATGGAAATGGCAGTTAATGATTCTCCAGGTGTGGATGCTGGTGAGGACAAGGGGGACCTCTATTGTTGTTGTGGGAGGGAAGAGCAGGTTTAAGGTCTGAAGAGTGGGAGATGGATCTGACCCACCTGAGGGATCTGTCAGCTACAGTGCCGGGGATTACTTGCTTGAGGAAGAAAGTGGGCATTTCATAGGCTGCCTTGTTGAAGTTGGCCTCAGAGTAGATGTATTGGAGACAGAGAAACTGGGAGACGGAACAGAGTCTTTACAAAAAACAGGGTTATGAGGATGTGTAGTCAAGGTAACTGGGAGTCAGTGGGGGGGTATGTAGTGGACGTTGGTGGTCAGCCCATTCCCAGAAATGGAAGCATTTTGAGGAAGGGAAGGGAGGAGTCAGAGATGGACCAGGTGAAAGTGAGAGCAGTGTAGAGATAGTGGGTTCCAGCCTAACTGGAAACTCTGAAACAGGCATAAAGTGTCTAGAGTAATCACAGGTGTAAGTAGGAAGGGATTGGAAATGGAGAGGAAAAAATTGAGTCAAAGTGGGAAGAGATAAGTTCTGTGGGGAGATTACCGGACAAAATGTGGTTCGTGATTGTATTGGACACAATGGCTTTATGTTCCATGTTGGGGCCATGGTCTGGGGGAAATAGAAGGAGATAGCTAGAGCTGGCACTCAGCGTCTGCAGTGTAGAAGTCAGACACTGACAGCACTGTCCTTGTCGGCAGTTTAATTATCAAATCAGTATTGGATCTGAGAGCAGACAGTACAGTCTGTTCGTGGTGGGGAAAAGTTGGAATAGGTGAGGGGAGGGCAGAGAAATTGAGATGACCAATACCATGTTCGTAGTTCTTGACGAGCAGGTTGAGTTCAGATAAAAGGCCAGAAAGTGTGTTGGAAGCGGGCGAAGGGATCTGTGCGGCAGGGAGAGGATACTTGCCACTTGCCCAAAGAATTGGGCATGGCAGTGAAGGCAACAGAAAAAGAGTTCAATATCATGCTCTAACCAAAATTCATTAGGGTGGGAGTGCAGAGGGATAAATCAGAACCATTGCTGAATACAAAACATTCAGCACCAGAGAGCAAGGTCAGAGGAATAGTAAATACGCATCAGGAGGTGGGGTTGAGAGAGGGAATGAGGGAAAGGGATGGGAGTAAGGTTCCAGAGGGCAATGGATATCTGAGTTGTTGAATCTTGTTTTCCTTGATGCCTAAAAGGAAAAGAAAATGTTTCTTGTTAACATGGTGAATGAGCTGGAGGATGAAGCAAAACAGGGACCAGTGCAGTTCTGAGCTAGCGTGATGTGATGCTGTTAGAGGTTGACAGTGTGCTTGTGATGAGGTGTGGTGCTGAGTGTGGACCTTGGGATGCCATGAGAGAAGTTGATGTGGAATGTTGAACATCGTGGAGTTATCTATGATCCTGGTTGGATTGAAAGCGTAAAGGATGAAACTTGAGTTGGAATCCACATGTGGTGGATCTGAACCAAAGGCAGTCACTTCGGAATGTGATGTGGCTGTGGAAACAGATTTTAGCAAATACCTTGCCAACCACCAGGAGTGACAGCAAAATTAATGATGGTGGAAAAACAGATTGGAACAGAAATCCTGTCGGAGAGAAGAGCAGAACTTCAAGGTGGGCATGCCTAGAAGAGATGTGGCCATGACTTAAATACTAAATAAAACCAAAAGAACTGCGGATGCTGGAAATCAGGAACAAAACAAATTGCTGGAAAAACTCAACAGTTCTAGTCGCATCTGGCAATAAATTTGAGTTAATGTTTTGGGTCAGGTAATCTGTTCTCAGAACTGATTGTAGCTAGGAAAGGATTTTTACGCAGATGATGGGGAGGGGATAAGGAGTAAACAGTAGGCGGAGACAGAGCCCAAAGAGTGAGGAGAACCATTTTGGACAGACAAAAGTGGATGATGGTCAGCCCTGGTGAATGAATAGCTACAGATGGGGACTATGAGTGGCTAACAATGGGTTGTGTCTAATATCACGCCAGGAGATAACTAGGCCTGGTGTGTGGGTGTTAGGGTGTAAGGAGATGGGAGAAGATGCCTCGACCTAAATTATTGAACTCAATATTGACTCCAGAAAGCTGTGGTGTTTCCAAGCAGAAAATGAGGTGCTGTTCCAGGTGTTGGCCAGGGAACAGGGTTGTGTGTTGATGTGATGGGCAACCGGAAGCTCAGAGTCATTTTTGCAGATAGAACATAGGGGTTCTGCAAAGTAGTCTCCCGGTGGATGTGGGTTACTTTGACTTTCAGAAGATGTTTGCTAAAAGATTGGCACGTAAAGTTAAAGTGAATGATATTGAAAACTGGCTGGCTGACGGGGAAACAGGAATAAAGGGAACTAAATGTGATATCTCCAAATTTGCAGATGTCATGAAGGTGGTGCTTCTGTATGATTTGGACAAACGGTTAATGCATGGCAAAGGAAGTATAATGTGGGTAAATGTGAGATTACCCATTTTAGTAGCAAAAACAGGAAGGCAGATTGTCATTCAGATAATGAATAATAGGTTGGCAAAACGCTGGTGTATTGGGACCTGGCATTAGTTGCTGAAAGTAAGCATGCCAGTCTAGCATGTAGTGAAGCCAGCAAATGATAGGCTGGATTTCAACAAGAGAATTCAAGTACAGGAGCAGGGAGGTCTTGCTGCAATTGAATAGGGCCTTGATGAGATACCTTTGGAATATTGTTTGCAGTTTTAGTCTCTTTATCTGAGGAAGCATGTTCTGGTCACGGATGGAGTGCAACAAAGATTTACCAGACTGATTTTTGGAATGGTAGGACTGACATTTGAAGAGAGACCGGAACAGTTAGGACTACAATCTCTGGCATTTGGAAGGATAAGAGGAGACCTCGTAGAAATCTATCAAATTCTAACAGGACTACACAGGGTAAACACAGGAAGGATGCTCCTGATGACTGGGGAATTCAGAACCAGGGTCGTGGTCTGAGGATACATTTCGGGTGAAATGAGAAATATATTCACGTAGACAGTGGTGAGCCTGGGGAGTTCTCTGCCGCAAAGTGGTAAAGGTCAAAACATTGAATGCTTTCAATAAAGAGTTAGATCTCGTTCTTGGCTAAAGGAGCCAAAGGGTCTTGAGAGAAAACAAGAACAGGGTAGAGTTGGCCAGCCATGATCGTATTGATGTTCCTATTTTCCGTTTCTATGCTCATGAGAGTTAAACAAGCCTCAGACAATAGCTACAGGGAGCTATACCTTTTTAACAAACATTTTTACTTTATTCTTTCATGGGATGAAGGCATCTCTGGCTAGGCAGCATTTATTACCCATCTCCAATTTCCAAAAGGCAGTTGAGTCAATCCCGTTACTGTGGGTCTGGAGTCACAAGTAGGCCAGACCAGGTAAGGATGGCACTTTCCTTCCCTAAAGGACTTTAGTGAACCAGGTGGGTTTTTCCGACAATCATCAATATATTCACGGTTACCAAATTCAAATTCCATAATCTGCTGTAGTGGGATTCAAACCCGGGTCCCCAGAACATTATCTGGGTCTTTGGATTAACAGTCCAGCAATAATACCTAGGCCATCGCCTCCAATCTTGCAGCTGCTCTTGAGATTGAAGGTTTACTTGTGGATCTCTTACAGTTATTTCGTTTCAGTAGAATTATAAGATTTTTAATCTAATTCATTTTTGGTTCTTTTATATTCAAGAACACAATGAAAGCAAAAATAAAATGCGTGGTCTTTTTCAAACTGAGTTTTTCTTTAGAGCTCTTGGAGAGGCCTACAGATGACAGTCCAGACTTTTATTTTCTCTAAGTTATGTGGCTCAAAATTTATATGTGTAGCAGGAAAAAAATTTTTTTAACATCTGAGTTTCTTTTAAATCGCAGAGGGGAGTTTATTTTAATGGAGCTGTTGGAGAGGCCTACACGTGAACAGGTCTGGAGTGGGTCTTGTTTTAAATCAAAGGATTGAAAGCTATCTGTTGGACTAATTGAGTCATTTTAATTCAGTTGTTCAGCTAAGTGGTTGATTTTGAGATTTTTGTTTTTGTTTGACATGCTTAATATCAGGTAAGTGGCATGGTAGCTCAGTAGTTAGCACTGCTGCCTTACAGTGCCAGGGACCCAGGTTTGATTCCATCCTTGGGTGACTGTGTGGAGTTTGCACATTGTGTCTGCATGGGTTTCCTCCCACAGTCCAAAGATGTGTGGGTAGGTGAATTAGCCATGGGAAACGCAGGGTTACAGGTATAGTGTCTGGGTGTGATTCTCTTTTTAGAGGTTTGGTATGGACTCGATGGGCTGAATGACCTCCTTCCACATTGGAGGGATTCTGTGGTTTTAGACCAGTTCTATGGCTGAGGAGAAGTAGTTTATTTTAGGTACAAGATGCCATTGAAATTGCCTTTTTTTTTTAAAAAAGACTTGATGTCATTGAGGACAAACAAATGACACCGATTTAGATGGCTTGTAGATTTAGAGAAGTGATTACACAGCAGAGTTGGTCAGGTGGATGAGTGACCATCAGGAAAGGTGAGATGGTTTAGAAGTCTCCTGTGGTTATTCCTCACTGTTATTCAGTGTTGGGAACTGTTGACAGGGATAATGTCTGAGGAAAATAGAGGAGGCAGTCAGATCTTGGGCATGAAGAATGAATCGGGCACAGAGATTCTCTCATGGGCACAGAATCTCAAGTGTGTTGCTTTCCTGGTACCAGGATTAAGGATGCCTCAAAACATTTGAAGCATGTTGTTAAAGGAGTGGGAGAGGGAAAATTATTGTACTGATTGGGAATGACATAGTTCAGGAAAGGATTAAGGCTTTGCAGAGTGAAGTAAAAGGTTAGATTTTACAAAACAGATCCTTAAAAGTAATTTCACCCACTTCCTACAGACAGAGGGTGGCCATGGGTACCAGCATGGGCCCAAGCTATGCCTGCCTCTTTGTAGGATATGTGGAACAATCCCTCTTCCAGAGCTACACTGTCCCTATCTCCCACCTCTTCCTCTGTCACATCGATGACTGGCACTGCCTCATGCTCCCACGAGGAGCTCAAACTTCATCCACTTCACTAACACCTCATCACCAGCCCCCCCACCCCCCCAGCCTTAAGTTCACCTGGACCATCTCTGATACCTTTCTCTCCTTCCTGGACCTTTCTGTCTCCATCTCTGGCATCCATCTGGAAACCATTATCCATTTCAAGCTTACCGACTCCCACAGCTACCTAGATTACACCTCCTCTCACCCACCTTCCTGCAAAAAGGCCATCCCCTATTCCCAATTCCTTCGCCTCCGCCACATCTGTTTCCTGGACATCCCAGATGTCTTGTTCTCATTTTTCAACGATCGCAAATTCTCCTCCATGGTGGTCAAAAACGCCCTTGACCGTGTCTCTTGCATTTCCTGCAACTCATCCCTCATTCCCTACCCGCAATAACAACCAAAACAGAATCCCCTTCGTCCTCACATACCACCCCACCAACCTCCGGATCCAACACATCATCCTCCGACATTTCTGCCATCTGCAATCTGACCCCACTATCAAAGACATTTTTCCCTCCCCACCTTATCTGCTTTCCAGAGAGACCATTCCCTCTGTGACTGCCTTGTCCACTCCATATTCCCTACCACCCCGGCACTTTTCCCTGCAACCGCAGCAAGTGCTACACCTCCCCTCTCACCCGCATCCCAGGCCCTAAAAAGACCTTCCACATCAAATAGATGTTCACCTGCACATCTGCTAATGTGATATACGGTATCCGCTGTTCCTGTTGTGACCTCCTCTACATCAGGGAAACCAAGCAGAGGCTTGGGGACCACTTTTTGAACACCCATGCTCGGTTTGCAACAAACGGCTGCACCTCCAGTCACGAACCATTTCAACTCCCCCTCCCATTCCTTGGACAATGTCCATCCTGGGCCTCCTGCAGTGCCACAATAATGCCACCTGAAGGCTGCAGGAACAGCATCTCCTATTGTGCTTGGAAACCCTGTAGCCCAATGGTATCAATGTGGACTTCACAAGCTTCAAAATCTCCCCTCCCCCTACCACATCCCAAAACCAGCCCAGCTTGCCCCTGCGCCTCTTACCTGTCATTCTTCCCACCTACCCCCTCATCCCACCTCCTTGACCTGTCCATCCTCCCTGGACCGACTTATCCCCTCCCTAACTCACCACCTACACACTCCTTTACTGACTACAAGCCCGCCTCTTTGACCTGTCTGTCTCTTCTCCACCTATCTTCTCCTTTATCCATCTTCTATCTGCCACCCCCTCTCCCTATTTATTCCACAAACCCCTTCCCCTCCCCCATTTCTGAAAAAGCGTCTCGACCCGAAATGTCAGCTTTCCTGCTCCTCTACTGCTTGGTCTGCTGTGTTCATCCAGCTCTACACCTTGTTATCACAAATAATTACTGCACCTTTTTAGCTTTTCTAAGGGATGTTGTTGTCATGTATTGCAGAGGACAGGGAATCTGTGTTGTGATTATACACACTCTCAACACATTTGTAGATCTGGATTGAAGGATGGGCACAACAGTAGTCATACACTGAATGTAGAATGGCTGCTAATCAAAACTGTGATAATTAATATGTGTATTTAAACTTTTGGATAACTTATTTCTAGTCATTAACACAATTGTGTGTTTCTACAGACTGGAGTGCCTTCCTTTCTGAAAGACATGCAGAAAGCTTGTGCTAACTACTCTGAGTACTGCAAGAAATCTGGGAAATAATCGCCATGCTATTGATTCAGATTTGATACTCTGCAAGGATGAGAAGATTTGTCCCAACTTGAAAGACATCTCACCTTTCTGCTATATTGTGATTGGCTTGCATTGTTTGACCAGTGGAAAAATCATTTATCAATAAGACTGTCTGCACTCACTACACTGTATATCATTTTATACTATCCTCCTTATCCAATGAATCCTTGGTATCCCTATCATGGAGTGTAGAAGAAAATGAAGTAATGACCACCCATAAACTACACTTTTATAAGCGGGCAAAAGTTCTGCAGCCTTAATCTTACCCACACAATGATTTTAATGGGGACTGATTTAAAAACAAATGGCAGGTGTGGAGTTGAAGAGTTTCTTTGAGTGGAGCAGGAGAAAATTGGCACTGCACTTTGAATGTTGTTTGGAATTGTGTTTTCCTGTCTGTTGGTATTTGATTGTTTTCCATTAGCCATGACTAGGAGACAGGTCCCCACTGCTAGATTGATGGTTGGGCTGTGCATTATATGCAAATCTTAAATCAAGGCAACCAGAACAAAATATTAATAAATATTGCTGACCCTTTCCTGGATCTAAGTCTGAAGGTTTTCCGGGTGTTCTTTACTCCTGAGTTTCCACTTTGCTTCCACCCCTCTTTATTTCTCTCAGGGATTTAGTTGATCCTGTTGTGTACTTGAGGCTCACATATGGTGAACAATATGGTTGACTGGAGCTCAGTGGCTTGCTAGTTGAAGAAGCTTTAGCTGTACTCAGTGAGGGATTATAAAATGCCAGCTACTTAGGTCTAACTTACAGATGTTGAAAGTAAACTTATGCTTTGGGCATTGGTGGGGGTGGGGGGGTGGTGAACCTAATGCCAATATTCACTGCTCTTTAGTATGTGGGAGCATAAGCTGCTTTCTCATTGAACTTGGTATACAAGTTTAGAACTGAATCATAATGTGCCACTCTGAAATCAATGCAACAGTTACTGATTGGCTTCCAGCAGTTATAGTATATCTGAATCAGTGTAGAGGTGTGAGGGGCCTTGCCTTTTTAGTTTCAATGTATGGAATCTAGTTTTCTGAATGAGTACAGTGTCTCTCACATATTTCTTGATGGACTGCACCTTGTTTTAAGTGAAATTATGAATGTAAATCTTGTGTTGTTCCTTCGTATCTACCTAAATTCTCTGCTTATTACTCATTGCTATCAAATAAGGCTTACTCTGGTTGGAACTTAACAGTGGAAGGTTTAGTATGGTATTTTCTAAATTCCTGAATGGCCTTTTCTGAAATTGGACATGAGCACAGCCTTTTAAGACAGCTGCTAACATTTGGATACTTAATTCTCTCTCCCAGTGGTCAAAGGTGTTGCCTTTATTCTTTGCAGTATATAGGGCCACACATGAAGGCTATATGCTACCCTGTTGATTTCCCCGTGGGTGCTGGCATTCTTGACTGCATGGCTAAGAATGGAACTGTAAATTTGTAACTTTCTCTTCATGATCTCAATTCTTAAAACAGATTGTTGCTAATCTTTTTATAATCCTGAGAGGATTTTTCTGCATTCTTTTAAGCCCAGCCCATCCTACATCTTTAAGCCTTAGTAATCCTGTTCACTTTCCCTTTTGTTACCCTTCTGTCCACTCCACGATCAGACCCTGTTTAAAGCAATCTCCTCTACTTCCTTGTGGCTGATTGTAAGTGTTGCCTTGATCCCTGGCTACTTCAAACTCTTACCCCATTTTGCTCTTTCTAAAATTATGCCTTGACTGTGATCCTGTTTTCTGTACATTTTTTAAATGTGCTGCATCACCCAACCAAGAGATATGAAATTCTTTTTTTTTATTTCAGCATTTCATTCCACTAGTTTCCAACTTCCTAATGTTTCTCTTGCATCATTAGCGTTTTGTGCTGAATCTGTTCCTTTGTTTAGGCTGCCCAGTCATGCATTGTATTTGTTTTCCTGAAGCTTCAAAATTAAAACTTGAGTAAACATTCTGTAATCTTTGTTTGCTGTGGATCTGAATGGAAATCTGAATGATGCATCCCTCAGTGGTAAGAGGGGTATCTCCCTTGTTTCAGCAGCTAGTGGCAGTGTGCCAGTTGGCTGAGAAGGTACTAGGAAGCTGATATCTGGTGCTGTGATCTTTGACTTATTTGGAACTTTAAATAAAATCAAAGTTTCTCTTGCAACAAAACTTCCACTTTTTTACATCGTGTTCAGTTCAAAAATGTTTCAAGGTGCACTGCAATGGCCATTCTCGGACAGAATTGAATGTTCAGCTGCATCCAGTGTCCATTATGTTCAAAACCTTGGCCAAATTTCCAGGTTTTTGTGGGATGACTTAAGGAGCAGAGAGAGGTCCACAGGAAATTCAAGTGCTTGAAGTATAACAACTGCAGATCTGGGCTGCAAGGGTGGAGTGCAGGAAGCTGGAGATGAGCAAGGAACCAGGATTGAAAGTGTGCCAGCCCCTGAGGGTGATAGAAGTGGGGGAGATCATCGGAGAGGAAAGATGAAAAAAAACTTGAGCACCAGAATGGACAAAGCTACACAAGTGTAATATGTAACATCAACTGAGGGGACAAATGGAGTATGAGTGAACCAGCGGAGCTCTAAGTAAAGTTTTGGTTTTACTTAAGGCAGGAGACAGGTGAGTTGGAAGGAAGGTATACTACATGGGATAAAGAAGCAGCAATGAAAGGATGTTTAAAAATTAAGCTGCACATGTATTTAATTAAACTGCAATGACATGAATAAGTAGAAACTTGGGACGAAAGGAAGCTTAAGAATTGATTAGAGCAGAATGTAATTGTACGTACTAACTCTAACTCATACACTGGAACACCTAGATGGCTTTGCAACTCAAAATTCTGCAGTTGTTACCATTTAAATAATACTCCCCCTTTTCTATGCTTCCTGTCAAAATGAGCAATGCTACACTTTGATTTTTTTTTTGGGTTTTGTTCATGTTCATAACCTATGAATTTACATCATCCTCATAGCATACTTTCTTCTGTATTTTTGTCACCTGCTTGTTTAGCTACCATGTCTTTGATTCCTTTATTCTTCAGCTGTGTCCCCTATTCTAGTCTCCTTAAGAGGAAAAATTCTCCTCAATTGCATTCAGGATCTTGAATGTACAACAAGATTGTGCCTTAGGGCCAACCTGTTCAGTCTTTGTTCAAAAAGTAAATATTTCAGGAATGATTGCACAGGACTCCAAATATGCTCTCATAAAGGTCCAGTACAACTGCAGTAACATTTCTCTACTCTTGTATTCTATTTCCCTTGTAATAAACACCCACTTTTTGTTTGTGCCTAATCATTCACTGTATATGCATGCTAACATTGTGATTAATGTACCAGGGTAACTTCTGTACAGCTAAGTTCTTCATGTTGAAGTGGACAAGTTCACATTTTCCCCCATATTCCATCTGCCAAATTTGTGCTCACTTATTGTACCAAGCAGCATGACCTCTCACCTGTCTCAACAAGCAAGCACTGACTGTACTCGTTTAGTTCTCACTGCAAAGCTTCCAACACAATGTCTCATATTAGATGTGATTCTGCAGCATTTGCAGTGTAGCACCCCTGTATGCAGTGAAAGCTACATTTATTAATTCACAGGTACTGTTTTGGACATCATCTAAGATTGTGCGCATGTACTGCATCCATTTCAACTCTAAGTAGATAACAGCCATTTACTGATTCATTTCTCCGGTCACTGCCCTAACAATCAGTCAACCTGCTTGATTTAAAATTTCAACAAAACCTGGCTGTTAATCAGTCATCAATTGGTACGTTCTCCATTGCATTACTGCTACCAATCAGCACTCCTCATGCAGTTTCAATATTGTTCCCCTTGAGTTGGCATTTGTGAATTTTGTGTGTAAGCCAAATGTCAACAAAATATATTTTTTCAATAATGCTTAATAGCTGTCCTCCCAAATGACTAGATATTTTTAAAAATGTAATGAAGGTTTCTGCTTACACCACTCTTTCAGACTGAGATACAGGCCGTCGCCACAACCTAGGTTTTTCCTAAAAAAAAAGTCTGTTAACTTGCCTGAAATCTTTCTGACAAAGTGTTTCTATAACCTCCTGGTTATTACTCCCTCCACCAAGGGTGTTAGGTCCTTCCTTACCACTTTATCTAGTCCTTAAAATTTTATAGACCTGCTTTAACGATTACCTCAGTCTCCTTTTTTTAAAAAAACAATCCTGCATAGCTGGAGATTCCAAGATAATAAAATGTGAGGCTGGATGAACACAGCAGGCCAAGCAGCATCTCAGGAGCACAAAAGCTGACGTTTCGGGCCTAGACCCTTCATCAGAGAGGGGGATGGGGGGAGGGAACTGGAATAAATAGGGAGAGAGGGGGAGGCGGACCGAAGATGGAGAGTACCTGGTTTGCTTCAGGACATGGTCGAGCAGTTTCAAGGCCGAAGAGATTACAAGAGAGTTGCAATGGGAGAGAGAGATTCCCTGAGGTTGGTCCGGAGGGAGGAGGGTAACTTCTTCAGGTTAGGCATCCCTGGAAGAGGCTTCGCAGTGAGCCACTCTTTGCTGACAGCCAAAAATCTCCAGTAGACAATAGACGATAGGTGCAGCAGGAGGCTATTTGGCCCTTTGAGCCAGCACCACCGTTCATTATGATCGTGGCTGATCACCCACAATCAGTATCCTGTTCCTGTCTTATCCCCATTACCCTTGATTCCACTATCGTTAAGAGCTCTATCTCTCTCTTTCTTGAAAGTATCCAGAGACTTGGCCTCCACTGCCTTCTGGGGCAGAGCATTCCATATATCCACCCCTCTCTGGGTGAAGAAGTTTCTCCTCAACTCTGTTCTAAATGGCCTACCTCTTATTTTTAAACTGTGTCCTCTGGTTCTGGACTCCCCCATCAACAGAAACATGCTTCCTGCCTCCAGATTGTCCAATCCCTTAACAATCTTATACGTCTCAATCAGATCCCCTCTCATCTTCCTAAACTCAAGCGTATACAAGCCCAGTCGCTCTAATCTTTCAACATATGATAGTCCCGCCATACCGGGAATTGACCTCGTGAACCTACGCTGCACTCCCTCAATAGCCAGAATGTCCTTCCTCAAATTTAGAGACCAAAACTGCACACAATACTCCAGGTGCGGTCTCACCAGGGCCCTGTACAGCTGCAGAAGGACCTCTCTGCTCCTTTACTCATTCCTCTTGTTATGAAGGCCAGCATGCCATTAGATTTCTTCACTGCCTGCTGTACCTGCATGCTTGCTTTCATTGACTGATGTACAAGAACACCCAGATCTCGTTGAACTTCCCCTTTACCTAACTTGACTCCATTTAGATAGTAACCTGCCTTCCCGTTCTTGCCACCAAAGTGGATAACCACATATTTATCCACATTAAACTGCATCTGCCATGCATCCGTCCACTCACCTAGCCTGTCGAAGTCACCCTGTATTCTCATAACATCTTCCTCACATTTCACTCTGCACCCCAGCTTTGTGTCATCAGCAAATTTGCTAATTTCACTTTTAATGTCTTCATCTATAACATTAATGTATATTGTAAACAGCTGCGGTCCCAGCACCGAACCTTGTGGTACCCCACTGGTCACTGCCTGCCATTCCGAAAGGGATCCGTTTATCACTACTCTTTGCTTCCTGTCAGCCAGCCAATTTTCAGTCCAAGCCAGTATTTTTCCCCCAATACCATGTGCCCTAATTTTGCTCACTAATCTCCTATGTGGGACTTTATCAAAGGCTTTCTGAAAGTCCAGGTATACTACATCCACTGTCTCTCCCTTGTCCATCTTCATAGTTACATCCTCAAAAAATTCCAGAAGATTAGTCAAGCACGATTTCCCCTTCGTAAATCCATGCTGACTCTGACCTATCCTGTTACTGCTATCCAAATGAGTCGTAATTTCATCTTTTATATTTGACTCCAGCATCTTTCCCACCACTGACGTCAGGCTAACCGGTCTATAATTCCCTGTTTTCTCTCTCCCTCCTTTCTTGAAAAGTGGGACAACATTAGCCACCCTCCAATCCACAGGAACTGATCCTGAATCTATAGAACATTGGAAAAGAATTACCAATGCATCCACAATTTCTAGAGCCACCTCCTTGAGTACCCTGGGATGCAGACCATCAGGTCCCGGGGATTTATCAGCCTTCAGACCTAACAATCTATCCAACACCATTCCCTGCCTAATATAAATTCCCTTCAGTTCGTCCATTACCCTAGGTCCTTCAGCCACTATAACATCTGGGAGATTGCTTGTGTCTTCCCGAGTGAAGACAGATCCAAAGTACCTATTCAACTCTTCTGCCATTTCCTTGTTCCCCATAATAAATTCACCCGTTTCTGTCTTCAAGGGCCCAATTTTAGTCTTAACAACTCTTTTTCTTTTCACATACCTAAAAAGGCTTTTACTATCCTCCTTTATGTTTTTGGCCAGTGTGCCTTCGTACCTCATTTTTTCTCCACGTATTGCCTTTTTAGTTATCCTCTGTCGCTCTTTAAAACTTTCCCATTCCCCGGCTTCCCGCTCATCTTTGCTATGTTATACTTCTTTTTTTATCTTTATACAATCCTTAACTTCCCTCGTCAGCCACGGCCGCCCCTGCCTCCCCTTAGGATCTTTCTTCCTCTTTAGTATGAACTGATCCTGCACCTTCTGCATTATATCCAGAAATACCTGCCATTGTTGTTCCACTGCCATCCCTGCTAGGGTATTGAACCATTGAACTTTGGCCAGCTCCTCCCTCATAGCTCCATAGTTCCCTTTATTCAACTACAATACTGACACTTCCGACTCTCCCTTCTCCCTCTCAAACTGCAGATTAAAACTTGTCATATTATGGTCACTGCCTCCTAAAGGCTCCTTTACTTTGAGGTCCCTGATCAAATCCGGTTCATTGCACAACACCGGACCCAGAATTGCCTTCTCCCTGGTAGGCTCCGGTACCAGCTGTTCCAAGAATCCATCTCGGAGGCACTCCACAAACTCCCTTTCTTGGGGTCCAGTACCATCCTGATTTTCCAAGTCTACCTGCATGTTGAAATCCCCCATTACAACTGTGGTAATACCTTTGCGACAGGCCAATTTCAACTCCTGATTCATCTTACACCCTACATCCAGACTACTGTTTGAGGGCCTGTAGATAATTCCCATTATGGTCTTTCTACCCCTAGAATTCCTCAGCTCTATCCAGACTGACTCTACATCACCTGATTCTATGTCCCCCTCACAAGGGACTGAAAATCATTCCTCACCAAAAGGACCACCCCACCGCCCTCTCTCCGTCAGTCTGTCCTTTCGATAGCTGTTCTTCTACACATCCTCTGTATCTGACCATTTGTTATTGTATTTCTCCCAAGAAGCGTGAGCTTGCACTTGGTTTGAATTCCATTTGTCACTTTTCTGCTTCTCTGACCAGTGTGTGGTATCTTCCTTCAGTCTACTCCTTTCGTTCCCCATGACTAACAATGTAGTTAGTTTTTGCATTGTCTGCAAACATTTTGCTCGTGGCACCTAGATTTAAGTTTAAACCTTTGGTGAAAAGTTAGGGTCCACATATTATGTCCCGTGTAACCCATCGGATAATCTTTAGTTACAACATCACTGGTCAGCATATGTCCCTTACTTCCTGCCTCAGTCAATTTTGGATTTTCTGGGCAATCTGCCATGTATGTCCTTGTGAAAAGTCCTTGCTAAAGTGCATGTAGACTCCAAGTATGTTATCCTCGTTGCCCTCTCACCCACTTAGCTCATTGATTGTGTTATTCAGGGCATGATTTCCCCATAACAACCATACTGATTGTTGTTTACTGACTGAAAGCATATCCTGAGCATACATGGAAGATATGAACAATTTGCTGCTTCAGCAAGCTCTTTTTGACAGAACAGAGGACATGGAAGGCTCACTCTCTCACTCTTGCTCTGGCTCCTGCTCCCCACCCCCAAGAACGTATCTGGTTTCACATCACTGACTGGAACGAAACATCAGAGACCTAAGAACTTGAAATATAACTGCAATATGGGTATTGATGATGGCATCGATAAACAGCCTCAGGTTACACTCTACACCAAGTACACCCAAAGATCTCTAACCTGCATGTCTTTCTTTCCACAGGGCACTTTCCCCTTTTAATTTTGCATGGGTATATGGCAATCCAAATGACTGCATGAAAGTCTTATGCTTGACATCATGTTTTCTCTGTTGAGGGGGATGATGGTTTAGCAGGTAATAAAATTGATTTTTCATTCAAGAAAACTTTACGATTGTCTCATTGTTTGCAGAAAGTAAAGTACATTTTGCTTAGGTAAATAGCTTAAACCTTTGATATGACCAACTGGGACAGCTGAAAAGAAAAGAGTTGATTCATACCTTCTCAGTTGGTTAAAACAAAATATTCATTATGATGTCTTTGCTTCTATAGCTAACAATCAGAGTCAACCTGCTTGATTTAAAATTTAAACAAAACCTGGCTGTTAATCATCATCACCAATAGGTACCTTCTTGATTGCATTACTGCTACCAATCAGCACTCCTCATGCAGTTTCAATATTGTTCCCCTTGAGTTGGCAATTGTGAATTTTGAGTGTCAGCCAAATGTCAACAAAATATATTTTTTCAATAACGCTGTCTTCCCAAATGACTAGATATTTTTAAAAATGTAATGAAGGCTTCTGCCTACACCACCCTTTCAGACTGTGATACAGACCCTCAGCACATTCCATTTGCTTAACCAACAACTTCTGGTCTCAATAACACCTTATGCAACTGCAACAAAACTTTGCTCCCTTTATGTCTATTTCTGTTGCAAAAAACACCAGCATTTATCTTCCTAATCACTTACTGTACCTTTACAGCAATCTGGTATGCAAGACATCCAGGCAAAACAATATACCACTTTAAGCGCAGCAAAACTTTTCAGAAATATTCATCCCATCTATTACCTCTACCATTTCTGCTTCTACCAGTATTTTGTCAACATCATTGGAGTAAACAGCAAATCAAATTACTTAACTAAATATTCAAGCCTTTGTCCTGAGTATCTAAGCAAGTATTACTTTCTTTGTCCTTGATAGGCCTGACCCTACCTCTTAGTACTTGTTTACTATTTACATGCTTGTAGATGAATTTTATGTTCATGATCATTTCAGTGCCATACTCTCTCTTTTCCAGTTTTATTTTCCACCACTTCTCATCTCAATTTATTGTACTTGAGCTGCTTCTCATTTGAAGAATCTACCTGACAAGCATCATATCCTGTCTTTTTTGATTTTTGACATTTGTTCATGGGATGTAGGCATTGCTGACTGATCCAGTAGTCATCGCTCATATCTCCCTTGTCATCTGAGAAGGAGCCTTTGTTTCCGTTCTGTTCTCCTGTTGGCCTAAAATATCTCATTAAAGAGCACCTATTTCTTTGTTAAGGGTTTTTTTCTGATAATCTTTGACTAGACTCACTCTCTTCTCATTGAAGTTAACTATCTTCTATTTGGAAGTTCTACTTTAGATTGTTATTTCCTCTACTTCATTTCCAATCTAAACTTTATCCAAGTGTTTCCCCACTGACAGTTTGTCCACATGGCACCTCATTTCCCAGCACCCAGTCTAGCAATGACTCCTTTCTAGTTGAGTCAAAAGTGCTCCAATGAAGAAATCTCTCCTGAAGACGTTATCAATTCCTCCCCTTCAGTCTAACATTATTTCAATTGATATTTGAGTAATTAAAGCCCCTTAGTATCACTGCTCTACAGTTCTTGGTAGATTTTAAGGATTCCACAACGTTATTAATTGTAGCATTAGGATGTTCCTGATCAACTTTCCTTCCTCAGCAATATTACTTGATTGCTTTCTACATTGCTGTCAGCAAGATCTTGCTGTTTAGAAAATGGCTATGTTTGCCTAACGTACACTTCAAGGTGACTCATTGTTGAGCATTATATTTCTGAGTGATGTGATATGGTGATCAATATATGTTGGACATTCTCTTTACGTAACTGTATATGCAATTGGATGTTTTAGTAATTGTTGCGATCTCCAAGACTGCGGCAGAGTACCAGTGCAACATGTGGGCTCCTCCTGGGAGCTCATTTGCTCTGTCTGCTTTTGCTTTTTTTCTTCCTTCACAGCGTTTTTTAATTACTGTAATGTATTTATCTCCTGTGGAGAGATTGAGCCAGTGTGGGGGACAATGAGAGAGCGTGGGGAGAGCGAGAGACTGTGCCCAACATGGCACAGAATGAGCCAGTGTTGGGGAGATTGAACTCAGCACAGTGGCGATAGAGGTTCCCTGGTATCTGCAGCAGCAGCGAGAGCAGGCACGCTGAGGTCTCCTGGCATCTGTGCTGGCATCAAGCATGGGGAAATTGAGCCCAATGTGGAGGAGATCAAAACCAGCATACAGGAGATGTACCCCTTGTGAGTATTGTGAACCCAGCATTGCTAAACACTTAAGAAGAGCTTTAATGTTCAACTATTAGCCATGTTTCCTTTTTTTTTCACTTTGTGTCTAAGTTTTTGTACCTACGTACCTTAATACTTATGATGGCACCAGGAATGGTGACATTGTACATCTTTCACTGTACTCCTGCATCCTTGCACTTGAGTACATATAACAATAAAATCTAATTCAGATTCTGATTCCACAGGGTGGGCCCTGCTGGCAGAGGCTTGGTTTGGAGATGGGGATCTAACACTGAAACTCCACCCTGCACTTCAAGCACAGCTTGCCTACAGGACAGAGAAACCAGGAAGTTTGCCACTTGCGCTTTCAGGCCGGGGTGGGGGGTGGGGGGGGCGGGGGCAGGGGGGGAGCGAGAGATTTCCCGGCACTTTTCAAATCAGAGCAGGCTAGTTATTCCCAGTGTGCATGCCAAATAATCAGCTGTCAACCAACATCACAACAACAGCGGCATGATCATGGTGCTGTTTGCGGGATCTTATTGTGTAAATATGCTGTTTTGTTTCTTACATTATTATGGTGTCCACACTTCAAATTTACTCCATAGACTGTCAGGCACTTTAGCTTGTCGAGGCCATAAAGGTTGCTGTCGAAATGTAGGACTTTTCTTTTTCAACATAGACACAATTTAAGACATTTTAGAGTTTTATTGATGTGAAAGGCACAATATAAATGCAAGTTATTTCTTTTTCTTTACTGAGGGCCTGATAGAGGTTGATGACAATGATTCTGTGCTCTCCAGAAACGGCGGAATAAGAGAGAACTGTGGGTACAAGGATTCAGATCTTTTCTGTGCTCCTTCCCTTCCTCCCTGGAGAAATATTGAATCTTTGCTGAGTCCCTGCACCAAACGCCTAGCCGGAGATTGGAACTCTAGCCAGGCAGATGATCAGAATTAAAAATAGATGAAAAAGAGAGAGAGAGTGGAACAGGAAAAAAATAGAATGAGGGAGAGAAGGTCAGAACTTTATTTAAAACTGAGCCAAAAGGAGGAGCTGATGCACTTCCTGTAACCTGAAGTCACTTTATAAAAATCCTCATTTATTGTTGCCTCAGCCCTCAGATACTTATTCTAAATATTTCACAATTTTAAAACCAAAAGCAGTCACACCTACCCGTTTCCTCATTGTGATATTATTAAATCAGATTTAATTCAACATATCATAGTATTTCTACTTGGCTGTCAGTTCATTTTTGACCATTTTGCTTCTCTTTGTAGTGTATTAACTCTTGCCAGCCACAGGCTGAAGGTACCATTTACCTGCTGCTAACACATTCAGATGGCTATTATTAATCTGATAGACTAACTGGTGACTGATGGCAGGAAAATGAACAGGAATATGACAGCCAAGGCTAAACCTGTCGTCTTCTGCACTAGCATACTCTTTCTGTCAACAGATAATGTACCTGAGTACAGACCGTTGATTGTTTTGATCCCTCAATACTCAGACTTTGTTGGGGATAATTGTAGAAACAAGTGTGACTGTAGTTGAATAAAGACTGAGGACGGGTCACCGGACCCGCAATGTTAAGTCCGATTTTTCTTCACACACGCTTCCAGACGTGCTGAGTTTTTCCAGCAACTTATGCTTTTGCTCGTGACTCTATTTGAAATGAGCTAAGTTAGCAGAAACTTAATGATGGGGCTGGCCTTTCCCGGTCACTTACAATGTACCTAGATCATTTTCAAAGAGCATTTGGGAAAATACAAGTATTTTCTCATCTTCCACTTTTAATGAGAGCAGTAGATACAGTTACAAACTTCATTCTTCCCTGAAATAAAACATAATATTTCAAACATTTTACTAAACACACAGCTACTTTTCTGTTACAGAATATAATTTTAATTTCTTTATTTAAAGGTTAAAAATGGCTTTAAATTTCCACTTGAGGAAATGTGGGCCAATTAATACAAGTTATATCTCCCTTGGGAGCTGGGGAATGTGAGGAGATTAACTCAAAGCATGGTGTAGCTCAGTGCCGTTTGATGGCTGTGCATTCTCCCCCTTCCAAGTATTCCCACACTTTTTTTTGTTGACTAATTGACTTGTAATCAACCTAATGACCTGTTTGAAAACTAGAGCATCAAACAGATGTTTCCTGAATGAAGGCTGTTTTTATTTCCTTTTGCCGATAGTTTATAAAGGGTTGTGGTCATTGGTTTACAATACATCTGTTTCTGGCTTTGCTTTAAGTTGTCATATATTACAAAATAAGCCTTTGAAAAGTTATGGTGCAAATCACTGCAAAAAGGTTTTGGGCTGAGTCCTCTCTCATTCACAGACCACACATCATGAACAATCTTCATTGTTTTTGTTTATATTGAAAGGTCAGGTGAATATTGGAACAGGAGGAGACTCTTCAGCCCTTCAGCCCACTCCAGCTTTCATGATTGATTTTTGTGACCTAACCCATATCTCTGTCTTTGCCCCATATTCCTTATCTTCCCTTCACTGAAATCTCTCAATCTCAGATGTAAAATGGCTATTTGATTCAGAAGTAATTACCACATGTAGAAGAGAATTTCAAATGTCTGCCACCCTTTATGTGTAAGATGTTTCCTATATTCATTCCTGAGAAATCTGGCTATTGGTTTTAAACTCTCCCCCTTCATTCTGGACTTCCCAAGCAATGGAAATAGTTTCTTCATCCTCCATATCTGTTCCTTTTAAAATCTTGAAAGTTTCAATGAAAACACCCTTTCCCCTTCTAAATTCCAGGGGATCCAGTCCTAGATTGTTTAACTTGTGCACGGAATTTAATCCTTGATATCCTAGAGCCTTTCTGGTGAATCTGCGCTGCACTCCATCCAAGACCATCTCCAAGACCACCCCAAAGGCCAGTATCCTCCTTCCCGATGTGGTGCTCAAAACCTGCTCCCAGTGTCTCCAAGAGTGGATAGCTGGAACCTCGACCATCTTGTGTTCTTGTCCTCTTGATATGAAGTCAGCTTTCCACTAGATTAGCGAGTTTTGAGAAGATTTGCAGCTCAGGTTGAGGTTCTGGATGTAAGTTTGCTCGCTGAGCTGGAAGGTTAGTTTTCAGATGTTTCGTCACCTTTTTTTATTTGAAAAAATATACTTTATTCATAAGATGTACAAAAAATAAAACATATTTATACACCTACCCAGTCATGCAAGCCACTCCGGGTTACCTAGGGGGTACGTACACCAACTAAAGGAAAAAAAAACAAACAAAGAAGAAAAAAAACAAAGCAAAGAAAATTCCCCGGCAGTCGTCAACCCGCACAGTCGCAGTTGGCGCCCTGACCAGTTGGGGAAGGCGCCAGCTGGGCCCAGTTACCAGATAGGGCCCTTTTTTCCATTCTGGACGAGGGGTTTCATACGGTGGTCTTTCCCCACCGTGCCTTGGCGACGTCTGCCCCAAGCTTTAGCGCGTCCCTCAGCACGTAGTCCTGGACCCTGGAGTGCGCCAGTCTGCAACACTCGGTCGAGGTCAGTTCTTTCAGCTGGCAGACCAGCAAGTTGCAGGCGGACCAAAGAGCATCTTTCACCACATTGATGGTCCTCCAGGCACAGTTGATGTTGCTCTTGGTGTGCGTCCCGGGAAACAGCCCGTAGAGCACGGAGTCCCGCATCACGGAGCTGCTCGGGACGAACCTCGACAAATACCACTGCATCCCCCTCCAGACCTGCTGCACATAGGCACATTCCAGAAGGAGGTGATCGACAGTCTCGTCCCCCCCCGCAGCCACCTCGAGGGCAGCGTGCAGTGGCGCAGAGATTCTGGGCATGCACAAAGGATCTCACTGGCAGAGCCTCTCTCACCGCTAGCCAAGCAATGTCCTTGTGCTAGTTTGAAAGTTCTGGCGATGAGGCATTCTGCCAAATAACTTTGGCAGTCTGCGTGGGGAACCACACAACGGGATCCACCCTCTCCTTTTCCCGAAGGGTCTCGAGGATACTACGTGCTGACCACTGCCTGACAGTCTTGTGGTCAAAGGTGTTTCCCTTCAAAAATTTCTCCACGAAGGACAGGTGGTACGGGACGGTCCAACTACTCGGAGCGTTCCGCGGCAACAAGGCCAGGCACATCCTTCGCAACACCGGGGACAGTTAGAACCTCAGTAAGTAGTGACACTTGGTGTTTGCGTATTGAGGATCTACGCATAGCTTGATGCAGCCGCACAAAAAGGTAGCCGTCAGGGCGAGGGTGGTGTTCGGTATGCCCTTTCCCCCATTTTCCAGGTCTTTGTACATGGTGTCCCTGCAGACCCGGTCCATCCTCGACCCCCAAATGAAGTGGAAGATGGCCCGGGTGACCGCAGCGGCGCAGGTCCAGGGAGTAGGCCAGGCCTGCGCCACAGACAACAGTACCAAAAGCCCCTCGCACCTGACAACCAGGTTCTTACCCGCTATGGAGAGGGACTGGAGCGTCCACCTGCCCAGCTTCTGCTTCAGTTTGGTGATACGCTCCTCCCAAGTCTTAGTGCACGCCCCAGCTCCACCAAACCAAACACCCAGCACCTTCAGGTAGTCTGTCCTGACGGTGAAGGGGATGAAGGAGCGGTCATCCCAGTTCCCGAAGAACATGACCTCGCTCTTACCCCGATTGACTTTGGCACCCGAGGCCAGTTCAAGCTGGCCGCAGATGTCCAACAGCCTACCCGCCGAGTGACGATCGGTGCAGAAGACGGCGTCGTCGTCCATGTACGGGAGGTCTTGACCTGAAGGCCTCCGCTGCCTGGGATAGTCACGCCCTTCAGGCTCATGTCCTTTCTGATGGATGCGGCGAAGGGCTCCACACAGCACACGAACAAGGCAGGAGAGAGCGGGCAGCCCTGCCTGACTCCAGATCTGATGGGAAAACTGTCCGATTCCCACCCTTTGAATGAGACTGCACTAATGATGTTGGTGTAGAGCAGCCGGATCCAATTGCGGATGCCCTCCCCGAACCCCAATTTGGAGAGGACGTCTCTCATGTAAGCATGAGAGACCCTGTCGAAGGCCTTCTCCTGGTCCAGGCTGACAAGGCAGGTATCCATCTGCCTGTCCTGCACGCAGGCGATTGTATCCCTGATGAGCGCGAGGCTCTCAGCGATTTTCCTGCCCGGCACAGCACAGGTTTGGTCAGGGTGAATCACCGACTCCAGGACAGACCTGACCCGGTTGGCTATGACTTTGGCCAGGATTTTGTAGTCCACGTTCAATAGTGAAATGGGACGCCAATTCTTAATTTCTTCCCTCTCCCCCTTCCTCTTGTAAATGAAGGTGATGATGCCCTTCCTCATGGACTTGCACATTTCCCCTGCCCGAAGCGCACTATCATACACCTCCAGCAGGTCCTGGCCGACCAGGTCCCACAGAGCGGAATACAGCTCGACCGCTAAGCCGTCGCTCCCGGGAGTCTTATTCCTCTCCAAGGACTTGAGGGCTCTGGTCAGCTCATCCAGAGATATCGGCCAGTCCAGCCACTCCCTCGTGCCGTCGTCTAAGACCTCTGTGATAGACGACAGGAACGACTCGGAGGCCGTGCTGTCCATGGGCTTTGTGTCGTACAGTCCAGCATAGAAGGATCTGCTGATCCTCAAAATGTCGGGCCGAGACGACGTCACCGAGCCGTCGTCCTCCTTCAGTCGGCTAAGCACAGAGCTCTCTTTGTGCACCTTTTGAAAGAAGAAACGCGAGCACGTCTCGTCCTGCTCCACGGAGCGGACCCTGGACCGGAAGATTATCCTGGAGGCCTCCACGGCGAAGAGCGAGGCTTGCTGGCCCCTCACCTCACCGGCTCGACGCCGGTGGACCTGACCGAGAACGCCCGTGACACAAACAGGAAGTCTATCCTTGAGCGAATAGACATGTCTGGCCGCGACCAGGTGCACCTCCGCTGTGCTCTGTATGCAGGGATACTGAAGACGTCGAGCAGCTTGGCGTCCTTCACCGTGCCCATCAGGAATCTGGACGTGACGTCCAGTTCACTCCCCCCACCCGCTGTTCCCACGCCGGATCTTCCATCTGCATCAATGATGCAGTTGAAGTCTCCGCCTAGGATGACCGGCCTGGACGTAGCCAGCAGGGGTGGAAGCCGCTGCAGGATGGCCAACCGCTCACTCCGTACCACTGGGGCGTACACGTTGATCAGCTTCAGGGGAGCGTTCCTGTAGGTGACGTCAGCAACTAGGAGGCGCCCCCCCCACCACCTCCTGAACTTGAGAGATGGTGAAGTTGCGCCCCCACAGCAGAATAGCCAGGCCCGAGGAATGACAGTCGTTACCCCCCGACCAGATCAAAGGCCCACAGGTCCAGGCGCCGGACCATTTCCCGTACCTGCCGAGGTGCGGTATCCCGCACTCCTGCAGAAACAAGAGGTCCGCCTTGATGGTGGTCAGGTCGGCCAACGTGGATACACATCTTGCGGTGGACTTGACGCTGCGCACATTAATGCTCGCAACTCGTACCCCCATTTGTGGGCAGTGACCGTAATACCCTCCCCAAGTCCAAGGTCCAGCCGCTCCATTTGTCCCTTCATGCCTATTGCCCGGGCTAACTGCTGGACGCTCTCCGGGCTCAGGAAACCATCCGTGCTGCCTTCCGGGTGGCATCCCCCTGTCGGGGGTACGGAGGCAGGAGAGTCTGGCTCTGGGTCACGCTGGGGACGCGCTGTTTCCTCCTTTCCGCCTGGAAGTTCCAGGGGGCCCTCCAGGGCCCCAGCGGCCCGTGACTGGGTGTTGGAGGGAGCCTCAGGACGCCTCCTGTCACCTGGAAGTGGGGTGCTGCTTTCCTTCTCCCTTGAGATCTTTAGCTTCTGCTTTGGGCGGGCCCTCTCTGAATCTCCCTTGTCAGAGGAGCTCTTATAGCCCCCCTGTAGCTGCCTCTTCCCGCCTGATGGTTGCGGTTCCTGGGCCCGCCGACGCGCCTTCCTCCTCACTTTCCGGACCATCGTCCACTCCCCTGGGTCGCCTGTCGCCGCCTCCATTGACTCCGGGTTGTCGGCGGGGGGAAACGGAGCCTGGAGAGGCGCTTTGCTGGCCTCGGGCCCATCCTGCGGGGCTGGGCCCTCCTGCACGACCTGGCCCTCCTGCACATTAGTGGGGTCCTTGCTGGGCCCTGGTGCCTTCCTCTCCTCCGGGGGGGCTGGCCCCGCATTGCCCCTGCCGGCGACCTGGGCATAGGTGGTCCCCCGCTGCGGGCATACCCTATAGAGGTGGCCCGCTTCCCCGCAAGGTTGCAGCTTTTCTCTTGTGGGCAATCCTTTGCAAGGTGTCCCTCCTCCCTGCAGTTCCTGCAGATGGTGGCTTTGCAGTCGGCCGCCATGTGACCTGACCTACCACAGGCATTGCAGACTTTAGGTTGCCCTGCATAGATCAGGTAGCCCTTGCTCCGGCCGATCGCGAAGCTGGACGGTGGGTGTACGACGTTCCCGTCTGCGCCCATCCTCAGCGTCACCTTGACCTGCCTCTTACTGGTCCAGATGCCAAAGGGGTCCATGATGTCAGTTAGGTCCCCTTCCACCTTCACGTACCTTCCGAGGAAGGTCAGGACATCAACTGCTGGCACATGCGGGTTGTACATGTGTACAGTCACCATACGGCTCCTCTGTGCTGGCATCTCAAACAGCGGGACAGCAGTCAATACAGGGAGGGGGCCCTCACCTCCTTTCTCCTTGAAAACCTCCAGGAAGCGCTCGCAAAGCTTGGCACTCCTGAAGGTTACATTGTAAAAACCTCCTCCGGGGAAATCCTGCAGGCAGTAAATGTCCGCAGCAGCGAACCCGCAACAGTCCAACAGGACCCTCTTCACAAAGAAGGTGCGGTCCACAGGTGCACCTTCATCAACCTTCTTCACGGAAACACGGGTGGTGTTCCAGACCCCCTGATCTGGGGCATGAGCACTTGCCGCAGCCATCGTTGCAGGTTGGCTGCTCCCCTGAACCAGCGTTAGGCCGAAGCCAGCATTAAGATCTACCGGTTGCAAGGGTGCACAGCCAACCCGACGTCTTCCTTCCACCTCCAACACAGCGCTCTCCTCCTCTCAGTCCACAAGAGAGTGGGTCTTTATTTTGTTCCAGATGTAAGCTAGTTCATTGAGATTGAAGGTTTGTTCCCAGATGTTTTGTCACCATTCTAGGTAACATCAACAGTGAGCCTCTGACGAAGCGCTGGTGTTATGTCCCGCTTTCTATTTATCTGTTTAGGTTTCCTTGGGTTGGTGTTGGTATTTCCTGTTCTTTTTCTCAGATGATGGAACACCGGAACACCTGAACACCATCAAAGACACCAAGATAGAAGAGGATGAAATAATGGTCTCCTTTGACGTAACAGCCCTGTTTACATCCATCAACATCAACCTGGCCAAAGAAACACTGACTACACTATTAGAAGAACCGAAGACACATACACCAGACACCACCAACCTCATCAGCAAGGACAACATCATCAAGCTAGTGGACCTATGCCTCACCACCCACTTCACTTTCAATAACAAAACCTACAGACAAACCAACGGTACACCCATGGGATCTCCGATATCAGGGTTCTTAGCAGAGGCAGTAACGCAGAGACTCGAACAAACAGCTCTGCCAATCATCCAATCCAAACTTTGGGTCCGCTACGTGGATGACACCTTTGTCATCACTAAACAAAACAAATTAGAGGAAACCTTCAAGACCATCAATAATACCCTTACTGGCATAACATTCACAAAAGAGGAGGAAAACTGCCATTCCTAGATGTCACAGTAGAGCGAACAGCCAATGGGGAACTTCAAACCAGCGTCTACAGGAAAACAACACAGACGGACCAAATACTGAACTACAGGAGCAACCATCCCAACACCCACAAATGAAGCTGCATTAGAACATTATTCCAACGAGCCACCACACACTGCAGCACAGAGGAACTACGCAGAGCAGAAGAAAATCACCTATACAGCGTATTCAAAAAGAATGGGTACCCTATGAACACAGTCCGCCGATTTCTCAGCAACAAACCCAAACAAACAGACAAAACGGGCCCAGAAACCATAACCACTCTCCCCTACACCAAAGACATTTCCGAAATGACTGTCAGACTATTCAGACCTCTTGGCATCAGGGTAGCCCACAAACCCACCAACACACTAAAACAGCAGCTAATGAACTTAAAAGACCCTATACAGACAACAAGCAAAACGAACGTCGTCTACAAAATACCTTGCAAGAACTGTGACAAACACTACATTGGACAAACTGGCAGAAAGCTAGCCACCAGGATACATGAATATCAACTAGCCACAAAACGACATGACCCACTATCACTAGTATCCTTACATACAGATGAGGAAGGACACCACTTTGATTGGGACAACACATCCATCCTAGGACAAGCCAAACAGAGACATGCACGAGAATTCCTAGAAGCATGGCATTCCAACCGGAACTCCATCAACCAACACATTGGCTCCAAATCAATCTACCATCCCCTGAGAAAAAGTACAGGAAATGATATCACCAACACAGGAAATGACATCACCAACCCAAGGATACCTAAACAGATAAATAGAAAGCGGGACATAACACCAGCGCTTCGTCGGAGGCTCACTGATGAGCCTAGAATGGTGACGAAATGTCTGAAAACTAACCTTCCAGCTCAGCGAGCAAACTTACATCCAGTTCCACTAGATTATCAATTATTTTCTGTTCCCAATCATGATGTTTTAATGATGTATTTACCTAGACCTCCAAACCTTTTGCTCTTCCATTGTTTCTAGTTGTCCACCATTTGGAAAGTCCCATGTTTTGTACTTTTCAGGTCAAAGTGGACAACCTCTAATTTCCCTGCACTGTAGTTCATTTGCCACAGTTTTTCCTGACCTCATAATCTAGCAATAGCTGGCCTGAATATTTTAAAGGTGCAAATAAACAGATTCTTGTCGAGCAAAGGAATTGAAGGTTATTATTGGGACTAGATTGGAATGAAATTTGAAACACAAACAGGTTAGTGTGATCTTATTGAATGGTGGAGCAGGCTTGACAGGCCAAATGGCCTACTCTGCCCCAGTCTGTACGTTCACATGTCCCTATCTACATATGTAATTTTCTATTACACTGCAGCCTCTCATTGGATATGTGGCTTTTTATCCAATCACTGAAGTCATCAATAAATCTGAAGAATAGTTGAGGCCTCAACAAGGTCTTTCTCTGCCAGCACAAGTCACATTTTGTCATTAAAGTACCTGCTGAAATAACTGCACAGAGGCTGGTATCCCATCACTAAGGCACCCCTTTATTTACATGTGCACAGTACATGGGCTCTGACCAACCAACTCAGAGCCAGCCCCTAGATTGAGGACACTCTCTGAATCTCCTAATTATATCTGTCAGCAGGACTTCCTGATTGATCCTGGCTAACAACCCCAATCAAGGATTGCATAGTCAATGAGATTCATCAGGCCCTCATTCCAATTACTATATCCCTCTCCATCTGAGTCCTGGGATGTAGGCCTGTTCTTTTTCTTGTAGCTATCCCGGGAGATTTTCACCCCCAGGTCTGGTTCCTCTGATTCTGACTCAGACACAAGCGGTGTGTACTGAACCATAGCCTGTCTCTTGCATCTGAACAATCTCGAGAGAGATTCCTCTTCTTCAGGTGGTGGCAATATTGAGGCTGCATCCATATCAGAATCTGAGGTTACCTCAATGCTAGGCAGAGGGTTTCTGACAGCTTTTCTGGCTGTTCTGAGGAATATGTTTTGCTCCTGCCTTATTTGCAAGGTAGCAGTTTTCATTTGATCCACATGTTGGTTCAGGACTGCCTCGCCTACCCGATCTTTGTATCTCATGGGACCTGACCTCGGGTCATCCTCTACCTGGACTCATTCAAGGTCATTTCCATGGTTTTGGCACTATGTTTTGTCCCCTGAAGTAAACTGTCTGTCTCACTTAGAGATGGCATGTGACTGGCATTGGCGTTCCTGATGCTGTTTCACCCTCACCATCAGGTCCGGGAATATCAGGTTTAACCTGGTGCAGAGTCTTGTCCCCATCAGCAATTCTGCTGGAGCTATCCCTGTAGTTGTGTGAGGGGTGGTCCAATAATCAAATAGGAACCAGGACAGTCTGATGCATGGGGAAGCTGTAAGCTGTTTATTTAAGCCTGTATTCAATGGTTGGACCGCACTTCCTGTCAGATCATTGGAGCTATCCAAGCATGCTGATGCCATTTGACTTTAGGAAATGCTTGAAATCTTTGCTGGTAAATGATGCCCCATTGTCCATGATCAAATCTTCCAAGGGTCCGTGTATCACAAACGATGCTCGCAGATTTTCATTCATCATCTCTGAGTTTGCCAGCATGTGGTGGTGGAGTTCAACCAGTACCTGGTGGTGACCTTTACTCTGGGCAATCACTCTTGCTCCCCATAGTAATTTGCCATCCTTTACAGTGACCTGGTCTCGCTGAGTTCAGAAGGGTTTCACTTCTGGTTCTGATGGGCCTTTTGTTTCTCCATCTCCACCAGCTGTTTCAATTTTTCCAGGATGGAATCTTTTTGTGTCCACAGTTTGAATATTGTCAGAGGTGACTGGAAGGGTGTCAAGGAAGTTCAAAACCAGAATGGACTATTCCAGGGGAGGCACCACAGGTGGATATCTGCCAGTGGGAGGCAGCTTGAGGCATCTGAACAGTATTCCAACTTGTATGCTCTGAGAATAAGGGCCCAACGCTGAATTTGACCCAAAACTACAGGTGGCACGGCCTTGTCTTCCTTAGGTAGCCCTAGCAGGGGTTTTTGGTCTGTTACTATTACAAATTCACAATCATAAAGGTATCAGTGGAACTTTCACCAACAAAGATGACCTCCAAACCTTCCTTCTCTGTCTAGATGTATTTGCGTCGGCATCAGCCAAATTCTAGGAAACATATGCTACGGGTCTTGCAAAACCATGTAATTGCTGCCTGGTCAACATGCAAGGTGCCTTTGGCTCCTTTGAAAATCCCTAGACCTTCCTGAAAATCTTATGGGGATTTAATTTGGACTTTACTCAGACAGCCATTTGTGCATCAAAAAATGTTGAGCCAATCTAGCTGAATTTTTCTCAACCAATTCCACCCACTCAAGCTTGGGCTTGAGCCGTTTGTTACAATCAGTAGTAACTGTACCAACTGCTTCCCAAAGGAGACAGGAACCGAAGTCACAGCCTTAATCTGTGTTGGTTCCCAGTACACGTTCTCAGTATGGCTGAGGTCTTGTGTGAACTTAACGGTTAGAGTCTAGAGTGAATCTTGTTAAAGACTCATTCTGCAACCACTGATATAGCCCTGCTTGTATTGACCTCCATGAGGACTGAGTGATTTAACAAGGCACTTATTTTGATTGTTTCTAATTTGGATGTTGTTAAGCAATTTAACTGTTCAAAACCACATGTATGCGGACTTTCAGGATGTGCTTTGTCCTTTGTTTAGGGCAGCATGGTGGCTCAGTGGTTAGCACTGCAGCCTCACAGCACCAGGGACCTAGGTTCGACTCCAGCCTCGGGTAACTGCCTGTGCGGAGTTTGCACATTCTCCCCGTGTCTGCGTGGGTTTCCCCCTGGTGTTCTGGTTTCCTCTCACAGTCCAAAGATGTGCAAGCTAGGTGGATTGGCCATGCTAAATTGCCTGTAGTCTTTAGGGGGATGGTTCTGGGTGGGATGCTCCAAGGGGCAGTGTAGACTTGATGGGCCAAAGGGCCT
Source organism: Stegostoma tigrinum (assembly GCF_030684315.1). NCBI lineage: Eukaryota > Metazoa > Chordata > Chondrichthyes > Orectolobiformes > Stegostomatidae > Stegostoma > Stegostoma tigrinum. Next base: position 7,315,951 of record NC_081375.1, read on the forward strand.
GTTTCCACACTGTAGGGCATCTAATCTAAATGCTGGCCTATGATTTCTGTTACTCAAGTCGGGCTTTGTAGGACTTCTTTGCTGTCTTGAGTCCACATACCGGCAGCAACTGCAATGGCTTGCCGGCCCGGATCCTGAAGAACATTTTAGCTGTTTGGCCAAGGCTTGGCTTTGTTTTGGGATTTTGCTATGGGCTAATCTAGGATTCCTCTGCTCAAAATCTGCCCTGCGTGAAGCTCTGCAATTCTGGTGCTCCCCAGGCTCAGTCAGACAGGTGAGGGTGTCCACTTCTATTGGGATACCCTGTGGCTCATATGCTCCATTTGCTGCATTTTCTAATGTAGTGCCTGTTTGACATCCAGTTGGGCTTCAGTTCATAGGTACTTTTGCATGGTTACATCATTAATCTCACATACCAAATGGTCTCTCAGCATTTCTTTCAGGGTTAACCCAAAATCATATGCCTCTGCCAGTTGTCTTTACCTCGTGAAAAATCCTGATACAGATTCTCCTGGTTCTCAAATTGCTGAATAAAACCGACAGCATCTCAAAATTAGAGACGGCTTGTGGTCACAATATCCTTTTAACTAAATCCTTCAACTCTTGAAAGGTTTTAGTGTGTGTTGCCTTGGAGAAGGTTAGACTCTTAATAACTGAAAAAGCTGCAGGTCCACAAGTAGTTAGAAGTATTATCTGTTGCTTTTCATCTGCCCCAATGAGACCCACCTGGCTCTGGTTCCACTTGCTCATTATTCCCACTATCAATCCCCTAACCAATTCCAACATCTACTTTTAATTTCACCAGTTCTACTTCAACAAGGAATTGCCCACTTTCAGACCTTTCAGCTTCCCCAGCATCTTCTCCCTGGTGATGACTACTACATTCATCTCTGCCCTCTGACTCTTGAAGTTCCGGTATGCGGCTGGTGTCTTCCACCATGAAAACCTTTTGTATGGTTGCACGGTGCCTATTTAGTTCCTCTCCCATTTCTTTGCTCTCAATTACTACTTCTCCAGCCTCATTTTCCAGTGGTCCAATGTCAATTTTTGTCATCCTCTCTTTGTTATTTTAAGATATATAAAAACTCCTATAGACTTCTGTTATATTACTTGCTAGCTTACTCTAATCTTTTGATTTCTCCCATCTCTATGAAATCTCTGGATGAGGAAGCACCAACCCGACATTTCTTGTGAATAAAAAGTATGAAACTGTTTTCCCAATGCCCATTGTTTTGATTTTTTGTGTGTGCATGCGTGTGTGCGTGCGTGCGCGTGTGTGTTTGTGTGTGCGTGTTTGTGTGTGTGCGCGTGCATGCGCGTGCGTGTGTGTGTGTTTATAAGGGGTTTTGAGTTTGAATTTTGTTTAATTATTGGTCTGTAGTTAAGATCTAATTGGCTGTAATAAGTAATGATTTCTTGTGTAAGTGCCAAAACCTGATCCATACTTTTTATAAATTTGGGGCTAAAAGTCAAGGGATTTTTGCATTTTTGAAAAAAAGAACATTAAGTTCTGTGACAATTCCAGGAATACTAGGGCTTGATTTCCAATGTGTTAGCCTAGTCAATGCAAGTCTTCTTATACTATATTTGATCTGGTAGATTTTTTTTCTCATTTGCTCAACTTATTGATATCTGCCTGTATCTTCCAAATATCTTCTTCATGGAATAATTTCCCATCTATTTTATGTCTTCTAACAGTTCAGCTTCTGTGCTTTCGGTCCCCTCATTGAAGTAATTGATGTAAATTGTAATATGTTGAGGCCCCAGCACAAAACTCTGTGGGACTCTAATTATCACATCCTGCCAACCTTACAAGGACCCTATTTTGCACACTGTGCTTGCTGCCAGCCAGACAATCCTCTAAAATCTTAACCTGTACACTATGAGCTCCTGCTTTACATAATTATCTTTGATGTGCCACTTTGTTAAATGGTTTCTGGAAATCCTGGAATATCATGTCTGCGGGCTTCTTTTATCCCGAGCACATACTATTCCTTCGAAGAACTCCAACAGATTGGTTAAACATGAAGTATTATCTGAGTGACCAGTTATAACCTCCTTAATGATTGACTTAAACACCTTCCTATGACAGACATCAATTTCACCTCCTGATTTACACATATTGCTGGAGTAATTTTGTCTTCTTTATAGGGAAGCCATCAGAAAAATATTTGTTCATTTAGTCTGCCATTTCTTTATTATCTAATATTTATGGCAATAAGTTGAGAAAGGTAAATGTGTAATAAGTCCTGGGAGTCCTCATACACCAGTCACTGAAGGTCAGCATTGCAGCTACAGCAGACAGTAAAGAAAGCAAATGGTATGTTGTCCTTCATAGCAAGAGAATGCAAATAGAGGACCAAGGGTGACTTGCTGTCACTGTGTAGCTATTAACCTGGAATATTGTGCCTTACCAAAATGCAGCATCTCACACTTTAAATTAAACTCATCTGCCACTCCTTGCCCCATTGGCCCACCTGATCAAGTCCCCGTTGCATTCTGAAATAAGCTTTTTCACTGACCATGACACCACCAATTTTGGTGTCATCTGCAAACTTACTAATCATTTGTGTTATATGCACATCCAAGTCATTGATATAAATGATGAAAAGCCGTGGACCCAGCACCGATTCTTGTGGCATATCTCTGGTCACAGGCCTCCAGTCTGAAAAGCAACCTTCCACCACCACCTTCTGTCTTCTACCTTCAAGCCTGTGCCACAAGCAATTATTTTTGCATGTCAAACTGGCTTCCTCTCATACTATAGCTTCTTATGATTAATCTTTTAGTCATTCTCTGCTGTTCTTTATATTCTGTCCAATCTAGAGGACTACTGCTCACTGTGCACTCTATTCCTTTTTAAATACCAGTAGAAACTCTTGGTTTTATCCCCAGTTAGATTTCTCTTGGACCGTAGTTTGCCCCTTTTTATAGCCTATTCTTTGCTGCTTTTCATATTCTGGCTGATCTTTTAACTTGCCAGCCATCTTCACCGAACTATAATATTTTCTAATCAACCTGTTCAGAGATGTTAGTACACTCCTCTGGAGAAGTTGAGTCTTGAGCCCACGTCACTCAGTAAGGATGCTGTCACTGTGCCACAAGAGCCTCCGAATTGTGCGCGTTTTCAGTTTGATTCAATTTTTAGGTAAAGGGTGTTTCCTTAGAGTCTTTTGTACTCAATGGAATGTGTCTCATGTAAGGGATCCCATATTTTTTCTTCCTTGGACTATAAACTGGGTTGGATCTTGAACACTACAATAAAGCTAAAATACCAAGAAAATTTTGGCAACTTGAAATTCATGGAAGGGTGAATAGCCAAGGTCTTTTCCCCAGGGATTGGTTGGTACATTTGCAGCTGTACAATTCTATGTTGCTTTTTGAAGCAGTGAGATTGATTTTTCAAATACAGACACACCAAGAGTTTTTGAATGAAGGGAAAACTGTTTAATGATAGCCCTGAGATTGGCTGAGCTGCAGTTTGTTGAGGGACTGTAAATGCAGAACAGCCAAAGACATCCAAAGCTTGCAAACAGAAGACATCTCAATCTCCTTCCCGCTTTCTCCACATGAATAAAGACAAAAGTAAAAGAAAACTAAAAGCAAAAGATTCCTATAAAAAATACCTTGGTCCAGTGGATCAACAATCAAAGTGAAGAATAATCATCACTTTAGAGACATAGTTGCATATAATTTAAAAAAAATCTGAGAAAGACAATTTAACTCGACCTTGTCATTAGGGCTTTTGAACTTCAGATTTTGTTTCTCCCTGTCTATATTTTCTGTAATATTTGTGTCAAATCACCTGTCTTCTGTCTGAGTGTGTGTGTGTGTGTGTGTGTGTGTGTGTCTCTGTGTGTGTGTGTGTGTGTGTGTGTGTGTGTGTGTGTGTGTGTGTGTGTGTATTTGGTGTTTTAAAAGAGAATAATTTAAGTTAAAAAAAAAACAAAAGAACTGCGGATGCTGTAAATCAGGAACAAAAACAAAGTTGTTGGAAAAGCTCAGCAGGTCTGGCAGCATCTGTGGAGGAGAAAACAGAGTTAACTTTTCGGGTCTGGACCTGCTGAGCTTTTCCAGCAACTTTGTCAATAATTTAAAGCAGTCATTCAGCAAACTGGGTCAGCTTTGTAGTTTGATTGACTACTTGCATATTTGTGACTGCTTGTGGAACAATTGGTCTGAATTACTGTGTACTCTTCCAAGCACGCATCTTAAACGGCTGGAACTGCATCGCTACAGATCTGTCCATAAGATCATGAGCCAGAGGAGCAGAATTATGCTGTTGTGTTTCCCAACCCCATTCTTTTACCTTCTCCCTGTGATCTTTGATCTCCTTATTAATCAAGAAGCTAGCTACCTCTCTCTTAAATACACTTTATGACTTGGCCTGAGTGCCTTCTGTGGCACTATCACAATGTCCCTTTAATATTAAGACCATAAGACATAGGAGTGGAAGTAAGGCCATTTGGCCCATCAAGTCCACTCCGCCATTTAAATCATGGCTGATGGGCATTTCAACTCCACTTCCCTGCACCCTCCCCGTAGCCCTTGATTCCTTTTGAGATCAAGAATTTGTCGATCTCTGCCTTGAAGGCATCTAATGTCCTGGCCTCCACTGCGCTCCGTGGCAATGAATTCCACAAGCCCACTACTCTCTGGCTGAAGAAATGTCTCCTCATTTCAGTTTTAAATTTACCCCCTCTAATTTTAAGGCTGTCCCCACAGGTCCTAGTCTCCCTGCCTAACAGAAACAACTTCCCAGCATCCACCCTTTCTGAGCCATACATTATCTTGTAAGTTTCTATTAGATCTCCCCTCAACCTTCTAAACTCCAATGAATACAATCCCAGGATCCTCAGCCATTCATCATACATTAAACCTACCACTCCAGTGATCATCCATGTGAATCTCCGCTGGACACGCTCCAGGGCTAGTATGTCCTTGCTGAGATGTGGGGCCCAAAATTGGACACAGTATTCTAAATGGGCCCTAACTAGAGCTTTATAGAGTCTCAGAAGCACATCACTGCTTTTATATTCCAACCCTCTTGAGACAAACGACAACATTACATTCGCTTTCTTGGTCACGGACTCTACCTGCAAGTTAACCTTTGGAGAATCCTGGGCCAACACTCTCAGATCCCTTTGTACTTCTGCTTTTCGAATCTTCTCACCATTTAGAAAATAGTCCATGCCTGTATTCTTTTTTCCAAAGTGCAAGACCTCGCATTTGTTCACATTGAATTCCATCAGCCATTTCCTGGACCACTCTCCTAAACTGTCTACATCTTTCTGCAGCTTCCCCACTTCCTCAGTACTACCTGCCTGTCCACCTATCTTCGCATCATCAGCAAACTTCATCAGAATGCCCCCAGTCCTTTCATCCAGATAATTAATATGATCTGTGGCACTAACACTGAAACCTGCGGGACACCACTTGTCACCAGTTGCCATTCTGAAAAAGAGCCTTTTATCCCAACTCTCTGTCTTCTGTCAGACAGCCAATTCTCAATCCATTCCAGTAGCTCACCTTGAACACCATGGGCCCTCTCCTTGCTCAGCAGCCTCCTGTGAGGCACCTTATCAAAGGCCTTTTGCAAGTCTAGATAGATCACATCCACTGGGTTGCCCTGGTCTAACCTACTTGTTATCTCTTCAAAGAATTTTAACAGGCTTGTCAGGCATGACCTCCCCTTACTAAATCCATGCTGACTTGTTCTAATCTGAACCTGCATTTCCAAGAATTTAGAAATCTCATCCTTAACACTGGATTCTAGAATTTTACCAACAACGGAGGTTAGGCTAATTGGCCTATAATTTTCCATCTTTTGCCTTGATCCTTTCTTAAATAAAGGGGGTTACAACAGCAATTTTTCAATCATCAGGGACTTTCCCAGACTCCAGTGACTTTTGAAAGATCACAACCAAAGCCTCCGCTATTTCCTCAGCCACCTCCTTCAGAACTCTAGGATGTAGCCCATCGGGGCCAGGAGATTTATCAATTTTTAGACCCTTTAGCTTTTCTAGCACTTTCTCTTTTGTAATGCCTACCATACTCAACTCTACCCCCGGCTCTCCCTAATTGTTGGGATACGACTCATGTCTTCCACTGTGAAGACTGATGCAAAGTACTTATTAAGTTCTTCAGCTATTTCCTTATCTCCCACCACTAGCCTTCCAGCATCAGTTTGGAGTGGCCCAATGTCTACTTTTGCCTCTCGTTTGTTTCTTTTTTTTTTACGATCATTTCTAATATTACTAGCTAGCCTACCTTCGTATTTGATCCTCTCCTTCCTTATTTCTCTCTTTGTTGTCCTCTGTTTGTTTTTGTAGCCTTCCTAATCTTCTGATTTCCCAGTGCTTAATATTCCTTAATCTAATTTTTCACTATAACCAACTCTGTCCTCATCTCCTCATTATTGCCCTTATTATGCTTAATTAAGTCTTGCTGCAGTTTTCTCTTGCTTAAACTGAATGGGAAATTCAAACATTATGATCAGTGTTACCTAGAAATATATTTACAGTGAGCCTATTAATTAACAACATAGGAAACAGAAGTAGGTAATTCAGCCTGTTGAACCTGCTCCATCATTCAATTAGATCATGGCTGACTTTCCTGTATTTTTCCCATGTCACTTGATGTCATTTAAATCTAGAGAGCCATCAATTCCTCTCACACCCTGTAGGTTAAAGAATTCTAAAGATCTACCACTCGCTGAGTAGAGAAATTCATTCTCAGTTTTAAATGGCTTACTCCTTATCCTGAGACTATGACCTTTGGCACTAGAGTCACCAGCAAGGAGAACCATCCTATCTATATCCACCCTGTCATTTCTTCAAACAATTTTGTCAGTTTAAGTGGATTCACCTTCCATTCTTTGAAACTGTTCAGAGTACTGGCCCGGTTTCCTCAATCTCTCCTCAGAAAACAATTCTGCCATTTCAGGGATTATTCAAATGAACGTCTATTGCACTCCTTCTATGGCAGTTCTATCGTTCCTTGGGTAACAAGATCAGAACTGGACACAGTCCTCCAGAGACGGTAACACTAAGGTTCTACAAATGCAGCAAAACAACTTTACTTCTGGGCTAAAGTCTGCTTGCGATGAAGGTCAACTTGCTGTTTGCCTTCCAGTTGCTTGCTGCATGAACATGCTATCTTTAGTAATTCAAAGACAAGAACAACATAGATAACTCCACAATTACATTAAATTCCATTTGTCCCATTGTTGCTCATTCACTCAGCCCGTCTGACCCACTTGACACCTCGTTTCATTGTCCTAACATTTTAGATTCTCACTCAGTTCTGTGTCATCAGCCAATTTGGAAAAATTACAGGTGGGTCCCACATCCAAATCATCGACATAGGTTGTGAATACCTGGGGCCAAGCACTGACCCTTGTAGAAACCCATCAGTCAAATTGCCAAACTTAGATTGATCAATTTGTTCCTCTGCTCTATGGTATTTCCAATAACCAATAATGGGGGAGATGATGGTACAGTGGCAATCTGCAGTAATAGTAATACAAGTGGGCAAGTAATCCAAATATTAGATTAACATCCCGGGACATGGGATAATATCCTAACCACTGAATTCAGCTCAATATAAAGTTAGGCTCAGTAATAGTCACCATGGCAACTCTCATTGAATTTTTGTAAAAAATTTATCTGGTTCAATAATGTCCTTCAAGGAAGGAAATCTGCTGTTTTCACTCAGTGATTCTAAACCTACAATAATATGGCATCTCTTAATTACCTACTGAAACAGCAGACATAGTTCAAGAGGAAATTAGAGATGGGCATCAAATGCTGCCCTTGACCTCTGTCCATCTCTGTCCAATAAAATATTATATTCTAATAATAATTTGTCACATTCTTTGTAATGGATTCTGACGTTCTCCCTACTAGCAATATCTAACTAATAGGTCTGTAGTTCTCTATTCTTCGCTCCCCTCCCTTCTTTAACAATGGGGTTACATTTGATACTCAAGTTCAGCTGTCTTATGGACTTTTGGAAAATAATCACGAATGCACCCATTATCTCTCTAGCCACCACCTTCAACACCACAGTGTAGCTCACCTCGTCCAAGGGGTTTATTAGCCTTCTATCCAGTTAACTTCCTAAGTACTGCATGTTATTTAATACTGATTTGTTTTCAGCTCATCAGTTTCACAAATCTCTTGGTGGCCTAGGATTTTTGGGAGATTTGTTTATTTTCTTCTGTAGGGTGGAGGCAGCTATTACAAGGGGGCATAGTTTTAAAGTGAGTGGAGGTAGATATAGGCGAGGTAGTCAGAGGTAGCTTCTTTACTCAGAGAGTGATAGGGGCATGGAATGCATTGCTGGGGAGGGTAGTGGAGTCGTCCTGATTAGGGGCATTTAAGCGGCTATTGTATAGGCATGTGGATGATAGAGGTGGAGGTTAGACAAACATTTGGTTTAGGGTAAAAGTTCAGCTCAACATCGTGGGCCGAAGGGCCAGTACTGTACTGTACTGTTCTATGTTCTATGTTTAGTTTCTCTACTATTTTCCTGTTCTTCACTATAAATTCTCCTGTCTTCAATGTAGTGAACCCATATTTTTCCTTGTCATTTTTTTCCTTTCATACTTCAGAAACTTCCACAATCTGCCTTTTCATTTCTGATTAGTTTGCATTTGTATTCTGTTCCCTTTCATCAGTTTCTTGGACATCATTTGTTGGGCTCCAAACTGCCCTAGCTCTCAGGCTTGCCATTTTTTCTGGAATGGTCACGTGCTACTTCTTTCGCTTTAATTTCTTTTGTTTACCAAGATTGATTCATTTTTTGCCTTAGAGGAATATATTTCTGCTGTGAACTGTGGAGTATTTGTTTAAGCACAAGTCTTTACCTCAGTTTAAATAGGTGTCTCCTTATTCTGTAACTATGTCCCTTAGTCTGAGATTCCCCCAGTAGTGAAACACCTTCTCAGCATCTGCTTCTCAGCATTCCTACAATGTAATGTAGAAAACAGAATTGCCAATTGGCACACAGCAAATTCTCACAAGCGGTGATGAGATAATGATTCAACAATAAGTTTTAGTGAGCTGCTAATGAATGAGGGGAATAGAGGGGCAGTCAGCCATTGTCTCAAAGAGTTATTCTGCTTCCGGATCTACCTCAAATGCCGGTGAAAAATATAGAGGAGTTCTGGCTCTCGTCCATCTAAAGTGATGCTTTGCTGCCATCTAGTGATTGTACCTTCATTCAGTGATCAATGCAAAGTGTGAATCTTGTTTTAGGCTCATGTAATCTGCTTATTGATTCAGCAACTGCAGCTAACTGAGTGAATGCAAAGCATTTCGCAGGCTTGATACCAGTTGAAGCCTTCGCTGCTTTGTCCCTTGTGTGTGTCCCAGCTGATGGTAATACAGGACAAGTCAGATCCCAGAACGAAACCTGTCTTGATTGTGGAATTCCGCTCTTTCGTTTGGGCTTCTTTAGGCTGAGACATTGATCTTTATTTATCTTGTTGGACACTGGGGCCTTGTGTGAGCTGCATTTTCATCATCAATCAAACAAGTTTATGATCTGCCCACATGTTCGGGTGACCCAGACCTCACATTTTTGACTAGGACCATGAAGTAATCCTGGAGGTGTCAGTGCTTTGATCTAGGATGTTCCCATGTGGATTCATATTTGTTCTTTTAGTGGAAGGGAGTGTGTGCTATAATAAGGCCATGCACTTCGTCAGAAGGAGGACATAATTTACATTAACTTCCAGACCCGGTTTATCCTGGTTTCTCTCCAGTCATCAGAGTCACAGCCAACTCTGGCATTAATGTTCTCCAGGAGGATAATCTTTTCAGCTTTTGGGATGGCAGTGAGGACTTCTTTAAGGTCAGAATGGAACTCTTCCTTAACACCTTCACATGATTCAAAGATTGGATCCTAAAGCACTCGTGGTGGTAATGCAGTATACTGCATAATGGAGCTCCTGCTCCATTATATTGCACAACTCGTGCTCCATTATATCACATAGCTGCTGCTCCAGTATATCACACAGCTCCTGGAGCCCCCCACGGATGCTTCTTTAGCTCCATATTGTACATCCTGTACACCCACAAATGTGTTGCCAAATTCCGAATGAACACCATCTACAAGTTTGACGAGGATCTCACTGTAGTGGCCCGGATATCTAATAATAATGAATCAAAATACAGAAGGGAGATAGACGGTTTGGTGATGTAGTGCAATGAAACAATTTGTCTCTCAACATCAGCAAAACGTCAGAAAGAACGAGGAGAGCACACCCTCATCTACATCAACGGAACTGAGGTTGAGAGAATGAACAGCATCAAGTTCGTCAGAGTAATGATAACTGATAACCTACCCTGGACTTGGCATGTAGATGCAACAGTCAGGAAGGCACAACAAAGCCTCTTCTTCCTCTGGCACTCAGGAAATTTGGCATGTCCATGATGTCCCTCACAAACTTCTACAGATACACCATTGAAAACATACTGTCTGGGTGCATAACAGCCTGGAATGGCAACTACTCTGTCCAGGGCCGTAAGAAACTACAGAAGGTGGTGTGCACAGCCTAGACCGTCATGGAAGCCAACTTCCCGTCTGTGGACTGTATTTACATGGCTTGCTGACATGAAAAGGCTGCCAACATCATCAGAGACAGATCACGCCCTGGTAATGATCTTCCATAACCCCTCCTGTCAGGCAGAACGTACAGAAGCTTGAATACACGCACTAACAGGTTCAGGAACTGCTTCTTCATGGCCATAATCAGACTGATGAATGGACTCTTGCATTAGGTTAACTTGTAGGTAAAGTCCGTGATTAAGAAAGCGAATGTAATGTTGTCATTTATCTCAAGAGGATTGGAATATAAAAGCAGCGATGTGCTTCTGAGGCTTTAAAAAGCTCTAGTTAGGCCCCATTTGGAATACTGTGTCCAATTTTGGGCCCAACACCTCAGGAAGGACATACTAGCCCTGGAGCGTGTCCAGCAGAGATTCACATGGATGACCCCTGGAATGGTTGGTTTAACATATGATGAACGGCTAAGGATCCTGGAATTGTACTCATTAGAATTTAGAAGGTTGAGGGGAGATCTAATAGAAACTTACAAGATAATGTATGGCTTAGAAGGGGTGGATGCTAGGAAGTTGTTTCCATTAAGCAGGGAGACTAGGACCCGTGGGCACAGCCTTAAAATTAGAGGGGGTAAATTTAAATCTGAAATAAGGAGACATTTCTTCAGCCAGAGAGTGGTGGGCTTTTGGAATTCATTGCCACGGAGTGCAGTGGAGGCCAAGATGTTGGATGCCTTCAAGGCAGAGATCGACAAATTCTTGATCTCAAAAGGAATCAAGGGCTACGGGGAGAGTGCAGGGAAGTGGTGTTGAAATGCCCATCAGCCATGATTTAAATGGCGGAGTGGACTTGATGGGCCGAATGACCTTACTTCCACTCCTATGTCTTATGGTCTTATGGCCTGATGGACTCTGAGCCTCAAATAATGCTAATGTTGCTAACATTGATCTCGCCTAATGCACACCCTGTGCGATGCAACCTGTATGCCTCTGCCTAAGTCTTTTTGATCTGTACATCCATGCATACTACGATCTGCCTGTATAGCTCATAAACAAAGCTTTTCACTGTACATCAGTACAAGTGACAATAAATCAGTCAATCAAATTATTCTATAAATCCCTCATCGAGGTTACTATTGCCAATCTGATGCTTTAGTTTATATTTGGATTAATGCCATCCATGAACATTGCTGTTCCTTTATCACAAAATATTCCTTTTTGTATACTTTGTCCACATGACGTCCACTGTTAGGGCCAGTAGACCACTCCCACAAGTGACTTCTTTCCCTGCTAGTTTTTATCTCTGCCCAAGCCAATTCTACATCCTGATCTTTTCAACCATAGTCATTGCCAACTCTTGCACAAATCCCATCTTTGATTAACAGAGCCAGTCCTCCACATTCACCTTGCTTCCTATTTTTCTGTGAAAGCAATGTACCTCTCAAAATTCAGGACCTTGTCCTTGTCATCTTGCAGTGTTACCTCTGTCATGCCTATCAGACCACATTTATTCACTTCAATGCGCACTGTCAATCTGTTTATAACATTATGAATGCTTTCTAACAGTAAGTCTTAATTGTTGATGTATTACTTCTCTTTTTCTCTCTGTCCTTTCCTGCCATTCACTTGCATTCATTTCCCCCTTTCTATTTTCCGCCCTTACCTTGTCTTTACTCTTTGATTTACCATATATTTCTACATTTTATCTCTTGCCTCAACTATTTACTGTAAATTTCACACTACTTCTCTCATTATGCCAATCAAAAGGACATTAGCCCAGTGTGGTTCAGGCGTAGACTGTCTCAAGGATGCAGGCTCCCCTTTCCCCAAGACTGATGCCTGTAGCTCACAAAGCTCACAAAATGGACCCAGTTGTCCCAAACCAGTCTTTCAGCCACATAGTTATCTCTTTAACGTGCCAATTTACACATGGTTCAGATAATAGTCCAGAGATTAAAACCTGTGTGGTTTTGCTTTTTAATTTCATGTCTAGCTCTTCATAATGCTAATGCAGAACTTCTTTCACCAGTGTTATTGCTACCAACGTGGCCCATAACCACTGAATCCATCCCCTCTCCCTGCAAACTTCTTTCCACTCTGAGCAAATATCCTGAACCCTGACACTGAGCAGGCACACAGCTTCTAGATTCTCATCTTTGCCCCAGCGAACAGTGTTAATTCCCCTCATTATTCTGTCCCCTACCTCCATGGCATTAGCAACTCTGCTGGAGCTATCCCTGTAGTAGTATGAGGAATGGTCCGATAATCAAATAGCAACTGGAACAGTTTGGTATTCAGTGGAGCTGTAGGATGTTTCTTTAAGCCTGTCATCAAAGTTTGGACTGCCATTTTTGTGCCAGACCATTAGATGATAAATGATATGGAGTTGGCTTTATACACCGAGTGCCATTCGATGTTACGAAATACTCGAATTCCCTGCTGGTAAACGTTGGCCCATTGTCTGTGATGGGAGCCTGTGTATTGCTAATGATGCACACAGCTTTTCTATCATAGTCCCCATGTTTGACAAATGAACTCTATGTACGTCCAGCCACTTTGAGTGGGCGTCCGCAATGGCTAAGAACATTGAGCTCATGAAAAGACCTGCATAGTTGACGTGTAACTGAATCTAGGGTTTACACAGCCATTTTCATGAATTTTGGAGAGCTACTGGCAGGAACTTTTGTCCTTGTTGGCACTCTGGGCACTGCCCCATGAACATGGCATTGTTTGTATCCAATTCTAGCCACGAGACATAACTTCTAACCGACATCTTCACTTAGGGCGTTTGTAGATGACCCCAGTGGAGTTCAGCTAGTATCTGGCACGACCTTTGCCCTGAACAGTCACTCTGGCTCTCTATAATAATATGTCATCCTCAATGGTGCTCTGGTCTCACTGGGACCAGAATGGCTTCAATTCTGGTTGTGACAGGCCTTTGGATTCCTCCCAGCTGGTTCTGTTTCTCCAGGATGTGGTGTTTTTGCATCCCATAGTCTGATATGGTCAGCAGTGACTGGATGGGAGTCCTGAAAATTTAAAACGAGAACTGACTATTCTAATGACAGCACCATCAGTGGTCTTTCTGCCAGTGAGAGGCAGCTCAAGGCATCCACATTCACTGTTTGGCCTCCTGGACCTAACTGAAAGCACTTAGATTAAGACCCCACTGTTGTCCTCTTTGAGATACTGTTTGATTAATTTAATTGCGATAAAGAAGAATCTCTACAGTGTGGAAACAGGCTCTTCAGTCCAATAAGTCCGTACCAAACCTCAGATCATCCTACCCAGACCCAAATCCACCACCCTGAACACTACAGGCATCTTTCCATGGCCAATTCACCTAAACTGCACATCTTTGGGCTGTGGGAGGAAACCCACGCAGACACGGGGAGAATGTGTAAACTCCACACAGACAGTTGCCCGAGGGTGGAATTGAACCCGGGTCCCTGGTGCTGTGAGGCTGCAGTGCTAACCACTGAGCCACCCTGAGATGTTGGAAAATTGATCAAGGTAGTGCAGTACTTGTGATTTACATGGACATCAGTAAAGCCTTTGACAAGGAAGGTTGGTCCAAAAGGTAACTGGATCCAAAATTAGTTTGCAAATAGGAGGCAAAAGGCATGATGGAGGATTGTTTATGTGATTGAAAGATGTAACCTGTGGGGGATCACATGGATCAGTGATGGTACTCTTGCTGTTTATTATTTACCTTAAAGCTTTGGGTGTGAATGTAGATGCTTCAATTAGTAGGTTTGCAGATGACACCAAAATTGCTGGTATTGCTGATGGTGAGGACAATGATATCCTGTTAGAGTTTGACATTAATCAGTTGGTAAATTGGAAAGAGCAATAACAGATGGAATTTAATGTTGATACATGAGAAGTGATGCATTTTGGAAAGTCTGATAAGGAAAGGATGTACACAATGCATGGTAGGTGCTTAGGGAGTTGTGAGGAACAAAGGCACCTTGGTACCCATGTCCATCAATGCCTGAAGGTGTCAGCACAGGTAGACCGGGTGGTGAAGAAGGCATGTGGGGTGCTTGCCTACTTTAGCCAGGGTATAGAATACAGGAGCAAGGAAGTCTGGTTTCAACTTTATAGAATGTTTCTTAGACCGCAGATGGAATAATATGTGTAAATCACGTTGCAACACCAACAGAAGGATATGATTGTACTGGAGAAGGTGCAGAGGTGTGCTGAGCAAAAACATTCTAAGCCAGACAATGGTAGAAGTATGGAACACAACACCAGAGAGGGTGGGGGAGGCAGGGACTCTCGCATCATGTAAGAAGCATCCGGACGAGCACTTAATGGGCCAGGGCGTAGTAGGCTATGGACCAAATTTTGGTTGGCATAGACAGGCAGTGTCAATGGCCCTGTTTTTATGCTGCATGACTGTATGACTCGACAGTCTCAACCTGTGCAGTTGGACTGCAGGATTCTTGAAATTAACAGGAATTCTGTCATTGTTAAGACGAACCCTCACTGTAACAGTTTACGGGTGGCACAGTGGCTCAGTGGTCCCCAGGTTCGATTCCATCCTCAGGTGGCTGTCTGTGTGGTGTCTGCACATTCTCCCCGCGTCTGCTTGGGTTTCTTCTGGGTGATTCAGTTTCCTCGAACAGTCCAAAGACATCCAAGTTAGGTAGATTGGCCTTGTTAAAATTTCCCCAAAGTGTTCAGGGATGTGAAGATTAGGTGGGTTAAAGGGGAAGGGCGACAGGTCTAGGTGATCTACCCTTCAGAGGGCCAGTGTTGACTTGTTGGGCCAAATGGCCTGTTTCCAAACTGTAGGGATTCTATTCAAATGAACATTCTCATATACCCCATACCTCTCACCGCAACACTGCAATATATCCCACACCCCTCAATGTAACACTGATATACCCCACACCCCTCACTGTAACACACTGATATACCCCACAGCTCTCACTGTAACACACTGATATACCCCACACCCCTCAATGTAACACTGATATACCCCACACCCCTCACTGTAACACACTGATATACCCCACACCCCTCACTGTAACACACCGATATACCCCACACCCCTCACTGTAACACACTGATATACCCCACACCCCTCACTGTAACACACTGATATACCCCACACCCCTCACTGTAACACACCGATATACCCCGCAGCCCTCACTGTAAGACACTGATATACCCCACACCCCTCACTGTAACACACCGATATACCCTGCAGCCCTCACTGTAACACACCGATATACCCCATACCCCTCACTGTAACACACTGATATACCCCACACCCCTCACTGTAACACACTGACATACCCCACACCACTCACTGTAACACACTGACATACACCACACCACTCATTGTAACACACTGATATACCCCACACCCCTCACTGTAACACACTGACAAACCTCACATCCCTCACTGTAACACACTGATATATCTCGCACCCCTCACTGTAACACACTGATATACCCCACACCCCTCACTGTAACACACTGACAAACCTCACATCCCTCACTGTAACACACTGATACACCCCACACCCCTCACTGTAACACACTGATATACCCCACACCCCACACTGTAACACACCGATATAACCCACAACCTTCACTGTAACACACCAATATACCCCACACCCTTCACTGTAACACCCTGATATACCCCAAACCCCTCACTGTAACACACTGATATACCCCACACCCTTCACTGTAACACACCAATATACCCCACACCCCTCACTGTAACACACTGATATACCCCACACCCTTCACTGTAACACACCAACATACCCCACACCCTTCACTGTAACACAGTGATATACCCCACACCCCTCACTGTAACACACTGATATACCCCACATCCCTCAATGTAACACACTGATATACCCCACACCCCTCACTGTAACACACTGACAAACCTCACACCCCTCACTGTAACACACTGATACACCCCACACCCCTCACTGTAACACACTGATATACCCCACACCCCACACTGTAACACACCGATATACCCCACACCCTTCACTGTAACACACCAATATACCCCACACCCTTCACTGTAACACACCGATATAGCCCACACCCCTCACTGTAACACACTGATATACCCCACACCCTTCACTGTAACACACCAACATACCCCACACCCTTCACTGTAACACACTGATACACCCCACACCCCTCACTGTAACACACCGATATACCCCACACCCCTCACTGTAACACCCTGATATACCCCAAACCCCTCACTGTAACACACTGATATACCCCACACCCTTCACTGTAACACACCAATATACCCCACACCCCTCACTGTAACACACCAACATACCCCACACCCTTCACTGTAACACACTGATATACCCCACACCCCTCACTGTAACACACCGATATACCCCACACCCTTCACTGTAACACTCTGACATACCGACACCCTTCACTGTAACACTGAAATACCCCACTCCCCTTACTGTAGCACTCATATACCCTACACTGCACTGTAACACACCAATATACCCCACACCCCTCACTGTAACACCCTGATATACCTCACAACCCTCACTGTAACACACCAATATACCCCACAGCCCTCACTGTAACTCCCTGATATACCTCACACCCCTCACTGTAACACACCGATATACCCCACACCCCACACTGTAACACACCGATATACCCCACACCCTTCACTGTAACACACCAATATACCCCACACCCTTCACTGTAACACACCGATATAGCCCACACCCCTCACTGTAACACACTGATATACCCCACACCCTTCACTGTAACACACCAACATACCCCACACCCTTCACTGTAACACACTGATACACCCCACACCCCTCACTGTAACACACCGATATACCCCACACCCCTCACTGTAACACCCTGATATACCCCAAACCCCTCACTGTAACACACTGATATACCCCACACCCTTCACTGTAACACACCAATATACCCCACACCCCTCACTGTAACACACCAACATACCCCACACCCTTCACTGTAACACACTGATATACCCCAAACCCCTCACTGTAACACACTGATATACCCCACACCCTTCACTGTAACACACCAATATACCCCACACCCCTCACTGTAACACACTGATATACCCCACACCCTTCACTGTAACACACCAACATACCCCACACCCTTCACTGTAACACAATGATATACCCCACACCCCTCACTGTAACACACTGATATACCCCACATCCCTCAATGTAACACACTGATATACCCCACACCCCTCACTGTAACACACTGACAAACCTCACATCCCTCACTGTAACACACTGATATATCTCGCACCCCTCACTGTAACACACTGATATACCCCACACCCCTCACTGTAACACACTGATACACCCCACACCCCTCATTGTAACACACTGATATAACCCACACCCCACACTGTAACACACCGATATACCCCACACCCTTCACTGTAACACACCAATATACCCCACACCCTTCACTGTAACACACCGATATAGCCCACACCCCTCACTGTAACACACTGATATACCCCACACCCTTCACTGTAACACACCAACATACCCCACACCCTTCACTGTAACACACTGATACACCCCACACCCCTCACTGTAACACACCGATATACCCCACACCCCTCACTGTAACACCCTGATATACCCCAAACCCCTCACTGTAACACACTGATATACCCCACACCCTTCACTGTAACACACCAATATACCCCACACCCCTCACTGTAACACACCAACATACCCCACACCCTTCACTGTAACACACTGATATACCCCACACCCCTCACTGTAACACACCGATATACCCCACACCCTTCACTGTAACACTCTGACATACCGACACCCTTCACTGTAACACTGAAATACCCCACTCCCCTTACTGTAGCACTCATATACCCTACACTGCACTGTAACACACCAATATACCCCACACCCCTCACTGTAACACCCTGATATACCTCACACCCCTCACTGTAACACACCAATATACCCCACAGCCCTCACTGTAACTCCCTGATATACCTCACACCCCTCACTGTAACACACTGATATACCCCACACCCCACACTGTAACACACCGATATACCCCACACCCTTCACTGTAACACACCAATATACCCCACACCCTTCACTGTAACACACCGATATAGCCCACACCCCTCACTGTAACACACTGATATACCCCACACCCTTCACTGTAACACACCAACATACCCCACACCCTTCACTGTAACACACTGATACACCTCACACCCCTCACTGTAACACACCGATATACCCCACACCCCTCACTGTAACACCCTGATATACCCCAAACCCCTCACTGTAACACACTGATATACCCCACACCCTTCACTGTAACACACCGATATACCCCACACCCTTCACTGTAACACACCAATATACCCCACACCCTTCACTGTAACACACCGATATAGCCCACACCCCTCACTGTAACACCCTGATATACCCCAAACCCCTCACTGTAACACACTGATATACCCCACACCCTTCACTGTAACACACCAATATACCCCACACCCCTCACTGTAACACACCAACATACCCCACACCCTTCACTGTAACACACTGATATACCCCAAACCCCTCACTGTAACACACTGATATACCCCACACCCTTCACTGTAACACACCAATATACCCCACACCCCTCACTGTAACACACTGATATACCCCACACCCTTCACTGTAACACACCAACATACCCCACACCCTTCACTGTAACACAATGATATACCCCACACCCCTCACTGTAACACACTGATATACCCCACATCCCTCAATGTAACACACTGATATACCCCACACCCCTCACTGTAACACACTGACAAACCTCACATCCCTCACTGTAACACACTGATATATCTCGCACCCCTCACTGTAACACACTGATACACACCACACCCCTCACTGTAACACACTGATATACCCCACACCCCACACTGTAACACACCGATATACCCCACACCCTTCACTGTAACACACCAATATACCCCACACCCTTCACTGTAACACACCGATATAGCCCACACCCCTCACTGTAACACACTGATATACCCCACACCCTTCACTGTAACACACCAACATACCCCACACCCTTCACTGTAACACACTGATACACCCCACACCCCTCACTGTAACACACCGATATACCCCACACCCCTCACTGTAACACCCTGATATACCCCAAACCCCTCACTGTAACACACTGATATACCCCACACCCTTCACTGTAACACACCAATATACCCCACACCCCTCACTGTAACACACCAACATACCCCACACCCTTCACTGTAACACACTGATATACCCCACACCCCTCACTGTAACACACCGATATACCCCACACCCTTCACTGTAACACTCTGACATACCGACACCCTTCACTGTAACACTGAAATACCCCACTCCCCTTACTGTAGCACTCATATACCCTACACTGCACTGTAACACACCAATATACCCCACACCCCTCACTGTAACACCCTGATATACCTCACACCCCTCACTGTAACACACCAACATACCCCACACCCTTCACTGTAAGACACTGATATACCCCACACCCCTCACTGTAACACACCGATATACCCTGCAGCCCTCACTGTAACACACCGATATACCCCATACCCCTCACTGTAACACACTGATATACCCCACACCCCTCACTGTAACACACTGACATACCCCACACCACTCACTGTAACACACTGACATACACCACACCACTCATTGTAACACACTGATATACCCCACACCCCTCACTGTAACACACTGACAAACCTCACATCCCTCACTGTAACACACTGATATATCTCGCACCCCTCACTGTAACACACTGATATACCCCACACCCCTCACTGTAACACACTGACAAACCTCACATCCCTCACTGTAACACACTGATACACCCCACACCCCTCACTGTAACACACTGATATACCCCACACCCCACACTGTAACACACCGATATAACCCACAACCTTCACTGTAACACACCAATATACCCCACACCCTTCACTGTAACACCCTGATATACCCCAAACCCCTCACTGTAACACACTGATATACCCCACACCCTTCACTGTAACACACCAATATACCCCACACCCCTCACTGTAACACACTGATATACCCCACACCCTTCACTGTAACACACCAACATACCCCACACCCTTCACTGTAACACAGTGATATACCCCACACCCCTCACTGTAACACACTGATATACCCCACATCCCTCAATGTAACACACTGATATACCCCACACCCCTCACTGTAACACACTGACAAACCTCACACCCCTCACTGTAACACACTGATACACCCCACACCCCTCACTGTAACACACTGATATACCCCACACCCCACACTGTAACACACCGATATACCCCACACCCTTCACTGTAACACACCAATATACCCCACACCCTTCACTGTAACACACCGATATAGCCCACACCCCTCACTGTAACACACTGATATACCCCACACCCTTCACTGTAACACACCAACATACCCCACACCCTTCACTGTAACACACTGATACACCCCACACCCCTCACTGTAACACACCGATATACCCCACACCCCTCACTGTAACACCCTGATATACCCCAAACCCCTCACTGTAACACACTGATATACCCCACACCCTTCACTGTAACACACCAATATACCCCACACCCCTCACTGTAACACACCAACATACCCCACACCCTTCACTGTAACACACTGATATACCCCACACCCCTCACTGTAACACACCGATATACCCCACACCCTTCACTGTAACACTCTGACATACCGACACCCTTCACTGTAACACTGAAATACCCCACTCCCCTTACTGTAGCACTCATATACCCTACACTGCACTGTAACACACCAATATACCCCACACCCCTCACTGTAACACCCTGATATACCTCACAACCCTCACTGTAACACACCAATATACCCCACAGCCCTCACTGTAACTCCCTGATATACCTCACACCCCTCACTGTAACACACCGATATACCCCACACCCCACACTGTAACACACCGATATACCCCACACCCTTCACTGTAACACACCAATATACCCCACACCCTTCACTGTAACACACCGATATAGCCCACACCCCTCACTGTAACACACTGATATACCCCACACCCTTCACTGTAACACACCAACATACCCCACACCCTTCACTGTAACACACTGATACACCCCACACCCCTCACTGTAACACACCGATATACCCCACACCCCTCACTGTAACACCCTGATATACCCCAAACCCCTCACTGTAACACACTGATATACCCCACACCCTTCACTGTAACACACCAATATACCCCACACCCCTCACTGTAACACACCAACATACCCCACACCCTTCACTGTAACACACTGATATACCCCAAACCCCTCACTGTAACACACTGATATACCCCACACCCTTCACTGTAACACACCAATATACCCCACACCCCTCACTGTAACACACTGATATACCCCACACCCTTCACTGTAACACACCAACATACCCCACACCCTTCACTGTAACACAATGATATACCCCACACCCCTCACTGTAACACACTGATATACCCCACATCCCTCAATGTAACACACTGATATACCCCACACCCCTCACTGTAACACACTGACAAACCTCACATCCCTCACTGTAACACACTGATATATCTCGCACCCCTCACTGTAACACACTGATATACCCCACACCCCTCACTGTAACACACTGATACACCCCACACCCCTCATTGTAACACACTGATATAACCCACACCCCACACTGTAACACACCGATATACCCCACACCCTTCACTGTAACACACCAATATACCCCACACCCTTCACTGTAACACACCGATATAGCCCACACCCCTCACTGTAACACACTGATATACCCCACACCCTTCACTGTAACACACCAACATACCCCACACCCTTCACTGTAACACACTGATACACCCCACACCCCTCACTGTAACACACCGATATACCCCACACCCCTCACTGTAACACCCTGATATACCCCAAACCCCTCACTGTAACACACTGATATACCCCACACCCTTCACTGTAACACACCAATATACCCCACACCCCTCACTGTAACACACCAACATACCCCACACCCTTCACTGTAACACACTGATATACCCCACACCCCTCACTGTAACACACCGATATACCCCACACCCTTCACTGTAACACTCTGACATACCGACACCCTTCACTGTAACACTGAAATACCCCACTCCCCTTACTGTAGCACTCATATACCCTACACTGCACTGTAACACACCAATATACCCCACACCCCTCACTGTAACACCCTGATATACCTCACACCCCTCACTGTAACACACCAATATACCCCACAGCCCTCACTGTAACTCCCTGATATACCTCACACCCCTCACTGTAACACACTGATATACCCCACACCCCACACTGTAACACACCGATATACCCCACACCCTTCACTGTAACACACCAATATACCCCACACCCTTCACTGTAACACACCGATATAGCCCACACCCCTCACTGTAACACACTGATATACCCCACACCCTTCACTGTAACACACCAACATACCCCACACCCTTCACTGTAACACACTGATACACCTCACACCCCTCACTGTAACACACCGATATACCCCACACCCCTCACTGTAACACCCTGATATACCCCAAACCCCTCACTGTAACACACTGATATACCCCACACCCTTCACTGTAACACACCGATATACCCCACACCCTTCACTGTAACACACCAATATACCCCACACCCTTCACTGTAACACACCGATATAGCCCACACCCCTCACTGTAACACCCTGATATACCCCAAACCCCTCACTGTAACACACTGATATACCCCACACCCTTCACTGTAACACACCAATATACCCCACACCCCTCACTGTAACACACCAACATACCCCACACCCTTCACTGTAACACACTGATATACCCCAAACCCCTCACTGTAACACACTGATATACCCCACACCCTTCACTGTAACACACCAATATACCCCACACCCCTCACTGTAACACACTGATATACCCCACACCCTTCACTGTAACACACCAACATACCCCACACCCTTCACTGTAACACAATGATATACCCCACACCCCTCACTGTAACACACTGATATACCCCACATCCCTCAATGTAACACACTGATATACCCCACACCCCTCACTGTAACACACTGACAAACCTCACATCCCTCACTGTAACACACTGATATATCTCGCACCCCTCACTGTAACACACTGATACACACCACACCCCTCACTGTAACACACTGATATACCCCACACCCCACACTGTAACACACCGATATACCCCACACCCTTCACTGTAACACACCAATATACCCCACACCCTTCACTGTAACACACCGATATAGCCCACACCCCTCACTGTAACACACTGATATACCCCACACCCTTCACTGTAACACACCAACATACCCCACACCCTTCACTGTAACACACTGATACACCCCACACCCCTCACTGTAACACACCGATATACCCCACACCCCTCACTGTAACACCCTGATATACCCCAAACCCCTCACTGTAACACACTGATATACCCCACACCCTTCACTGTAACACACCAATATACCCCACACCCCTCACTGTAACACACCAACATACCCCACACCCTTCACTGTAACACACTGATATACCCCACACCCCTCACTGTAACACACCGATATACCCCACACCCTTCACTGTAACACTCTGACATACCGACACCCTTCACTGTAACACTGAAATACCCCACTCCCCTTACTGTAGCACTCATATACCCTACACTGCACTGTAACACACCAATATACCCCACACCCCTCACTGTAACACCCTGATATACCTCACACCCCTCACTGTAACACACCAATATACCCCACAGCCCTCACTGTAACTCCCTGATATACCTCACACCCCTCACTGTAACACACTGATATACCCCACACCCCAAACTGTAACACACCGATATACCCCACACCCTTCACTGTAACACACCAATATACCCCACACCCTTCACTGTAACACACCGATATAGCCCACACCCCTCACTGTAACACACTGATATACCCCACACCCTTCACTGTAACACACCAACATACCCCACACCCTTCACTGTAACACACTGATACACCCCACACCCCTCACTGTAACACACCGATATACCCCACACCCCTCACTGTAACACCCTGATATACCCCAAACCCCTCACTGTAACACACTGATATACCCCACACCCTTCACTGTAACACACCAATATACCCCACACCCCTCACTGTAACACACCAACATACCCCACACCCTTCACTGTAACACACTGATATACCCCACACCCCTCACTGTAACACACCGATATACCCCACACCCTTCACTGTAACACTCTGACATACCGACACCCTTCACTGTAACACTGAAATACCCCACTCCCCTTACTGTAGCACTCATATACCCTACACTGCACTGTAACACACCAATATACCCCACACCCCTCACTGTAACACCCTGATATACCTCACACCCCTCACTGTAACACACCAATATACCCCACAGCCCTCACTGTAACTCCCTGATATACCTCACACCCCTCACTGTAACACGCCAATATACCCCACACTCCTCACTGTAACACACCAATATACCCCACACCCCTCACTGTAACACACTGATATACCTCACACCCCTCACTGTAACACGCCAATATACCCCACACTCCTCACTGTAACACACTGATATACCCCACACCCCTCACTGTAACACACCGATATACCCCGCAGCCCTCACTGTAAGACACTGATATACCCCACACCCCTCACTGTAACACACCGATATACCCTGCAGCCCTCACTGTAACACACCGATATACCCCACACCCCTCACTGTAACACACTGATATACCCCACACCCCTCACTGTAACACACTGACATACCCCACACCACTCACTGTAACACACTGACATACCCCGCAGCCCTCACTGTAAGACACTGATATACCCCACACCCCTCACTGTAACACACCGATATACCCTGCAGCCCTCACTGTAACACACCGATATACCCCACACCCCTCACTGTAACACACTGATATACCCCACACCCCTCACTGTAACACACTGACATACCCCACACCACTCACTGTAACACACTGACATACCCCACACCACTCATTGTAACACACTGATATACCCCACACCCCTCACTGTAACACACTGACAAACCTCACATCCCTCACTGTAACACACTGATATATCTCGCACCCCTCACTGTAACACACTGATATACCCCACACCCCTCACTGTAACACACTGACAAACCTCACATCCCTCACTGTAACACACTGATACACCCCACACCCCTCACTGTAACACACTGATATACCCCACACCCCACACTGTAACACACCAATATACCCCACACCCTTCACTGTAACACACCAATATACCCCACACCCTTCACTGTAACACCCTGATATACCCCAAACCCCTCACTGTAACACACTGATATACCCCACACCCTTCACTGTAACACACCAATATACCCCACACCCCTCACTGTAACACACTGATATACCCCACACCCTTCACTGTAACACACCAACATACCCCACACCCTTCACTGTAACACAATGATATACCCCACACCCCTCACTGTAACACACTGATATACCCCACATCCCTCAATGTAACACACTGATATACCCCACACCCCTCACTGTAACACACTGACAAACCTCACATCCCTCACTGTAACACACTGATATATCTCGCACCCCTCACTGTAACACACTGATATACCCCACACCCCTCACTGTAACACACTGATACACCCCACACCCCTCACTGTAACACACTGATATACCCCACACCCCACACTGTAACACACCGATATACCCCACACCCTTCACTGTAACACACCAATATACCCCACACCCTTCACTGTAACACACCGATATAGCCCACACCCCTCACTGTAACACACTGATATACCCCACACCCTTCACTGTAACACACCAACATACCCCACACCCTTCACTGTAACACACTGATATACCCCACACCCCTCACTGTAACACACCGATATACCCCACACCCTTCACTGTAACACACCAACATACCCCACACCCTTCACTGTAACACACTGATATACCCCACACCCCTCACTGTAACACACCGATATACCCCACACCCCTCACTGTAACACCCTGATATACCCCAAACCCCTCACTGTAACACACTGATATACCCCACACCCTTCACTGTAACACACCAATATACCCCACACCCCTCACTGTAACACACCAACATACCCCACACCCTTCACTGTAACACACTGATATACCCCACACCCCTCACTGTAACACACCGATATACCCCACACCCTTCACTGTAACACTCTGACATACCGACACCCTTCACTGTAACACTGAAATACCCCACTCCCCTTACTGTAGCACTCATATACCCTACACTGCACTGTAACACACCAATATACCCCACACCCCTCACTGTAACACCCTGATATACCTCACACCCCTCACTGTAACACACCAATATACCCCACAGCCCTCACTGTAACTCCCTGATATACCTCACACCCCTCACTGTAACACGCCAATATACCCCACACTCCTCACTGTAACACTCCAATATACCCCACACCCCTCACTGTAACACACTGATATACCCCACACCCCTCACTGTAACACACTGATATACCCCACATCCCTCACTATAACACATCAATATACCCCACACCCCTCACTGTAACACACTGATATATCCCACACCCTTCACTGTAACACTGATATACTCCACACCCCTCACTGTAACACATCGATATACCCCACACCCCTCACTGTCACACACCAATACACCCCACACACCTCACTGTAACACACTGATATACTCCACACCCCTCACTGTAACACACCGATATCCCCCACACCCATCACTCCAACACACCGATATACCCCACAGCCCTCACTGTAAAACTCTGATATACCCCACACCCCTCACTATAAACACACCAATATACCCCACACCCCTCACTGTAACACACCGATATACCCCACACCTTTCACTGTAACACACCGATATACGCCGCACTCTTCACTGTAACACAGCGATGTACCCCACATCCCTCACTGTAACACTTGGATTTGATGATACAGTGTATCCTTCACAGGAGCAACTTGGTTTCTCCCTGTTGAATAATTTCACTTCCCAGATTCCAAGAGACACATGTCATTTATTACAATTTTTTTCCTTCTCTTGCTGTGACTTCAAAGCAACAGGAAGTGGAGGTAGTCTGGGAACTGAGTATGTGGAGCATGGATAATTAGTTCCAGATCCAAGTGATTCCGAGGGCCAATGTTGAGTGCAGGCCTTTCTCCGACTGATGGACATTGACGGCCCTGAATAACGTCACGTTGTGTCCTGACCTTTGGAAGAGTCCCACCCACATCCCAACCACAACTGTCACAACATTGAGGCTCCTGGTGACGTTGGCAAGAACATCAGCTCTCGGATCACATCTGCAGCTGAGTCAGACAGCACAATGGTAACATATTATTCAGTCTTCTGGCAGTGTGAAGTCTGTTCACGGGGATAGTGCTCCTGTCCTTGCAGTGCTTTAGGAAGAAGAGCACTCAGATTTGACTTTAACCTTGAAAGAAAAGGCATTGTTTGTAATCCTTCACGCTGTTAACACTGACGCAGCCAACCTCCAGCTTGGTAAAGTTTAATTTCCTGCCGATAGCAGAGGAATCAAATATTCCAATTCTACTCTTCTTGGCAGTGCCCAGTTTCATTAATATAATTTATACTTTAAGAACATGGGAACAATGTGCTTGTCATCCTTTACTGTAAATGGGGACTGTGTTTTCAGGGCACGGGGGAACATGTTCGTCCTCATACACAGTGATACAAAGATGTAGTGTGTTTAATATTACACAGAGGCTTAAGTTGTAATAGAGGATGAGAAGTATTGTCAAATTTATTTTCAAATATTGTGGATGTACCCAGAAGGTTTATTTAAATCAAAGTCATTGAAAGGTCACTGTGTACATCGGAAGTTTCTTTTAAAAACAAGCCTGCCTTGGTATCATGTGGTTGATGTTCTGTGTTCTATATGTTCAATGGTGGGAACTCCATAATGTGCTATGGACCCGTGTTTGAACAGGGACAGGCTTGGGGAGGTTCTTGTTTTATCCAGCGGAGTTGGAGGAATTGCTGCTAAGAACAAGATCTGGTGTTGGCATTGGGGTAGTGTTGGCTCACAGATGTCCGAATGGAGATGAACACCCAATGGCGTATGCTTCCTGGACTTTAGCTGATGCAGAATGCAAATAAGTCCAGATAGAGAAGGAATGTTTGGAAGTCATCTTTGTTGTGAGAAAGTTTCACCAATGCCTTTACAGATGTAAATTTGTAACAATAACAGACCAAAAATCCCTGCTAGGGCTACTCAAAGAGGACAAGGCCATGTCACCCATAACTTCAGGTTGAATTCAGTAGTGAGTTCTCATTCTAAGTGGGTACAGTTACAAGTTGGAACATCATCTTGGAGGCCAAGTAATGACTGCAGATGGATTGAACTGCCTTCTGCTGGCAGATACACCACCTGTGGTGCTACTGCTGGAAGAGTCCATTCTGGTTTTAAACCTTATGGTCACTGATCTGGTCACTGCTGACAATATCCAACTATGAATGCAAAAAGGACCAGTTCTGGCAAAACTGAAGCAGCTGGTGGTGATGGGGGGGAAGCATAAGAGCCATCATAACCAGAACTGAAGCATTTTTGGACCCGGTAAGACCAGGTCATTGTAGAGGACGGCATTTTATTATAGGGAGCAAGAGTGATGTCCTGAGCAAAGGTCACTGCCAAATACTGGCTGAACTCCACCAGGGTCATCCTGGGGTTTCCAAAATGAAGATGTTGGTGAGATGTTATGTCTGGTGGCCAGGACTGGATGTGAGAATGGCCGGGTAAACCGTGGACTCAGTTACACTTTGACTCTGCCAACCCTTTCATGGGCTCAACGTTCTGAGAAAGGGAGGGATGTAGTGATTGTAACAAGGTCAGCCAGGTGGATATCATACAATATGAATCCCCTGACTGGGGCTGTTAACCTGGTCCAATCAGGGAGCACTGACTGGCAGATAGAAACAGGAGGGACAGGGGTTCTGCTACCTCGGAGAGCTGGACCACTGCCACATACTATGCATATGTAAATAAAGGGTGTGGGGGAGCGAGAGAGCGAGCGAGCGAGCTAGAGAGAGAGAGTGAGAGCGAGAGAGAGAGAGCGAGAGAGTGAGAGAGAGGGAGAGCGAGAGAGAGAGAGAGCGAGAGAGAGAGAGCGAGAGAGAGAGAGAGAGAGAGGGAGGGGGGGGGGCGGAGAGAGAGAGAGAGATCTTTATCGACATAAGCATTCATATATCTACCTGAATGATTGTGAAAATTAGCCAACAATTGCATTTTTACTGAGTAAGCTTTGTTTTAATAATAAATCCAGCACTGGGTTTATGAAGAAACTTGGTAGATAGATCTTGTAGTTTTAAACCTGATATTGATAAGGTATTTAACTTGCAATGTCAGTAACTGGAAAATATAGTTTTATTTTCTGTTGCATCGTGTGGAAAAGTGGAATTAGAGCATGGTGCAACCCCCCCCCCCCCACCCCGGCTCTGTCCAAACATCTATACACAGAGATAATGTTTTCAGGAGTAAACGGGGACTATACTTCTGATTCTGGATGGTGCACAGGGACAGATCAATGGAGTTAAAGGAATTACTCCTTCAGAAAATAATGGAGTGAATAGTCTCCATTTCAGGCTGGTTATATTTCTCCAGTTATACTTGGATTGATTGTCTCACCATAATGGAGATTGCATGTCCATAGACCATTTTTGCTGTCTTTTCCCATAGGTGATTTTATGATGATGTTTGTTGATGGGAGAGTGAAAGAACAGATCAGTGGCTGTGAGTGGACAAAGCAACGAAAGTCTTCATGTGAAGATGGACAGCTGATGGCTGATGAAAGGTAAGGGGACAGATGTGGTGAGATCTTATAAGACATAAGAACAGAAGAAATAGGAGCAGGAGTAGACCATCTGGCTTGTCAAGCCCACTCCGCTATTCAATATGTTCATGTCTGATTGCTGATTGGGTGTTCAGTGTGTGGCTCATGAACAAATTTTTAACAGCTGATTGGCCAATCCTCTGTGTGGGAAAGTATGATGTGAAGAGACCATATGGGAGTTTAGGACAGATATAAAATGGTTCAGTGATTGGCGCAAATTTGACAGATGCAGTAGAATGTGGGACCATGTGAAGTTCTTCACTTTAACAAAAAGAATTAACAAGCAGGATATTACTTAAGGAGAGAGTGACAACAAAATTCCTAAGGTGCAGTGGGATCTAGGTCCCCTGGTGCATGAGCCATTTAAAGTTAGCATGCAGATTCAGTGTACAATCAATGGGCTTTTTAGAAGTAATGATTTGGGGTGTTTTATGGATTGAATTAATTCCGTAAGGATACTTTTAATCAGAATCAAAACATTTTCAAAACCAACAAATTTATCTTCAACACAAAAAATAAACAAAATTCATTTTCAATCTTTTTGGATATGACACCGTTGAGGATCCTATGCTGAATCAGATTTGTTGATTTTGCTTTCAAAATAGTCTCCCTCTAAAGCAAATGACCTCCCTTGCCATCTCCCTCGCCATCTCCCTCCAAAGTGTATGATCTCCCTCGCCATCTCCATCCAAAGGACATGACCTCCCTGGCCAGTTGCTGAACAGATATTCTGCATTTTGAATATTCCAACAAATGTTTCTGCATTCATTGCTTTCTGTGATTTGAAAACCACACAAAAATCAAACTGGGCAATTCAGAAATGTACACCCTTTTGTGAAGTTATTACCTGTATCAATCTTCCTCCTTTCCCTCAGCATGAATGGCTTGTTGGGACACCTATCCAATGATTGATCTTTGAGATAAAACAGTATGAAGCTGGATGAACACAGCAGGCCAAGCAGCATCAGAGGAGCAGGAAAGCTGACATTTTGGGTCAAGACCCTTCTTCAGAAATTGGGGAGCGTCCTGCATTTCTCGCAACTCATCCCTCACACCCCCTACCCGCAATAATAACCAAAACAGAATCCCCCTTGTCCTCACGTACAACCCGACCAACCTCCAAATCCAATGCATCATCCTCTGACATTTCCACCATCTGCAATCAGTCCCCACCACCAAAGATATTTTTCCCTCCCCACCCTTACACGCTTTCCGGAGGGACCACTCTCTCTGTGACTCCCTTGTCCACTCCACACTCCCCTCCAACCCCACCACCCCTGGCACTTTTCCTGCAACCGAAGCAAGTGCTACACCTGCTCCTATACCTCCCCCATCCCAGGCCCTAGGAAGACTTTCCACATCAAACAGAAGATCACCTGCACATCTGTTAATGTGATATACTGTATCTGCTGTTCCTGTTGTGGCTTCCTCTACATTAGGGAAACCAATTGGAGGCTTGGGGACCACTTTGTGGAACACCTATGCTCAGTTTGCAACAAACAAGTGCACCTCCCAGTCAAGAACTATTTCAACTCCCACCCCAATCCATGGACGACATCTCCATCCTGGGTGTTCTGCAGTGCCACAATGATGCCACCCAAAAGATGCAGGAACAGCATCTCATATTTCGCTTGGGAACCCTGCAGCTGAAGGTATCAATGTGGACTTCACAAGCTTCAAAATCTCCCCACCTCTGACCACATCCCAAAACCAGCCCAACTAGTCCCCACCTCCCTAACCATTCCTCCCACCTCAAGCCCCACCCCCATTTCCTACCCACTAACCTCATCCCCACTCCTTGACCTGCCTATCCTCCCTGGACCGACCTGTCCCCTCCCTAACCCCCCACCTACATTCACCTTCACTGGCTCTAACCCCGCCTCTTTGACTGGTCAGTCCCCTCTCACTCTATCTTCTCCATTATCCATTTTCCATCCGCCTTCCCCTCTGTCCCTAGTTATTTCAGATTCCCTTCCCCTCCCCAATTTCTGAAGATGGATCTTGACCTGAAACGTCAGCTTTCCCGCTCCTCTGATGCTGCTTGGCCTGCTCTGTTCATCCAGCTTCACACTGTTTTATCTCAGACTCTGCAGCATCGACAATTCCTATTGTCTCTGTAAAAATTTATCTTTGAGCATTCATTTGAGCTCACCCCCAACTCAGGGCGCTGTAGTCTGTCTGTTGATTCTCCATTGGTGGCTCTCATCAATTATGAGATCTGAACATGTCCTACATGGAAATGTTGCATTTTATGTCAACTGCTGGAACACATCTTCCATACATTACTGGTCCTTAACTTCACTTCATCCTCATCCATTCAACTACCAGCATGACAGGATTAATTAAGAACCGCTAAGGAAAGCAGCAATCGGTGTGTGATTGACTGAGTTTTATGTTCCATATAAAGCGAAAAAGAATGGATCTAAGATTGGTATTTTTAATTTAAATGAGGGCACCTATGTGAGCATTGAAGCCGAAATAGATGAAATGAACTGGATATTCAACCTGGTCATAGAAGATAGAGAGTAATGGTTAAAGTTTGAGAAGATTTGGAGCGCAGGTTATGGATGAAGGTGCAGACTTGCTCACTAAGCCGGTGTGTTTGGATGCAAATGTTCCGTCACCCTGCTCGGTAACATTGTCAGTGTGCCCCCGGTGAAACTTTGGTGTTCAGTCCATCTTGTTATTTATCTGCCTCGGTTTGCTGGGGTGGTCGGTATTACTTTCAGTTTTGTTTCTCAGTGGTTTGTATACCTTGAATTAGACCCTGTGCAAACCATTGAGAAACAAAACTGAGGTTTAAGGTAAAGGGGGGAAAGTTTAAAGGAGGTCTGGGTGGCAGGTTTTTTACAGAGTGGTGCGTGCTTAGAATGTGCTGCTAGAGGAGATGGTGGAGGTGGATACAATAGCAATGTTTAAGAGGCATCTTGACAGAGGGCAGGGAACAGAGAGACATAGATCACATGGAGGCAGAAGGTTTTTAATTTAGAAAGGCATCATGTGCAGCACAGACTTGGTGGACCGAAGGGCCTGTCCCTGTGCTGTTCCTGTTCTTTGCTTCTCTGTTAGCTAATTTCCAAACAACAGTGATAACACAGTGCTGAGGTGTAAGAACACAGCAGGCCAGGCAACATCAGAGGAGCAGGAAGGTTGATGTTTCAGGTCAGGACTCTTCTCAGAATTTCTGTGTTATCTCTGACTCCAGCATCTGCTGCTCTTACTATCTCTCGTAGAGAAGCAATGGCAGATATTTAAACGGATATATCAGAATACTGGTAATAACTACATTCTTGCTATAAAGAAAAGTTCAAGGGGATGATCCACTATCTGTGGTTAAATAGAGTAATTCAGGAAAACAACCACCTAGAGATTAAAGAACGTAACTGCAGGGCCAAAGCTGAGTGACAGGTTAGATGACTGGTCAGAATACAAAGAACGGCAGAAAATGATGAAAAGATTCATCAGGACTTATAATTGAAGCATAGGAAGAGGCTAGCTTGGAATGTAAAAATTTGACAGTAAGAGTTTCTACAGTTATTTAAAAAGAAAGAGTAAACAACATGAGTATGGGTCCTCCAGAGACTGAGAATGATGAGTTAGAAGCCAATAATAAGAAAATCAATAAGGATAATAAGAAATGGAAAGCTTCGATCTGACTGGGAAGTATCAAATATAACCACAGTATTTGACAAGGAAAGGAGGCAAAAACAGCAAGCTACAGGCCAGTCTCTTCTCAGGTAAGTGTTATAACTGACTGCTTAGAAAACGCAAGGTAACTGGGAAGAGTCAAAGATAACAGTGTGGAGCTGGAGGAACATAGCAGGCTGGGCAGCATGAGAGGAGTAGGAAAGTTCACATTTCGGGTTGAGACTCTTCAGAAAAATCAGAAAAGGCATCATGGTTTGTGAAAGGAAAATCATATTTAATAAATTTCTTGGAATTTTTTGAAGAAGTAACGTGTGCAATGGATACAGGAGGGCCCATTGATGGGCTGTACTTGGGATTGTTCAGAAGGCATTTGACAAGGTTGCACATAAAAGGTGAAACTTCCCTCATCGACACCCCAGATCGACTCGGAGCAGACACCGACACTGGAAATGTGGAAGACGTGCTGGACTTTAGATGAGACTGAAGCTTCAGGGTTTCAAGTCTCCCCTCCCCAGCATACTCCTGGTAAATGTCCAGCCAAAATGGATGAACTTAAAGCTAAATTCAGCTTCCAAAGAAATTGAGAGACTTGTGTGGTCTGTTTTACAGAGACATGGCTCACTCCTTCTATACCTGATGTGCCTTACAGCCTGAGGTATTCTCAATTCACTGAATGGACTGCACTGTGTCCTTGGGCAAGGGAAGGGGCAGTTGGGTCTACCCCCTAATCAACGCCTCCTGGTGATCAGACGTGGTGACCCTAGCTAGTAACTGTTCCCCAGACCTAGAAGCTCTTACAGAGAGGTGCCATCCCTACAATCTGCCATGCAGTTTCACCCCTGCTATCCTAATAGCAGTCTACATCCCACCCCCAAGCAGACGTGAAGAGTGCACTTGATGAAGTATACAATGATACAAACAATCTTGAGACAGAATACCCCGAAGCCTTGTTCATCATAGCCAGCGCCTTCTACCAGGCCAACTCAAGAACGTGCAATCAAAACACCATTAATACATCTCCTATCCCACCAGAGGTGCGAACATCCTTGACCATTGCTGTACAACCATCAAAGATGCCTTTCATTCCAATCCCAACTGCGTTTTGGAAAATCAGATCACAACACCAAGGTTCTCCTCCTGGCTGAGATTGAAGCGTGAGGACCCAGTACAGAAAGCCGTGCAGTGCTTGCCTGAGGCAGCAGAAGGCATTCTGTGAGTTGCCTTAGAGTCAGTGGAATGGTCCATATTGGAAGAGCTCAGTAGCCAACGTAAACGAGTATGCCACTACCGTCACAGACTTCCTCAGTAAGTGCATAGAAAACTACATGCCAAAGAAGTTTAATCCAAATGTTCCCCAACTGGAATCCATGGATGAACCAGGAGATCCACTCCCTGCTGAAGTCCGGGTCTGAGATGTACAAGTCAGTCAACCATCACCCATAAAGGAAATCCAAGGACAACCTTCATAAAGCTAACGGATGACAAGAGGCAATATCAAGCTTGAGACTTAGATTAACCACACAGACACCTGTCATTTGTGGTGAGGCTTACACTACATAATGACTACAAAGCAACTTAAGTAGAATCACAGGCAACCGTACATCCCTACTCAATGCATTCTACACTTGCTTTGGACAGATGGTCAGTGAAACAATGTCACCTATCCCAATAGCCACTGATGCACCTGTACCCACAGTCTCTGCCACAGACATCAGATCAACCTGCTTGAGGGTGAACCCACAGAAAGTGATGGGCCCAGATGGAGTCCCCAGCCATACAGTCAGATCCTGTGTGAACTAGCTGGTGGGAGTGTTTGCAGATTTCTTTAACCTCTCCTTACTATGATCTGACATTTCCACCTGCTTCAAGAAAACCACCGTCCCGGTGCCAAAAGAAAATCATGAAGCATACCTCAACAACTTCCACCTGGTGGCTCTGACCGCCATCATTTTGAAGTGCTTCAAGAGGTTAGTCATGGCTCACATCAACTGCAGCCTACCAAATTCCCTTGATCCTTTGCAATTCGCTTACCAGTGCAACATGTACACAGCAGAAGCTGTCTCCCTGGTCCAACACTCATCCCTGGAACATAATAAGGATACCTACATCTGGCTCTGACTTATTGACTACTGTTCTGTCTTCTACACCATAATTCCAAACAAACACAGCTCCCAACTCAGACCCAGATCAGCTCCCCCCTGGATTCTCAATTTCCTGACCCATGGACCACAATTGGTAAGGATAGGCAACAAAACCTCCTCCACAATAATCCTCAACACCGGTACCCCGCATGGCTGCACACTTATCCCCCTACTATACTCCTTATACGCTCACAACTGCGCGGCCAAGTACCACCCCAACTCTATTTACAAGTTTGCTGCCAACATTGTAGGTTGGATCTCAAACAATGACAAGACAGAATACGGGAAAGAGACTGAGTGCTCAGTGACATGGTGTAAAGACCACAATCTCTCCATCAACATCAGCAAAATGAAGGACTTGGTCATTGACTTTAGGAAACAGAATGGAGGCTACTCCCCTCTCTGCATCAATGATGCTGAGGTGGAGATGGCCAAAAATCAAATTCCTGACAGCGATGATTGTCAATAATCTGTGCTGGTCTGCCCACATCGACACTGGTTAATAAAGCTCAACAAAGCCCCTATTCCTCCGGACGCTAAGGAAATTCAGTATGTCCACAATGACTCTGATCAATTTTTATAGATGCACCATGGAAAGCATCCAATCTAGACGCATCACAGCATGGTATGGCAACCACTCTTCCCAAGACCACAAGAAACTACAGGGTTGTGAACACTACCCAGTCCATCATGAAAATCAGCCTTCCGTCTGATGACTCTGTATTTCCTGTTGTCTCAGGAAAGCAATCAACATAATCAAAACACCCTTCCACCCAGTTATACTCTCTTCCACCCTCTTCTGTGTGTAGAAGATATAAAAGTTTGAATACAGTTATGAACAAATTCAAGAAGAACAGCGTCTTCCACTGTATCAGACTTTTGAATAGACCTTTCAAATGTTAATGTTGATCTCTCTGTCTGCACCTTCTCCGTGGTGTAGTTACATATCGAGACAGATACAAGATTGGCTGGTTGGTAGAAAACAGACTATGCGTAGACAGGTTTTTTTAGATTGGCAAGATGAGCTAAATGGGGTTTTACAGGGCTCTGTACTGGTTTTTTTTTTACAATTTATATTAGTGACCTAAAGGGAGAATAGCTGTAGAATTCTGAAATATTGAGGAATCTAGTTGTGCACTGCATGAGTTACAGCAAGTTGGTAAGAAGGCTAACAGAAAGCTTTGCTTTAGCATGACAAGAATGGAACGTAACAGTAAGGATGTTACACTTTGGTTATACAGGGCATTGGCAAAACTATATCTCTAATGCTGTGTGCAGCTGGTTTGCTTATTTAAGAAAAGTTGTAAATATAGTGGATGTGTTCAGGGGAAGTGTAATAGATTGATAATCAGAGGGAATCAGTTGTTTTGTGAGCAAAGATTGAATTGATTGAGCTTGCTTTCACTGGAGATAAGAAGATTGAAGGACTATGGTAGCTCTCAGCCTCAGAATTGGTAGAGGTGGGGACATTGAGTGTTTTGAAGATGGAGAAGGCAGGTAGATTCTCAGTAGGTTGGGGAACCAGGTTTTGGAGATAGTATTCCAAAATCCACATTCCCATCTAACAGATCAATCACATTCTTAATGAATGGCAGAGCAGACTTGAGGGGTGAAATGGCCGCCTCTTGTTCCTAATTCGTGTATAAGGACATGCACAAAACAATTCAAAGTGAATTTGATTGTTCACCTGGTTTTACATTTGTCAGTTTCTGTAGGATTTAATTTGATTCATTTGGACATGCAACCCAATATCACCGGCAATCTATCTCACATCCCGTCGTTTCCACTGGAATATTTTTGGACCTTTCTAGTCCGTCAGCCAGAGCATACCAAAACTCATGGTGGCTCATCCTCATTTATGATGTGGTAAAAGGGGCACTGGTGTTTTTGTCACTGTCTGATAGTGAATCGTTGGAAACTGGCCATTTTGGCATCAGGATCATTGGTAGTCTTGAGTTACCTTGGTCTTCTGTCACTGCATGGGACATTTTTGTTCCATAAGTCACTCTGTCAAAAAATTGCTGCTCTGAAATCTTTGCAGGACTTGGTTTGATTTGCCCAATTTAAGGGTCTATGAACATTGCAATTTTGATTACAACAATCATTTTGATGATTTGAGGACCCATTCCAATACCTGTTCCTTGAGATGGGGCCACTGGCTGGCCCCTGTCCTCATGCTGTATTTGTCTTCCAGGTACTTTCCTTGGAACTCCCACACATGTTGATCCCACAGACGCAGATCCCAGACAGAGAGTTCATACACAGAGAGATTCCACAGGCACTGATCCCAGACAGAGCTCATACACAGAGAGATACCGCACCCAAAGAGCCCCTGTACAGGAAGATCTTGCACACACCAATCCCAGACAGAGTGCTCCTGGATAAGGGAGATCACACGCATACTAATCCCAAACATGCAAGACCCAGAGAGAGAGATCCAAAAAGGCAGATCACATAAACAGACACTGCAGAGATCAATCCCATTTAGACCTTAGAGTCACAGAGGTCTACAGCATGGAAACAGGCCCTTCAGCCCAATTTGCCCATGCTGCCCAGTTTGCACAATTTAAACTAGCCCCATTTGCCTGCATCTGGTCTGTATCCCTCTATACCCATCCCATCCATGTACCTACCTAAATATTTCTTAAATGATGAAACTGTACTCACTATCTCACTACCTTGAGCAGTGCATTGAAGACATTCACCTCCCTCTGTGTGGAAAAATATTGCCCTTTGGACCCTTTTGGATTTCTCCCTTCTCACCTTAAACCTATGTCTTTAGATTATACTCCCCTACCATGGGGAAAAGCTGTTGGCCATCTACCTTATCTATGCCTCACATAATATTATAGATCTCTACAAGTTCAGTCCTCAGTCTCCTATGCTCCAGGGAAGAAAGTCCGAGCCTATTCAACCTCTCCTTATAACTCAAACCTTCCAGTCCAAGTAGCATCCTAGTAAATATTTTCTGTGCTCTTTTTAGCTTAATAATATCCTTTTATATAATAGGACAACCAGAACTGCACACAATATTGCAAATTTGGCCTCATCAACATCTGGTACAACAAAACGTCCCAACTCCTATACTCAGAGCTCTGATCACTGAAAGTAAACAGGCTGAAAGCTTTCTTCACCACCCCGTCTACCTGTGACTCCGTTTTCAAGGAGCTATGAACCTGTAACCCTACATATCTTTGTTCAGTAGCACTCCCCAAAGCTCTACCATTGACTATGTAAGTCCTGCCATGGTTTGACCCACCAAAATGCAACACCTTGCATTTATTTACATTAAACTCCATCTGCCACTCCTCAGCCCATTGGCCCAGTTGACCAAGATCTCGCTGCATTCCCTAATAACCTTCTTCACTATTCACTATACTATCAAACTTAAGCTTACTAACTCCTAAATTCTCGTCCAAATAATTTATATTGTGTAGTTACTACATAATGTTAACCCTGAGACCCAGGTAATGTTCTGGAGACCTGGGTTCGAATCCTGCCATGACAGATGGTAGAATTTCAATTCAAGGAATATCTGGAATTAAAGAGTCTGGTGATGATTGCGAATCCATAACTGATTGTTGGAAAAACCCATCTGGTTCACTAATGTCCTTTAGGGAAGGAAACTGCCATCCTTACCTGTCCTGGTCTACATGTGGCTCCAGACCCACAGCAATGTAGCTGACTCTTAACTGCCCTCTGGGCATTAAGGATCGCAATAAATGCTGACCTAGCCAGTGACACCCTCATCCCGTGAATGAATAAATACTGGGAATTGTTTCCTTATTCTTCCAGATTGCTGGAGATGTTGTGCCAGGTGAGGCTGGTCGATCTGGAGACCTGGTTATGCACCCCGTTTCCAGTGTTCCCGTGGCAGCAGCGGACCCCTCAACATGTTGTATGGCCAAAAGGCAGCGTGGCCCCTGTGGATCCAACAGACAGGTTAGGGTAAACATCAGACTGCTGGTCTCCAACAGGAATATCAGCCAGAATCAACAGCTACACATGGCTCAATCAGGTTCAATACAAGTTTGGCACTCCCTCAGCACTGACCCTCCGACAGTGCCCTCTCCCTCAGCACTGACCCCCCCACAGTGCCCACTCCCTCAGCACTGACCCTCTGACAGTGCCCTCTCCCTCAGCACTGACCCCCCCACAGTGCCCACTCCCTCAGCACTGACCCTCCGACAGTGCCCACTCCCTCAGCACTGACCTCCCCACAGTGCCCACTCCCTCAGCACTGACCCTCCGACAGTGCCCACTCCCTCAGCACTGACCCTCCCACAGTGCCCACTCCCTCAGCACTGACCCTCCGACAGTGCCCACTCCCTCAGCACTGACCCTCCGACAGTGCCCACTCCCTCAGCACTGACCCTCCCACAGAGCGGCGCTCCCTCAGCACTGACCCTCCGACAGTGCCCACTCCCTCAGCACTGACCCTCTGACAGTGCCCGCTCCCTCAGCACTGACCCTCCCACAGTGCCCACTCCCTCAGCACTGACCCTCCGACAACGCCCGCTCCCTCAGCACTGACCCTCCCACAGTGCGGCGCTCCCTCAGCACTGACCCTCCGACAGTGCCCACTCCCTCAGCACTGACCCTCCGACAGTGCGGCACTCCCTCAGCACTGGCCCTCCCACAGTGCCCACTCCCTCAGTACTGACGCTCTATCAGTGCGGCACTCCCTCAGCACTGACCCTCCGACAGTACCCGCTCCCTCAGCACTGACCCTCCGACAACGCCCGCTCCCTCAGCACTGACCCTCCCACAGTGCGGCGCTCCCTCAGCACTGACCCTCCGACAGTGCCCACTCCCTCAGCACTGACCCTCCGACAGTGCCCACTCCCTCAGCACTGACCCTCCGACAACGCCCGCTCCCTCAGCACTGACCCTCCCACAGTGCGGCGCTCCCTCAGCACTGACCCTCCGACAGTGCCCACTCCCTCAGCACTGACCCTCCGACAGTGCGGCACTCCCTCAGCACTGGCCCTCCCACAGTGCCCACTCCCTCAGCACTGACCCTCCGACAGTGCGGCGATCCCTCAGCACTGACTCTCCGACAGTGCCCACTCCCTCAGTACTGACGCTCTATCAGTGCGGCACTCCCTCAGCACTGACCCTCCGACAGTACCCGCTCCCTCAGCACTGACCCTCCCACAGTGCGGCGCTCCCTCAGCACTGACCCTCCGACAGTGCCCACTCCCTCAGCACTGACCCTCCGACAGTGCCCACTCCCTCAGCACTGACCCTCCGACAGTGTGGCAGTCCCTCAGCACTGACCCTCCGACAGTGCGGCGTTCCCTCAGCACTGATCCTCCGACAGTGCGGTGCTCCCTCAGCACTGACCCTCCGACAGTGCGGCACTCCTTCAGCACTGACCCTCCGACAGTGCAATGCTCCCTCCGTACGGACCCTCCGACAGTGCAGCACTCCCTCAGCACTGACCCTCCGACCTTGCAGTGTCCCTCAACAGTGACCCTCTGACAG
This sequence comes from Stegostoma tigrinum, assembly GCF_030684315.1. Taxonomy (NCBI): domain Eukaryota; kingdom Metazoa; phylum Chordata; class Chondrichthyes; order Orectolobiformes; family Stegostomatidae; genus Stegostoma; species Stegostoma tigrinum. The sequence continues at coordinate 7,357,995 of NC_081375.1, forward strand.
TGCGGCGCTCCCTCAGCACTGACCCTCCGATTGTGCGGCGCTCCTTCAGCACTGACCCTCCAACAGTGCAATGCTCCCTCCGTACGGACCCTCCGACAGTGCAGCACTCCCTCAGCACTGACCCTCCGGCCTCGCAGTGTCCCTCAGCAGTGACCCTCTGACAGTGCGGCACTCCCTCAGCGCTGACCTTCTGACAGTCTGATGCTCCCTCAGCAGTCTAGTTTTGGGAAGGTGTTAAATTCTACTTTAGAGATTGTAACAAAATAGCAGAGCATTTCAAAATTCATAACATGATCAAGCACAGTGGCTGCTTATTAGGGATGTCATGTCTGACAAACTTTCTAGAATTCCTCGAAGGTAACAATGAGGATAGTTAAAAGTGAAGTTGAAAATCTGATGTGTTTGGATTTCTAAAAGGCATTTTAAAAGGTACCATACATTCAGCTACTTAACAAGATAAGCGGGCATGGTGTTGGAGGTTGCACATTAACATGGATGGAGAGTTCGCTGATAGAAGACAGAGAATTGGGATAAGGAGGAAATTTTCATGATGGCAACCTTTTACTAGTGGAGTGTCACAAGGATCAGTGGTGAGGCTGCAGTTATTGCTCATCCCTAACCCCAGAGGGCAGTAATAGCTCAACCACATTTCTGTGTCTGGAGTCACTTGTAGGGCAGACTAGGTAGTGGCATCAAAACCGTATTTGACCAAGTGTGACTTCAAGGATCCCTTGCAAATCTGGAATGAAGGGAGTCGGAGGGAAACCTCATTTGATATGGCCTGAGGAACTCCTGCAGAGATGTCCTGGAGCTGAGATGACTGACCTCCAACAACCACAACCATCTTCTGATGTGCCAGATATGACTCCAACCAGCAAGATGTGGACAGTAGTCAGGCTTGGGCTCAAAAGTGGCAACTAACATTCATGCCAATGAATGCCTGGCAATGACCATCTCCCACAAGAGAAAATCTAACCACTGTCCCAACAGTGTTACCATCACTGAATCCTTGCGGTTACCATGGACCAAGAGCAGGTCAGAAGCTAGGAATCCTGCAGTGAGTAATTCACCTCCTCAAAGCCTGCCCACCATCTACAAGGCACAAGTCAGGAGTGGGATGGAATACTCCCCACTTGCCTGGATGGGTGCAGCTCCAACAACACTCAAGACACCATCCAGGACAAAGCAGCCCACTGGATTGTCATCACATCCACAAACATCCACTCCCTTCGCCACCAATGCTGTCTCTCCTGAAAAAGATATGCTTCCTAAGGAGGAAAAAATATCTGGATATTTTGGATTTTAAGGCTTTAGCAGAAATGACTAAAAATAAAAGAGACTCTTGCTGTGGTTACAGATGGAAGCAGAAGGACTGAAGATATCTTTTCACCAGTCAGCTTTTGGCCTACTTCTTTCGGGCTTCAAAGATTGCGCATTTAGAAAAGACACCAGAGGTCAGGCTTGAGGTCAATGCCATGTGAGGTTTTGCTGTGTTTGGTTTACTTTCAGTACAGCAGGAGTGAATAAGTCATTAAATCAGAAAAAGCAAGAAGCAATAGGTGAGAGAATGAGAAAGAAAGGAAAGAGGAGAAGTGGCGTGACAGAAGCATTGGCAACAATCTTCAGCCAGAAGTGCCAAGTGGATGATTTGTCTCGGCCTCCTGCAGTGGTCCACAGCATCACAGATGCCTGTCTTCAGCCAATTTGATTCGCTCCATGTGATATCAAGAAATGTTTGGAGACACCGGATACTGCAAATGCTGTGGGCCCCAACAACATTCTGGCGATAATACTGAAGACTTATGCTCCAGAACTTGTTGCTCCCCTTGCCAAGCTCTTCCAGTACAGTTACAACACTGGCATCTATCTGACAATGTCAGAAATTACTGAGGTATGCCTTGTACACACAAAGCAGGATAATTCCAACCTGGCCAATTACTGCCCCATCAGTTTACTCTCAATCATCAGTAAAGTGATGGAAGTGTCAGTAACAGCACTATCAAGCAGCACCTGCTCAGCAGTAACTTGCTCATTGATGCCCAGTTTGGTTTCTGCCAGTGCCACTCAGCTCCTGACCTCCAGCTTACAACACCAAGGGCTAAACGTTAGATTATTTTTGGCTAAGAGTCAGTTTCATTGGGTATATTTGAGGGTTTCTGAAGGGCCAGCGAGTTTTCTTACTGCATCTTACCAAACTTGCCTCAGTAAATACCTGTCTAGTCCCCATGTGGACCTTGTCATTCAACTCTACCACGTAGTGTCCTCAGAACAAATCACTGCTCACTGGATACCCTCCAATACACTGGCATTCCAGGCGCACGCCCCAACTTTGAGAGGTCACTGTGCTGTCAGGCAGGTTTTGGCAACCTGGTGTTGTCCCTCACTGTCAGTGCAATTTCACAGCACCCACAAGGCCACATTGACCATGGTACAGCACTCCATCAGATATATAATCCCAATCTCTCTCACCCTTGTCATGGTTTAACCACCAGGCCACATTGTTTACTTGTCCATAGCTAACATCCCATCGAAACACCCTCCCTAAGTCAGCACTACCCTGTCTCCGATGCCTGCTGGTGACACGCAGCCTAACGTTGTTCAGTTGGAGAGTATCTCACACAGGAAGCAATTGGACAATTCCAAAGAGAAGTTTTATTTAGAGCCAGGAAGACTGCACTTCACTGCCACAGTGCAGTAGAAATACTCCAGGATGTAGGAGTAGTGACAGCTGCTAGGGGAGTGGGCACATACCTCCAGGAGGTGGTAATGCTGCTCAGAGGTCACCTGAACATGCATGGAATGGAACTCTTTCCTGTTGATGAATTCTGTAGCATGGTGCCATATGTGAGCAGCCAATAGTGCTTTCTGGTCAGAAATCAGCTATGTTTATGTATCTGACTACCTGGGCTGTCGCACTGACCCTGTCATGGGGAACAAAATGAACTGGTCTGACCTTACGTGGATGGCATCAGTCACTGTCCTGATACATTTGTGGGAGCAATGAATGAGAGGTCACATGCACATCACCCTTTGGCACTTCAAAAGTTCAGAGCAGCTTCCCAACTCCCAGCAGAGGATGGCTTTCCCCATTCCTGCAGCCCCCAGGTGCCACACAGTTCCCTCACAGTGCCCCAGAGCATATGGAGTGAGCATTAAGTACATATCTTGCCTTTCTGCAGCCCGTCTTTGTCCTATTCTGTGAGGCCCTGTGGCTGCGAGCTCTCATGAGTTGGGGGTAGCTGGGGGCCCTCCAATTCCCATGGAAGCCTGATGCTGCTCCAGATCTTCCTGTCGGCCCAGGTCCTCCTGTGTCCACCTTCGGTTTTTAACAAGGCAGCCATGGTGACCAACATCCCACCAGTGAATGGGTGTATCTCTCTTGCTGGAAATGATCTTTGTGGGGAACTCAAGGAGTAAAGCAGGTTTCTAGCTCTGAGGAGAATCAATGGGAAAAATGAGAAAAGTGGACACATTTTGAAAGGGGAGAAAACAGAATGCAGCATTGGACAAACAAGTGGAGATAACTGTGTGTTGAACAATGTTACTTTCCGGGATGCTGTGCCCAGATAAAGTATCATCACCTGTGTGCATTCAGGGAAATTCTCCCCAGAGACAGTCTTTTGATTGGTTTTGTTTTTAATCGTCACCAGTGGTGAGTTTGGGAGCGCTCAACATAGCAATAACCCTCTGATTGGTCAGGTTGCAGTGAAACACAATTTCTGTGAAAAGGAATGTAAACAGGGAAGACAGGAGCCCCAGAAGCTTGTAACAACAACATTTCTGTCTCTATTCCCTTGCTTTCATTTCTTCAAATCTCCAGCAAAAGAGCAGAGATAAGCTACATTCAAAATTGCTGAAAGGAAGAATACAAAAGCTCACAGGAGCACGTAATCAACCAGTGAACTAAAGAGTATTAGAGTGTGAATAACATAAAGCACCATCATTGAAAAGGAATAGGTTATGGAACTAACTCAATTAAAAGCGAAATACTACAGATGCTGGAAATTTGAAATAAAAACACGAAGAGCTAGAGAAACTGCAGCTCTTCTGAAATCATATTGCTGTCAAAATGTTAATGACTCCTGACTCCACAGATGCTGCCAGACTGGCTGTGTTTACTTGCACATTCAGGTTTTATTAGTGGCACCAACTCATCTAGTTTTGTGATTTTGGGCAGGTGATACAAAATTGGATTCCTCAGACTACATTTCTTCATCCTCCACTCAATATTTTTGTGTGTGTAGCATGTTATGCGTGTGTGTGAGATTTTTAAAAGAGGTAAAGTTAATATTCCATAAATTATCAATCCTGTGTTATCAATCTTGTTGGATCAATAGAGGTATTTTATTCATACTGTAGGAAACAGGTATGGTTTGCTTTTACCCTTAGTAGCAGACAATCAGAGGCATCATGACATCAACCTCAGCTCAAACACGGACAAAAGAGCTGAACTCTAGAGCTGCATTTGACTGAGTGTGACACCAAGGAGCCCAGGCAAAACTGGAATCAATGGGAATTGGGTGACAAAGTTTCCAATAGTTAAAGTCATATCCGACACGTGGGAAGGCTGTTGCAGAGAGAGAGAATACTCTGCACTTGCCTGGATGAGTGCAGCTCCAACAACACTCAAGAAGCTCAACACCATCCAGGACAAAGCAGCCGCTTGATTTTGTTCTGTTGCTGGAGAAGTTTTTGGGTCTAGGCCCAGTCAGTCTGGCTCAATAAAAGGACCTGCACTGACACTGTTGTCAGACATGAGATCAGTGCCTTGTGGAAGTCTCAATGACACAGGTTGTGATGTGAGTCTGCTCCTGACTGTAAAGCTGCAAACAATGAAGAGCTGGTCGATCGTGTCCATCATGGGCCTCCTGCAGTGTCACAATGATGCCACCTGAAGGTTGCAGGAACAGCAACTCATATTCCGCTTGGGAACCCTGCAGCCCAATGATATCAATGTGGACTTCACCAGCTTCAAAATCTCCCCTTCCCCCACAGCATCCCAAAACCAGCCCAGCTACCTAACCTGTTCTTCCTCTCACCCATCCCTTCCTCCCACCCCAAGCCGCACCTCCATTTCCTACCTACTAACCTCATCCCACCTCCTTGACCTGTCCGTCTTCCCTGGACTGACCTATCCCCTCCCTACCTCCCCACCTATACTCTCCTCTCCACCTATTTTCTTTACTCTCCATCTTCGGTCCGCCTCCCCCTCTCTCCCTATTTATTCCTGAACCCTCACCCCATCCCACTCTCTGATGAAGGGTCTAGGCCTGAAACGTCAGCTTTTGTGCTCCTGAGATGCTGCTGTGCCTGCTGTGTTCATCCAGCTTCACACTTTATGATCAAGAGCTGGTCTTGCCAGGTTCATCTAAATGAATGACACAGGAAGCAGCCATTTGGGTCTCAAACTTGTGCCAGCTCCTTCCAAAAGCCTTTGAATTAGTTCCTCTTCTGTGCTGTTCCCACAACCTGGAAAATGTCTCCTCTTTAAGTATTTCTGAAATTCGCTTTTGAAATTTCTTGTTGAATCTGCTGCATTGCATTGCCAGGTAGTGTGTTCCTGATCACAACATCTTGCTGCATGAAAGAACCACCAGGCTGCTGTGCAGGTGTCAGTGGCAGAACTGGACAGGGTTGGAGAAAGGAGGAAGAGAGAGTGAATCAAGAGTAAAGGGAGGTGTCAAAGGAAGGAAATAATTGAAAAGACTGATAGTAGAAACTATCAATGAGACAATAAAGAAGAACGAATATAAGAAAAGGAGAATGGGTGAAGACGATGGAAATGAAGTTAGAGCATGAGTGAGAGCAGAACCATGAAAGTATAGGAACAGAACGTAAAATAACCATTGCCTTACGGACAGAGGTCTGCTGTCTCATTAACAAGTGATGATGGACACTGGCTTAACCTGAGAGGAAATACATCACACACGGGAGCTGGATAAGGAGAAACGTCTATGTTAACCTCAGCTGGTGCAGGAATGTAAACCCCACCATTACGTGTTATTCTTCATCACAAACCAGCTGTTCAGCCAACTAAGCTAACTAAACTCCACACAGCAGCACTGTCTTTACTCTGAACATTTCTGTCCAACAATATAAACTACTTGTGTCCTCAATGGGATCCTGAAAAATAACCACAACAAAAACAGTACGCTGGCAGATAGCCAGCACATAACCAACACACTGATTCATAAACAGCATGTAACCAGCACACTGACACCTAACCAGCTCACTGATACATAACCAGCACACTGATAGATAACCAGCACACTGACACATAACCAGCCCACTGATACATAACCAGCCCACTGATACATAACCAGCACACTGACACATAACCAGCACACTGACACATAACCAGCTCACCGATACATAACCAGCACACTGACACATAACCAGCCCACTGATACATAACCAGCACACTGATACATAACCAGCCCACTGATACATAACCAGCACACTGACACATAACCAGCTCACCGATACATAACCAGCACACTGACACATAACCAGCACACTGACACATAACAAGCACACTGATACATAAACAGCACACTGACACATAACCAGCTCACTGATACATAACCAGCACACTGACACATAACCAGCTCACTGACACAAACCAACACACTGATACATAACCAGCACACTGACACATAACCAGCACACTGACACATAACCAACACACTGACACATAACCAGCACACTGACACATAACCGGCACACTGACACATAACCAGCACACTGACACATAACCAGCACACTGACACACAACCAGCACACTGACACATAACCAGCACACTGACACATAACCAACACACTGATACATAACCAGCACACTGACACATAACCAGCACACTGACACATAACCAACACACTGACACATAACCAGCACACTGACACATAACCAACACACTGATACATAACCAGCACACTGATACATAACCAGCACTCTGATACATAACCAGCACACTGACACATAACCAACACACTGATACATAACCAGCACACTTATACATAACCAGCACTCTGATACATAACCAGCACACTGACACATAACCAGCCCACTGACACATAACCAACACACTGATACATAACCAGCACACTGACACCTAACCAACACACTGACACATAACCAACACACTGATACATAACCAGCACTCTGATACATAACCAGCTCACTGATACATAACCAGCACACTGACACATAACCAACACACTGATACATAACCAGCACTCTGATACATAACCAGCTCACTGATACATAACCAGCACACTGACACATAACCAGCACACTGACACATAACCAGCTCACTGACACATAACCAGCACACTGATACATAACCAACACACTGACACATAACCAACACACTGATACATAACCAGCACTCTGATACATAACCAGCACACTGACACATAACCAGCACACTGATACATAACCAACACACTGATACATAACCAGCACACTGACACATAACCAGCACATTGACAACTAACCAGCACACTGACACATAACCAGCACACTGATACATAACCAGCACACTGACCTATAACCGTCACACTGACACATAACCAGCACACTGACACATAACCAACATACTGACACATAACCAGCATACTGATACCTAACCAGCACACTGACACATAACCAGCACACTTATACATAACCAACACACTGACACATAACCAGCACACTGACACATAACCAGCACAGTGACACATAACCAGCTCAGTGATACATAAGCAACACACTGATACATAACCAGAACACTGACACCTAACCAGCACACTGACACATAACCAGCACACTGACACCTAACCAGCACACTGATACATAACCAGCTCACAGTGACAAAACCAGCACAATGATACATAAACAGCACAGTGATACATAACCAGCACAGTGACACATAACCAGCACACTGACACATAACCGGCACACTGACACACAACCAGCACACTGATACATAACCAGCACACTGACACATAACCAACACACTGATACAGAACCAGCTCACTGACACAAAACCAGCACAATGATACATAAACAGCACACTGACACATAACCAGCACAGTGATACATAACCAGCACACTGACACATAACCAGCACACTGACACATAACCAACACACTGATACATAACCAACACACTGAAACATAACCAGCTCACTGATACATAACCAGCACACTGATACATAACCAGCACACGGACACATAACCAGCACACTGGCACATAACCAGCACACTGGCACATAACCAACACACGGATACATAACCAACACACTGATACATAACCAGCTCACTGTGACAAAACCAGCACAATGATACATAAACAGCACACTGATACATAACCAGCACACTGACACATAACCAGCACACTGACACATAACCGGCACACTGACACACAACCGGCACACTGACACACAACCAGCACACTGATACCTAACCAACACACTGATACATAACCAGCTCACGGACACAAAACCAGCACAATGATACATAAACAGCACACTGATACATAACCAGCACAGTGACACATAACCAGCACACTGACACATAACCGGCACACTGACACACAACCGGCACACTGACACACAACCAGCACACTGATACCTAACCAACACACTGATACATAACCAGCTCACTGACACATAACCAGCTCACTGATACATAACCAGCACACTGACACATAACCAGCACACTGACACATAACCAGCACACTGATACATAACCAGCTCACTGATACATAACCAGCACAATGATACATAAACAGCACACTGATACATAGCCAGCACAGTGACACATAACCAGCACACTGACACATAACCAGCACACTGACCTATAACCGTCACACTGACACATAACCAGCACACTGACACATAACCAACATACTGACACATAAGCAGCACACTGATACCTAACCAGCACACTGACACATAACCAGCACACTGACACATAACCAGCACACTGACACATAACCAGCACGCTGATACCTAACCAGCACAGTGATACATAACCAGCCCACTGACACATAACCGGCACACTGACACACAACCAGCACACTGATACATAACCAGCACAGTGACACAAAACCAGCTCACTGATACCTAACCAGCACACTGACACATAACCAGCACACTGACACATAACCAGCACACTGACACATAACCAGCACGCTGATACCTAACCAGCACAGTGATACATAACCAGCCCACTGACACATAACCGGCACACTGACACACAACCAGCACACTGATACATAACCAGCACACTGATACATAACCAGCACACTGACACATAACCAACATACTGACACATAACCAGCACACTGATACATAACCAGCACACTGATACAGAACCAACACACTGACACATAACCAGCTCACTGATACATAACCAGCACACTGACACATAACCAACACACTGATACATAACCAACACACTAACACATAACCAGCACACTGACACATAACCAACACACTGACACATAACCAACACACTGATACATAACCAACACACTGATACATAACCAGCACACTGACACATAACCAGCACACTGACACACACCAGCACACTGATAACTAACCAACACACTGATACATAACCAGCACACTGACACAAAACCAGCACAATGATACATAAACAGCACACTGATACATAACCAGCACAGTGACACATAACCAGCACACTGACACATAACCAGCATACTGACACATAACCAACATACTGACACATAACCAGCACACTGATACCTAACCAGCACACTGACACATAACCAGCACACTGACATATAACCAGCTCACTGATACATAGCCAACACACTGACACCTAACCAGCACACTGACACATAACCAACACACTGATACCTAACCAGCTCTCTGATACATAACCAGCACACTGACACATAACCAGCACACTGATACATAACCAGCACACTGATACATAACCAGCTGACTGATACCTAACCAGCACACTGACACATAACCAGCACACTGACACATAACCAGCACACTGACACATAACCAACACACTGATACATAACCAGCTGACTGATACCTAACCAGCACACTGACACATAACCAGCACACAGACACATAACCAGCACACTGACACATAACCAACACACTGATACATAAGCAGCACACTGATACATAACCAACACACTGATACATAACCAGCTCACTGACACAAAACCAGCACAATGATACATAAACAGCACACTGATACATAACCAGCACAGTGACACATAACCAGCACACTGACACATAACCGGCACACTGACACACAACCAGCACACTGATAACTAACCAACACACTGATACATAACCAGCTCACTGACACAAAACCAGCACAATGATACATAACCAGCACATTGACACATAACCAGCTGACTGATACCTAACCAGCACACTGACACATAACCAGCACACTGATACATAACCAACACACTGATACATAACCAGCTCACTGACACAAAACCAGCACAATGATACATAAACAGCACACTGACACATAACCAGCACACTGACACAGAACCGGCACACTGACACACAACCAGCACACTGATAACTAACCAACACACTGATACATAACCAGCTCACTGACACAAAACCAGCACAATGATACATAAACAGCACACTCGTACATAACCAGCACAGTGACTCATAACCAGCACACTGACCAAGAACCATCACACTGACACATAACCAACACACTGACACATAACCAACACACTGACACCTAACCAGCACACTGATACATAACCAACACACTGACACATAACCAGCACACAGACACCTAACCAGTTCACTGATACATAACCAGGACACTGACACATAACCAGCACAGTGACACCTAACCAGCTCAGTGATACATAAGCAGCACACTGATACATAACCAGAACACTGACACCTAACCAGCACACTGACACATAACCAGCACACTGATACATAACCAGAACACTGACACCTAACCAGCACACTGACACATAACCAGCACACTGACACATAACCAACACACTGACACATAACCAGCACACTGATACATAACCAGCACACTGACACATAACCAGCACACTGACTCATAACCAGCACACTGATACATAACCAGCACACTGACACATAACCAGCACACTGACTCATAACCAGCACACTGATACATAACCAGCACACTGACACATAACCAGCACACTGACACATAACCAGCACACTGATACATAACCAGCACTCTGATACATAACCAGCTCACTGATACATAACAAACACACTGACACATAACCAGCACACTGATACATAACCAGCACACTGACACATAACCAGCACACTGACTCATAACCAGCACACTGACACATAACCAGCTCACTGACACATAACCAGCTGACTGATACATAACCAACACACTGACACATAACCAGCACACTGACACATAACCAGCACACTGATACATAACCAGCACACTGACACATAACCAACACACTGACTCATAACCAGCACACTGATACATAACCAGCACACTGATACGTAACCAACACACTGAAACATAACCAGCACACTGACACATAACCAGCATACTGACACATAACCAGCACACTGATACATAACCAGCTCACTGATACATAACAAACACACTGATACATAACCAGCACACTGATATATAACCAACACACTGACACATAACCAGCACACTGACACATATCCAGCACACTGACACCTAACCAGCACACTGACACATAACCAGCACACTGACACATAACCAACACACTGATACATAACCAACACACTGATACATAACCAGCACACTGATACGTAACCAACACACTGATACATAACCAGCACACTGATACATAACCAACACACTGACACATAACCAGCACACTGATACATAACCAACACACTGATACATAACCAGCACACTGATACGTAACCAACACACTGAAACATAACCAGCACACTGACACATAACCAGCACACTGACACATAACCAACACACTGATACATAACCAGCACTCTGATACATAACCAGCTCACTGATACATAACCAGCACACTGACACATAACCAGCACACTGATACATAACCAACACACTGATACATAACCAACACACTGACACATAACCAGCACACTGACACATAACCAGCACACTGATACCTAACCAGCACACTGACACATAACCAGCACACTGACACATAACCAACACACTGATACATAACCAGCACACTGATACGTAACCAACACACTGAAACATAACCAGCACACTGACACATAACCAGCACACTGACACATAACCAACACACTGATACATAACCAGCACTCTGATACATAACCAGCTCACTGATACATAACCAGCACACTGACACATAACCAGCACACTGATACATAACCAACACACTGATACATAACCAACACACTGACACATAACCAGCACACTGACACATAACCAGCACACTGATACCTAACCAGCACACTGACACATAACCAGCACACTGACACATAACCAACACACTGATACATAACCAACACACTGACACATAACCAACACACTGATACATAACCAGCTCACTGATACATAACCAGCACACTGATACGTAACCAACACACTGAAACATAACCAGCACACTGACACATAACCAACACACTGATACATAACCAGCACTCTGATACATAACCAGCTCACTGATACATAACAAACACACTGACACATATCCAGCACACTGACACCTAACCAGCACACTGACACATAACCAGCACACTGACACATAACCAGCACAATGATACATAACCAGCTCACTGACACAAAACCAGCACAATGATACATAACCAGCACACTGATACATAACCAGCACAGTGACACATAACCAGCACACTGATACATAACCAGCACACTGACCTATAACCGTCACACTGACACATCACCAGCACACTGACACATAACCAACATACTGACACAAAACCAGCATACTGATACCTAACCAGCACACTGACACATAACCAGCACACTTATACATAACCAACACACTGACACATAACCAACACACTGACACCTAACCAGCACACTGACACATAACCAGCACAGTGATACATAAGCAGCACACTGATACATAACCAGAACACTGACACATAACCAGCGCACTGATACATAACCAGCACACTGACACATAACCAGCACACTGACACATAACCAGCACACTGATACATAACCAGCACACTGACACATAACCAGCTCACTGACACATAACCAACACACTGACACATAACCAGCACACTGATACATCACCAGCTCACTGTCACATAACCAGCACACTGACACATAACCAGCACACTGATACATAACCAGCACACTGACACATAACCAGCACACTGATACATAACCAACACACTGATACATAAAAAGCTCACTGACACAAAACCAGCACAATGATACATAAACAGCACACTGATACATAACCAGCACAGTGACACAGAACCAGCACACTGACACATAACCAGCACACTGACCTATAACCGTCACACTGACACATAACCGGCACACTGACACACACCAGCACACTGATAACTAACCAACACACTGATACATAACCAGCTCACTGACACAAAACCAGCACAATGATACATAAACAGCACACTGATACATAACCAGCACAGTGACACATAACCAGCACACTGACACATAACCAGCACACTGACCTATAACCGTCACACTGACACATAACCAGCACACTGACACATAACCAACATACTGACACATAACCAACATACTGATACATAACCAGCACACTGATACCTAACCAGCACACTGACACATAACCAGCACACTGACACATAACCAGCTCACTGATACATAACAAACACACTGATACATAACCAGCACACTGATATATAACCAACACACCGACACATAACCAGCACACTGATACATAACCAACACACTGATACATAACCAACACACTGATACATAACCAGCACAGTGATACATAACAAACACACTGATATATAACCAACACACTGACACAAAACCAGCACAATGATACATAAACAGCACACTGATACATAACCAGCACAGTGACACATAACCAGCACACTGACACACAACCAGCACACTGACACATAACCAACACACTGATACATAACCAGCTCACTGATACATAACCAGAACACTGATACATAACCAGCACACTGACACATAACCAGCACACTGACACATAACCAGCTCACTGATACATAACCAGCACACTGACACATAACCAACACACTGATACATAACCAACACACTGATACATAACCAGCTCACTGATACATAACCAGCACACTGACACATAACCAACACACTGACACATAACCAACACACTGACACATAACCGGCACACTGATACATAACCAGCACACTGACTCATAAGCAGCACACTGACACATAACCAGCACACTGACACACAACCAGCACACTGATACATAACCAGAATACTGACACATAACCAGCACACTGATACATAACCAGCCCACTGACACATAACCAGAACACTGACACATAACCAGAACACCGACACATAACCAGCACACTGATACATAACCAAAACACTCACACATAACCAACACACTGATACATAACCAGCTCACTGACACATAACCAGAACACTGACACATAACCAGAACACTGACACATAACCAGCACACTGATACATAACCAGCCCACTGACACATAACCAGAATACTGACACATAACCAGCACACTGATACATAACCAGCCCACTGACACATAACCAGAACACTGATACATAACCAACACACTGATACTTAACCAGCACACTGACACATAACCAGCACACTGACACATAACCAACACACTGACACATGACCAGCACACTGACACATAACCAACACACTGATACATAACCAGCACACTGACACATAACCTGCACACTGACACATAACCAACACACTGATACTTAACCAGCACACTGACACATAACCAGCACACTGACACATAACCAACACACTGATACATAACCAACACACTGATACTTAACCAGCACACTGACACATAACCAGCACACTGACACATAACCAACACACTGATACATAACCAGCACACTGACACATAACCAGCACACTGACACATCACCAGCACACTGATACATAACCAACACACTGACACATAACCAGCACACTGATACATAACCAGCACACTGATACATAACCAGAACACTGACACATAACCAGAATACTGACACATAACCAGCACACTGATACATAACCAGCACACTGATACATAACCAGAACACTGACACATAACCAGAATACTGACACATAACCAGCACACTGATACATAACCTGCCCACTGACACATAACCAGAACACTGACACATAACCAGAACACCGACACATAACCAGCACACTGATACATAACCAAAACACTCACACATAACCAACACACTGATACATAACCAGCACACTGACACATAACCAGCACACTGATACATAACCAGAACACTGACACATAACCAGAATACTGACACATAACCAGCACACTGATACATAACCAGAACACTGACACATAACCAGAACACCGACACATAACCAGCACACTGATACACAACCAACACACTGACACATAACCAGCACACTGATACATAACCAGCCCACTGACACATAACCAGAACACTGACACATAACCAGCACACTGATACATAACCAGCCCACTGACACATAACCAGAAAACTGACACATAACCAGAATACTGACACATAACCAGCACACTGACACATAACCAACACACTGACACATAACCAGAATACTGACACATAACCAGCACACTGATACATAACCAGAACACTGACACATAACCAGAACACCGACACATAACCAGCACACTGATACACAACCAACACACTGACACATAACCAGCACACTGATACATAACCAGCCCACTGACACATAACCAGAACACTGACACATAACCAGCACACTGATACATAACCAGCCCACTGACACATAACCAGAAAACTGACACATAACCAGAATACTGACACATAACCAGCACACTGACACATAACCAACACACTGACACATGACCAGCACACTGATACATAACCAGCTCACTGATACATAACCAGCACACTGACACCTAACCAGCACACTGACACATAACCAACACACTGATACATAACCAGCTCACTGACACATAACCAGCTCACTGACACATAACCAGCACACTGACACATAACCTGCACACTGACACATAACCAACACACTGATACTTAACCAACACACTGATACATAACCAGCACACTGACACATAACCAGCTCACTGACACATAACCAGCACACTGACACATAACCAACACACTGATACATAACCAGCACACTGACACATAACCAGCACAATGACACATAACCAACACACTGATACATAACCAGCACACTTATACATAACCAACACACTGACACATAACCAGCACACTGATACATAACCAGCACACTGACTCATAACCAGCACACTGATACATAACCAGCACACTGACACCTAACTTGCACCCCAACACCTTACCAGCTCAGTAACACATTAACAGCCTCTGTAACAGTCTTTGTATGGTGGTCTCCCGGCAGTCTCTCCGAGAGTGTTTCTGTTGGAGTCTATGTCAGTATCACTGACTTCTGATAGTCATTGTGACGTTGTTTCTGTTGTTGTCTGTGACAGTCTCTTTCTGATTGTATCGGTGACAGTGTTTCTGATTGTATCTGTGTCAGTCTCTGTAATACTGTTTCTGATTATGTTTGTGACGGGTCCGTGACAGTATTTCTGGTTGTGCCTGTGATGGTGTTTCTAATAGTGTCTGTGACGGTCTCTGTGACAAGCATTTTCTACTGCATTTGTGACAGTATTTCTGATGGTGTCTGTGACAGTCTGTGTGATGGTGTTCTTGATGGTGACTGTGACAGAGCTTTTGATGGTGTATGTGATGGTGTTGGTATTGAGAACAATCTTTATTTTTTATGGAGCTGGGTAGAAAACATGAAGTAACCAATCAGGGAAAGATAAGGCCTGTGTGTATAGGAACAATTGGTGAGAGGCCTGCTCTCCCATCCAGGCTGGTTCTTTCTTTTTTTCTCTCTGACTGTTTGCCCTGAAAAAGCCTGTGATCGGAGCATTAGGAAGTAATGGGAGTGCCAGGTCAAGCTATTATTGAGACCAGGGAGATGCCTTGGCATCAAAGTGCAGTGTCCTGCTGGCCTTTGGTGGGTAGTTGTACTAAAAGAGGGTGTAAGAGGTTGGGAGCAGAATGAGGATTCAAAGGGTGTGGAAAGAGAAGGGTGCTCAGGGTGAAATAGAGAAGGAGGCAGCAATCTCACCTGAAAGGAGGTGGCATGTGAAGGTAGTGAGAGGCTGAAAAAGGAGCAGATTTAAACCTGTAAACAAACCGGCAGCCAGGCAGACTTGTATCACTTTTCAATTCTTTGAAGATGATTTTGGATTCTTTGACTTAAGTCTGCATACATTCAGGAGCTATTGTATAGGGGAAATGTAATAGCTACTCTTGCCATGAACATAGTCAATAGTTAAATTTAAATTTAAATTAGCATTTGAAATTTGAGATGCAATAAACTGAGTTGTAGCTGTGTGTTGTAAATGATCAAATGTAGAATCTTTAGCGCTGCGTAGGTTCAGGAGCTACCATCTTTGAAAAAATTGTAATAGATCTTAGTGCACTAAACACTGTAAATTGTTAACTTTGAATGTGAGTTTGAGAGCTGAGGTGCACCCAATGGAGTTTTAATACCTCCTTAAAATGTTCCAGCTTTTAATAGAAACTCATTGGCTTTAATCCCTCCAGTGTATAGAAGTTGCATTACAGATGATGGCATTTTGTGTGTAGTTATAGTGAGACATTAGTTATATTGAGACAAACATTTGCTGCTAATGCAAGCCTATTATCTTATGCAAATTAAAATGCTGCAATGACTACAAAATGAATGTTTTTCTTGTTGTGGCTTTAAGTTTAATGGAGCTTAATATTTATTGAGGATATTGATGAATTATTCTAATTCTGTTTTTGTGAGTCTGTATACCCCATATGTCAATAAAAATATGAATGACAATGTTACTATGTGATTGCATCACTTAATAGACAAGTTAATAAGCATAAAGAAATAAACTGCTGAAAACCAAGATGTAATATTAGGGAAATCACTAGAGCCCACAGAGGGAGTAAATAGATCCCTGTCTGTGATACTGTCAGTGACAGTGATGTTGATGCAATGGTCTCTGTGACGGTCTCCGTGACGGTGTCTGTGCCAGTGCCTGGAGCAGTGTCTGCGACGGTGTCTGTGACAGTGTCTGTGACGGTTTCTGTGACAGTGTCTGTGACAGTGTCTGCGACGGTGTCTGTGAAGGTCTCCACGACCCTGTCTGTAACAGTCTGTTGTGACAATCTCTGTGATGGCTTCTGTGTCGGTGTCCCATGACAGCACCAGTGATAGTGTCTATGGCAAGTCAGTGGTGGTGTTGATGGTGTGATGGTCTCTGTGTTTGAGTCTGTGTCTTTGTCCGTGTTTCTGTATGTGTTTGTACCTGTTGCTGTGTGCAGCCCAAGGGACTGATGGAACCTAACAACAGAATTACTTGCGGATATGTTTCAACCACTGTTGTAAAGCACCTTATTTTGGCTCCAGCTCTGAAACAGCCAACACATTTCACAAGCTGTGGGATTTAAAAGCTGATCTCAGACAGGGAACAAGTGAAAGACTTGCTGGATCAATGTAAACCTGAACTCTCCCTCTCTCTCCCACTAACCCTCACTCCTCATCATTATCTCTCTTGCTTTGTGACCTGCTCACCCCATCGGATTCTCTGTGTGTGTGTGTGCCCCTCATATATCTCCTGTTGCTCCCGTCTCTCTCTCCACTCCTAGTTTTCCCAGTCCCCTCTCTCTCTCAACCTCACCAACTCTTCAGTTTCCTCGCACTGCAACAATATCTCTCCTCACACCATCTCTTTTATTTTCTGTCTCTGTCCTTCAGTCACTATGCCCCTGCCTATGTTTCTATCCCTTTTCTTATGCTTTTTTCTCTCCCTTACTTTTTACATTACTCTCTATCCATTTATCTTTGTTTTCCCATACAATCTACATTTTCAATTCCCATCTCTCTCACCTTCTCTCTCTCTGTTTCACTGAGGAAATTCTCTCTCTCTCTGAGGCTTTATCTCTGAGGAAGGGATGGTCATTTTTGAGAAGGTAGTGACCTTCTTTCAGTGGCGTTTGAGGAGACGTCCAGGCTCATACAGGAAGAAGTCATGGAGGAGTCGGAGTTACACAGTGACTGAGTCCAGGTACTAGGACCAAGACTTGTACTGTTTTGTTGATGCTGCACAGTGTTAATGAGACAGGAACTTTCACTTTAGGCAAAGATGCATTCATTTATCTCCAACTCATAAAGGATATCGTTACAAGTGTGTTTAATTTTGTTTCATGGGTGTCGATAGTCCAGTTAATTTGCAAACTAGATGTATTTGATGCGTGCAGATATTATCTTTATAGCTTCTGGGTAAATAAAAATGTAAATGTTCAAAAGTACAACAGTATTTATGATAACTCTGATAAGATGGAAATGATATCGAGATAGGGACAAAGTGAGAACTTTATGTGAGTGAGTGACAATTCTTTCAGAGTGCATTACTTGGGATGAACAGAGTTAAAGATGTTGCCAGTCTGGGTGGACAGCAATCCTCAGTTGAAGGAAAGGAGGCACCTTGGATGGGATGTTATTGGAGCTGATGTGCCAGCTTTGAGCGGCATTGGAGACAGCTGGTGACACACCAGCAGTTCCCAAAGGTTGAGAAAGGATAAGGACCTGAGAGGAGGTTCCAATGAGGGAAAAATACCAGAGGTGGGTGAAAAGGTTCAATCATCAACAGGAAGACTCCTAGGCAGAGGAGTGGATACAGAGAAGCAGGTGATGGTAAGGGACCTCAGTGTTGAAACTGATTGAAGTGAGGGTGTAAGAGGGTAAACTGATACCTTTGCTAAGTACAGATAATTCTGTGGAGGTCAAAGAGAAAAGTGAAGCTACAACAAAGAGGGAGACTGGAAAGCAAACTAGAATAGGAGGAAGGTAAAGTGAAAGAACATTCTGGAAGGATGTTTTCTCCAGGAGTGTTGAATCTTACTGTTCTTGAAAGGGCAAACTTTTTTGGTAAAGACAGTAAGAGTGCAATCACAGAATTGATATGGCATGGAAGGAGGCCCCTCAGCCTGCACCAGAAAACTTGGAATTCAAGACAGGTGGGTGTGATGGGAAACTGGAGGTTGAGGTCAATGGGAGAACAATTCTGAGGAGAACTTAAACTGAACAAATACAGGGGGAAACCAGGAGGTTTGTGAGAGTGTGGGTGCAGGCAGGCTGGAATGAGGAGATGCGCAGATACTAACGCTGTTCCATCATAATTCCTTCAGAATGTTTCAGCGAAAGGAAACTTGGAGCGGGGGTCTGCAGAGTCCATCATTACCCCATTCATCTCTTCCAGCACCAGGACTCCAGGCAAACACATCTTCCAATGGCCATGTGGTGAGGAAGAGGAGACGTCTCCCCCCAACACCTGGAGGTCTCCTCTCCAAGAATACAGGTACACAGAACTGTGTGAGAACATTATCGGGCTGCATGGTGGCTCAGTGGTTAGCACTCCTGCCTCACAGTGCCAGGGACCCAGGTTCAATTCCAGCTTCGGGCAACTGTCTGTGTGGAGTTTGCACATTCTCCCCGTGTCTGCGTGGGTTTCCCCCAGGTGCTCTGGTTTCCTTCCACAGTCCAAAGATGTGCAGGCTAGGTAGATTGACCATGTTAAATTACCTGCAGTGTTCAGGGTTGTGTAGGTTAGTTGGGTTATAGGAGGATGTGTCTTGGTGGGATGCTCTGAGGGTCAGTGTGGACTTGTTGGGCCAAATGGCCTGTTTTCACACCATAGGGATTCTATGATTATCTGGTACATCACCTCTCAACAACAAGGAAACATTTCATTTCTACAACACCTTTCATATTACAACGTATTCCAAGTGGCCAGCAGCAGTGATGTCACCAAAATATTTTTGACACTGAGGCACTGGAGAGATGAGGACTACTCTCCAGAAACAGGATCAAGATCGGTTTTCAAGAGCAGCTGAAAGGACAGTTTTCTAGAGATGGATAGCATCAGGGAATGTATTTTAGGAGTTGTACATTGCTTCAAATGGTTCCTCTTTAGTGGCAAACACTCCCAAGACAGTGACAGTAAGGAGTTAGTTACAGAGTAAAGCTCTCTCTACTCTTTTAAACTGAAAGTAAAGCTCCCTCAAATCTGGCTCCATCAAGCCTCCCAGGAGAGGTGAGGAGTTTAGTTTTAAACCTGTGTGAAATTTGAATGTGGGCTAACAAGAAAAGATGGCAAAATTGAGTTGAGAAGATTTGTGAGTTCAGATTGAGACTGCAGGGAGAAAAATCTGATGCCATGTTGCTCCGATCGATCCTATTTTGTGTTCAGCAGAATTTGCTGTTTTTGAGAAGAAGCAAATGGAAATGACACTGGAATTTCTAAATTGTTTGTGCTTAAAACTGCTACATCCCTGACAAAGGTATCACTTCATTTCAAAAGTCATGACAGTTACTTTTGTTCAAACTCAAAACTTATTGAGAAACTTTGTTGTTTGTGATGAAATAGTACATGGTGTTTAGAAAATGTAACAGGTTTAGGTTTGTATAATAGTTTCGGACAACTGCAGCGAACTAACAAGGTGTGGAGCTGGAGGAACACAGCAGGCCAAGCAGCATCAGAGGGGCAGGAAAACTGATGTTTCAGGCCTAGAACCTTGTTCAGAAAAATGCAGTGAGCTGCTGAGTCTGTGTTCCATCTCACAGTCACATGCTGTCACAAACTGAATGAAAATAAGGTCAGGAACAAAGTGCTTTAGAAAAGGAAGATTGATGCTGTGCACATTGTGAAGTGAGAGTGATGCTAGTACCCAGCTGGATCATGGCGTTGGGTGAGTTTAGTGTGTGGGAAAGGTGAGGGAGTTGGGATCAGTGAGTGAGGTTTTGCGATGATGAGGAGGAAGGTCACTGTGGTGTGTGGCAACTCAAATGCAGGCAGTCAGGTAAAGTCTCAACATGTTTGAAGGTAGAATTTCCCTCCAAGGAGCCAAAGCTGAGAGGAATGCGCAGGGATCGGCATCCCGGAATCTGCCTCCTCTGCAAGGAAGTTGCTGGTTTGATGGTTTGGCCCCACAGCCCTTTACTGATCAATGAATGACTGGGAAATACCTCCCCATTATTGCTGCGACCTGTTCAGCTCCAGGGCATACCAACACGGGGAAACATCAGAACCCTCTCATGGGCTTCACCAGTCACTGTCTGTGTAACAGTAAACTGCTGATAGTTAAATGACACTCATGTTCATTGACAAACCAGTTGGCAGGACCCAGAGGCAAGATCTCAAGGCACCCAGATCTGTCTCTTGAACTGTCACGACGACCAGTGGAACTCAATGCAGTGTGACCTTCCAGTGTAACCACTGCCTCTCACGTGTCCCGCATTACAGCAGAAACCACACTCCAAAAGTTAGTTCATTGACAACCAACTACTCGTAGACACGCCAAGCTACACCACTGTCTTTCATTGGAATCTCCTTCAATTTTTGACCTTTTCATATCAAATAATGATTATCAGTCCCACACACACCGATTCTCACAGGGGTACAGTCCCACACACCCTGACTCTCACTGGGGTACAGTCCCACACACACGGACTCTCACCGGGGTACAGTCCCACACACACACTGACTCTCACTGGGGTACAGTCTCACACACACTGACTCTCACTGGGGTACAGTCCCACACACACGGACTCTCACTGGGGTACAGTCCCACACACACTGACTCTCACAGGGGTACAGTCCCACACACACTGACTCTCACAGGGGTACAGTCCCACACACACGGACTCTCACTGGGGTACAGTCCCACACACACTGACTCTCACTGGGGTACAGTCCCACACACACTGACTCTCACAGGGGTACAGTCCCACACACCCTGACTCTCACTGGGGTACAGTCCCACACACACTGACTCTCACCGGGGTACAGTCCCACACACACACTGACTCTCACTGGGGTACAGTCTCACACACACTGACTCTCACTGGGGTACAGTCCCACACACATGCACTGAATCTCACTGGGGTACAGTCTCACAAACACACTGACTCACTGGGGCACAGTCTCACACACACACTGACTCTCACTGGGATACAGTCTCACACACACACAGAGTCTCACTGGGGTACAGCCCCACACACACTGACTCTCACCGGGGTACAGTCCCACACACACACTGACTCCCACTGGGATACAGTCTCTCACACACGCTGACTCTCACTGGGGGACAGCCTCACACACACACTGACTCTCACTGGGATACAGTCCCACACACACGCACTGACTCTCGCTGGGGTACAGTCCCACACGCACTGACTCTCACTGGGGTGCAGTCCCACACACACTGACTCTCACTGGGGTACAGTCTCACACACACACTGACTCTCACTGGGGTGCAGTCCCACACACACTGACTCTCACTGGGGTACAGTCCCACACACACTGACACTCACTGGGGTACAGTCCCACAGACACACTGACTCTCACTGGGGTACAGTCTCACACACACACTGACTCTCACTGGGGTACAGTCTCACACACACACTGACTCTCACTGGGGTAGGGATCCCACACACACACTGACTCTCACTGGGGTACAGTCTCACACACACTGACTGTCACTGGGGTACAGTCCCACACACACACGCTGACTCTCACTGGGGTACAGTCCCACACACACACACTGACTCTCACTGGGGTACAGTCTCACACACACACTGACACCTCACAGGGATGCAGTCCCACACACACACTGACTCTCACTGGGGTCCAGTCCCACACACACACTGACTCTCACTGGGGTACAGTCTCACACACACACTGACTCTCACTGGGGTACAGTCCCACACACACACTGACTCTCACTGGGGTACAGTCTCACACACACACTGACTCTCACAGGGGTACAGTCCCACACACACTGACTCTCACTGGGGTGCAGTCCCACACACACTGACTCTCACTGGGGTACAGTCCCACACACACACTGACTCTCACTGGGGTACAGTCTCACACACACACTGACTCTCACTGGGGTAGGGATCCCACACACACACTGACTCTCACTGGGATACAGTCCCACACACACGCACTGACTCTCGCTGGGGTACAGTCCCACACACACACACTGACTCTCACTGGGGTACAGTCTCACACGCACACTGACACCTCACAGGGGTGCAGTCCCACACACATACTGACTCTCACTGGGGTACAGTCTCACACACACACTGACTCTCACTGGGGTGCAGTCCCACACACACTGACTCTCACTGGGGTACAGTCCCACACACACTGACACTCACTGGGGTACAGTTCCACAGGCACACTGACTCTCACTGGGGTACAGTCTCACACACACACTGACTCCCACTGGGGTAGGGATCCCACACACACACTGACTCTCACTGGGGTACAGTCCCACACACACTGACTCTCACTGGGGTACAGTCCCACACACACACACTGACTCTCACTGGGGTACAGTCGCACACACACACTGACACCTCACAGGGATGCAGTCCCACACACACACTGACTCTCACTGGGGTCCAGTCCCACACACACACTGACTCTCACTGGGGTACAGTCTCACACACACACTGACTCTCACTGGGGTACAGTCCCACACACACACTGACTCTCACTGGGGTACAGTCTCACACACACACTGACTCTCACTGGGGTAGGGATCCCACACACACACTGACTCTCACTGGGGTACAGTCTCAGACACACACTGACTCTCACAGGGGTACAGTCCCACACACACTGACTCTCACTGGGGTACAGTCCCACACACACTGACTCTCACAGGGGTACAGTCCCACACACACACTGACTCTCACTGGGGTACAGTCTCACACACACACTGACTCTCACTGGGGTAGGGATCCCACACACACACTGACTCTCACTGGGGTACAGTCTCACACACACACTGACTCTCACAGGGGTACAGTCCCACACACACTGACTCTCACTGGGGTACAGTCCCACACACACACTGACTCTCACTGGGGTACAGTCCCACACACACACTGACTCTCACTGGGGTACAGTCCCACACACACTGACTCTCACTGGGGTACAGTCCCACACACGCACTGACTCTCACTGGGGTACAGTTCCACACACACTGACTCTCACTGGGGTACAGTCGCACACACATGCACTGACTCTCACTGAGTAGCTGACAAGGCAGCTTTGGCACTGGTTAAGATCTGTGATTAGCAGCTGAAGTTATGTTTGTTTCTGTGTTAGGGGTTCTTGAAGGGACTCAGGGGCTATGTGGTAGTGACTTTCCCCTGGGCTCAGTATGAGTTTTGCTGTACAGTCAATGTCCTGTTGCCATAGAAATGGAATAAATGTTTAATGTTGAGAGTCTCAGGTTCTATCCAGACACATGTTGCCTTTGTGCTTCCTCAGCCTCACTGTCTGCAATTAGCTGATTGATGCCAGGCTCACCAGCAAAGTAGAATGTAAATATTATGATGCTTGAATTGTGGAGTCACTTTAGACTCTGGAAAGAAGGCTATGAGAAGGGACACTATGGGTCAGCCAACATCCACTCAGCACATCATAGTTATCATTCAAAATGATGCATTTCCCCATTAACTATAGCATAGAATCATTGAATCCTTTGCAGAGCGAAATGGGGCCATTTGGCCCAGTGAGTATACACTGACATTCTGAAAAGCATGTCACGCAGAAGCACGCACTCCGTAGCCTTGAACATCAAAACTATCCTGACAAAGGCACCTATCCGGCATATTGTTGGAGGGTCAGTGCTGAGGCAGTGCTGCCCTGTCGGAGGGTCAGTACTGAGGAGTGCTGCCCTGTCGGAGGGTCAGTGCTGACAGATCGCCATGCTATCGAAGTTCAGTACTGAGGCAGTGCCACACTGTCGGAGGGTCAGTGCTG
The DNA here is from genome assembly GCF_030684315.1 of Stegostoma tigrinum. Taxonomy (NCBI): domain Eukaryota; kingdom Metazoa; phylum Chordata; class Chondrichthyes; order Orectolobiformes; family Stegostomatidae; genus Stegostoma; species Stegostoma tigrinum. Next base: position 7,384,092 of record NC_081375.1, read on the forward strand.
AGGGAATGCCGCACTGTCGGAGGGTCAGTGCTGAGGGACCATGCACTGTTGGAGGGTTAGGCCTGAGGGAGCACTGCACCGTCAGAGGGTCGGTGCTGAGGGAGTACTGCACTGTTGGAGGGTCAGTGCTGAGGGAGTGCCGCACTGTCGCAGAGTCAGTGCTGAGGGAGCGCCGCACTGTTGGAGGGTCAGTGCTGAGGGAGCGCTGCACTGTTGGAGGGTCAGTGCTGAGGGAGCACCGCACTGTCGGAGGGTCAGTGCTGAGGGAGCGCCGCACTGTGGGAGGGTCAGTGCTGAGGGAGTGGGCACTGTCAGACGGTCAGTGCTGAGGGAGCACCGCACTGTGGGAGGGTCAGTGCTGAGGGAGTGGGCACTGTCAGACGGTCAGTGCTGAGGGAGTGCCGCACTGTTGGAGGGTCAGTGCTGAGGGAGTACCGCATTGTCGGAGAGTCAGTGCCGAGGGAGCGCCGCACTGTCGGAGGGTCAGTGCTGAGGGAGTGCCGCACTGTCGGAGGGTCAGTGCTGAGGGAGCGGGCACTGTCGGAGGGTCAGTGCTGAGGGAGTGCCGCACTGTCGGAGGGTCAGTGCTGAGGGAGCGCCGCACCTTCGGAAGGTCAGTGCTGAGGGAGTGGGCACTGTCAGAGGGTCAGTGCTGAGTGAGCGCCACACTGTTGGAGGGTCAGTGCTGAGGGAGCGCCGCACTGTCGGAAGGTCAGTACTAAGGGAGCGCCACACTGTCGGAGGGTCAGTGCTGAGGGAGCGCCGCACTGTCGGAAGGTCAGTACTAAGGGAGCGCCGCACTGTCGGAGGGTCAGTAGTGAGGGAGCGCCGCACTGTCGGAGGGTCAGTCTTGAGTGATTGCAGCCCTGTCAGAGGATCAGTGATGATGGAGTGCTGTTGTTTCAGCTGCACTGTAGTTTACTGTAAAAATACTGAAGTGCTCTCTCGGGGAAATAAGAGTGGTCCCACTGCACGTGTGAATTTTTCAGCATCTGAGCATCCTGTGTGAATCTGATTTTCTCAATTTTGTGTCAAATCCTCGTGTTTGCACTGACATGTTGTAGTTTCTAATGACTATGGATTGGGCTCTTTTCCTTGTTTTCTGTCCTGCTGAAGGAGAGTGACAGTCTCTGTTACTGTCAGTGCAATGATCTGCAGTGTTATGTGAATCCCAACCGGAGTGAGCGGTGAACAGTTGATGCTCAGTGAGTGAGAAAACATTATTTCTCTGTGTCGGAGCTCGGCTGGTGGCTGCAGCAGATGCTGCTGCTGATTGTCGATCTGTTATCAATCCCACAGGAGCCCAGTTGGGAGTAAGTGACAAGAGCCTGAGCTGCCATGTGTCAGTACAGCAGGGTTCCTGCATCAGTGAATCTAATCCCTGGGGAATGTCACTCAAACCCACCCTGAGGAAAAGCATCTCTGCAGACAGCAGCTTCTTCCAGTTGGTGCGGAAGGAGCATCGGATACTGTTGAGCAGGATCAGACGAGGCCGGAGCAAGATAAGGCGCAAACATGTAAGTCATACACATGTGCTTTCTGTAGTAAGTGGCACAAGAACAATGAGAAATAATTCTAATTTCCTTGTTGAAAAGTTGTTCAGTTGTGTTTCCTGTACTTTTTCACTGTAATTCTCCCCTTCCCTCCCTTTGCCTCACTCTCTCCTCTCCTCCCCTCAGTCTCCCTTTCCCTCACTCTCTCCTCTCCTCCCCACAGTCTCCCTTTCCCTCACTCTGCCCCTCCTCCCCTCACTCTGCCCTCCCATCACACTGCTCCCCTCCCCTCACTTTCCCTTCTCGTCCCCCCCTCCCTTTCTCTCCCCTCACTCTCCTTTCCTCTCCCCTCACCGTCCCTTCACCTAGCCTTTGGCCCGAAGCCCTCTCTTTGGCTGCTTCACTTGCTGCTTTTGTCCACACACTTATGTTCTGTCTCCTTTTCCACACTTTTCCCTTTGATTCCTTCTCTCTCTCCCCCAGACTCTCCATCTTACTCTGCGAGCACCGCCCACCCCCAACCCCAGCCTCTCTCATCCTCAGTCTCTCCTTCTCTATCCCTCTAACCCCCACTCCCAGTCTCTCCTCTCTCTCTCTAACCCCTGCTCCCAGCCTCTCCTTCTCTCTCTTTCCCAGTCTCACTCTCCCCCATCTTTCACTTTCTCTTTCAGTCTCTCCCAATTTATGCCTCTCTTTCTCTCAGTCACTCTCTACCTTATCTCGCTCTCCCTTTCCCTGTGTTTCTTCTTCTCTGACTCACTCTGCTCCACACATCTCCCCCTCCCCATCCACTCCATACTCTGTAATATTAGTTACAAGCAATTCTGCCCAGTTTAATTGCTGGATTGTATTAAATTGAATGGTTAATGGTAGTAACACTGAGATGAGGAGATGGGGCTTGGTTTCTTGCAGTTTTCTTCTGAATGGGAACGGGTTAGTGTCCACAATGACCTTGATACGAACAGCTGGGAGTCACTCAGATGAGGGGGGGAGGGTCACACTGCCCAGGGAAGGGGGACAGACCATCAGGCGGAGGAGGTATCACACTGTCGGGGTGAAGTCACTCTGTCAGTGGGAGAGGTGCCACACAGTCAGGATGGGGTTCACGCAATTGGTGGTGGGGTTGGGGGGTGCGGTAGTCACACTGTAATCAGTAACTCTTCAAACTGCTTTTGGACCACAGCTCTTTAGCTTATTAGGAGCCTAATGTTCCCTGAGGCACCAGGGAAACCTGCCACTTTCAAGAGTTAAAGGAGTTAATTCAGGAATATTATGACCCCGAGACTCCTCTAATTCTGAGACACTGTTAGTTTTACTTGGCAATTCGAGACGCAGAGGAATCCTTGTCAGGATTTTTGACTAGGTAAAGACGTCTCTCAGAGGCACGTGACTTTGGTCTAACCCTGAGTGAGATGCTGAGAGATCATTGGTTTGTGGGATTAATGATGTGACTATGCAAAAGCTCCTACTAGCTGAAGCCCAACTCCAACTGGCTTTGGCATTAGAACATGCAGCAAGTGGAGCACAGGAGTTGCAGGATGTTCCAATGGGAGTGGATACCCTCGCCAGGCCGCCTGAGCTTGGAGGAAACCACTTCAGTGAAGGCAATTGTACAGTCACACTCAGGATATATTCTGAACAGGGGGACTCTCGGTCAGCCCACAGCAAAACCCCAAAACAGGGCCAACTTTTGGCCAAAAGGTTAACAGTTTCTTCAGAATCCGGGTCAGCAAGCCATTGTCATTGCTGCTGGAATGCGGTCTTGAGATAGCAAAAGAATCCTACTTGACTGAAATCGACTAAGAGAACTCCTAGGCCATATCCAGGATAGTGCACACCCCGGAAAAAAAGTTGATTGGAATAGACTGCAGATAAAACAACGTCTGATAAGACGGATAACAAAGTGTGGAGCTGGATGAACACAGCAGGCCAAACAGCATCTCAGGAGCACAAAAGCTGACGTTTCGGGCCTAGACCCTTCATCAGAGAGGGGGATGGGATGAGGGTTCTGGAATAAATAGGGAGAGAGGGGGAGGCAGACCGAAGATGGAGAGAAAAGAAGATAGGTGGAGAGGAGAGTATAGGTGGGGAGGTAGGGAGGGGATAGGTCAGTCCAGGGAAGACGGACAGGTCAAGGAGGTGGGATGAGGTTAGTAGGTAGGAAATGAAGGTGCGGCTTGAGGTGGGAGGAAGGGATGGGTGAGAGGAAGAACAGGTTAGGGAGGCAGAGACAGGCTGGGCTGGTTTTGGGATGCAGTGGGGGGAGGGGACGAACTGGGCTGGTTTTGGGATGCTGTGGGGGAAGGGGAGATTTTGAAGCTGATGAAGTCCGCATTGATACCATTGGGCTGCAGGGTTCCCAAGCGGAATATGAGTTGCTGTTCCTGCAACCTTCGGGTGGCATCATAGTGGCACTGCAGGAGGCCCATGATGGACATGTTGTCTGAAGAATGGGAGGGGGAGTTGAAATGGTTCGCGACTGGGAGGTGCAGTTGTTTATTGTGAACCGAGCGGAGGTGTTCTGCAAAGCGGTCCCCAAGCCTCTGCCTGGTTTCCCCAATGTAGAGGAAGCCACACCGGGTACAATGGATACAGTATACCACACTGGCAGATGTGCAGGTGAACCTCTGCTTAATGTGGAAAGTCATCCTGGGGCCTGGGATAGGGGTGAGGGAGGAGGTGTGGGAGCAAGTGTAGCACTTCCTGTGGTTGCAGGGGAAGGTGCCGGGTGTGGTGGGGTTGGAGGGCAGTGTGGAGCGAACAAGGGAGTCACGGAGAGAGTGGTCTCTCCGGAAAGCAGACAAGGGTGGGGATGGAAAAATGTCTTGGGTGGTGGGGTCGGATTGTAGATGGTGGATGTGTTGGAGGATGATGCGTTGTATCCGGAGGTTGGCAAAGAGGGGAAATGAGATAGCTTTGGCAGATAAGGTCAAGGATAATCCAGAGAAATTCTACAAATACATTAAGAGCAAGAGGGTAACTAGAGAGTGGGTAGGGGCTCTTAAAGATCATGGAGGGCATCTTTGTGTTGAACCGCAGAAGATGGGAGAGATGCTAAATGAATATTTTGTGTCAGTTTTTACTGTGGAGAAAGAAATGGAGTCTAACAAATGCAGAGAAATAAACTTTGATGTTTTAAATACAGTTCACATTACAGGAGAGGAAATTTGGGGTGTCTTAGAAAATATAAATGTCGTTAAATCTCTTGGACCTGATCTAATGTTTCCCAAAATGTTATGGGAAGTAAGGGAGGAAATTATGAGACCCCTTGTAGGAGTATTTGCATCATCTACAACTATGGGCGAGGTGCCTGATGACTGGAGGGTGGCTAATGTTGTCCATTTGCTTAAGAAATATTGTAAGGGGAAACTGGGGAACTATAGATCTGTTATAAAAGATAGGATTTATGGACATTTATAGAGGGGCAAACATTGATTAGGGATAGTCAGCATGGTTTTGTGTCTCACAAACTTGATTCAATTTTTTGACGAAGTTACCATAAAGGTTAATGAGGGCAGAGCAGTAGATATTGTTTATTTGGAATTTAGTGAAGCCTTTGACAAGATTCTACACTGTAGACTAATTGGTAAAGTTAGGTCACATGGGAATCAGGGTGAGATTGCCAATTGGATATATAATTGGGTTAATGACAGGAGACAGAGAGTAATGGTAAAGGGTCGCTTTTCAGATTGGAGTCCTGTGACCAGTAGCATTCCACAAAGATCAGTTCTGGGTCCTCCTTTGTTTGTCATTTATATATATGATTTGGGTGAGAATATAGAAGGCGTGGCTAGTAAGTTTGTGGATGACGCCAAAATTGTTGGCATTGTAGACAGTGAAGAAAGTTATCTAAGATTACGAAGGGATCTCAATCAAATGGGTCAATGGGCCGAAAAATGGCAGACGGAGTTCAATCTGGATAAATGCGAGGTATTGCATTTTGGTACAACAAACATGGGAGGGCTGTACAACTAATGGTAGAGCCTTGGGTAGTGTTGTAGAACAGAGCAACCTGGGGGTGCAGGTACATAATTCCTTAAAGCTTGCGTCACATACAGACAGGATGGTTAAAAAGGCATTTGGCACATTTGCCTTCATTGCTTAGACCTTTGAGAAAAGGAGTTGGGATGTTATATTGAGGTTGTACAGGACATTGATGAGGCTTCTTCTCGAGAACTGTATCCATTCTGGTCGCCCAGTTATAGGAAGGATGTTATCAACCTGGAGAGGGTTCAAAAGAGATTTAGCAGGATGTTGCCAGGAACAGAAGGTTTGAGTTATAAAGAAAGGCTGGATAAGCTGGGACTTCTTTCACCGGAGTGTAAGAGGTTGAGAGGTGACCTGACAAAAGTTTATGGAATAATGAGAGGTATAGGTAGAGTTGATGGTAGCTGCCTCTTCCCTAAGAAGGAGAATTTCAAGACTTGGGGATACATTTTTAAGGCGAGAGAAGAGAGATTTAAAAACATATTTTTTACAAATTTTTTAAACAAATTTTTTACACAGAGGGTCGTTCACATGTGGAATGAACTTTCTGAGCAAGTGTGGGATGTGGGTACAATTAAAAAGTTTAAATTCATTTGGATGGATGCATGAAAAGGAAAGGGATATGGGCCAGGAGTAGGTAGATGGGACTAGTTTAGTTTGGGATTATGTTCGGCATAGACTGGTGAGACTGAAAGGTCTGGTTCTGTTCTGTATGACTCTGACTCCATGACTCTTTCAAAAGTCCACCTGCATTTGGCCTGGAACAGTTAAACCACTTAGCAACATCTGAATAAGAACCAATCAAAATAAATGTCTGCTTAAATGGTTCCAATGGTAACGATACTGGCGTGCGCTGTTTCTGTGATTGAAGAACCAGTCTTTAACAAAATTCACTGCAGACTTCAACCCTTGAGTTTGCACAAGACCTCAGCTAGACTGAGAATGTATACTAGGCAGCCTTTATAGATTAAGGGAACAACTTTTCTTTCAGTCTGTTATGAGAAGCATCTGGTTCAGTTACCACTAATGGTAGTAAAAGGCTCGGGCCCAAGCTTCATGGGGTGAAATTGTTGCGAAAGGTTTGGCTCAACATTTTCAATTAGAAAATGGCTTCTTGAGTGAAGTCCTATTTAAATACCTGGAGGATTTTAAGGAAAGGCTAGTGACTATTTAAGGAACCAAAGTGACCCTGCACACTGACCGGGAAGCAATTCCATGATTCTACAAGCCTCGCCCAGTGCCACTTGCCTTACAGGCAAAGCTGGAGGCAGAAAACAGAAGGCTGGAAAGTGAAGGAATCATCAAATCAATCCAGTTTGTGGACTGGACAGCTTTAGTCATATATATTGTGAAGACCAGCAGGTTAGTTCATCTTTGTGGGGAGTTCAAGCAAATGGTAAACCGCTTCTTGTGACTGCATAAATGGCAGAGAAGATTTATGCACAAAGCTGGCAGAGATGGCATGGCTGTCTGTCATGCAGCTAGACATAAGCCATGCATGCTTACGCTTATTTAGATGAGGATTCCCAGAAAGATGCTATAATTAACACACATAAGGGTTTGTCCCAATATGTACTCCGATATGGGGTATTGTCAACCTTTGCCCTTTTCCAGCAAACAATGGAGACACATTTTACAAGCTCTACCCCAGGTCACTATCTATATGGATAACGTATGAATAACAGGGAAGACCAATAAACAGCCCTTAGAGAAGTTGGACATAATCCTTCGACATTTCTTCCTGGCAGGCTTACATTTTAGAAGGGAGAAATGTGTGCTTCAGCTCCACCCCCAAGTGACTTGGGTTACAGATTTGACAAGACCAGGTCACACCCTTTGGAAGATAAAGTGAGGGCGATGAAAGTTGCTGGCTCCCATATCAGTACTAGAGCTTCTGCCTTTCCTTGGGTTGATGAATTATTATGGAAAGTTCATTCATAACCTGGCCTCCAGCCTGGCACCCTTACATCTGATATTGAAAAACAGTCAGCCTTGGAAAAGGTCTCATTGCCAAGGCACAGCCTTTGGGGAAGTGAACAAGCAGCTATCATCATCTAAGGTGTTGGCACACTATGATCTGCTGCCGATATGTGATGTCTCACGGCATGAGATCGAGGTAGTGTTGGCTCATAGGTAGCCCAATTGAGAGAAATGCACAATAGTGTATGCTTCCAGGACTTCGGTTGCTGCAGAACACAAATATACCCAAATAGGAAGGACGGTTTGGCAGTATTCTTTGGTGTGAGGAAGTTCCACCAATACCAGTGGTGGGCTGTCATTCTAAGTGTGTACAATTACAAGTTGGAACACTCTCAGGGCACCAAATAGCAATTGCAGATGCTTTAAGTCTCACCACTGGAAGAGATCATTCTGGTTTTAGACTTTCTAGACACCCTTCTAGTGGCTGTAGATAACATCAGAATGTGGATGCAAGAAGAGATGGCCCTATTGAAACTAAAACAACTTGTGGTGATTGGGGAAATAGAAGGGCCATCAGAACCAGAATGAAAACCTTTCTGGAACCAGCGAGTCCAGATCACCATCAAGGATGGCATGTTATTGTAGGGAGTAAGAGTGATAGCCCTGAGCAAAGGTCTCTGCCAGATACTAGTTGAGCTCTACCAGGATCATCCAAAATGAAAATGTTGGTGAAAGGTCATGTCTGTTGGCCAGGATGAGATCCAGATATAGCCATGTTGCCCTACAAGGACAAAAATGACTGCCAGCAGCATCCCCGGATACCCTAGACTTAGTTGCACATTATGATAGGGCCATCATTTACCAACAGGGAATTCAAATATTTCCTTAAGTCAAATGGAATTTGGCATATAAGGACAGTTCCACACCACCCATCATCCAAAGATATGGTGCAAACTTTGAAGGCAGGCTTAAAGAAACTGCCTACAGCTTCACTTGATACCCAACTGCCCTGGTTCCTATTTGATTGCCAGACCACCCTTTATGCAATTGCTGGCATAGCTCCAGGAGAGTTGCTGTTGGGGAGAAGACTCTGCACTGGGTTAAATCTGATCTTCTCAGACCTCAGGGGGAGGCTGAAATGGCAGCAGGGACACGAATGCTGGCCACATGGCTCCTCTAAATGAGAGACACTTTACTTCCGGGGATGACGTTTGGTGCTGAAACCAGAGAAATAGTCTTGCATGGGTAAGAAGCAAGGCTGACGTGAGGTCAGGTCCTGTGAAGTTCAAAGTTTGGCTAGGAGAGGTGGTCCTGAACAAGCACGTGGACCACATGAAATCTTTAAACTCATAAACAGGGCAGGAGTAAAACATGTGGGTTTTCCCTCTCCATCTAGTGTCAAAGAAACCTTGGAGTCTGAGATGGATGTTGCAGCCTCAACACCATTACTGCCTGACAAGGAGGACGAATTGCCCCAAGACCTTACAGGTGCAAGATGTGAGCTACTGTCTGGTATATGCTGCCCATGTCCAAGGCTGAGTTGGTGCAAACAGAACCAATATCCTTGGAGAGGCTACAAGAAAAATTATAGGCCTCTATCCCTGGTCTTAGAGAGGGAGGGCTGTAGTGATTGCAAAGAGATCAGCCAGGTGGACCTCATAGACTATGAGATCTCTGATTGGGGCTGTTAACCTGGTGTAATTAGAGAGCCCTGATTGACAGATACAAACTGGACTGTCAGAGATTCCGTTCACTCTGAGACCTGGCTCTGAGGAAGCTGGCCCACTGTCAAGTACTATCCATGTGTAAATAAAGGGTGACTTGGTGACAGGATACCAGCCTCTGTGGAGTTCTTTCATATAGATTAAAGAAGCTTTCGGCACAGATTGGAGAGTCAGATACATCAGCTGAAAACCAGGAATGTTGTAGCTGAAGATTGCTCTTATTCCATACAAATGGAACATCTAGCAATGTATAGTTGTTCTGCTGGCATTGTTATTCTGCCCTGGCATCTCCTGGAGTATACATCGTGTGGTGCCAGCATGTGGAGAACAAGGAGAGGGCATTTGGTACAGGCTGTGCAGAAGTGGTGTTAGCAGTTGGCCTCTCTCCATCAGTGAGAAGTTGAATCAGACGAAGCATAGCAGTGGCAAGTGCCAGGTTGTACCCAGTTCCTTCAGAGTTCTGCCACTTTGAGCACACACACAAATGAGTGAGTGGCCAGCCAGCTGCACAGAGTGTGAACAAGAGCAGACTGCAAAGCCAGGTCCGACAGATAACCACTGCCATCACAACAAGATACAAGTTTCAAAAAAGGTGAAACTTCAGAAACACATCTCAAAAAAATTCAGTACTTTTTAATTCCCTTCCCTCCATTGGCTCATGCTTATGCTGCTTTTATTTAATTTTGCAATATGTCTCACATTTGGCCACTTCCCACCTCAGGAAATTGTATTGGTGTTCTGAACATAGCCTTGAATTTCCATAGCAACGTCCATCACCTGAGGATGTTCAAGGAACTATGCTTTGAGCGAAGTATTTTAAAGGGTACACATTGTTTCATTTTGGAGCGGGTTCAATTAATTGGCACACAAGAAGTTCCAACAAGCAGTAAGGTGACAATGAACTTTGAATGATGTTTAAATGGAGGAGAAACATCAGCCTTGAGAACTCTCTTAACTCTTCAAAATACGCATAATGTGATAACCAGGTGTAGAGCTGGATGAACACAGCAGGCCAGGCAGCATCAGAGGAACAGGAAGGCTGATGTTTCGGGCCTAGACCCTTCTTCAGAAATGAGGGAGGGGAAGTGGGTTCTGAAATAAATAGGGAGATAGGGGAGGCGGATGGAAGATGCATAAAGGAGCAGATAGGTGGAGAGGAGACAGACAGGTCAAAGAGGTGGGGATGGAACCAGTAAAGATGAATGTTGATGGGGAGTTACGGAGGGGATAGGTCAGTCCAGGGAGGACGGATTGGTCAAGGGGGCGGGATGAGGTTAGTCGGTAGGAGATGGGGTTGGTGCTTGAGGGAGGAGGAAGGGATAGGTGGGAGGAAGGACAGGTTAGAGAGGCGGGGATGAGCTGGGCTGGTTTTGGGATGCAGTAGGGGGACAGGAGATATGTTCAGAGTTTTTTCCTAAAGGTGACCCTCTGACCGTGCAAAACTCCCTCAGCACTGACCCTCCGACAGTGTGGCACTCCCTCAGCACTGACCCTCCGACAGTGTGGCACTCCTTCAGCACTGACCCTCCGACAGTAGGGCACTCCCTCAGCACTGACCCTCCGACAGTGCCCACTCCCTCAGCACTGACCCTCCGACAGTGTGGCACTTCCTCAGCACTGACCCTTCGACAGTAGGGCACTCCCTCAGCACTGACCGTCCGATAGTGCGGCGCTCCATCAGCAGTTGACCAAGGGTGGAATCAAAGGTTCCCAGTGTTGTGAGCCAGCACTGTTAACCACTGAGCCACTGTGCTGCCCTTATCATTCCAGCATCATTCTTGAAAACCTCCTCTGGACCTGCTCCAAGGCCAGTGCATTCTTCCTTTAATATGAGGCCCAGAACTGCTCACAATATTCCAAATATGGTCTGACCAGAACCTTGCACAGCTTGAACAATACATCCCTGCTCTTGATTTCTTGCCTTCCTGAAATGAATGTCAGACTACCAGAAGGATGTAGATGTTTTGGAGAGGGTACAGAGAAGTTTACCGGGATGGAGTACATGGAGTTTACATGTACTCCACTCCCATGTTGTGGTTTGGGAGATGTTAGCTATGAAGAAAGCTTGAGAGACTGAGTTTGCTTTCACTAGAACACAGGAGGTTGAGGGGGCAACCTAATAGGAGTTTGTAAGATTGTGAATGGCATGGATAGAGTGGTTGGGTCATTACTCAGTGACACAGGTTTTGAGTGCAAGGAGGTAAGTTTAAAAGAGATGTGCGAGGCAAGTTTTTCACACAAAGGGTGGTGCGTGCCTGGAACACGCTGCTAGAGGAGGGGGTGGAAGCAGACATATTAGTAGCATTCAAGAAGCACCTGGTCGAATACATGGATAGGAAGGGGTATGGATCCTGTAAGTGACAACAGTTTAAGTATGGGAGGACAAAATGCATTGGCACAGGCTTGGAGGGCTGAAAGGCCCGCTCCTGTGCTGTATTGCTCTTTTGTTCTTTGTTGTTCTTATTGCATTTGCCTTCCTAACAACCAACTGAAACTACATGTTTTCCTTAAGAGAATTCTGAACTCGGACTCCCAGGTGCCTTTGCACTTCAGATTTCCCTTTTTAAAAAATCGTCTATACCTCTATTCTTCTTACCAAAATGTATAACCTTACACTTTGCCACATTGTATTTCATCTGCCACTTCTTTGCTCACTTGCCCAGCATGAGCAAGTCCTTCTGCAGCCCTGACTACTTACACAACACTACCTGTCCCTCCACCTACCTCTGTGACACCTACAAACTTAGTAACAATGCCCTCAGTTCCTTCATCCAGATCAGTAATGTATAACGTGAACAGTTGCAGTTCCAAAATGGACCCCGTGCAACTCCCCTATTCACCACCTGCCATCCTGAAAAAGGCCTGTTTTTCCCCACTCTCTGCCTTCTGACAGTCAGCCAATCCTCTATCCATGCCAGTACCTTGCCTCTAACACCATAGACTCTTCCACTTATTTAGCAGCCTGCTTCTGGTACCTTGTTTAGGGCCTTCTGGAAATCCAAACAGATCATGTCCACTGGCTCTGCTTTGTCTAACTTGCTCATTACCTTCTCAAAGAATTTGAACAGGTTTGTCAGGCATGACCTCCCCTTGATGAACCTGTGCTGAACCAGCCCTATTTTACTGTGCATTTCCATGTACTCCACATCTCGTCCTTAATAATGAACTTTAAAATCTTACTAACAACCAAGGTCAGGCAGACTGGCCTACACTTTCCTGTCTCCCGCCTCCCTCCCTATTACACTAACCATTTACCAGTCCTCTAGGACTCTCCCTTACTCAATGAAGATCTGATCACCAATCCTGACCACCAATTCTTCTACAATCTCCTCAGCTAGCTCCTTCAATATCTGGGGTGTAGACATAGAGTCATGCTGGGCTATCGCTTGCTCCAGAAACATCATAACGATGAAACTGAGCAAAGACTGTCTTCAAAAGAGGAAACCGCTTCCTCATTTATTATTCATTCATAGTGTTTTGTTTGAAGGCAGGTCTTTGGCACAGTCAGTTTTTGCTGATGCTATCCTCACTGATAAAGAACTCAGCTTTGATGCAGGAATCAGGCTGTCCAGGTGGCTGATCGTCTTTGGCTGGCAACAAGGAGGATGCAGTGCTGCCTCTGAGGGGTATAAATAAGAGAATGATCCTGAGCACTCCTGGGGAAAGAGTGACGGGTGATCACTTTGATTGATGTGTGGTAATAAACAAGGTACATGGGAGTATTTCTGATTTGACGACAGCATATTTATTTCTGCAATGAAGACTGAAAGTTAGTGCAAAGAAGCACAACAGGGTGTGTGAGACAGGGGCTGTCACAGTCACAGTGTGACTGTGCACTGACGCTTTATATGTGTCACCCTGGGCAAAGAGCTGTGCAAATGAAAGGAAGTGTTTTGTTTTATGTTACCCGTTGGGGTTGAGTTTGTGACACAATCAGAGAGGCTCAGCACAGCTGGCCCCAACTTGGCTCCTAGCCTGTAATATTCTAGAAGCTTGAAATTTACTTCAAATGCAAATTGTGTTTTCCAAGGGGAATTTTGCTATCTTCTGTCCTTGCCTGCTCAGAATGAGCAGAACTGTGGGACAACAATTCCAGTGCACCCAGAAATCAGGCAATTCCTGATTTTAGACAGTAGCTGTGACATCAGGACATCTCTGCAGGTATTCCTCAGGGTAATGTCCTAGGCTCTTCACCCAGAGAGTTGTGAGCACATGGAATAGTTTGCCAGTGGTAGTCGTGGAAGCGGAGTCATTAGTGACATTTAAGCGACTGCTGGACATGCACATGGACAGCAGTGAATTGAGGGGAATGTAGGTTAGGTTATTTTATTTTTGGATTAGGATTATTCCACGGCACAACATCGTGGGCTGAAGGGCCTGTACTGTGCTGTACTTTTCTATGTTCTATGTTCTATCTTCAGCTGCTTCATCTTCACCTTCCTTCCACCATAAGGTCAGATGTGGGGATGTTTGCTGATGACTGTACAATGTTCAGCACCATTCGCAACTCCTGAGATATTGAAGCAGTCCGTTTTCAAATGCAGCAAGATCTGGACAATATTCAGGCTTGGGCTGACAAGTGGCAAGTGACATTCATGTCACACAGAGGCCAGGCAATGACCATCTCCAGTAAAAGACAATCTAACCATCGCCCCTTGACATTCAATAGCCTTACTATCACTGAAGGAATGCCCTGTTAGAAAGTGAGCCTGGGGAGATTGTTATATTAGAGGAGATAGCAGATGTTTTACATCAGTCTTTATGGTGGAAGACGCTTTTAACATTAACACTAAAGAATACCAAAGAAGAATTAAGTACTATCACCATCACTAGACAAGTGGTATTAGACAAACTAAAGGCAGTAAAGGGCTGAAGTCCCCTGGCCTTGATGGCCTGTATCCGAGGATCCTAAATGAAGTAACTACAGAGATAGTGGATGCATTGGTTGTAATTTCCCAAAAATTCTGGATTCTGGAGAAGTTTCAGGTAATTGGCAAACTGCTAATGTGACACCCTTATTCAAAAAGGGAAGGAAGCAAAAAGCACATAGCTATAGACTGATTAGCCTAACATCTATTGTCGAAATGTACTGGAATCGATTATTAAGGAAGTAACTGCAACACATTTGGAACTTCATAACCTAATCAAGCAGCGCAGTATGGCTTCATGAAAGAGAAATCATGTCTTAATAATTTATTAGAGTTTTTCGAGCAAGTCTCAACCAGAGTGGATAGAAGGGAACTAGTAGATGTGGGAGATAATGTGAACTGCAGATGCTGGAGAATCCGAGATAACAAAGTGTGGAGCTGGATGAACGCAGCAGGCCAAGCAGCATCTTAGGAGCACAAAAGCTGACGTTTCGGGCCTAGAGCCTTCATCAGATGAAGGCTCTAGGCCCGAAACGTCAGCCTTTGTGCTCCTAAGATGCTGCTTGGCCTGCTGTGTTCATCCAGCTCTACACTTAGTTAACTAGCAGATGTGTGTATTTTGACTTCCAGAAGGCATTTGACATGGTACCTCACAATAGGTTAAGTTATAAGAGCCTGTGGTGTTGAAGGTAGTATATTGGTGTGGAAACAGAATTGGCTCATGGGCAGGAAACAGCAAGTGGGGATAAGAGGCTCTTTTTCTTAGTGGTGTCATGAAACCAGTGGGTTCCTCAGGGATCAGTGCTGGGAGCACAACTGTTTGCAATGCATATGAATAACTTAGGGGATGGAAATGAATGTACTGTAGCCAAATCCACACATGACAGGAAAATAGTTAGAAAGGTGGGTTGTGAGAGGGAGGCAAACATTTTACAGAGATATTGATAGGTAAAGTAGATGGAGAAAAAGTTGGCAAATGATGTATAGTATTAGAAAATGTGAAGTTATTTATTTTGGAAGGGAGAACATAAAAACAGAATATGATTTAAATGAAGATAAACTGCAGAAAGCTGCAATACAAAGGGACTTGGGGTTACTTGTACAGAAAACACAAAAAGCTAGCAAACAGGGGCAGCATGGAGTCAAGAAGGCTAATGGAATGTTGGAGATAATGGGAACTGCAGATGCTGGAAACTCCAAGACAATAAAATGTGAGGCTGGATGAACACAGCAGGCCAAGCAGCATCCCAGGAGCACAAAAGCCGACGCCTCGGGCCCAGACCCTTCATCAGGGTCTGGGCCCGAGGCGTCGGCTTTTGTGCTCCTGGGATGCTGCTTGGCCTGCTGTGTTCATCCAGCCTCACATTTTATTGTAATGGAATGTTGGCCCTTATTTCAAGGGGGTTGGATTATAAGAGTGGGAAAGTCTTACTGCAACTGTACTAGGTGCTGGTGGACCATGTCTAAAGAAACTGAGCAGTGTTGGTTTCCTTTATTTAAGAAAATATATCATTTCATTTGAGGCAGTTCAGAGATGTTTCACTCAGATGATCCTTGGTATGGAGAGATTGTCTTATAAGCAAAGGCTGGTTGGGGCTGTACTCACTGGAGTTAAGAACAGTGAGAAGTGATCTCATTGAGAAATGTAAGATTCTTAAGGGGCTTGACAGGGTGAATGCTGGAAGGATATTTCTCCTATCGGGAGAGTCTAGGGCCAGAGGGCATAGTCTTAGCATAAAGGAACACAAATTTAAGACCGAGATAAAGAAGAATTTCTTCTCTCAGAGGTTCGCGAGTCTTTGGAACTCCTTGCCAAGGAGAGCTGTGAATCAGAATTCTTGTGTATATTTAAGACTGAGATAGATAGATAGATAGATTCTTGATCAGTTGGGCAATTAAGAGCTACAGGAAAAAGGGCAGGAAAGTGGATGTGAGGAGTGTAAAATCAGCTGTGAGCCCATTGAATTGTGGAGCAGGCCCGAGGAGCTGAATGGCTTACTTCTGGTCCTACTTTTTATGCTCTGCCATGAATACCCTGGATTTACATTTGCTCAGAAATTGAACTAGACTCAACATATAAATACAGTGGCAAAAAAGCAGGTCAAAGGTTAGGAATCCCACAGTAAGTAATTCACCTCCTGACTCCTCAAATCCTGTCCACCATCTTCAAGGCACAAGTCAGGAGTGTGATGGAATACTCCCCACCTGCCTGGATGAGGGCAGCTGCAACATTCAAAAACTTGACACCATCCAGGATGATAGAATTATACAGCACTGAACAGGCTATTTGGCCCTTCAAATCTTTACATAAAAATATACTACTATCTTAACTAGTCCCTCTTTCCCACACTTGACACATTGCCTTCAATGTCATGACACTTCAAGTCCTCATCCAAATACGTTTTAAAGGTTGTGAGGTTTCATGCCTCAACTCCCTTCCCAGGCAATGTTTTCCAGAAAACTGCCACACACAGGCTGAAAAATATTTTCCTCAAATCCCATCCACAATTCCAGCAGAGATAATGGGAACTGCAGATGCTGGAGAATCCGAGATAGCAAAGTGTGGGGCTGGATGAACACAGCAGGCCAAGCAGCATCAGAGGAACAGGAATGCTGACGTTTCGGGCCTAGACCCTTGCCACCTTGTCACTGACCCTTTAACTGAAGGGAACAGCTGCTTGTTATTCACTCTGTCCATGTCCCTCATAATCTTACACACCTCAGGTCCTCTCTCAACCTTCTCTGCTGTAAAGAAAACAACCCAAGCTTATCAGCCTCTCTTCATCGCTGAACCACTCGATCCCAGGCAATATCCTGGTGTATCTCCTCTCCCTCTCCAGTGCAATCACGTCCTTCCTAAAGTGTGGAGATCAGAGCTGTACACACTACTCTAGCTGTGGTCTAGCCAAAGTCCTCTGCAGCTTCAACAAAACCTCCCTGCTCTTATCATCTATGCTATGATTGATAAAGGCAAGTGTCCCATATACCTGTCCTACCATCTTCAGGGATTTGTGAACAAGCACCCAAGATCCCTCTGTTCATCTGAGCTTCCTAGTGTCCTGCCATTCATTGAGTATTCCCTCATCTGGTTCTTTCTCCCAAAGTGCATCACCTCACACTTATCAGGGTTAAATTTCATCTGCCACTGATCTGCCCATCTGACCATACTGTTTTTATCCACCTGTAACCTTCTTTCTCATTGTCAACCACCTGGCCAACAGTTATCATTTCCCCCACATTCTCATCCACATCATTTATAAATATATCATGAACAATAAGGGACTAGCACTGATCGCTTTGGTACACCATGGGACACCAGCCTCCAGTCATACAACAACCTTCTACCACACCCTCTGTCTCCTTCCAGAAAGCTCATTTTAGATCCATCTTGCTAAGTTAGCTTTCATCTCCATGTATTTTTAACTTCTTTATCAGTTTCTTATGTGGGACCTTATCAAAGGCTTTCCAGAAATCTGTATGCTCTACCCGTATTTACACGTTACCTTAAAAATTCAACGAAATTTCTTAGGTATGTCCTTCCTCTGACAAAATCATGCTGATTATGCCTAATCAAACAAAACTAAAGAATTAAAACGAAAACAAAACAGAATGGGAAATAAGGAAAGTGATAGAGAATTCAATTGAACAGGGCCACAGTGAACAAGACTAAGAATGCGAAAGAAAAAAAGCCATAAGGTTTTGTGCCTGAAAGCATGGAGCATTCACACAAAAATGGATGAAATAGTCACACAAATGTATCTAAATGGGAATGATATAGTTCACATCACAGCAAAGTGGCTGCAGGGCGACTAGGAATGGGTACTGAACATCTAGGAGCTTTCAATTTTTAAAAAGGACAGACAAAAACGAAAAGCAGGTGGAGTAGCATTGCTGATTTAGAGGAAAGTAATGTCATTATGTGGATGCTCTAGTGAAGTCGAATTCATACAGTTTCAGCTTAGAAACACCAAGGGGCAGAAAACAAGGATTCAATAGACACTCAGATTGGAGTGAATTACAGACTGGAACCTAATTGAGAGGTTCTGGAGAGTTTATATAGAGAATAGCAGATAGCTCGGAGGGAGTTACAGACTGGAATCTAATTAGGGGGTTCAGGGTGTGGTTCATATAGAGAATAACAGATAGCCTGGAATGAGTTACAGACTAGAAACTAACTGATATGAAATTGAGGTGTTTTATTCTGTCCTTGGATGGGAGCTTTTCAGTGGGACAGAGCATTTCTTTAATTGTTAAGATTTAAGATGGTGGCTCTTATTATATGTAATGCTTTTGGACTTTATTATACTTCACATAGTTGGCCATGAAAATCTGTCTGATTGCTTGGATCTGTATGCATGAAGTGCTGCAGTGACATTTGCTGGTGTCTGCTGTTTTAGACCATTGAAGACATGTGAGTGATTATCACAGAAATGTCATTGCACATTTCCTTTCTCTCCACCTCCTGCTGGTAACATCAGCTCTCCCTTATGATCACTAGTAACTTTCCTCCTTCATTAAGGTCAAAGAATCACTGAATTGTTCTGGTGTAGAAAAAGACCATTCAGCCTATTGTGCCTACACTGGTTCTTGAAATGAGGCTCAGTTCAGGAAGGAATTGCCTTTCGTCTTAACATTTTAACAAAGCAGAATTGCGCAGTTTATCCTGCCCTCTTTCCCCAGTTACACCATGGGTTGTATCTAATCATTGCACCAGGGAAGTCATTCACAGACCAGAGGATTATTAGTTGTTGCTGTGGATGGGGGTGGGTGTCGGGATGGTAGTGGTAGAGGGAAGTGCCGTGGGGGTGGAAGGAGATCTATGTTTAGTTTCCTGTCAGAAACATAGTAGTAGAATGCTATAAGGAATGATACACAGCAGAAGACTATTTAGCTCATTGTGCCAGTGTCAGCCCTTTGAGAGATCTCACCAACTCGAACCACTCAGCTTGCCTTACATAAGTAGTTCAGAAAGGCAGCTCACTATCACTTCCTTGAAGGCAATTAGGGATGGGTAATAAGTCTTGGTTTATCCAGTGACATCCATGTGCTGCAAGTGAGTTTTGAAAAAGTCCAAAGGTAATATTTGCACTACTGTAGTGACCAAATTTACAGTTACTGAACATATACAGTACTTCCCATATATCTTCTCAAACTGTAATTCTGATGCCCAGATGTACTGAATTTTGAATTCCTTGCCGTAGAAGGCTGCATAAATGTTTGCTCAATTGCACCTCCAGGATGAGATGTTGAGAAACGGAATAGAATGAGACCTGTAAAAACTGAAAGAACTGTGGATGCTGTAAATCAGGAACAAAAACAAAGTTGCATCGGAGATAATGGGAACTGCAGATGCAGAGAATCTGAGATAACAAGGTGCACAGCTGCATGAACACAGCAGGCCAAGCAGCATCTTAGGAGCAGGAAAACTGACGTTTCGGGCCTAGACCCTTCATCAGAAATGGGGGAGGGGGAGAGGGTTCTGTAATAAATAGGGGAAGGGGGGAGGCGGATCGAAGATGGGTTGAGCAGGAGATAGGTGGAGAGGAGACAGACAAGTTAAAGGGGCGGGGATGGCGCCAGTAGAGGTGAGTGTAGGTGGGGAGGTACAGTCAGGTCAAGGGGGCAGGATGAGGTTAGTAGGAAGGAAATGGGGGTGTGGCTTAAGGTGGGAGGAGGGGATAGGTGAGAGGAAAAACAGGTTCAGGAGGCAGGTATGAGCTGGGCTGGTTTTGGGATGCAGTGGAGGGAGGGGAGATTTTGAGGTTGAGGTGGGAGGAGGGGATAGATGAGCTTGACACTCACCTCTACTGGCTCCAGCCCCGCCTCTTTAATTTGTCTGTCTCGTCTCCACTTATCTTCTCCTCTATCCATCTTCGATCAGCCTCCCCCTCTCTCCCTATTTATTTCAGAATCCTCTTCCCCTCCCCCATTTCTGATGAAGGGTCTAGGCCCGAAACATCAGCTTTTGTGCTCCTAAGATGCTGCTTGGCCTGCAGTGTTCATCCAGCTCTACACTTTGTTATCACAAAAACAAAGTTGCTGGAAAAGCTCAGCAGGCCGGCAGCACCTGTGAAGGAGAAAACAGAGTTAACACTTTGGGTCCGGTAACCCTTTCTCAGAACTGATGGTGGCTGGGAAAACGTCAGTTTATATGCAGTAAATAGGGAGGTGGGTGGGGTACGGAGTAAATGATTGGATAGAGCCCAAGGAGACAGAAAGACAGTTGGACAGACAAAGGAGTTGCTAACGATCAGGCTGGGAGGGTGAGTAGTTGTAAATGGGGACTGTTAGTGACTAACAACAGGGGGGTGTGTAATGGCAGGCTGTGTGGTAACAAGGCCCGGTGTGGGGGGTGGGGGGGCTGGGACATGGGAGAGTAATGGACCTGTGCTCACCACACTTACGAAGAATGAGAGGTGATCTTGTTGAGTCATATAATTTTCTTGAATTTATGTTTAGTTCTTAATTCAATGGGTTTGTCGAAGAAGACTGGGTAGCTGTTAGGAGGCTCTGTAACTGAGGAGTCTGGAAATTGTGAATTACATAAACCAGAGACTATCAGTGAACTGACTCATAGCCTTAACAACCCAATTTCTCTCAAACATGAAAACAGAAAATACTAGAAATAATCAGTATAACAAGTAGTGTCTTCCCTCTTCCTTGGGTCTTCCTGTTTCAACAACAGTTTCAGCTATTTCAGGTGTCTTGGCTGGTGTTTCTAGTTGAATGTGCGACATATTCTGGAAATCCCTCCCCAAATCATCCATCACTCTGCTGCCTTTGGATGTTGTTCTGTGTTCTACTTGTGTAAATATGATCATATCAATTCGAAGCAGGATTGGGCCACTCGATCCTTTTTCAATTTTTGCCATTGATGAAGATCTTGGCTGATCTGATGACTCCATGTTGCAACATACTCTTGAATTACTTTTCAGCCTCATGCTTGTTAATAATGTATTGACCTCTGCTTTAAAGGTATTCAAAGACTGTTTCCACCACATTTTGGGAAAGGCAGCTCACTACCATTTCCTTGAAGGCAATTAGGGATGGGTAATAAGTCTAGGCTTATTCAGTGACATCCATGCCCTACAAGTGAGTTTTGAAAAAGCCCAAAGATAATATTTGCACAACAGTAGTGACCAAATTTACAATTACTGAACAGTACTGTATTTCCCATATATCTTCGCAAACTGTAATTCTGATGCGTTCTCCACTCTCTCTATTCCCTCTTTTTCCTCATCGCTTTGTTAAATAGTTTACTGCTTGCTTTTAAACAGTGGCTCCTTGTTTTAGGCTCTCATACGAAAGGAAATAAATTTTCCATATCCATTCTGTCAGGACCATTCTCAGGACCTTCAATTTTCAAACAATTTGCCTCTTATTCTTCTAAACTCCAATGGACAAAAGCTTAGTCTGTCCAACCGTTCCTCAACTGCCTATTCAAGTTATTAGTTTTGTAAAGTTTCTTCGAATTAATTCCAACACTTGTGCATCCATCCTGTGGTGAGCACAGGTCCATTACTCTCCCATGTCCCAGCCCCCCCACCCCCCACACCGGGCCTTGTTACCACACAGCCTGCCATTACACACCCCCCTGTTGTTAGTCACTAACAGTCCCCATTTACAACTACTCACCCTCCCAGCCTGATCGTTAGCAACTCCTTTGTCTGTCCAACTGTCTTTCTGTCTCCTTGGGCTCTATCCAAACTGATCAATACTGTACGCAGCACTCCAGATTTGATCTTGCCAGGGCCCTATATAACTGAAGGATATCATGCTGTTTTTGTGTTTAGTTCCCCTTTCAGTGAACAATAATGTTCTGTCAACTTTCCTAAATATCTCACTCAGAGATAGTAAGAACTGCCGATGCTGGAGTCTGAGATAACACAGTGTGGAGCTGGAGGAACACAGCAGGCCAGGCAGCATCAGAGGAGCAGGAAAGCTAATGTTTAGGGTTGAGACCCTTCTTCAGAAAGAATCTGAAATGTGTGTCTTTCTTCATATCAAGGCCCTTCCTGCTAAATCCACCTTAAAAACTTAAGAACCAGGAACAGGATTAGGGGGCATTTCAGCCCCTTGAGTTTGCTCCATTCAATATGATCATGGCTGATTTCATCTTGGCCTTAACTGAATTTGCTTGCCTGTTTTCCAACCCTTTATTAATTAAACATCTGTCTATGTCCCCCTTAAATTTATTCAATGTCCCAGCATCCACTGCACTCTGGGGAAGTGAATTCCACAAATTCATGATCCTTTGAGAGAAGTAATTCCTCCTCATCTCTGTTTAAAATCTGCCACTCCTTATCCTAAAACCTTGGCCTCTTGTTCTAGATAACACAATGAGAAGTTGGAGGAACACAGCAGGCCAGGCAGCATCAGAAGAGCAGGAAAGCTGATGTTTTATCCCTCTTGTTCTAGATTGCCCATAAGGGGAAATATCCTCCCTACGTCAACTTTATTCATCTTATAGCATTTTACGGATCTCAATTAGATTTCCTCTCATTCTTCTAAACCCTAGAGAGTTTAGGTCTAAACTACTTAATCTCTATTCACATGAGAAACCGCTCATCTCTGGGGTCAACCTAGTGAACCTCCTCTGAACTGACTCCCATGCAACTATATCCCACCTCAAGTAAGGGATAAAAACAGTATGCAATACTCCAGATACAGACTCATCAGTGCCTTGTACATAAGCAGCAACACGTCTCTCCTACTATTGCTTTAGGAATAAATGCTAAAATTCCATTTACCCTCACTGTTATCTGTTGTACCTGCATGCTCGTTTTCAGTGAGGACACCCAGATCTCTTTGCAATGAAGCACTCTGAAGTTTCTCTCCCTGTAGATGATAAGTTGCCTTTCTATACCTATGACCAAAATGGATAATCCACACTTGTCCATGTTAAACTCCATTGTCAAAATTTGGACAATTCACCAAACC
This sequence comes from Stegostoma tigrinum, assembly GCF_030684315.1. Lineage (NCBI taxonomy): Eukaryota > Metazoa > Chordata > Chondrichthyes > Orectolobiformes > Stegostomatidae > Stegostoma > Stegostoma tigrinum. The sequence goes on from NC_081375.1 coordinate 7,407,024, forward strand.
TATCCATGTCCTTTGTAAATAAATTAATTGTCAATTATTAGATTGCAGAAACTATTCCAACAACTGAATGCTAACTCTTCATTTTTGATCCCTTGTGTTGGATACAAAAATCTTCAAGTAAGCCAGACCTGAAACTAATGTAACTTTCATATTTACTACTAACTTCCTAATCTTTGTATCTTTAGTTTATCCAGTATTAGTTTTTATTTGCAGCCACATTTGTGTACATAAACTAACCTGTGGTCTTTTAAGATTAAAGCTTTGCTGCTGGTTACTTTTAAATGGAACACCCATAACCTAAAAGGGTTTAAGTGAGCAGTTTATAATCACGGTTGACAAACCACTCAGTGATAATGTCTGATGTGTTGTGACACTGTGTGTGTGAATGCAGATCCATGCATCTGAATGTGTCTCACTGCATATGCTTGTGCATTTGTGCATCATGTAGTCATGGGATGTGGGCATCACCAGCATTTATTGCCCATCCCTAATTACCCAGAGGGTAGCTAAGAGTGGGTCTGGAGTCACATGTAGCCAGGCCAGGTGGGGATGGTAAATTTTCTTCCCTAAAGGACCTTGCTCAGTCAGATGGGCTTTTAAGAACAATCAATGATGGTTTCATGGTTATCATTTCTGAAACTAATGTTCAATTCCACCACATGCGACTTCCCCTCCAAGTCACTCACCATCCTGACATGGAAATATAACACTGTTCCTTCACTGTCACTGGGTCAAAATCCTGGATTTCCCTCACCAAAGGGCATTGTGGGTCAACCAACAGCACATGGACTGCAGCAATTTAAGAAGGTAGCTCACTGCCACCTTCTCAAGGGCAACTAGGGACAGTCAATAAATACTGAGCCAGCCAGCGATGCCCACGTCTAATGAGTGAAGTAGAATATTGCTGTGTGACAGCCGCTAGTTCCTGAGGGGGAATGAGATTTTCTTGTCTATAAATTTTATATTGATAATGTCTGTTTCATTTTCTTTAATAGAGTCTTGGATCTAAAGACAGAACAGATTCTCTGCTAAACGAGTGAGTATGAAATCTTTTCAAGAAGATTAATGCAGGAATCTTTTCATGGAGAGAAAACCATTTTTTTCTTCATTCTGACCTTTCCCTTGTATTCATCTCCATTCTCTGGAGGCATTTACCCCGAGAATACTCATTCCCTAACTGGGTCATCCAGGTGAATGTTTGACGATGTTACAAAAAGGGTGAAAAGAACAGCATATTGGATGTTGTTCCAATACACTGCCAGAATGTGGCATAATGATATAACACACTGACATAGGAACAGAAGCAGACCATTCGGCCCATTGAGTCTGCTTCACCATTCAATGAATAAAAACAAATTTGCTGGAAAAGCTCAGCAGTCTGGCAGCATCTGTGAAGGAACAAACAGAGTTAACATTTTGGGTCCGGTGACCCTTCCTCAGAACTCACCATTCAAAGAGTCAGGCTGCTCCTTTTGATCAGGTTCCACATAGAAGATCGTTGTTAAATGATCTAAGAGCATAGGATTGTAAATAATCCTTAGACAGGGTTTTAAAATATTGGAAGGCAGAGAGTGTGCTCAAAGAATATGTACCTGATTAGTGGAATATCAAGAAAGATGTTCCCCAGAGATAATGGGAACTGCAGATGCTAGAGAATCCAAGACAACAAAATGTGAGGCTGGATGAACACAGCAGGCCAAGCAGCATCTCAGGAGCACAAAAGCTGACGTTTCGGGCCTAGACCCTTCATCGGTCTAGGCCCGAAACGTCAGCTTTTGTGCTCCTGAGAGGCTGCTTGGCCTGCTGTGTTCATACAGCCTCACATTTTGTTCCCCAGAGATCTGTTTTGGGTCTCAGCTTTCGCCATATTTGTGAAAGACTTGAGTGAAAGAATCAGGAGCTGTGGGGCCATATTCATATATGGATTCAATCTGGACAAATGAGAGGCCATCATTTTGGACTGGAAAAAGATACATTGAAATTTTTGCAACTTACTGAGGGTCCACTGAGGGAAGGCGCTCTAGCTATGTGTTGACTAAAATCATTGAAGTCAGGTCACTGTTACAAAACTAATTTCCGAAGGAATTGTGTCCTTTAAAGGTTGTAGGTTTGGAATGTGGCATCGAAGGAATCTTGCAAGTTGCTGCGTTGCATGTTGTGAGTCGTACACACTGTTGTCATTCTGTTCCAGTGGTTGCAGAGAAAACTTCCAAGGTGCTGAATGGGCTTGTTAATATCTAGTTAATCACATAGTTACATTTGTTAATACCTTTAATTAAGGTTAAAAAGAAACAAGTAGTATCTGTTAATTGAGTACAATTATAGGGGCCACCTTGGGTACTTCTGTAATGAAATGGTAGTGTCCCTACCTCTGAGCCAAGAGACCTAGATCCAATGGGGAACTTCAAACCAGCGTCTACAGGAAAACAACACAGACGGACCAAATACTGGACTACAGGAGCAACCATCCCAACACCCACAAACGAAGCTGCATTAGAACATTATTCCAACGAGCCACCACACACTGCAGCACAGAGGAACTACGCAGAGCAGAAGAAAATCACCTATACAGCGTATTCAAAAAGAACGGGAACCCAATGAACACAGTCCGCCGATTTCTCAGCAACAAACCCAAACAAACAGACAAAACGGGCCCAGAAACCATAACCACTCTCCCCTACACCAAAGACATTTCCGAAATGACTGTCAGACTACTCAGACCTCTTGGCATCAGGGTAGCCCACAAACCCACCAATACACTAAAACAGCAGCTAATGAACTTAAAGGACCCTATACAGACAACAAATAAAACGAACGTCATCTACAAAATACCTTGCAAGAACTGTGACAAACACTACATTGAACAAACTGGCAGAAAGCTAGCCACCAGGATACATGAACATCAACTAGCCACAAAACGACATGACCCACTAGCACTCGTATCCTTACATACAGATGAGGAAGGACACCACTTTGATTGGGACAACACATCCATCCTAGGACAAGCCAAACAGAGACACGCACGAGAATTCCTAGAAGCATGGCATTCCAACTGGAACTCCATCAACAAACACATTGACTTGGAGCCAATCTACCATCCCCTGATAAAAAGAACAGGAAATGACATCACCAATGCAGGAAATGACATCACCAACCCAAGGAAACCTAACCAGATAAATAGAAAGCGGGACATAACACCAGCGCTTTGTTGGAGGCTCACTGTTGATGTTACCTAGAATGGTGACAAAACATCTGGGAACAAACCGGCAAGCTCAGTGAACTAGCTTACATCTCGAACACAATAAAGACCTACTCTCTTGTGGACCGAGAGGAGGAGAGCGCTGTGTTGGAGGTGGAAGGAAGACGTCGGGTTGGCTGTGCACCCTTGCAACCAGTGGATCTTAATGCTGGCTTCGGCCTAACGCTGGTTCAGGGGAGCAGCCAACCTGCAACGATGGCTGCGGAAAGTGCTCGTGTCCCAGATCAGGGGGTCTGGAACACCACCCGTGTTTCTGTGAAGGTGGATGAAGGTGCACCTGTGGACTGCACCTTCTTCGTGAAGAGGGTCCTGTTGGACTGTTGCGGGTTCGCTGCTGCGGACATTTACTGCCTGCAGGATTTCCCCGGAGGAGGTTTTTACGACGTGACCTTCAGGAGTGCCAAGCTTTGCGAGCGCTTCCTGGAGGTTTTCAAGGAGAAAGGAGGTGAGGACCCCCTCCCTGTATTGACCGCTGTCCCGCTGTTTGTGATGCCAGCGCAGAGGAGCCGTATGGTGACTGTACACATGTACAAGCCGCATGTGCCAGCAGTTGATGTCCTGACCTTCCTTGGAAGGTACGTGAAGGTGGAAGGGGACCTAACTGACATCATGGACTCCTTTGGCATCTGGACCAGTAAGAGGCAGGTCAAGGTGACGCTGAGGAGGGGCGCGGACGGGAACGTCGTACACCCACCATCCAGCTTCGCGATCGGCGGGAGCAAGGGCTACCTGACCTATGCAGGGCAACCTAAAGTCTGCCATGCCTGTGGTAGGTCAGGTCACGTGGCGGCCGACTGCAAAGCCACCATTTGCAGGAACTGCAGGGAGGAGGGACACCTTGCAAAGGATTGCCCACGAGAGAGAAGCTGCAACCTTTGCGGGGAAGTGGGCCACTTCTATAGGGCATGCCCGCGGCGGGGTGCCACCTACGCCCAGGTCGCTGGCAGGGGAAATGCGGGGCCAGCCCCCCCCGGAGGAGAGGAAGGCACCAGGGCCCAGCAAGGACCCCACTAATGTGCAGGAGGGCCAGGCCGTGCAGGAGGGCCCAGCCCTGCAGGATGGGCCCGAGGCCAGCAAAGCACCCTACAGGCTCCGATCCCCCCCGACAACCCGGAGCCAATGGAGGCGGCGACAGGCGATCCAGGGGAGTGGACAACAGTCCGGAAAGCGAGGAGGAAGGTGCATCGACGGGCCCAGGAACCGCAACCATCAGGCGGGAAGAGGCAGCTACAGGGGGGCTATAAGAGCTCCTCTGACGAGGAGGATTCGGAGACGGCCCACCCGAAGCAGAAGTTAAAGGTCTCGAGGGGGAAGGAAAGCAGCACCACGCTTCCAGGTGACGGGAGGCGTCCTGAGGCTCCCTCCGACACCCAGTCAAGTGCCGCTGGAGCACTGGAGGGACCCCAGAATTTCCAGGCGGGAAGGAGGAAACAGCACGTCCCCAGCCTGACCCAGAGCCGGACCCTCCTGCCTCCAAACCCCTGATGGGGGGATGCCACCCGGAAGGCAGCACGGACAGTTTCCTGAGCCCGGTGAGCGTCCAGCAGTTAGCCCGGGCAATGGGCATGAAGGGACAGATGGAGGGGCTGGACCTTGGACTTGGGGAGGGTACTGCGGTCACTGCCCACAATGGGGGTATGAGTTGCGAGCATTAATGTATGCAGCGTCAAGTCAACCGCGAGATGTGTGTCCACGTTGGCCTACCTGACCACCATCAAGGCGGATCTCCTGTTTCTGCAGGAGTGCAGGATACCGCACCTCGGCAGGTACGGGAAATGGTCCAGCGCCTGGACCTGTGGGCCTTCGATCTGGTCGGTGGGGTAACGTCTGTCGCTCCTCGGGAGCGCAACTTCACCATCTCTCAAGTTCAGGAGGTGGTGGGGGGGCGCCTCCTAGTGGCTGACATCACCTACAGGAACGCTCCCCTGAGGCTGATCAACGTGTACGCCCCAGCGATACGGAGTGAGCGGTTGGCCGTCCTGCAGCGGCTTCCACCCCTGCTGGCTACGTCCAGGCCGGTCATCCTAGGCGGAGACTTCAACTGCATCATTGATGCAGATGGAAGATCCGGCGTGGGGACAGCGGGTGGGGGGAGTCAACTGGACGTCACATCCAGATTCCTGATGGGCACGGTGAAGGACGCCAAGCTGCTCGACGTCTTCAGCACCCCTGCAGACGGAGCGCAGCAGAGGTACACCTGGCCACGGCCAGACGGGTCTATCCGCTCAAGGATAGACTTCCTGTTTGTGTCACGGACGTTCTCGGTCAGATCCACCGGCGTCGAGCCGGTATTCTTCTCTGACCACTGCCTCCTGCTGGCCGACTGTCACTTACAGGGCGACCAGCCGGCCAGCAAGGGAACGTGGAAGCTCAACACGACTCTATTGACCCCAGAGAACGTTGAGGAGCTTAAGAGGGAGTACGCTGGTTGGAGAACCGTGAAACCCCTCTTTGAGTCTCCAGGTGACTGGTGGGAGACGGTGAAGGAGAACATCAAGAGGTCCTTTGTCCTCAAGGGTGTTCAGAAGGCAAGAGAGAGGCGGGGAAAGCTGTCGCGACTCCAGAAAAGGGTGCAGAACCTGCTACTTCTGCAGTTGATGGGGGTCGATGTCACGGAGGACCTCCGCGAGGTGAGGGGCCAGCAAGCCTCGCTTTTCGCCGCGGAGGCCTCCAGGATAATCTTCCGGTCCAGGGTCCGCTCCGTGGAGCAGGACGAGACGTGCTCGCGTTTCTTCTTTCAGAAGGTGCACAAAGAGAGCTCTGTGCTTAGCCGGCTGAAGGAGGATGACGGCTCGGTGACGTCGTCTCGGCCCGACATTTTGAGGATCAGCAGATCCTTCTATGCTGGACTGTACGACACGAAGCCCATGGACAGCACGGCCTCCGAGTCGTTCCTGTCGTCCATCACGGAGGTCTTAGACGATGGCACGAGGGAGTGGCTGGACCGGCCGATATCCCTGGATGAGCTGGCCAGAGCCCTCAAGTCCTTGCAGAGGAATAGGACACCCGGAAGCGACGGCTTACCGGTCGAGCTGTATTCCGCTCTGTGGGGCCTGGTCGGCCAGGACCTGCTGGAGGTGTACGATAGTGCGCTTCGGGCAGGGGAAATGTGCAAGTCCATGAGGAAGGGCATCATCACCCTCATTTACAAGAGGAAGGGGGAGAGGGAAGAAATTAAGAATTGGCGTCCCATTTCACTTTTGAACGTGGACTACAAAATCCTGGCCAAGGTCATAGCCAACCGGGTCAGGTCTGTCCTGGAGTCAGTGATTCACCCTGACCAAACCTGTGCTGTGCCGGGCAGGAAGATCGCTGAGAGCCTCGCGCTCATCAGGGATATGATCGCCTACGTACAGGACAGGCGGGTGGACACCTGCCTCGTCAGCCTGGACCAGGAGAAGGCCTTCGACAGGGTGTCTCATGCTTACATGAGGGACGTCCTCTCCAAATTGGGGTTCGGGGAGGGCATCCACAATTGGATCCAGCTGCTCTACACCAACATCGTTAGCGCAGTCCCTATCAACGGGTGGGAATCGGACAGTTTTCCTGTTAGATCTGGAGTCAGGCAGGGCTGCCCACTCTCTCCTGCCTTGTTCGTGTGCTGTGTGGAGCCCTTCGCCGCCTCCATCAGGAAGGACGTGAGCCTGAAGGGCGTGACTATCCCAGGCAGCGGAGGCCTTCAGGTCAAGACCTCCCTGTACATGGACGATGTCGCCGTCTTCTGCACCGATCATCGGTCGGTGAGTAGACTATTGGACATCTGCGGCCAGTTTGAACTGGCCTCGGGTGCCAAAGTCAATAGGGGTAAGAGCGAGGTCATGTTCTTCGGGAACTGGGACGACCGCTCCTTCATCCCCTTCACCGTCAGGACAGACTACCTGAAGGTGCTGAGTGTTTGGTTTGGTGGAGCTGGGGCATGCACTGAGACTTAGGAGGAGCGTATCGCCAAATTGAAGCAGAAGCTGGGCAGGTGGACGCTCCAGTCCCCCTCCATCGCGGGTAAGAACCTGGTTGTCAGGTGCGAGGGGCTTTCGGTACTGTTGTATGTGGCGCAGGCCTGGCCTATTCCCTGGACCTGCGCCGCTGCAGTCACCCGGGCCATCTTCCACTTCATTTGGGGGTCGAGGATGGACCGGGTCCGCAGAGACACCATGTACAAAGACCTGGGAAAGGGCGTACCAAACGCCACCCTCGCCCTGACGGCTACCTTTGTGTGCGGCTGCATCAAGCTGTGCGTAGACCCTCAGTACACAAACACCAAGTGTCACTACTTACTGAGGTTCTACCTGTCCCCGGTGTTGCAAAGGATGGGCCTGGCCTCGTTGCCGCGGAACGCTCCGAGTAGTTGGACCGTCCCGTACCACCTGTCCTTCGTGGAGAAATTTTTGAAAGGAAACACCTTTGACCACAAGGCCGTCAGGCAGTGGTCAGCACGTAGTATCCTCAGGACCCTTCGGGAAAAGGAGAGGGTGGATCCCGTCGTGTGGTTCCCCACGCAGACTGCCAAAGTCGTTTGGCAGAATGCCTCATCGCCAGAACTTTCAAACAAGCACAAGGACATTGCTTGGCTGGCGGTGAGAGGGGCTCTGCCAGTGAGATCCTTTATGCATGCCCGGAATCTCTGCACCACCGCACGCTGCCCTTGAGGTGGCTGCGGGGGGGACGAGACTGTTGATCACCGCCTTCTGGAGTGTGCCTCCGTGCAGGAGGTCTGGAGGGGGATGCAGTGGTATTTGTCGAGGTTCGTCCCGAGCAGCTCCGTGACGCGGGACTCCGTGCTCTACGGGCTGTTTCCCGGGACGCACACCGAGACCAACATCAACTGCGCCTGGAGGACCATCAATGTGGCGAAAGACGCTCTTTGGTCTGCCCGCAACTTGCTGGTCTGCCAGGTGAAAGAATGGACCCCGACCGAGTGTTGCAGACTGGCGCACTTCAAGGTCCAGGACTACGTGCTGAGTGACGCGCTAAAGCTTGGGGCAGCCGCCGCCAAGGCGCAGTGGGGAAAGACCACCGTATGAAACCCCTCGTCCAGAATAGAAAAAAGGGCCCTATCTGGTAACTGGGCCCAGCTGGCGCCTTCCCCAACTGGTCAGGGGGCCAACTGGGACTGTGCGGGGTGACGACTGCCGGGGCGGTTTCTTTGCTTTGTTTTTTTTTCTCTGTTTTGTTTTTTCCTTTAGTTACCCCTGGGTAACCCGGAGTGGCTTGCATGACTGGGTAGGTGTATAAATGTTTTATTTTTTGTACATCTTTTGAATAAAGTATATTTTTTCAAATTTAAAAAAAGGTGACGACACGTCTGAAAACTAACCCTCCAGCTCAGCAAGCAAACTCACATCCAGAACCTCAACCTGAGCTGCAAATCTTCTCAAAACGTGCTAGGCCTAGGTCCAAGTCACACTTGCTTCAGAGGCGTGTAAGAACATGTTTGAACAGGTTGACTAGAAAAATAGATTAAATAAAAACAAATAAATATCAGGTCCACCTGTAACACTGAGGGATGGAAAGAGCTGGAAGACTGAGTAGTTAATAAATTATATCTGCAGAAGAAAATGTCTTAGTTGTGGTCTCACTAACTGACTTGGATCTACATTAACAGAGGCAGCGTAGGATTAAAGCCTAAAGATGAAATGTGGAAACTAAGAAATATTTTCAGGCAGATGATGGTAATTGGAATTACTTTGGAGAAGAATGGCTGAAACCAAGTGAAAAGTGTTGAGAATGCCTGTGCCCCTGAACCTTATGATGGTTGGAATATACTGTAAACATAAAGCCATGAAATGGCACTATCACTTCCTACTGGAAGCAAGAAGAGGTGGTAAATTATTCTCAGAATGAGAGCCTCAACAACTGGACCATGGAGGAATGACTTGGAAATTTTACTGAAATTTATTGTCAAAATATACAAGAAAAATAATCCATTAAAGGCATATAAGGTATGGTCAGACTTTGACAAATTTAGAAGGCAGAGAGATGTTCCATAGAGGATAATATGATGGAATTTAACAGACTATATGCATGGTTGGAAATCTTCTACTTGACAAGATCCCAGCTGACTATTGGACCAATCAAATCCCTCAATAAACTATGGTCTAATAGACCATATGTTTCTTTATTTGATTTTAATTCAGATTTTAATTATTTTAAACCCTTTGGAGAAGTAACTCACCCACATGTCACCATTTTAAAATTCAAATTCTAAACGTAATATGTAAAAAATCAGGCAGCTTGCATCAAATCTGCCCCTCAGCCGCACCCCTGCAGAAGGATGGGAATGTATCTCCATGAGGCATTTTAATTTCCCATCACAAAAACATTAATGTTTTTTCTATGTTTCATTGACAGCAGCAATATATTGAAATTAACTGTACATTCAGATTCATGGCAATCATATTTGGCTCATGTCTAATTGGGATCACAACATTCGGTTTCCTTCATATTGGCTCCTTTCATTTGAATCCCTATAGTGTGATGCAGGCCATTCAGTCCATCGAGTTCACATTGACCCTTCAAGGAGTATCCCATCCAGACCCATCCCCCTACCCTATCCCTGTAATGCTGCATTTCCCATGGCTAACCCACCTAGTGTGCACATTCCTGGACACAGTGAGCAATTTAGCATGGCCAATCCATCAAACCTGCACATCTTTGATAAAGCATCAACCATAACATTGTCATTTTTCTAGTCTAGGGTATTCGCTATAACACTTAATTTATTGAAACAAAAACAGAAATAGCCGGAGAAACTCTGCAGGTCTGGCAGCATCAGTGGAGAGAGAAATAGAGTTAATATTTTGAGTCCAGTGACCCTTCTGAACCTCACCAGAACAACTGTAAGCTCTTATCCTGAAAGCTCTTCAAAAAACCTCAAAGGATTGAGCTCTATAAATAAATTTCTTCAGTATTGTTGGAGATATAAATTTCAATGGATGTGACTCCCGCATTTTCACACTCACAAAATTAGGCTAATGGCCTGTGGTTACCTTCCCTTTTTTTCTAAATAAAGGTGTTACATTCAGTTTTCCAATCCTCGGGGACATTTCCAGAATCCGAGGATTTCCTGAAGATTATTGTACCATTTCTGTAGGCACTTCTTATAATACCTCAGGATATAGCCCGAAAGTTCCAGGGGCCTTATCAGTCTTTAGGTTCCCTAGCACTTTCTATATGATGTGAGTGTCACAGACTGGGCCCAGCATGTTTTATCGTCCCGAGTTGCCCTTGAGAAAGTGGTGGTGAGCTGCCGCCTTAAACTCCTGCAGTCCATGTCTTCCAGGTAGACTCAGAATGCCCCTAGAGAAGGAATTCCAGGATTTTAACTCAGCAACAGTAAAGAAACAGTGATAGATTTCAGAATCAGGATGGTGAATGATTTAGAGAGGAGCTTGCAGAATGTGGTGTTCCCTTGTATCTGCTGCCCTTATCCTTCTAGATGGAAGTGGCCATGTGTTTGGAAGGTGCTGTTTGATGATCTTTGGTGAATTGCTGCAGTGCATCTTGTAAATAGCACACACTGCTGCGATTGAGCATTGGTGGTGGATGTTTGTCGATGTGGTGCCAATTTGTGGATGTGGACTGCTTTGTCCTGGATGGTGTCAAGCTTCTTGAGTTTGTTGGGGCTGCACTCATTCAGGCAAATGGATGTATCCCATCACACTCCTGACTTGTGCCTTGTAGATGGTGGACAGGCTTTAGGGAGTCAGGAAGTGAGTTACTCACCACAGTATTTCTAGTCTCTGACCTGCTCCTTAGCCAATACTTTTATATAGGAGTCCAGTGAAGCTTCTAGTCGGTGATCACCCCCAGGATGTTTACCACTGTGCCACCCTCTGTGCTGGGTCTGTCCTGCCGGTTTGTTATGGAGGGGGAACAGCCGAACCCCTCTGATACTTAAACTGACACAAGCCCGAATCTGCTATTACGGGAGTGAATGTTCCCTTCTAATAGTCACCCCTCAAACACCCAGAGAAGCTCAACTTTCCCCTCGTAATCTGTTAAATTAATAGTTAAAGGAAAGGAAATCCCTGGGCCACTTTATAAATAACAAGTAACAAGTAACTAGAACACAATAATTTACAACTTAGCCTGTCCAAGTTCACATAGACTGTCCTCTGGGACGTCCTGCTTTCTCCAGCCTTTGTCCTGATGCCCTTCTTTTACAGATGACTTTCTGTAATTGCTTCTGTGAGGACTTTTAGCAAAAACAACCATGGTACCCTTAAATTAGATGGGCTTTCTCTGAGAGTAAAAGATGTGGTCTTTTGGCAGTTGGCTCTTGCTCTCACTCTCGCTATTACTCTTGATTTTCAAATGATTTTTGAAAAACATATTCTTAAATACCACCGATGATGCAGCAAATCCTCAAAAGATTATTGGGTTCAGGCTGTCAACACAATCAGATTTAACTTTGATAGATTTTTAATTTCTAAGGGCTTGGTTAAAACTGATTGGCCTAATTTGAACTTGTTGTCAAAACATCCAAACAAGTCTGAGGTTTTGCCTTTCACCTGTAAGGGCCTTTTGCTACAAATGAGTCCATTTCAAGTACTTTCTGTCATTGCACCCTTCGGTTCCTCGCAGATCTGCTTTTTAAAAATCTCCGCACACAGACAAAACACAAATCCTTTAAAGGGACCATGGTGCTGCTTTTCCCTATTGTCATTTTTACCGACAAGTTCTAACTTCTTACCTTCCAATTCATAAATACTTTGCAACTTCACAGCACAGTGGGATAAGACGTATCCAGGGATGGTAGTGATAGTGTCTGAGATGTTACCTGTAAAGTAAGATTCTGTCAGTATGACTGTGTCAGGCAGCTGTCCCAATGTTGGCGTTAACCCCCAGATGTTCGTAAGGAGAATATTGCAGGATCAAACAGTGCGCTTGCTTTTGTCATTTCCGATGCCTAGGTTGAAGCCAGTTTCATTCCTTTCTTTCCTTGGTGTTTGATATAACTGAGCCTCCTGCTCTCCCTGTCAGACGCAGTAAAGAGTCAACCACATTGCTATGAGTCTGGAGTCAGAAGTAGGCCAGACTGGGTAAGTTTGGTTTATTTTCTTCCCTAAAGGATATTTATGAGCCAGATTGTTTTTTACAACAATAGTTTCATAGTCATCATTAGACTTTTAATTCCAGATTTTTATGAAATTCAAATTTTACCATGTGGATAGAATTGAACCAGGGTCCCCAGAGCATTAATTGTGTCTCTGGATTACTAGCCCATTGTTGTATTTATTCCCTTTCCTACCCCTCACCACCCTTAGGGTCTTTCATTATTTAGTAATTTTGGAACATTGTTAATGTCTTCTACCATGAAGACTGATGCAAAGTATTTATTCAACTTCTCTGCCATTTTGTGGCTTTTCATTATTATTTATCCAGTCTCAATCTTTAAGGGGCCTGTGTTCACTTTAGCTTCTCCCTTCCTTTTTATATAGTTAAAGAAGCTCTTACTGTCATTTTTTATATTGCTTTATAGCTTGTTCTCATCATTTACTTTCTCATTCTATTATTTTATTTGTAATCTCTCATTGATTTTTAAAACCTGCTTAAACCTCCAGTTTATAACTAACCTTTGCCACATTGTATGTTTTTTATTCTTAAAATTGATACTATCCTTAACTTTTCTGGTTATCTATAGTTGGCTTATCCCATTCCTAGAATCCTTCTTTGTCATTGGGATATATCTTTGTTGTGAGCCATGAACTATTTTCTTTAACATCTGTCATTCTTCCTCCACTACCTTGGCCGCTAAGCTTCTTTCCTAGTCCACTCCAACCAGCTCAGCCGTTATCCCTATGTAATATCCTTATTTAGGCATGGCACAGTTATAGAGTCATAGAGTTATTTAGCACGGAAACAGACCCTTTAGTATAACCTGTCCATGCCGACTAGTTTCTCAAACTAAACTAGTTCCACTTGTCTGCATTTGGCTCATATTCCTCTAAACCTTCCTTACTTATGGACCTGTTGAAATGATTTTTAAATGTTCTAACTGTATCTGCATCTTTCACTTCCTCTGGCAGTTCATTCCATGCATGAACTACCCTCTGTGTTAAAAAGATTACCCCTCAGATCCCTTTTAAACCTTTCTCCTCTCGCCTTAAAAATATGCCCCCTAGTTTTGAACTCAACCCCACCCTAGGGAAAAGACCTTTGCTATTAACCTTATCTATTCCCTTCATGATTTTATAAACCTCTATAACATTACCCCTCAACCTCCTTTGCTCCAGTGAAAAAAGTACCAACCTATCAGCCACTCTCTATAACTCAAACCCTCCTATCCAGGCAACATCCTGGTAAATCTTATTTGAACCCTTGCCAGTTTAATACACGGACATAGTACTCCAAAAGTAGCCTCACTAATGTCCTGTATAACCTCAACATGAAATACCAACCACGTTTCTTACTCTCAAACTAAATTCTACCATGTTATGATCACTGTTTCCTAGGGGTCCTTTACTCGGTGGTTATTAATGAAGCTTGCTTCATTACACATCACCATATCCAAAAAAACTCGACCCCTGATTCAGTACATAACACATTGTTCTAGGAAATTGACTCAAATACATTGAGTTCTTCCTCATGTCAATGCTTGACATTTGACTTTCCCAATCTGCACTAAGATTAAAGCCACCAATGACTAATGTGCTACCTATTTTTACACAACTTCATTATCTCCTGGTTTATTTGCTGTCCCAGTGTATAGTTGCTGTTAATGGCCTATAGACTACTCTCACCGGTGTTTTCTTCCCCTTTTTATTTCGTACCTCCATCTATTTGGATTCTACGTCACCTAATCTTAAATCATTCTTGCTATCATTCTTATTCCATCTTTTAATAACAAAGCTGCTTTACCACTCTTACCTTCCTGCCTCCCTTTTTAAAAGTCATATACCCCGACTACTCCAACCACTAGGAATTGTGATAGCGCACAAATCCACAGCTACACTACAGCAACTACTGACAAGAACAAAGGATCCCATTCCCACACCTAACAGAGACCAATGTTTTATATAAAATCCCATGTAAAGGCTGCCACAAACACTACATCGGATAGATCAAGAGAAAACTAACTAACAGGGTACATGAGAGCCTACTAGCTACCAAGAGACATAACCAACTGTCACTCATTTCCATACACTCAGACAAAGAAGGCCATGAATTCGGCTGCTACAATGTAACTCTGTGATCATTTATTAAGCTTGCCTCATTACGCATCACCTTAACCAAAAAAGCTTGATCCTGATTTAGTCCATCATAGACAAGCCAACCATAGAAACACACGAGATTTCCTAGAGGCCTGGTACTTAGCTCGGAACTCCATCAACAAGTATGTGGGAATAGACCCCATAAACCAACCACTATGGAACAGAACCGGAAATGAGGCCAACCACCACATCAGACCGGACCCACATAAATAACAAGTGGGACAGACCAACAATGCTTCATCAGAGGCAGACTGATGATGTTACCCGGTATGGTGACAAAACATCGGCCAACCAACCGATCAGCTCAACAAAATCAACAAAGTCATCCACACCCTGAGCTAAAGTATTCTCGAAAACTTTAACTACCCTTTTAGTTCCTAGTTTTGTTATCCTTGTAACCAAGTCTCTACAATGGCTATGAGTTCATAACCATCAGCCAATAATTACCCTCTACCAATATTAATCAATTAGTTCTGAAGATGGGTCACTGGACCTGAAATGTTAACCCTGATTTCTCTCCACAGATGCTGCCAGACGTGCAGAGCTTTTCCAGCAATTTCTGTGTTTGTAACCAATTTAGGTCATTCAGAAAATATCAGCATTTAAGTAAAGAGCTATTTTGTCACACTTTGACTCCATTTGCTGTTTTTTTATGCTTGTGCGCTCCATTATAGTTGTCCTGCAATGTTTCCAAGCCCTCACCCCTCTTATTAGTTTAAAGCCTTGTCTACAGCCCTAGCTATTTGGTTTGCTGAGATTCTTGTCCCTGCATAGCTCATTTGAAGCCCATCTGTCCTGAATGGTTCCCTCCACGCCAGTATCAAAACTCATTCCTGCCATGCCAACCTTTAAGCCTGTCATTTAAATTGTTGAGTTGATTTGTCTTGAGCCAGTTGCCCAGTTGCCCGTGGCTCTGGTGGTAATCCTAAGATTATTACCTTGGAGGTTCTACTTTTTAGTTTAGCTCCAAACTCTTAGGAATCCTTCAGCAAAGCCTACTTTCCAGTCCTATCACTATCGTTACTACCAACATGGACAACAATAACTGTATCCCTCCCATCCCACTCTAAGTTCTCCAGCCTTGAGGCAGGCAACGCAGCCTTCAGGAGTCACACTCATGGCTATAGAGAACATTATCTGTCTCCTTAACTATACTGTACCCTACCACTAAATTTCTATTTCCTCCTTCCACTTGAACAGTTTCCTGTGGCACAAGTTGTGGTCAAGTTTCACATCTTCCCTGAGGTCCCACCTTGTCCACACAACTTGCAAGAACTGATGGACAATTACAGAAACAGGCTTGTTGAGAGCTGCCCCATGGATCCTCATCTACAATCACACCTTCCTGTCCTTAATGATGGACTAAGCTTGAATGATATAGTCGAAAGAGTGTTTCAGTCCCCCTCAAGTGATGTCCATGTACTTTTCCCATTCTTGGTGTGGCTGGATGTCAGCAGCTGGCATAGGGATCTGAGGTTGATTGAGTTGCTACTCCTTGCTGCTGATGTATTTATTGTAGATCACCAAGGTGTTCAGCAACTCCCACATGCTGCACATGACCCGCAATATCTATCATATTTCATTTAAATTGTAATCATATATCTGTATTGCTATTCTGTATAATATGCACAGGCAGTCTATTAACTACTATAGTTCTCTATAATATACACAAGGGCTGCTATTCTTTGTAAGATACACAGTGGCTGCTATTCTCTATAATATGCACAGTGGCTGCTGTTCTCTATAACATAGGATTTGAGAGGTAAGGGTCATTTCTAGTGTCCCTTTTGACTTCACCTGAGAGAAGTGCAGCCAACTCCAGCTCCTCTCAGACTGTGCTAGGGAAATAGAGCTGGAGCTGGATGAACTCCGATCATTCAGGAGGCTGAGGGGTTGATCGAGAGAAGTTATAAGGAGGTGGTCACACCCAAGGTACAGGAAAAAGGTAGCTGGGTGACTGTCAGGAGGGGGAAAGGGAATAGGCAGACAGTGCAGGGATTCCCTGTGGCCATTCCCCTCAAAAATAAGTATACCATTTTGGAAGGGTCTAGGCCCGAAACGTCAGCTTTTGTGCTCCTGAGATGCTGCTTGGCCTGCTGTGTTCATCCAGCTCCACACTTTGTTATCTTGGATTCTCCAGCATCTGCAGTTCCCATTATCACTTATACCATTTTGGATACTGTTGCGGGTGGGGTAACCTACCAGGGGAAAGCCATACAGGCCAGGTCTCTGGCACTGGCTCTGTGGCTCGGAAGGGAATGGGGGAGAATAGGAGAGCAATAGTGATAGAAGAATCACTGGTTAGGGAAGCAGACAGGAGATTCTGTGGTACCAGTCAGACTCCGGAATGGTATGTTGCCTCCCGGGTGGCAGGGTCAGGGATGTCTTGGATTGAGTCTTCAGGATTCTTAAGTGGGAGGGGGTGCAGCCAGAAGTTGTGGTACATGTCAGTACCAATGACATAGCTAGGAAATGAGATGAGGACCTGAAAAATGCTTATAGGGAATTAGGGTGGAAGCTATAAGCCAGGACGAGTAGAGTAGTAATCTTAGGATTACTACTGGTGTCATGGGCCAGTGAGGCTAGAAACAGAGAGAGAGCAGCTAAACACGTGGCTACAGAGCTGGTACAGGAGGGAGGGCTTCAGGTTTGTGCATCATTAGAATACCTTCTGGGGAAGGTGAGACCTGTACAGGAAGGATGGGTTGCAACTGAACTGGAGGGGCACCAATATCCTGGGCGGGAGGTTTGCTAGAGTTCCTTGGGAGAGTTTAAACTAGCTTAGCAGGGGGTTGGGAACAGGATTTACAGACCAGAGGATGGGGTAGCCAGTGTACAGACAGATAGAGCAAGCAGAGAGTTTATGAGGAAGGATAAGCAGTTGATAGGGCAAAGTGACAGTCAGTGCAATGGGTTGAGGCGTTTCTACTTCCATGCAAGAAGTGTCAGGAATAAGGGTGATGAGCTTCAAGCATGGATCAGTACTTGAAGCTACAATATGGCCATTACGGAGACGCGGATATCACAGGGGCAGGAATGGTTGTTGGATGTTCCAGGGTATAGAGGTTT
Organism: Stegostoma tigrinum; assembly: GCF_030684315.1. Lineage (NCBI taxonomy): Eukaryota > Metazoa > Chordata > Chondrichthyes > Orectolobiformes > Stegostomatidae > Stegostoma > Stegostoma tigrinum. The sequence continues at coordinate 7,424,565 of NC_081375.1, forward strand.
CTATAGAAATAGGAAGAGAAGTAAAAGAGGTGGGGGAGTGGCATTGCTAATCAAGGATGGTATCACAGCTGCAGAAAAGGAGGTTGCAGAGGAGGGTTTCTCTACTGAGTCTGTCTGGGTGGAAGTCAGAAACAGGAAAGGAGCAGTCACTTATTTGGGAGTTTTCTATAGACCCCTCAATAGCAACAGAGACACTGAGGAACAGATTGGGAGACAGATTGTAGAAAGGTGCAGAAGTAATAGCGTTGTTGTCATGGGTGACTTCAACTTCCCTAATATAGGCTGGAACCTCCTAAGTGCAAATAGTTTGGATGGAGCAGATTTTGTCAGGTGTGTCCAGGAAGGATTTCTGACTCAATATGTAGGTAGGCCAACTAGAGGGGAGGCCATATTGAATTTGTTGCTGGCCAACGAGCTAGGCCAAGTGTCAGATCTCTCGGTGGAAGAGCGTTTCGATGATAGTGATCACAACCCCCAAACCCTTACTATAGTCGTGGAGAAGGATAGGAGCAGATGGTATGGGAAAGTATTTAATTGGGGGAGGGGGAATTACAATGCTAGTAGGCAAGAACTATGGAGCACCAACTGTGATCAGATGTTCTCAGGGAAATGCATGACAGAAATATGGAGTTCATTTAGGGAGCAGTTGCTATGAGTACTGGATAGGTTTGTCCCACTGAGGCAAGGAAAAGATGAAAAGGTGAAGGTACCTTGGATGATAAGACATGTTGAATACCTAGTCAAGAGGAAGAATGAAACTTTCTTAAGGTTGAGGAAGTAAGAATTGGACAGGGCTCTAGAGGTCTGCAAGGTAGCCAGGAAGGAACTGAAGAATGGACTTAGGAGATCCAGAAGGGGATATGAGAAAACCTTGGCTTGTAGTATTGAGGAAAACCCCAAGGCGTTCTATGCTTATGTGAGGAACAAGAGTATGGCCAGAGTGAGGGTAAGGCCAATCAGGGACAGTGGAGGAAACTTGTATGTGGAGTCAGAGGAGGTAGGAGAGGTCCCTAATGAATACATTGCTTCAGTATTCGCCAGCAAGTGAGACCTTGACGTTTGTGAGGACAGCATGAAACAGGCAGACATGCTCGAACAGGTTAATGTCAGGAAGGAGGATGTACTAAAAATTTTGAAAAATATGATGATAAATATGTCCCCTGGGCCAGACAGGATATACCTAAGGTTCCTACAGGAAGCGAGGCAAGAGATCGCTGCCCCTTTGGCAATGATTTTTGTGCTCTCACTGTCCACTGGAGTAGAACCAGAAGATTGGAAGGTGGCAAAGGTCATTCCCTTATTCAAGAAAGGGAATAGGGATAATCCTGGAAATTACAGACTAGTCAGTCTTACCACTATGGTGGGAAAATTATTGGAGAGGATTCTGAAGGGTAGTATTTATGTTTATTTGGAAAAGCACAGTTTGATTAGAAACAGTCAGCATGGCTTTGAGGGGGGCAGGTCATGCCTCACAAGTCTTACTGAATTATTTGAGGATGTGACAAAACACTTTGATGAAGGTAGAGCAGTGGATGTGGTGTATATCGATTTTAGCAAGGCGTTCCATAAGGTTCCACCTGGTAGGCTCATTCAGAAGGTAGGGAGGTATTCAGGGAAATTTGGCTGTCTGGATACAAAACTGGCTGTCCAACAGAAGACAGAGGATGGGAGTAGATGTAAAGTATTCAGCCTGGAGCTTGGTGACCAGTGTTGTTCCACAGGGATTTGTTCTGGGACCTCTGCTCTTTGTGATCTTTACAAATGACTTGGATGAGGAAGTGGAAGGGTGCGTTAGTAAGTTTGCTGATGACACGAAGGTTGGTGGAGTTGTGGACAGCATGGAGGGCTGTTGTAGGTTGTGACAGGACATTGACAGGATGCAGAGCTGTGCAAAGAAGTGGCAGATGGGATTCAGCACAGAAAAGTGTGAAGTGATTCATTTTGGAAGGTTGAATTTGAATGCAGAATACAGGATTAATGGCAGGATTCTCGGCAGTGTGGAGGAACAGAGGGATCTTGGGGTCCACATCCATTGATCCCTCAAAGTGGCCACCAAAGTTCATTGGGTTGTAAAGAAGGTGTATGGTGTGCTGGCTTTCATCGGGTTTAAGAGCCGTGAGGTTATGCTGGAGTTCTATATAACTCTGGTTAGAGTGCACTTGTTCATTTCTGGTCAACTCATTACAGGAAAGATGTGGAAGCTTTAGAGAGGGCGTAGAGGAGATTTACCAGGATGTTGCCTGGACTGGAGGGCAGGTCTTATGAGGAAAGCTCCAGAGAGCTAGGTCATTTTTCATTGGAGCGAAGAAGGAAGAGTTAGAGGTTTATAAGATGATGACAGGCGCAGATAGAGTAAATAGTCAGAGACTTTTTCCCGGTGTGGAAATGACTATTATGAGGGGGCATAATTTTAAGGTGATTGGAGGAAGGTATAGGGTAGATGCCAGAGCTAGGTTCTTCACACAGAGAGTGGTGGGCATGTGGAATGCGCTGCCGGCAGTGGAGTCAGATACTTCAGAGATTTTTAAGCGACTCTTGGATAGGCACATGGAGGATAGTAAATTGTAGGTACACAGAGTAGCTTGATCTTAGTAGGATAACAGGCTGGCACAATATTGTGGGCCGAAGAGCCTGCACTGTGCTGTACTGTTCTATGTTCTATGTTCATACACAGTGGCTGCTGTTCTCTGAGATATGCACAGGCAGCGATGGTTGGCAAGTTGATACTCATCAAGAGGCAGTTTCCCAACTGGTCAATGCTCTCTTCCTTGGCGCAAATTACTGCAGATGTTAGAATCTCTGCTAGTCAGGCAGCAACCATGTTTCGAGTCTAAATTAATCTTCATCAGCTGTGGTGAAGAGTCATCTAGAGTTGATATTTCAGCTTGCTGTCTCTCCATGGATGCTGTAATCTCTGGCATTTGTTGTTTTCAGCACTGTCTTCCTGTCATATAACATGTTGTGACTAGTTGAGATTTGGTAGGAATGAAATGTTATTGAGGATAGAGAGGAATGTGGAATTTAGAGCTCAAATACCACTCTGTCACCAGAGATAGTAGGATGCTGGAGAATCCAAGATAACAAGGTGTGGAGCTGGATGAACGCAGCAGGCCAAGCTGCATCAGAGGAGCAGGAGAGCTGACGTTTCAGGCCCAGACCCTTCTTCAGAATCTAGGCCTGAAACGTCAGCTTTCCTGCTCCTCTGATGCTGCTTGGCCTGTTGTGTTCATCCAGCTCTACACCTTGTTATCTCTACCACTCTGTCACCATTCTGCCCATCCGTTATCATTCCTTCCCTCCATCACCATTTACTCCATCCATCACCATTCCCTCCCTCTGTCCATCCCCTTCTATCATCACTCCCTCCCTCCTTCGTTACTGCTCAGTCTCTCACTGTTTGCTCCCTCCGTCACCGTTCTGTTTATCTGCCACTACTCCCTCCCTCTATCACCACTCCTTCCCTCCATCACCATTCTCTCCCTCCTTCATCACTCCCTCTGTCTGTCACCATTCCTCCCTGTGTCATCACTCCCTCCTTCCTTCATTACTGCTTACTGTCTCACTGTTCCCTCTCCCCATCACCGTCCCGTCCATCTGTCACCACTCCCTCCCTCAATCACCACTCACTCACTCCATCATCGTTCCCTCCCTCCAACTGTCACCATTCCCTCCCTCAATCATCACTCCCTCCCTCCTTTATCACTCCCTCCCTCCATCATCACTCCCTCCCTCCACCACAGCTTCCTTCCTCCATCATCACTCCTCCCCCTCTGTCACCACTTCCTCCATCCATCACCATCCTCTCCCTCCTTCATCAGTTCCTCCGTCTGTCATCATTCCCTCCCTCCTTCATCACTCCCTTCCTCCAGCACCACCCCGTTCCTCCATCACCGTTCCCTCCTTCCATCACTGCTCACTCCCTCCATCACCACTCCCTCCTCCATTACTGTTCACTCCCTCCATCATCAGTAACGGGTTTTCCTGTTTCCTCTGAAATACCAGCTCCTGTGATGTTCACTTACATGGTTTTTGTGCCTGGTTGCTGGCTGCATTTTTCAGTAATGCTTCTCTTGCCATTTGATGCTCATTTTGATTCTAATTTCAATTGGAGTTTTACTGCTATCTCTGAGGTGCTGCTCATACACATTCTAATGATTCTGTTTCTATGACAATGGATGTTTTTATTTTGAATTTTGAATGTCAAAAGACAGTGATGGGAATAGAGTTTGCTATATTTTAGGATGAAGTTGTTTCCAGGGCATATTATCAAACAGGAGCGAGATTAACCCTCATCAAGTGAACAGCTGTATGCCTCAGGATCCGTTTCAATGTCCCCCTTGGCTCCATGTCGAACATGAGGCCTTCGCTCACTGTGTGCTACTCTCTGTGGGCCATAAGGCCATAAGAAATAGGAACAGGAGCAGGCCATTTGGCCCCTCAAGCATGCTCCGCCATTCAACAGGATCATGGCTGATACAATATTCCTTGCACCCACATTCCTGATCTTTAATTCCCCGACTGATCAGCTTTTTGTTATGTGTTTTTTGCCTGCCTCCCTTTTTGAGTAGGAGTGTCACATTAGCAGATTTCTAATACTGTGGTACTTCTCCAGAATCAAAGGATCTTTGGATAATTACAGCCAATGCATCCACTATCTCTGTAGTGACCTCTTTTAGGAACCTAGGATGCAGGCTATCAGCGCCAGAGGACTTATCTGCCTTAGCCTCATTAAATTGTCTAATAAAACTTCCTTAGTGACAGTAATTCGAATGAGATGTTCCAGATGTAGAGGAAAACAATGCAATTATCCAAAGCTGCCTCTCTCACTCTTAAAGAGTGCAGGGGGAGGGAGTAAGCCTTCAACTTTAGAACCAGCTGCTTCAGAAAGAGCTGACACCTGAAGAGGGCATAAAAATTTGAAATTTTTTTACAGACTGCAAATAGTGCTCAATTAAATCTTCATTTTAATCTGAGATTGTCGGGTTTTTGTTTAAGGAATATGAAGCAAAGGCAGAGATGTTAGTCACAGCACAGCCGTGTTCTCATTGAAGGGCGGATGAGGCTGAAGGGGTTGAATGGCCTTCTCCTGTTCATGCATTCCTGTATCTGCTCAGACCCATTTCAAAATCTGCACCTTCCCTGAACCCTGGTCAGTGATCATTTGTGGGGACAATGGTTTTAGCTGATGCGGTTTTTGTTAAGAACCTGCACAGGTTTCCAGGGGCTGATGCCGGTCTCACTGGATGGGCTTGTTGACCCTATGCCTGTGAGGGAGCTTGTGCACTGATACAGGCAGGCAGCTTCCAACAGGCTCCATTCCAACTTTGACATATCCCATTTGCTTCCTGTACTTGCTTGAATTATGCAACTCGTTGATAGTATTGATCTCATACAATCTTATCGTGTCAAAGAACAAAACTGATAGGGCATAAATCTTTTTGAAGAATGTGACAACGCGTTTCTGATTTGCGCAATGTGGCAATGTGTCAACATGATTCCCACATTTACTGCTCACTGAGGCCCGACCACCGGCGGGTGGGGGTGGGGGATGTGGGGGGGACCTGCTCATTTGCCCGAGGGTGGGGCATATAGGGGCTGGGGGCCACCGCCCAGACCATGGAGGATGTTTGGGGGTGGGGAATGTGGGGTGTGTGTGGGGGTGGGGAATGTGGGGCAGGGTGTGGGGTTGGGGAATGTGGGGTGTGTGTGGGGGTGGGGAATGTGGGGCAGGGTGACTATTCTAGGAAGCTGTTTGCATCAGGCCATATGGAACCAGTGGATTCCACGCACGATAATAAAATGTGAGGCTGGATGAACACAGCAGGCCAAGCAGCATCTCAGGAGCACAAAAGCTGACGTTTCGGGCCTAGACGAGGGTCTAGGCCCGAAACGTCAGCTTTTGTGCTCCTGAGATGCTGCTTGGCCTGCTGTGTTCATCCAGCCTCACATTTTATTATCTTGGAATTCTCCAGCATCTGCAGTTCCCATTATCTCTGATTCCACGCACGAATCTCATTGCGAAATTATTGTACATCTGAATTCCCCTGGAGTGATTTAGTTCCATCTCCTTTACATTCCTAACTTGACCATGCAATGTTGTATCCACCAGGATTTGACACCTTCTCCACCGGGATTTTCCCAACCAATTTGTTTTGTTATACACATCCCAAATGCCATCAATTCAAGAGAAAATGGCAAGGTATTAAGGTGTTCAATGATTGTATTGAATGACAGCCAAGTCCAGCTTCATGGATTGAACTCCCTCTCTTCAACTCCCCCTCCATCAATCCCCCGCCTCCTCACCTCTCCTTACCCCTCTCTTCGACTCCCGCTCCCTTATCCCTCGCCCCTTCCCCCATCCACTCCATCTCCCCCTCCCTCCGCCTCTCCCTCCCCTTCCCTCCCTCTCCATCTGCCCCCCTCTCCGTGTCCCTCTCCCTCTCTCTCCCTCCCCCTCCTTCCCCTTATCCTCTTCTTCCCTCTCCCTCTTTCTCTTCTTCCCCCTCTCCCTCTCCCTCCCTCTCCCTCACTCCTTCTCCCTCGATCCATCTCTCTCTCTCCATCTTTTTCCCTTGATATCATTCTTTTTATCTCTATCTCTCTGCTTGTCTTTCTCTTTCTCCCTCTCTCATTCATCATCTCTCACTCTGCCTCTGAATTGTTGAGACATGGGAAATGTGTAACCTTTCTTTTCTCCATGCTGATTTGCAGACTCCTGGTCATATCAACTAAATCACGTTAGATTTCCTGAAATGAACTGGAAATGATGGGCGAACCAGGAATCGTCTTATATTTTTCATTCCTGGGATGTTGGTATCACTGGCAAGATTGACATTTCTGACCCAATGGTGAACTCACAGCTCTCAGAGAGAGAGAGGGGCAATGTGAAAGTCCCATTGCACCTTCAGCCTTTTGGATTATGTTCTGAGCTGTTGATGACAATTCAATGATCCTAGTGCCTCACGTTTTCCAGCTTTCCTATATTGAGGACTGGCTTGCTCTGACCTTTTTAGTCTGGAAATGGATGATCTCCCATTTACCTCAATTGCAATCCACTCCCCAACACAGTCTAGTCAAGCCTCAAAGACTGAGCAGTTCAGTCTCTGGATGCCAACTAAATGGGTCTGACCTTGACCTCGTGACCTGCCTCCTCACTGGACTTGCTTTTGCTGTCCTTGAGACACTCATCTCCTGGTTGGTTCCTCTCCTCAATGGCTATGCACCCAAACTATTTACCTCTTGACCTGCCTCCTTCCTGCAATAAAACCTCAGCCTCCTGTTGGGAAGTGTTGTGTTGGAGCCTTGTCCTATTAACTGTTTCCCACCAAATTACAACTTGCCTTTGAGCCTAACACCAACTGAGGCCATTTAGCCATTAGAATCAATATTAGTCTCCAGTCAGATCCTGCCTGGTCTGTACCTTCATTCCAAACTCAAACCTTTTTTTATTTCCCAGGAACCTGACAACTTTAATTAACACCCAAGATCTGCAAATTCTGACAGTGGGGTTGGGAGTGTGGGGCAGAGTTGCAGATTTCCTTTGCCTTTAGAGTAAAGGAATATTTCCTGAGCATGCCCCTAAATAGCCACAGGGATCTGCCTTTTGCTCTGGTTCCCCACCCTACCCCAATCAACCTTTCAAGCTTAACCACTCAACTTTCAAACTTTCAACCTTATCAAACTCCTCAATTAGATCACTCCATAACCCACTAAACTCCAGGGAGCACAAACTATATATATGTGCAGCCTTTCATCATCATTTATCTCTTTCAACCTGGGATCATTCATAGATAGGTTCTTGATTATCAAGGGAATCAAGGGTTACGGGGAGAAAGTGAGAGAACGGGGTTAAGGAACTTATCAGCCATGATTGAATAATGGAGAAGACTCAATGGACCGAATGGCCTAATTTCTGCTCCTATGTCTTATAGTCTTATGGTCTTATTCTGATTAAGCTCCCATTGTGAGGCCTGTATCTCATTTCTGATGGGAGGGCCCAGAGCAGAGTGGTCAGTCAGCGACTCCCTGCAGTTGAGCAGTGTCAAACGGGAACAGCAGATAGTTAGTGTTTGTTGGAAGGAAACTTGGGCAGAAATTTACAGTGTCAGCCCAGCCATGTTCTTCATTTCATCCTCATACAAAATGCAGAGCTATGAGAAGCACAGTGAGCTGACCACGCTCATGCTGCATACTACACCGACACTGCACTCACATTACGCTCACACTGCACACTGCACTCACACCATGCTCACACTGCCCACTGCACTGACACTGCACTCACACCATGCTCACACTGCACACTCACCTTACACTACACTCACACTGCACACTGCCCTTACACCACACTCACACTGCACACTGTGCTCACACTGCACACTGCACTTGCACAGCACATCGCGCTCACACTGTGCTCACTTCTGAATCCCATCTGGTCACTTCAGGGCAGCAGTAGCTTTCCAGCTGAACCAAGGGGTATTGTGATGTGGGGGTGATTTCCAGTCTGTTGCTAGGTACTTGGCAATGTGTGTGCAACCATGCTCCTTCGAAACTTGGGGAGCAAGAGGCAGGGCCAGGAGAGAGAGAGACCGCTGACTTTATCCTGGCAATGGCACATGGCTGTACCTATCTGCTAACTTGACAGTATTGCAGGGATTGGTCAGTGTCTCTCTCTAACAGCTACAAGACCCTGCACCAACTCTCTGTACCTCACAGTTAGGGGCAAGTCGCAGCTGGGTCAGTGGAAAAAACAATGTGTCAGTCAGGCAGACACCTTGACGCTGTAACACAATCTCTCCAAATGGTCGAACGCACCATGGTTCGTATCTCGGTGCGCTGCTGGTTCATTTCCTTTGGTCAGTGAGGCGTATGTCTTCATGTAGAGAGGAACTACAAGATGCTGCTGGAAGCTGCTGTTCTGCTAGCAGAAACTGCTCATACTCTGCACTGTCTTTTGAAAGCAGCAGTGACCAGGAGAACAGGCAGATTGCAAAATACAGAGTATCACAGCCCTGTCCCGGAGTAACACAGCCCTGTACCAGAGTATCACAGCCCTGTGCCAGAGTATCACAGCCCTGTGCCAGAGTATCACAGCCCTGCCCCGGAGTATCACAGCCCTGTGCCAGAGTATCACAGCTCTGCCCTAGAGTATCACAGCCCTGTGCCAGAGTATCACAGCCCTGTGCCAGAGTATCACTGCCCTGTGCCAGAGCATCACAGTCCTGTGCCAGAGTATCACAACCCTGTCCTGGATTATCACTGTCCTGTGCCAGAGTATCACAGCCCTGGTGTGGAGTATCACTGTCTTGGCCCAGAGGATTACTGACCCATCCCAGAGTACTACTGTCCTGTGTTGGAGTATCACAGCCCTGTCCCGGAGTATCACAGTCCTGTGCCACAGTATCACGGCCCTGGTCTGGAGTATCACTGTCTTGGCCCAGAGGATCACCGACCTGGCCCAGAGTATTACTGTCCTGTGCCATAGTATCACCGCCCTGTCCCGGAGTATCACCGACCCAGCCCTGAGTATTACTGTCCTGTCCCGGAGTATCACTGCCCTGTCCTGGAGTATCACAGCCCGGTCCCGGGTATCACAGTCCTGTGCCAGAGTATCACAGCCCTAGTCTGGAGTATCATTGTCTTGGCCCGGAGGATCACTGACCTGGCCCAGAGTCTTACTGTACTGTGCCGGAGTATCACCTTCCTGTCCCGGAGTATCACAGCCCTGTGCCGGAGTATCACCGCCCTGTCCTGAAGTATCACAGCCCTGTCCCAGAGTATCACCGCACTGTCCCGGAGTATCTCTGTCCTGTCCCGGAGTATCTCCATCCTGTCCTGAAAGATCACCGCCCTGTCCCGGAATATCACCGCCCTGTCCTGGAGTATCACCACCCTGTCCCAGAGTATCGCAGCGCTGTGCTGGAGTATCACTGCCCTGTTCTGGAGTATCACCGCCCTGTCCGAGAGTTTCACTGCCCTGTCCCAGAGTATCACCGCCCTGTCCCGGAGTATCACAGCCCTGTCTCGGTATATCACCGCCCTGTCCCAGAGTATCACAGCCTTGTCCCAGAGTATCACCGCCCTGTCCCGGAGTATCACCGCCCTGTCCCGGAGTATCACAGCCCTGCCCCGGAGTACCACCACCCTGTCCCGGAGTATCTTCGTCCTGTCCTGGAGTATCACAGCCCTGTCCCGGAGTATCACCGCCCTGTTCCGGAAGATCACTGTCCTGTCCCAGAGTATCACCACCCTGTGCTGGAGTATCTCCACCCTATCCTGGAATATCACAGCCCTGTCCCGGAAGATCACCGCCCTGTCCAGGAGTATCACCGCCCTGCGCCAGAGTATCACCGCCCTGTGCTGGAGTATCACCGCCCTGTCCCGGAGTATCGCCGTCCTGTTCCGGAAGATCACCGCCCTGTGCTGGAGTATCTCTGTCCTGTCCCAGAATATCACTGCCCTGTCCTGGAGTATCTCCGCCCTGTCCAGGAGTATCTCTGCCCTGTCCCAAAATATCACAGCCCTGTCCCAGAGTACCACCGCCCTGTCCCGGTGTATCACCGCTCTGTCCCGGAGTATCACAGCCCTGTCCCGGAGTCTCTCCGTCCTTCCCCAGAAGATCACCACCCTGTCCCGGAGTATCACTGCCCCCTGTCCAGGAGTATCACCGCTCTGTCCCGGAGTATCACAGCCCTGTCCCGGAGTCTCTCCGTCCTTCCCCAGAAGATCACCACCCTGTCCCGGAGTATCACTGCCCCCTGTCCAGGAGTATCACCACCCTGTCCAGGAGTATCACCGCCCTGTCCCGGAGTATCTCCGACCTGTCCCAGAAGATCACCGCCCTGTCCCGGAGTATCACCGCCCTGTGCTGGAGTATCACAGCCCTGTCCCAGACTATCACCGCCCTGTCCCGGAGCATCACCCCCTGCCCCAGAATACCACCCCCTGGCCAGGAGTATCACCACCTGTCCCAGAGTACCACCGCCCTGTCCCGGAGTATCACCACCCTGTCCCGGAGTATCACCCCTTGCCCCAGAATATCACCCCCTGGCCCGGAGTATCACTGCCCTGTCCCAGTGTGTCATCCCCTGCCCCAGAATACCACCCCCTGGCCAGGAGTATCACCACCTGTCCTGGAGTATCACCGCCCTGACCAGGAGTATCACCCCTTGCCCCAGAATATCACTGCCCTGTACCGGAGTATCACCGCCCTGTGCCGGAGTATCACAGCCCTTTGCTGGAGTATCACAGCCCTTTGCTCGAGTATCACAGCCCTGTCCCGGAGTATCTCATCCTGTCCTGGAGTATCACAGCCCTGTCCCGGAGTATCACCGCCCTGTCCTGGAGTATCTCTGTCCTGTCCCAGAAGATCACCGCCCTGTCCTGGAATACCACCGCCCTGTCCCGGAGTATCTTCATCCTGTCCTGGAGTATCACAGCCCTGTCCCGGAGTATTACCGCCCTGTCCCGGAGTATCTCCGACCTGTCCCAGAAGATCACCGCCCTGTCCCGGAGTATCACCGCCCTGTCCCGGAGTACCTCATCCTGTCCTGGAGTATCACCGCCCTGTCCAGGAGTATCACCCCTTGCCCCAGAATATCACTGCCCTGTACCGGAGTATCACCGCCCTGTCCCGGAGTATCACCCCTTGCCCCAGGATATCACCCCCTGGCCCGGAGTATCACCGCCCTGTCCCAGAGTATCATCCCCTGCCCCAGAGTACCAGAATTGCAAAATTTCCCCAAGTCCTCTGTCTTTTAGACCCAGGTTAACAGAGGGCGACAGGTAGAGCATCAACATATAACACAATCATTTAAACTCTCACAAACCCACCTACATACATGGGCAGACACTGAAAATGACTGTGCCTGTTACAGTTGATTGGAAAGACTAGGAAGGCAGTTCAGTGGTCACTGTTGACGGGTTTGCTGCAATGGTCCTTTCGCTGATCAGAACGCTGCCTCTCGATCTCCCTTCTCCAGGTTTGGGGAACAGACGTTGTTGGCTAAAAGTGTATCCCACTGACATGGTCAGTACTCAGACAACCCAGGAGGAAAGAGCTGCAGTAACCGATCGGGATCTGGCTGGCCCTGTGCCATATGGATTTCAGAAACTGAGGCATGGATGGAATTATAATCAGATTTGCTCCGTTACCTTTGCCCTTTATGGTTTGAGTCCCTGGTATTTGTACCTTCAGAAAAGGAGCATCTAGTTGGTGTTTTCTTTTGGCTTAATGCCACTGGGACAGCCCTCACTGGGCCCCTAAAGAAGAAATCCTCAGTACATAGTCCTGAGAACCTAGAGAGTTTTGCATTTAAATGTTTCAATTAGCAAATAATCTGAATCAGTCATTAGTGAAGTAAGAATTTTGTGCTAAAATGTTTGAAGGATCAAGGTTTAAAACGAGGTGCATTTGGCAATAGTGGATGTATAGGACTGTTGCAAATAGCTCCTTAATCTAAACTAAGTATGAGGAGCACGGGTTTGCAGCTGCATTTGAATTGTCTGTAAAGTGTTGTGGCACTTTCTGGGTTCAGGGCAGACACTATATAAATACTCAGAGATAGTATCTTCTCTCCCACCTGTCTGCTTCTCCCACCTCACTGACCAATCCCATCCCTGCCTACCTGCACTCACCTATCATCATCCAAGTACCTTCCCCAGCCCCACCCCTCCTCTATTTATTTCAGAGCTCCCTTCCCCTCCCCCATTTCTGAAGAAGGGTCCCAACCTGAAACATCAGCCTTCCTGTTCCTCTGATGCTGCCTCAAGCCCCATGCCCATCCCCTACACACTAACCTCTTCCCGCCTCCTTGACCTGTCTGTCCTCCCTGGACTGACCTACCCCACCCCCCCCCCCCCACCCCCCCCCACCTCCCCACTTACATTCACCTTCACTGGCTCTAACCCCGCCTCTTTGACCAGTCTGTCTCCTCTCACCCTACCTTCTCCTTTATCCATCTTCTATCCGCCTCCCCCATCTCCCTATTTATTTCAGAATCCCCTTCCCCTCCCCCTTTTCTGAAGAAGGGTCCTGACCCAAAACATCAAGCTTTCTTCTGATGCTGCTTGGCCTGCTATGTTCGTCCAGCTTCACACCGTGTTGTCTCAGATTCTCCAGCATCGGCAGTTCCTACTATCTCTGTATGAATTTAAATCTGATGGTTTTGACCACCTCAGACCAATGCTGTTGTAAGAAAATCAATATGTTGTCCAAGATATGTAAGGAAAAGGTTTTTCAAAATTGGTGTGAGAGCAAACCACCATCTGAGAAACAAGCGTATAGCTATCAGAAGAAATCAGTAAGCTGTCTGAGAAAGCATCATCTATCCATAAAAGGTACCATGGCACTTCTAGCTAAGAGTACTCAGTGCATAGAAGACCTAACAGAGAAAACATCTCTGATAGCTGGAGCAGCAGAAGTAAAGTGTTTATGAATTGAGAACAGCAGACGAAAGACACATAGACTTTGAGAGAATAAGTTTTAATTTATTTGCTTATTATTTGGGTTTATATAATTGCGGCTTGTGTTTATTGGAATAGCATACCAGTAGAATTTAGTTCAGTTAGGGAATAGTTAGTAGTTAAGGGGGAACTGTTCAGTTTGTTCGTATTTCTGTTAAATTTGTTTACTGTTGGGGTTGTTACTTGTAACTTATAAAGTGAATAGCAGAGATTTTATTTCTTTCAACCTTCCTTTCTCTGTAACAGTTTAACAGATAGGGTGAGGTGAGGCGAGCTTCTCTGGGTGTTTTGGCTTTCCCTTAATAGAAGGGGCCCTCTACTCCCACTGTAACAGACTGGGGGTTTGTGTTTTGATTTTAATATTCAGAGAAGCATCACCACCCCTTCATAATAGGTAATTATTTGGGTTCTTCTTTGGTGTTGACAGATGTTGCAAAGTGTTTAGCTGGCCTGCATGGAAAGGCTGTGTGCTTATCCCGTGTGTAGTCATACCTTGTAACATTCATGATTCTTAGGGGTCTTGACAGGGTGGATGCAGAAAGGTTATTTTACCCTCTAGGAGAGTCTAGGACCAGAGGGCATCATCTCAAATAAAGAACAAATTTAAAACTGAGGTGAGGAGAAATTTCTTCTTTCAGAGAGTTGTGAATCTGTGGAATTCTTTACCATAGAGGGCTGCTGAGGCTGTGTCATTTAATATATTCAAGGCTGAGATAGGCAGATTTTTAATCTGCAAGGGAATCAGGGGTTATAGGAAAAGGCTGGAAAGTGGAGTTGAAGAAGATCGGCTATGATTTCATTGAATGGTAGAGCAGACATGATGGGTTGAATGGCCTACTTACGCTTCTCTGTCTTTTGGTCAACAATTTTTGCTTGTTTGCAGGAGGCACAGGATGACTGGTTCACACTTATAAATGAGTAAAGACTTGATCATTTAAAAAAACACAATTTACAGCAATACAGAAGATAAACTGGCTCAGGCTCAGGATGCTTATTACTGCAGAGCAATGCAGCTCTTTCCCTTCCAGAGGTCCAATGGCTTCTCACCCAAATGTTCACACCCACAAGCTGTTCAGTTACCTGGGAGCCGCTCACACAGTTGCTGGTATGTAGGAGGCCTTTGTCATCAATAACTTCACAGTTATCACTTCACAGACCAATCAGTTACCAGTTGCCAGCTGAATCTTCATTGGTTCATAGGCCCCTGGCTCCAACTTGTCTGTAACTAGATTTTTTTCCCACTGCTTGAACCAATGGCTGTGCAAACAGCATTTACAATGAGTGTCGGGTAACTTGCTTTTAAAAAGTGTTAGAATCCTTAGTTTCTAAAACAGTCCTTTTCCTATTTCACTCCATAATCAAAATATAGAACAGTAAAAAGATTGGTCTTTACAACACCCAGCTTTACCTTAAGCTAATGAGACATTGTAAACACTACCTATCTCAGAAAGACTTACATTTGTCACAGCTGGCATTCTAAGATTGTCAAAGACATGTCTTTCTTTCATTTGTGTCCAAAGTAATACACTGTCTGGGTCTTAGTGAGAGAAACAGAGAAATGAAGCCTCCTTAGGTTAGTGCCCTACCTGATACAGATTGAACTAAAGCTGAGAGCCTGAAACCCAACATGGCCTGCCATCAAGTTACTGGCCTCAGTGTAGATTATGATGGCATCAATATTCCTGGGCTAGATAAGGGGTAAATCATCTAAGAACAACTATCTCAGCTCCTGGGCACCTCTGCAGGAGTTCCTCAGGAGAGTGCCCTCGGACCAACCATCTTCAGCTGCTTCATCAATGACCTTCCCTCCATCATAAGGTCAGAACTAGGGCTGTTCGCTGATGATTGTACAATGTTCAGCACCAGTTGCAACTCCTCAGATACTGAGACAGTTCATATTTAAATGCAACAGAATCTGGACAATATCCAGGCTTGAGCTGACAAGTGGCAAGTAACATCGATACCACTCAGATGCCAGGCTATGACCAGCACCAGTAAGTGAGAACCTCAGTACCACCCCTTGACTGTCAATGGTTTTACTATCACTGAATGCCGCCACTATCAACATCTGGGGGCTAGCACTGTCCAGAAACTCAACTCAATGCACTGTATAAGTACAGTGGCTATAAGAACAGGTCAGAGGCTGGGAATTCTACAGTAGGTAACTCACCTCCTGACTCTTCAAAGCTTGTCCACCATCTGGCTGTCTAGCTCAGCTTTTAATGGACAGGTTTTTAATCAGTAATGGCATCAAGGATTATGGGAAAAAGGCAGAAAGGTAGAGTTGAGAATGATCAAATCGTCAAGGGTGTCATTGAATAGCACAGCAGACTCGATGGGCTGAATGGCCTACTTCTGCTCCTACATCTTAATAAGTTTAAATCAGGACTGAGATTTAATACTCCCACTTGCCTGGATGAGCGTTGCTGTACTGACACCTGAGCATCTTGACACATCCAGAACAAAGCAGACCACCTGACTGGAACCCAGTTCATCAGCTTGAATGTTCTGGGGACCCAGGGTGAATGCTGCCACAGCAGATGGTGGAATTTGAATTCAATAAAAAATCTGGAATTAAGAGTCTAATGATGACCAAAAATATGTTGTCGATTATTAGAAAAACCCTTCTGAGTTTTTGGATCTGAAAGGACAACTCTGTTTTCTTCACTGATGCTGCCAGACCTGCCAAGCTTTTACAACAACTTCTGTTTTTGTTGGAAAAACCCATCTGGTTCACTAATGTCCTTTCAGGAGGGAAACTGTCATCCTTACCTGGTCTGGCCTACATGTAACTCCAGACTCACAGCAATGTGATTCACTTTTAACTGCCCTCTGGGCAATTAGGGATAGGCAATAAATGCTAGTCTAGCCAGCAATGCCCTCATCCCATGAATGAATGAAAAGAATCCCATCCACTTCTGCAGCTTTTTCATTC